>NC_071641.1:12470679-13174571 GCF_014839835.1 Dryobates pubescens
AAGAAAATATTACTTGCACTTGCTGAGCCTTAAGAAGTTTGGAGGTCTCTATTATACAAATTTCCATGTCACTAGACAGGCATACTGCTGATTGTTTTCAAAATTATCTGCTCAAATTCCAGCCTTGTGAAATACAAGAAATAGGACAGAAAGCACTTGGGGGAAAAGTGGGGCAGAGTGATGAGTGACTCAAGAGTACTTGTGGTGGAACTCTGAAGCAGTGCAAGTTTTGAGGCTGTAGAAAATGACTTTCGATGTGAATCCTCCAAAGTAAATTGCAAAGTTTTAAGCAAATTTGTTTAAAATATTAACCAGAATATTTAGGTTTTAAATGCAGAAAGCAATAAGCAACAAAAACAGAGACAGTTTAAACCTATCTCTCTTTTCACATGCTTTTAGAACTGCTTTCAGTCACTGGGGGATTTTCTTTGTTGCATGAAACTCTAACTAGTCTCTTCAGGTTCCAGTGAAGCCTGGGCAACACTGAGTGGTCAACACTAAACCATGTCCCTAAGCACCAGGTCCTCATGATGCTTAAACACATCCAGGGATGGTGGTTGAACCACTGCCCTGGGCAGACCATTCCAATATGAAGAAATATTTTCTAATATCCAGCCTGAAGTTCCCCTGGAACAACTTGAAACCATTTCCTCTAGTCCTGTTGCTTGACACCAAGTGGAAGAGGTTGCCCACCCCTCCCCCCCTTCTCCCACCTCCCTTCAGGTAGTTGTAGAGAGTGATGAGACTGAACAACTCCAGCTGCCTCAGATGATCCTTGTAGGTCACATGTTCCAGGCCCTTCACGAACCTTGGTTTTCTTTCTGTGGCCATGCTCCAGCACCTAAATGTCCCTCTTGTAGTAAGGGGCCCAGAACTGAACACAACGCTCGAGGTGTGTCCTCACCAGTGCAGGGGCATGATCACCTCCCTGTTCCTGCTGGCCACAGTATTTCTAACACAAGCCTGCATACCATTAGCTTTTTTGGCCACCAGGGCACTCTGATGACTCATATTCAGATGACTGTCAACCAATACTCCCCGGTCCCTCTCCAAGTTGCAGCTTTCCAACCACACTTGCTGACGGTGCTCTCAAGCCCCTCATCCAGATCATTGATAAAGAGGACAGGCACCAGTAGTGAGTCCTGGGGGACACCAGTAGTGACTGGGTGTCAGCCAGATTTAGTTTCACACTTAGTTTTCACACTTTGAGTTCAAACCAGATAAATGTGCATAAGAAATTAGGTGAAATCTCAAGCTGCAAGTGCAATCAATCATGACAAACTACTGTTTATAGTAGCAACTTAGGAAAGAAAGCCCCTATCTTAAAGAATTTACATTCACCACAGATACAACCAATTTGATGTTGCAGGGAGGAAGACAGGAGATTACTTTGACCAAGGTGAGCTATTTTCAGACATTACCTTCTGAAATCTTTCCCAGAATTCATCTGACAATGCATCCTGACCTGCATCAGAAATAGTGTGGCCAGCAAGAGCAGGAAAGTCGTTCTGCCCCCGTACTCAGCACTGGTTAGGCCACACCTTGAGTCCTGTGTCCAGTTCTGGGCCCCTCAATTTAAGAAGGTGTGAGCATTTTAGGCTGTGCCTTTAAGAAAGGGACAGTTACTGGAACACTCTGGCTGAATGTTTTGAAAAACAAAGATATTCTAAACGAATTTCATTGGTAGATTGGTAGAATGCAACTTTAAGTTTTAGTTCAGTTTGAGTCTCAGTCTCAGTCAGTTCTGTCTGTCTTTTCAGGCTGTCTCTCTCTGAGCAACAGCTGCTGGACAGAGTTAACCTTGAACTAATAGATAAGAATAATTCTTGGATATGCTTTGAGCTAAGAGAATTTCCTCCTTAATAATGACCTTTTCTCTCTCTCTAACCCTTTTTGGGAAAAAAGGGAGGTGGGGGTAGAGAGGGGGTAGAGGGCAGGGACCCTCCTGGCTGGGGGAGGGAGTGTTGTTCTGTGTTATGTTCTTTGCTGTCTGTACATATTGTAAATACTGTATGGTGTGTATATATCCATCTGCATTTCATCCTGCTTGTAAATATAGCTTATATTCATTTCTGCTTCTCCAACTGAGTTAGCCGTGGTTTCTTTGTGTGTGGGGGAGAACTGAACTTTCTCTCACCACCACAGAAGGACACTTGAATGTGTCCAGACGGGCAGCAAGGCTGGGGAGAGGTCTCAAGCACAGCCCTGTGAGACAAGGCTGAGGGAGCTGGAGTTGCTTAGCCTGAAGAAGAGGAGGCTCAGGGCAGACCTTATTGCTCTCTACAACTACCTGAAGGGTGGTTGTAGCCAGGTTGGGTTTGGTCTCTTCTCCCAGGCAAACAGCACCAGAACAAGAGGACACAGTCTCAAGCTGCACCAAGGGAGGTTTAGGCTGGAGGTGAGGAGAAAGTTCTTCCCAGAAAGAATAATTGGCCACTGGAATGTGCTGCCCAGGGAGGTGGTGGAGTCCCCATCCCTGGAGGTGTTCAAGAGGGGACTGGACGTGGCACTTGAAGCCATGGTTTACTTAGTCATGAGGTGTTAGGTGATAGGTTGGACTTGATGATCTCTGAGGTATTTTCCAACCTTATTGATTCTATGATTCTATGATACAACTGTTTCCCAGTTAATTGTTGTAAAGGCATTTTTACCATTTGCCTATGGATGGTGCAGTTCAGACTTTGTGTTCAAATAGGTACTTTGTGTTCAAATAGGTAAGCCTAGCTCCAGAGCTGCTGGGACATGCTTTGCTCAGAGCTAACCTGTCTTCAGAAGGATCTCTGTTTACAAATCAGCATGGATCAAGACAGTATTTTGGAACAAGACTTGAATTATGT
Organism: Dryobates pubescens; assembly: GCF_014839835.1. Lineage (NCBI taxonomy): Eukaryota > Metazoa > Chordata > Aves > Piciformes > Picidae > Dryobates > Dryobates pubescens. The sequence goes on from NC_071641.1 coordinate 12,473,517, forward strand.
ATTTTAGGAAAAAAAATCACATGAATAGCAAAGAAGGTAATTGAAAAGGTAACCAGGCATATGTCTCAGGGAAGGCAAACACATACAGAGGCATTTTAATTTACTGAAGGGTCAGAACAGCTCAGGTTTGTCATAAACCGGCAAGGAAAATGCCACAACCCAAACTGACTTAGCTGCCTTTTGATAAATGACCTCCTCAAGACAACCAGCAGCTACTACTGCTGCCAGTTTTGGTGGCTGTTCTGATCAACAAGGCAATTAACTGGTTGTAAGAAACTGAAAAACATACACAAATATGTCTCAACATTGTTGGGAGAACAATTTAAACAGGGAAAGTTTCACCCCTATAGCTACCAAACAAATGGAGCTACAAACACAACCAACACAAGGAACCTAACCTTCGTCCCCTGTGCATGTGCCTGGGCCCAGAGTCATACGAGGAATTTTAGGACCCTGGAGAATCCCTAGCGATGGTGTTGGGCACATATCCCACTCCAGAGTCAAGGGGATTATGGGGCACGGTCAATCTGTAGGTATTTTAGCGACAGGGTGAGGTTACAAAAGGAGCCACAGTGTGGCAGTGTGGAGCTGCCAGTTCTGCTCGCTACTGTTCCTGAGCTGTTTCTGTTTGCGATGTCGCTGTTCTTGCCATGGTGCCTGATGTCTTGCAGCTGTTCCTGATTTGCTGTTCCTGCTCACGCTGTTGTGGTGCAGTGCTCTCTACGGGTCAGACCATCGTGGTGGTAGTTATACCTGTTGCTGGGTAAATAAAGTGGTTTGTCACCTGACTCCATTTTAAGTCTTAATTCTGTTCCTGAGGATGTAAAGCTAGTCACGAGAAAAGATCCAATTAGACATCACTCAGAAGTTAAACTCTGCTGCCCCCAGACCCTCTGATATCTGAGGACAAGCAGGAAAGCAAGAGGGTTTAACCTCTGCCAAATTATCCAGCGTTGGATTATGACACTGGCCAAAGGGTCAGAAAGATCCAGCCTGCTCTCTAACTTCCCCAGAGGTAGTCAGGATACTGTTCAAAACTGTTTGTTACTGTATAATGCATACTTCCTGCAGAGAACCCCCTACCTTCTTCAATTCCAATCAATCTTTGAAGCTGTTTCATTTCCATCTGGAAAAACAAAAACCAAAGAAAACAACAATAACTACACAAATAATCAAAACACATGCATCTTACAGGCTTGTTCACAACACTGCATTTTCCCAGACAGCATTGCTGCCATTCCTACAGACTCTGGCACAAAAGCCCATAAATTATTCCCTAGCAACACATCCTAAATAATGCTTACAAATTATTAATGAAGCACACAGTACAGTCAATTGCATCCTGTGGTACTGAAACTAATAACAATGCAATTTCTGCATTAAACCTATCCACAAACTAAATTCAGATACACACAAGCAGTAGCATTTTTAGTCAATTAAAATAATTCTCCATTTTACTTTTCATCACACACACTTTAATGTGTATTCCATTTAAAGGCTTTTTCTCCATTCAAGTTTCACCATTTAAAACTGTCCTTTGTCCACAGCCTGTCAGGCATCCTCTGTTACCTTCACAGTGTGTTTCAAAGGTATTTAGCTAGGACTCAGAATGCAAGACCACAGGACTTCATTACAATCTTTAATCTTACTTTATTCCACAAGATGGATGAATTTAAAGACAACAAATGATGGCAGTTCTGCCTCATCCCTAGATGGGAAGCCCCAGTATTTAATTACATTTACAACTGAAAGTCTGTTTTTTATTTTTATTTTTCTAACAGTCCTAATTGCATTGCTAGAATCCTGTCATCCTATAGGCCTCCAGAGGAGAGCAGCTCTTTATAGCCTCACCAGCTTTGATTCCACTTTGTTCCCTGAAAACAGTTTTCTGAAAACGTTTACAACAGGAAGAGGAGCCCTCGGACTCATTCACTTCTAAAGGTGCAGTGGCTCAGGAAGCTTGAGTTTCAGTGTTTTGTTTGTTTCCTTTGTTTCATATATCATGAATAACAATTACTCAATTAATACTTTATCAAATACATTCACAATTACACATACACACACAAATTATATCAGTTCCCTAACCTTGACTCGTTCCTGTCTGTGTTTAAAAATCTGTTTGGATAAATAGGTTGCAATTCCTGTTGCAGCTGGGAGGAATCAGTAAATAAAATGTCCTTATTTTTTCTTCTTCAAGAGCACAGTTCCTAATGTAGCATCACATGGCCTAGAAAATAAATTTATAGCTTCTGAGATTTCCTAGAGTAGTGGTATTAATTGCAAAAGGAATAATTTTGGACACATACTTTATGACAGTTATCCTAATCAATCCCTGCTTTCTTTCCCCCAGATCTTTAGGAATTTTTCAGACTGAGGAAGTAAGTAATTTCACACAATTGCCAAGGTTGGAAGGGACTTCAAGGATCATCTAGTTCCAAGCCCCCTGCCATGGGCAGGGACACCCCACACTAGATCAGGTAGCTCAGAGCCACATCCAGCCTGGCCTTCAAAACCTCCAGGGATGAGGCTTCCACCACCTCCCTGGGCAACCTGTGCCAGTCTCTCACCACCCTCATGGGGAACAACTTCTTCCTAACATCCAATCTGAATCTACCCATTTCTAGTTTTGTTCCATTCCATCCAGTCCTATCACTCCCTGACACCCTAAAAAGTCCCTCCCCAGATTTCTTGTAGCCCCCTTCAGATACTGGAAGGCCACAATAAGGTCTCCTTCTCTTCTCCAGAGTGAATAGTCCCAACTCTCTCAGTCTGTCCTCATAGGAGAGCAGCTCCAGCCCTCTGCTCATCCTCCTGGCCCTTCTCTGGACACCTTCCACCACCTCCAGATCCTTCCTGTAATAGAGGCTCCAGCACTTGACACAGTAGTCCAGATGGGGTCTCACCAGAGTGGAGCAGAGGGGGAGAATCACCTCCCTGGACCTGCTGGCTATGCTTCTCTTGATGCAGCCCAGGATGTGATTGGCTTTCTGGGGTGCAAGTGCTCACTGCTGGCTCCTGTTGAGCTTCTCATCCACCAACATTCCTGAGTCCTTTTCTTCAGGGCTGCCTTCAAGCCAGTCCCTGCCCAGCCTATACCAGTTTTTGGGATTGCCCCAACCCAGATACAGGACCTTGCATTTGGTCTTGTTGAACCTCATAAGGTTGGCATGGCCCCACCTCTCCAGCCTGTCAAGGTCCCTCTGGATGGCATCCCTTCCCTCCAGCTGTCTGCTGCACCACACAGCTTGGTGTCATCAGCAAACTTACTGAGGGTGCACTCAATGCCACTGTCCGTGGCACCAACAAAGATGTTAAACAAGCCTGGTCCCAATATTGATCCCTGAGGGACTCCACTAGTCACTGGCCTCCACTTGTCCCTGGCCTCCACTTGGATATGGATGCATTGACAACATCCATTAAAAAAAAAAAAAATCTATTAATGATCATTAAGGAAGATGGTGAGTAATCATTTTATTGATGATCTGGATGAGAGGATTGCATCCACCATTAGTAGATTTGCAGATGACAGCAAGCTGAGAGCAGGAGTTGGTCTATTAGATGGTAGGAGAGCTCTGCAGAGGGACCTTGACAGGCTGGACAGATGGGCAGAGTCCAACAGGATGGCATTCAACAAGTCCAAGTGCCAGGTGCACTTTGGTCACAATAACCCCATGCAGTGCTACAGGTGGATGGGGACAGAGTGGCTGGGGAGCAGCCAGGCAGAAAAGGACCTGGAGGTACTGATGATAGGAGGCTGAACATGAGCCAGCAGTGTGCCCAGGTGGCCTAGATGGCCAATGGCATCCTGGCCTGTATCAGGAATAGTGTGGAAGGCAGGAGCAGGAAAGTCCTCATTGCTCTCTGCAACTGCCTGAAGGGAGGTTGTAGCCAGGTGGGGGTTGGTCTCTTCTCCCAAACAGCACCAGAACAAGAGGACACAGTCTCAAGCTGCACCAGGGGAGGTTTAGGCTGGAAGTGAGGAGAAAGTTCTTCCCAGAAAGAATAATTGGCCATTGGGATGTGCTGCTCAGGGAGGTGGTGGAGTCACCATCCCTGGAGGTGTTCAGGAGGGGACTGGATGTGGCACTTGAAGCCATGTTTTACTTAGTCATGAGGTGTTAGGTGATAGGTTGGACTTGATGATCTCTGAGGTCTTTTCCAACCTTATTGATTCTATGACTCTATGATTCTATGATTTCATTCTTTTTCTTTAAGATTTGCTGTAAACTGCTTTTTCAAAAGCACTTTTGTTATTGAAAAAGAAAAAAAAAAAAAAAAGACAGAAAAAACCACCTTTAAAGGTACATTTTAGGCTTGTCCACAAATGACAGCTGAGGAGTCCAAACAATTCAGTGCCGTGAAAATGTAAATGTGAATTCACCAAACAGTGAGTGCAATTACAGCATGCAAAACTGCTTACAAAAGGTTCCCTACACATGAGACAGGCAGAATATTAGTACAAGACAAGTTACAATCATAGCTCCCATAGGGATTACCATAGAAAATTTTCAACTCTTCTGCTGTAAGTTGAACAGGTAGGAAGGAAGAGAATCACACTAAATAACAGCACTAGCGGAAGACACATACACAGAGATCCAAATCAAGATACCAAACCAAAACACTCTTCCCAGGGAACAGTTTTGGAAATGGAATTTAAAAATAAACACTAAAACAACAAAACCAGGCACATACAAAACCCAGCCAAACCAACCAACCAAAACAAGAAAAAACACCCCCCAGAATATTTTAAAAAGTCTGTGTTCAAAAAGTGCCCTGCACAATGGCCTCCGTCGTTTACAGCGCGAAACGATGTGAAACAAATGCCATCTATTTGAAGGGGGAGCCTTCCCACATCTGGGAGTCCAGCCCATATCTCTCCAATCTAGCTAGAGAGGTACTATGAGAGATCATCTCATTTCATTGCAAATGCTGCTTGGCACACACATAATTTACTGAGGCAAATCTGTGCTACCTATTTCTAGTTGTGACAGTTTCAGGCTGTGCCTTTAAGAAAGGGACAGCTACAGAATACTGTAGATGAATGTTTTCACAGTATCACTAAGGTTGCAAGAGATCTTAAGGATCATCGAGTCCAACCTGTCCCAACAGACCTCATGACTAGACCATGGCACCAAGTGCCACGTCCAATCTCCCCGTGAACACCTCCAAGGACGGTGACTCCACCACCTCCCTGGGCAGCACATTCCAATGACCAACGACTCGCTCAGTGAAGAAATTTCTCCTCACCTCGAGTCTAAACCACCCCTGGCACAGCCTGAGACTGTCTCTTGTTCAGGTGCTGGTTGCCTGGGAGAAGAGACCAACCCCCTCCTGTCTACAACCACCCTTCAGGTAGTTGTAGAGGGCAATGAGGTCACCCCTGATCCTTCTCTTCTCCAGGCTAAACAATCCCAGCTCCCTCAACCTCTCCTCACAGGGCTGTGCTCAAGGCCTCTCCCCAGCCTTGTTGCCCTTCTCTGGACACGTTCAAGTGTCTCAATGTCCTTCTTAAACTGAGGGGCCCAGAACTGGACACAGGACTCAAGGTATGGCCTAACCAATGCAGAGTCCAGGGGCACAATGACTTCCCTGCTCCTGCTGGCCACACTATTGCTGATACAGGCCAGGATGCCATTGGCCTTCTTGGCCACCTGGGCACACTGCTGGCTCATGTTTAGGCAGCTGTCAATCAGCACCCCCAGGTCCCTCTCTGTTTGGCAGCTCTCCAGCCACTCTGACCCCAGCCTGTAGCTCTGCATGGGGTTGTTGTGGCCAAAGTGCTGCACCTGGCACTTGGACTTGTTGAATGCCATCCCACTGGACTCTGCCCACCTGTCCAGTCGGTCGAGGTCCCTCTGCAGAGCCTTTCTATCCTCTAACTGACCAACATCTGCTCTTAACTTGGTGTCATCTGCAAACTTCCTGATGACTGACTCAATCCCCTCATCCAGATCATCAATGAAGATGTTAAAGAGGATGGGGCCCAGCACTGATCCCTGGGGCACACCACTGGTGCCTGGCCGCCAGCTGGATGTGGCACCATTCACCACCACTCTCTGGGTTCAGCCTCCAGCCAATTCCTAACCCAGCACAGAGTGTTGCGGTCCAAACGACGAGCTGACAGCTTGGCCAGCAGTTTGCTGTGGGGGACAGTGTCAAAGGCCTTGCTGAAGTCCAGGTAGACCACATCCACAGCCTGCCCCACATCCTCCAGTTCATATAAGGAGATCAGGTTGGAGAGGCAGGACCTGCCCTTCTTAAATCCATGTTGGCTGGACCTGAGCCCTTGGCCACCCTTCAGCTGCACAGTTTTGGTGTAAGAAAGGAAAACAAAGATAATTCTAAACGAATTTCATTGGTAGATCAGTAGAAATGTGGCTTTAAGAACTTACATTCTGAGTTCAGCCTCTCTTTTCTGTTCCTGGCCAGCCTGCATGCAACTGACCTTGGACTGAAGCTTATGAGATAAGAAAACTAACTTTCTTAAAAACTGCTTTGAGCTAACGGAATTTGCCTTAATATCCATTTATCTCTTTAATCCTTTTCCACCCAGTTAACTACTAGGGGAAAGGGGAGGAAGGGGGAAAAGGGGTTTTGGGGGAACCCGGGGGGATTCTCCTCGGGAGGGTGTTTCTGTGTTATGTTCTTTCCTGTCTATTTTTGTATCTACTGTATATTTTGTATAGATTCGTTGCACTTCATTCCGCTTGTAAAATACAGCTTTTTCATTGGCTTCTCCGACTGGGTCTAGCTGTGCTTTATGTGGTGGGGGAATTAAACTTTCACATTACCACACTACTTACCTGCTCATTTTTCATGTTCCTGGAAATGTCTCACAAGATTTGCTCCATAATTTTTCCAGTGCCTGAAGAGTGACCAGCTCTCCAGATTCTCCTCCTCCTTTCTCTTCTTAACAATAGATGTGAAATTTCCTTTCCTCCAGCCAACTCCCAATAAACATAATCTTCATTAAGGTAAAAAACAGCATCCTGTCAGTGACACTTGCAAGCTCCCTCAGCAACCTTGACTATATCCCATTTGTCTTCAGGGACTTGTGTACGTCAAACATTTTCCCCATAGGTACCACTATTAGGACAATAGACAGCACCTCCCAGAGCAAGAGGGCTCTGCAGTAAGATCTAATCTTCCACCACTGGCCATTCTGGAAAACAACTGAGCTATTCTGGAAGTGACAGATGGCTATCTTTATTTAAACTGCTCTTCAATTTGTTTGAACTTGATAGTGCAGGGCAGGTCACTGGAAACATACATACATTAAATTCTTTATTTAGCCAGAAAAACAGTCACATTATTTCTCCCTAAATTTGTAATGAAGAAGGTCCAAGGACTTGAAGGTAGTGCTGCCACTTCAGAAACAATGGTGTACCAAAATAAGGACATGATGAGCCCCCTAGAAATTTATAAGGGTCTTGTTCAAAGACTGGATTTCAGTTGCTCTGCTTCTTCAAAGGATAATCTCTTTCCAACCTCCAACAAAAGCTACAGATCGAAAATTGGGAACAGTGGGGCAGCTCTGGAAGCCTGCCAAATTAATCCTTTTTAAGCAGTTTCTTCAGCTTCAGAAACAACTAAGTAGCATGCAAAGCACAAAGATTCTTCCTCAAAAGGCAGTAAACACACACACTGCCTCAAAATTAACCTTGACTTATACAACCTGTCAAAGGTCTCTTCTTTCATGTAGTCCAGAGGTTCCAAAATGTAGGTGGTTTTTTTAACCTGTTAAGAGACTTTTACATTCTTATTCAAAAGACTCCAATTACCTAGGTGTGTGCAGCGGCCAAAACACACACACAGATGGTGACAGAACTGTGTTACCTAAAGAATGAGCTTAAAGAAACTTAAAGCACAAAGTGAGTAAAATTATTTGGCATTAGACTTCAGGCAAACATGAAAACAACCGGCATGCTGCAACACCAGACATGTTCTAAGGGCTATAAAGGAGTGTGTAACACTCAGAAAATCTGTGACACTGTGTCCTAAAGTCAGCAGTGTACATTTTAGAGCCCAATTATTTTTCTTCCTTAAGACTGACTTGTTACCCATTCTGTTGATATTTGAAAGAGTTGGAATTTTGTACATAAAGTGACTCTGGTCACATAAATGAAACAGTGAGATAAAAAAAATCCTCATAAATGATGCTTACAATTCAGTTGCAAAGAAAATGAAATCTACTGCAAAAAACAGGACAAGAGATTCTGCTTCAGTACTAAACCAGGAGTCTTTTGATGGGCTTCAGTTACAAACATCAATGCAATTGAAGTACCCTGAATTATTTGCAACTGTTCTCCCCACATTATCCTCTACAGGCTCTGAGTAAGCCAGGGTTCCTTTAAGTTAGTCTTTCCCATTGTGTCTGCATCAGGAAATACACCCATAATAGTTCTGCCATATCTGAAGTATCTGGTTAGTGGAAAGAAGTTTAAATTGAAATGTAGCTGCATGTTTAGATACAATTCAGTATACAGGATGTAGCACAGCCACATTGATCTCAACAGAGCCTTTATATGGTCTCCTGTTGCCACTTCTAAATTTCATTATAGTCTCAGTTTTTCTCCCCAGCACTGTTATAGTATAGGAAATTAGAGTCCTTATTTACAGTGAGGCTGTAAACAAAGCAAAAGAGAGAGGTGAGAAAGGATACTTTTGGTGCTACCTAAGCTCTAAGCCTGATGAATGGAATAAAAAGGTACCAGATTTGTATTTTATCTCATGCCACAAACTTTACATGGTTGCAGTCAACACAACATAATTGATGCTCAGTTCCAATAATATTGCTATACTTTGTGCTACTGGTATCAAGGTTATTATGTAGCCATAGCAATGTTTTCAGTCTACCAGGAGCACGTGTAGCAGAAGCAAAATAAAGTCAAAAGGACACACTTTATCAGTGCCCTTGCTTTGTTTAGACACACATACTAGGGTACAGATTATGCTGTTGAAGGGCTGGAAGGCAGCCATCCCATAGTTATCAACCAAATATTTGAACACTTCTTAAAATATACAAGAAGATGCAATTGAACTTACAAAAGATATTCTCACAATGAAAATGAAAGCAGTATCTGGGCAACCTGATCTGATGCCCGTGCTTACTGCAAGAGGCCCTTGGACCTTCCAACCCAAACCATTCTATGATTCTGTGATCTTACTATATCTCTCTTCAGGTAAATAAGTAGTACAGACCGTTGGTACATCTTCAATGATTAGCATGAACTGCCAAAGTACAGATCTCATTTCATTTGCCAATTCGTCATTCCTCAAGATTATGAAAACAAAAATGAGCAGGTTTTGAAAAACATTATAGGATAGCATTTCACAGTATCACAGTATCACAGTCTCACAGTATAACCAAGGTTGGAAGAGACCCCAAGGATCATCAAGTCCAACCTGTCTCGACAGACCCCACAACTAGACCATGGCACCAAGTGCCACGTCCAATCTCCCCTTGAACACCTCCAGGGACGGTGACTCCACCACCTCCCTGGGCAGCAATGACCAACGACTCACTCGGTGAAGAACTTTTTCCTTACCTCGAGTCTAAACCTCCCCTGGCACAGCTTGAGACTGTGTCCCCTTGTTCTGGTGCTGGTTGCCTGGGAGAAGAGACCAACCCCTTCCTGGCTACAACCACCTTTCAGGTAGAGGTAGAGGGCAATGAGGTCACCCCTGATCCTTCTCTTCTCCAGGCTAAACAATCCCAGTTCCCTCAGCCTCTCCTTATAGGGCTGTGCTCAAGGCCTCTCCCCAGCCTTGTTGCCCTTCTCTGGACACGTTCAAGTGTCTCAATGTCCTTCTTAAACTGAGGGGCCCAGAACTGGACACAGGACTCAAGGTGTGGCCTAACCAATGCAGAGTCCAGGGGCACAATGACTTCCCTGCTCCTGCTGGCCACACTATATGGCCAGGATGCCATTGGCCCTCTTGGCCACCTGGGCACACTGCTGGCTCATGTTTAGGCAGCTGTCAATCAGCACCCCCAGGTCCCTCTCTGTTTGGCAGCTCTCCAGCCACTCTGACCCCAGCCTGTAGCTCTGCATGGGGTTGCTGTGGCCAATGTGCAGAACCCGGCACTTGGACTTGTTAAATGCCATCCCATTGGACTCTGCCCATCTGTCCAGTCGGTCGAGGTCCCTCTGCAGAGCCTTTCTATCCTGTAACTGACCAACATCTGCTCCTAACTTGGTGTCATCTGCAAACTTCCTGATGACTGACTCAACCCCCTCATCCAGATCATCAATGAAGATGTTAAAGGGGATGGGGCCCAGCACTGATCCCTGGGGGATGCCACTGGTGACTGGCTGCCAGCTGGAAGTGGCACCATTCACCACCACTCTCTGGGCTCGGCCCTCCAGCCAGTTCCTAACCCAGCACAGAGTGTTGCGGTCCAAACGACGAGCTGACAGCTTGGCCAGCAGTTTGCTGTGGGGGACAGTGTCAAAGGCCTTGCTGAAGTCCAGGTAGACCACATCCACAGGCCTCCCCACATCCACCAGACGGGTCACCTGATCATAGAAGGAGAGCAGGTTGGTGAGGTAGGACCTGCCCTTCCTAAATCCATGTTGGCTGGGCCTGAGCCCTTGGCCATCCTTCAGGTGTGCAGTTATTGCCTCCAGGATAATCTGTTCCATCACTTTCCCTGGCACTGAGGTCAGGCTGACTGGCCTGGAGTTTCCGGGTTCCTCCATCCGTCCCTTCTTGTGGATGGGCACCACCTTGGCCAGTTTCCAGTCATCTGGGACCTCTCCAGTGAGCCAGGACTGGAGGAAAATGATGGAGAGTGGCTTGGCAGCTCATCTGCCAGCTTTCTCGGCACCCTAGGATGGATCCCATCTGGTCCCATGAACTTGTGAGTGTCCAAATGGCTCAGCAGGTCCCAAACTAATTCTTCATGGATTTCTGGGGCATTACACTGCTCCCCGACCCTATTACCCAGCTCAGGAGGCCACTCATCCTGGACTCCTACCTTGCTGTTAAACATCAAGGCAAAGAAGGCGTTCAGGACCTCAGCCTTTTCCTCATCTTCGGTCACAGTGTTCCCCTCCAGGTCCAATAAGGAGTGGAGGTTCTTCTTGCCCTTCTTTTTAGCGTTGATATATTTGTAACAATGCTTTTTGTTGTCTCTCACTGAGGTGTTCAGTTTCAGTTCCAACTGGGCCTTTGCCTCTCTAATTTTATTCCTACATAATCTAACCACTTCCTTAAACATATCTCGAGAAGCCTTCCCCTCCTTCCAAAGGTGATACAGCCTCTTTTTTTCCCTTAATTCCTCCAGGAGCTGCTTGCTCATCCAGGCCCAGAGCCTTCCCCTCAGCTCATCTTTCGGCACATGGGCACTGCCAGTTCCTGTGCCTTCTAGAGCTCCTGCTTGAAGCAGCTCCAACCCTCCTGGACCCCTCGGTTCTTGAGGGTTGATACCCAGGGAACTTTACAAATAAGTTTCTTAAACAGGCTGCAGTTTGGCCTCCTGCAGTCCAAGGTGAAGGTTCTGTTGGTGCTCCTCCCTATCTCCCTGCAGATTGAAAACTTCACTATCTCGTGGTCACTGCACCCTAGGCAGCCTCCCACAGTCACATCTCCCACCAGCCCTTCCCTATTGGAGAGCAGCAGGTCAAGCAGAGCCTGTCCCCTAGTAGGCTCGCTTAACAGCTGCGTCAGGAAGCTGTCCTCCATGCGCTTCAGGAATCTTCTGGACTGCCTTCTCTCTGCTGAATTAAGTTCCCAGCAGATATCCGGCAGGTTGAAGTCACCCACAAGGATAAGATCTGATGATCTTGAGACAGCCTTCAGTTGTTTGTAGAATAATTCATCAACCTCCTCATCCTGATTGGGTGGTCTATAACAGACTCCAACCAGGATGTCCTCTGATTTTAACCCCCAGGCTCTCAATTCCCTCATATTCCACCTCAAGTTCTGAGGCAGAAAGTGTCTCCCTAATATACAAAGCCACCCCTCCTCCTCTTCTCCCTCGCCTATCCTTCCTAAAGAGCCTGTAACCCCCCAGTGTAGCACTCCAATCGTGCCTGTTGTACCACCATGTTTCTGAGATGGCAACTATATCATAGTCGCCCTGGTGGATTAGGACCTCCAGCTCCTCTTGCTTATTGCCCAGGCTGCCTGCATTGGTGTACATGCACTGCAGCTGGGCTCCCGACCTCTCAATTGACCCTACCTTGTGCCCTATTCTTACCTCTGCAGAGGGACTGATATCTTCACCCACCCCCTTCAGACCTAGTTGAAAGCTCTCCTAATGAGCCCTGCCAACTCCAGTGCTAGGACTCTCTTGCCCCTTCTAGATAAATGCACCCCATCAGGACCCAGCAGGTCGGGTGCTGCAAAAGTAGCCCCATGATCAAAGAAACCAAAGTTCCTCCACAGGCACCATTCCCTGAGCCACTTGTTGATGGTGTGGGTTCTGTTCCTCTCAGTGTCCTCCCCTGCCACTGAGGGAACTGAGCAGAACACCACTTGTGCGCCTGCCCCATCAACCAATTGTCCAAGGGCCCTGAACTCCTTCTTAATTGCCCTGGTGCCCTTCCTGTCGATCTCATCACTCCCAGCCTGTATTACCAGTAGAGGGTAATAGTCAGAGGGACTGATGAGCTTGGGGATTCCCCTTGCAATGTCCCTTACCCGCGCCCTGGGCAGGGAGCAGACCTCCCTGTGGGATGGGTCGGGATGACATATGGGTCCCTCAGTACCCCCCAGGAGAGAGTCCCCAACAACTATAACCCTTCTCCTTTTCTTTGTGGAGCTGGTCGTTATAGCTGGTGGTGGCCGCTTGGCCTCAGGCTTGGCCTTAGGCTGCTCCCCGGAGCTGGTTGTTACAGCCGGCGGGGACCGCTTGGCCTTGATCTCCCCTCTGGATGGCTGCTCCTCAGCCCTCTCATCCCTACTTCAAATTTGTTCTCAGGAAATTTGTAGGTCATTCCACTATAAAAAAAGCTCCACTACTCAAGACCAAGTAAAGATCATAGAATGGGAGAAGCATAGAATTATTTCATTTAGAAGAGCACTTTAAGATCATTGAATCCAGCCTTCAACATAAGACCACCATAGCAATTAAACCATTAAACCATGCCATGAAGTGTCATGTCCACAAGTTTCTTGAACACCTCCAGGGACAGTGACTACAGCACCTCCCTGGGCAACATATTCCCATGCTTAACCACTCTTTCTGTAAAGAAATTTTTCCTAATATCCAATATAAACCTCTTGTGGTACAATTTGAGGCTATTTCCTCTCATTCTATGACCTGATACTAGAGAGAGGAGACTGACTCCCACTTCCCTTCAACCTCCCTTTAGGTAGCTGTACAGAGCAATGAGGTCCCCCCTCAGTCTCCTCTTTTCTAGGCTGACCAATCCATTTTCCTCAGCCAGACTTGTTCTCTAGAGCCTTCACCAGCTTTGTCTCCCTTTTCTGGACATGCCCCAGTACCTCAATGTCTTTGTTGTAGTGAGGGGCCCAAAACTGAATACAGTTTTGGAGATGTGGCCTCACCAGTGATGAGTGGAGGGGCATAATCACTTCCCTATTCCTGCTGGCAACACTATTCCTGATACAGGTCAGGATGCCATTGGCCTTCTTGGCCACCCTGGCACACTGCTGGCTCATGTTCAGATGGCTGTCATTCAGAACTTCCAGGTCTTTTTACACCAGGCAACTTTCCAGCCACTCCACCCCAAGCATTGCATGGGGTTGTTATGATACAAGTGCAGCACCCCACAACTGGCATTGTAAAAACTCATACAACCAACCTCAGCCCATCTATTCAGCTTGTCCATATCTCTTTTTAGAGCCTTCCTACACTCCCACTCAACTTAGCATCATCTGCAAACTAACCGAGGGTGCACTCAATTCCCTCATCCAGATCATCAATAAAGATATTAAATCAAACTGGCCCAAGTACTGAGCCTTGGGGGTCATCACTAGTAACTGGCCACTATCTGGATTTAACTCCATTTACCACAACTCTCTAGGCTCAGACATTCAGCCACTTTTTTACCCAACATAGCTCATGCCTATTCAAGCCATGAGCAGTTGGTTTCTCCAGGAGGATACTATGGGAAATTGTGTTGAAGGCCTTACCAAAGTCAAAGTAGACAACATCACCAGCCTTTCCCTCATCCACCAGGTGGGTCACCTTATCATGTAAGGAGATCAGGTTAGCCAAGGTCTTACTTGAAGGACAATTCTCCCATTTAAGAATGGTAGCATTGGTCCCATTAGTTCTACGTTGCATGGACCAGTGTATGAAAAGAGATTGTCTAATAGAAATGTAAAAATAATATAAATAATATCAGCATTATTATTAATATAAAAATATCAGCAGCATCCAAAAGCCCATGTGCTTCAGGTAATGTTAACAGCAAATAAGTTGCATTTTGGGCAGCAACAAAGGGAGGAATTCCTACAACTCCTAAGTGAGGAGAGGCAGCAGAGGTATGGCACAATTTTCCCCCCTATAACACAACTATTTTCTGTCTTTATGGACTTTATGTGCATTTTCAGAGTGCATGCAGCTGTTTTCATTTTAACCCAGTAGGCAACTGGCTAAAAATAGTGTTGAAAATTCACTCTGCAAATACTGAACAGTGCTGTAAGAACTTTGCAGTCAAGCTAATTTTTTTCTACCAGTTACAGACAATGTCACAGGGGGGAAAAAGGCAAAACAGCTAAAGCTCATCACTCTGCAGAAGAAGTGTTTCTGTTTGTAGGAGAAACCATCTCTCTTTCACACATATTAACTCACTAGCATTCCTATGCATGTTCACTTCAAGAAGGCTCTTGGTAGATTTCTTGCCTTGGTGCCTTCCTTCCCTGTGCCATGGCTGGAAACAAAATAATATACAGAGAGTGGAACTGCCTTTACCTTACAGTCAGTGTCAGGGAAGATTGCTTTTCAACATTTGTAAAGTCCCAGGTACCATAACTTTTAAATTTGATTCTTTATGCAACAGGCCCTGGTTTGCATAGTCCACTATGCTAACTATCCATTGAGAAATTAGTTTTAATTAAGCATTGAGAAATCTACAGACCTGACTGCAAGGTATAAAACCAGCATATTATCAGTTTGGCAAAGGACTGCTAGCACAGGAAAGTCTACCAGAAAGCAAGTTGGGTGTGAAAGCTAGTGACACCTGTTAGAGCAAAGGACTACTCTGAGAGTGGGCTCTTCAGGTGACTGGTTAACATGACCCAGTATCCTGCACCAATCCTGGGCAGTGGGGAGGTTGTGCTAAGATTCAGAATAATTCCTTTTGAGCAAATAAAAGCAAACCAACACAAAATGGCTGATGAGCTAGGTTTATTAGAGCCAGCGAAAATTCTCAGTAATGGGCTGGAGCAGAGGAAAAATGAGAAGAAAAAAAGAGAGGACAAAGGAGAGAGAGAGAGAGAAGAATTAAGTTGTTTTTTTAGAAAAAAAAAAAAAAGTATCACCATCCTTGGTTCCAGTGAGGATTATCACAGGAATGGTCCAAGTTCTTGGTGGCTGGTATACATTCCAGCAGGGTTTTCTGTGGTGAATGCAACACCTGGACCCCACAAGTTGTGGTCCTTTTATACCCTATTGGCAGTGTGTGGTGGTGAGAGAAAGTTCAGTTCTCACACACACACAAAACCACAGCTAAATCAGTCTGAGAAGCAAAAATGGAACCAGGAGGAAGATGTTGATGAAGCACTCTATAGGCAGCTTAAGGCTGTCTCAGGATCGCCTGACCTTGTCCTCATGGGTGACTTCAACCTGTCTGACATCTGCTGGGATCTCAACATAGCAGAGAGGAGGCAGTCTAGGAGGTTCTTAGAGTGCATGGAGGACAGCTTCTCATCCCACGTGCGGCATGAGCCTACCAGGGGCAAGGCTATGCTTGACCTCCTCTTCACCAACAGGGAAGGGCTGGTGGGGATGTGGTGGTCGGAGGCTGTTTAGGGGCCAGCGACCACGAGATGATTGAGTTTTCAGTATTTGGTCAAGCTAAGAGGGGCAGCAAGAAGACCTCCACTCTGGACTTCTGGAGGGCAGACTTCAGGCTACTCAAGGAACTAACTCAGAGAGTTCCTTGGGATACAGCCCTTAAAAATAAAGGGGTCCAGGAGAGCTGGACCTGCTTCAAGGAAGAACTCTGGAAGGCACAGGAACAGGCTGTGGCAATGCGCCGGAAGATGAGTCGCAGGGGCAGACAGCCAGCCTGGATGGGTGATGAACTTTTAATTGAGCTAAGGGAAAAATAGAGGGTGTATCATCTTTGGAAGAAAGGGGAGGCAACCCATGAAAAGTTTAAGGATGTTGCTAGATCATGTAGGAAAACAATTAAGGAGGCAAAAGCACATTTGGAGCTTAGACTGGCCTCTGCTGTGAAGGACAACAAAAAGTCCGATAAATACATGAATAGCAAGAGGAAGGGCAAGGACAAACTCCACTCCTTGGTTGACACGGAGGGAAAGGTTGTAACAAAGGATGAGGAAAAGGCAGAGGTACTTAACACCTTCTTTGCCTCAATTTTTACTAGCAGGACAGAATGTCTTCCACACAGCTGCCCTGCAGAGCTGGCAGAAGGAGCCAGGGAACTGCATAGAATCATACAATCATAGAATCAACAAGGTTGGAAAAGACCTCAGAGATCCTCAAGTGCAACCTGTCACCCAGCACCTCATGACTACTGGATAGTTTCCCTCTGTTCCAGGAGGAGGGGATAGTTAGAGATCTCCTCAGCCGCTTGGATCCCCACAAGTCCATGGAACCAGATGGGATCCATCCTAGGGTGCTGAGAGAGCTGGCAGATGAGCTGGCCAAGCTATTCTCCATCATTTTTCAACAGTCTTGGCTCACTAGAGAGGTCCCAGAAGACTGGAAGCTGGCCAGTGTGGTGCCCATCCACAAGAAGGGCCAGTTGGATGAGCCAGGGAATTATAGGCCTGTCAGCCTGACCTCAGTGCCAGGCAAGATTACAGAACAGGTCATCTTGAATGCAATCACACAGCACTCACAGGATGGCCAAGGGATCAGGTCCAGCCAGCATGGGTTTAGGAAAGGCAGGTCCTGCCTGACCAACCTGATCTCCTTCTATGATCAGGTGACTGCCTGGTGGACGTGGGGAGGCCTGTGGATGTAGTCTACCTGGACCTCAGCAAGGCCTTTGACACCGTCCCCCATAGCAAACTCCTGGCCAAGCTGTCAGCCTCATGATTGTCCCTGACAGCACCCACTAGAAAAAGAAAGGGGGAAAAAAAAAAAAAAAAAAAAAAAAAGGTAGCGAAACCGCGACAATACGGGCTGCCCGACGAATGGAGCCCTCGCGCACGAGTGCAAACCGCGTTTAAATCAGCCAGGGGTGACGCAGTGATCATGAGCCCCAGTGGTGCGAAGAGACGACTCCCGCCGACCTCGCGGCGTGCTCAGGGGACGTTCTCAGCTCCGGCGACCCCTGCAGCCCAACAGGAGAGAGTCAGACGGTCCCCGGTGGCTGCAGGTCCCGGTGCGGTCCCGGCACGGCTGCCCGACGAAAGGACCCCATTGTTTCACAATCTGACCATATCCAGGAATGTGCAGTCTCCAAAATCCCAATATCCCCAAGAAACGTAGAGTTTCTTGCTTGTTCGTGGGATTTGCCATTGTAGAGACTCTATTTACCACATCCACTGGAATGTGTCGGCGTCCATCCTGCCACTGCACTCCCAGAAACTGGATCTCTCTGGTAGGGCCTTTCACCTTGTCTCTCTTGATGGCAAAACCTGTGTTCAGGAGAATGTCAATGATTTCGTTACCTTTCTCAAAGACTTCCTCAGCAGTTTTACCCCAGACGATGATATCATCGATGAACTGGATCATAACTTTTCTTAGCTCTCTTTTCATTATCATGCCATACAGCAGCTCTCCTTGAGAGCTATTAAAGCCATCAAAACCATCACTGTGCCTATTCAGACCAGAAAGTATCATACCTTGATTGAGACAACAGAGTAATTAGAGGCTATCAGCCTTGCCCTGCCCCATGCATTGTTTTGAGACAACAGAGTCATTGGGCTCTCACACTGGTGCTCGTTTTTGCATTTTAATGTACAAAGCAAATGGTAACTAGAGTACACTGTGGCATAGCTGTTTTGGCTAAGCTCTGTGACAGAAACAAGAAATATTTCTTCATTCATTCTTTTTGTTAATAACAATACATCCCAGTGAGCCCTGAAAATAAGCCTGGTCTCATAATTTTTTTGAAACAGGAGCTCTTCATGAGGAGATCGATATCCATGTCATGACAACCTGTTTGCATTTCCCATCACACAAAGAGAGGAGCACAACACTGAAGATACTATCAACACAGTTCTGCGTTAAAGGAACTGCTGTTGAAAGTGTGGACCCTACAGCCAGTGTCTTACACCAGCACGTTTTGTTTCTGATTATTGACAGGGAGAAAAATGAATGCTAGAGAAAAGCTTTAAAGGAAAGGTTTCCACCAGAGCTTTCATGGTATTTGCCTGCTACACCTGGGCTACCCAAGTGTTGGCTTGCTAAAATACATGATTTCCATTAAAAAAAATGTTTAGACCCTAGCCCCCCCATGCACCCCCAGCTATTTTCCTAGATCCTGCTGTAAGAAATGAGCTCACTGCTAAATTTTAACTACAACCAGATTATCATAAAATAAAGGCAAAACAGCACTGGGCACATAGCAGGTTTGCTAGAGGCGCACCATAACAACACGAGTTGAACTTACACAGACATCAAACATACATATCCATACATATTCATTCCTTTCCCCAGTACACTCCCACCCTTCTCCGTGAGGGCTGGGACAAAACCTGCACTTTTTGACCTGCCCAGTCTTCAGACATATTGGCACCTCACCTTTCTCTCCCAATACACAAAGATTGAACCCCACACAACAAAGACCACAACCAACCAATCAGCCCAAAGATCGAACCCCACGGTCCCCAGCAATCCCCCTTGCGAAAGCCAATACTACAAACAATTTACAGTATCACAGTCTCACAGTATCACCAAGGTTGGAGGAGACCTCAAAGATCATCAAGTCCAACCTGTCACCACAGATCTCATGACTAGACCATGGCACCAAGTGCCACGTCCAATCCCCTCTTGAACACCTCCAGGGATGGTGACTCTACCACCTCCCTGGTGTGGTGAAGGCACATTATGCCTACATATTGAATCTTGTCCCAGCATGTGGACAAGTTCCCCCTCCTTCAAGAGGAAGACAAAAGCCAAGGCATTAGCCAGGCCAGCACGCACCCAGCGCATGCAGTGGTTCTGCAAATACCAAGTATGGGCATAATTCTAGCTTCACACTTTCTATAGGCTGGAGCCAGTTGTTTATGAGTGTGCCCACTGGTCAAGCCCAGCCTCGAGGAATCTATAAGTATCACCCCAGCTGGTAAACAAGTTGCCCCCTCTTTCACTTTGTGCTTGCTCGAGAGAACAACTCTCAAGCCACAGCCTCTGCCATTGAGCTCATTGTTGTTAGCTTCTGTCATACATGCACACATACTGAAAGCCTCTGCATCGTGAGAAGCCATTGTGAGGACCATCTCCAGAGGGAGGACCTTTGCTGAGCCCAAGAAGCCCAGCGTCATCACAGCCAGTCGTATTGACCGGGAGAGCCCACCGTGCCACCGGAGGACTGGACCAGCCCCCAAAGGTAAGATCTGCCCAGTTGCCGGGGAGAAGGGACTTGATTGAGACTGAGTCCACATATGCCTAGCGCCGCCGTAGAGGGAGAGGAGCCGCCACGTGTGCCACTCTGAGCCCTGTAAACCTCAGGGAAGACCAAAGCACTGTTCATGCCTATATTGCACCAGACCCAGGATCACTCCATAAGTCCCGCTATTCCTTTAAGCTCAATAAAGGAGAATCTGCCGCCTAACGCAGCCGCATTCTCTCCCCGAGGCTGATTACATAGCCACGAGAATCGCCGTATGTGGGCCGACCCCGTAGCTTTGCCTGCTGCCGTGTCCTCTGAGCTCACCTACCGGCAACTGTCACCCCGCCCTGTTGTGTGAGCCGACTCTGAGGGCCAACCCCACGGGCCGACCCCAACCACAACTGATCCCTATTGTCTGGAAGGAATCAACCGAGTCCTGAAGGGAACCTGCTTCCGAGCTAAGCCCAGGTTCCATTATTCCCTCTCCACTGCTGCAGAGAAAGGAGACAGTAACCCAACACTGCCATCCAACTCGACCAGGAACCAGTCCAGTGACAGTAGTCTGCCAGACCCCCACTTTGCTACAAACTACAGCTACAGAGTATCTTGCACATGCTTTCCATCCACTAGCACTCAATTCAATGTATCCGTGTCTAGCAGAATAATCGCTGACGTATAGAAAGATTATAATAAAAGATTATAATAGTGCTGTGTATACCCAGGAGCCACCCGCGTCCTGCCGAGTCGCCATCTAGTGGCCAAGCGGCGGAACTGCACCCTTCATTATATAAATATAGAAATAGTCTGTAACTAGTTCAATTAAGTTCTAATCATAACACTAAGCCACTTATGGAATGTATTTCACGAACGTGCGCTAGAACATGTATATAAGTTAGTGATTCATTGGTTATTAATAGTTTAATAATTAATAAAAATAATATTTTCATAATTCATATTTCATATTCAAAATTTAATAACCTTTTCACCACACCGGGGCAGCACATTCCAATGACAAATGACTCTCTCGGTGAAGAACTTTCTCCTCACCTTCAGCCTAAACTTCCCCTGGTGCAGCTTGAGACTGTGTCCTCTTGTTCTGGTGCTGGTTGTCTGGGAGAAGAGACCAACCCCTTCCCAGCTACAACCACCTTTCAGGAAGTTGTAGAGAGCAATGAGGTCTCCCCTGAGCCTCCTCTTCTCCCGGCTAAACAATCCCAGCTCCCTCAGCCTCTCCTCATAGGGCTTGTGCTCAAGGCCTCTCCCCAGCCTTGTTGCCCTTCTCTGGACACATTCAAGTGTCTCGATGTCCTTCTTAAACTGAGGGGCCCAGAACTGGACACAGGACTCAAGGTATGGCCTAACCAATGAAGAGTACAGGGGCACAATGACTTCCCTGCTCCTGCTGGCCACACTATTCCTAATGCAGGCCAGGATGCCATTGGCCTTCTTGGCCACCTGGGCACACTGCTGGCTCATGTTTAGGCAGCTGTCAATCAGTACCCCCAGGTCCCTCTCTGTTTGGCAGCTCTCCAGCCACTCTGACCCCAGCCTGTAGCTCTGCATGGGGTCGTTGCGGCCAAAGTGCAGCACCTGGCACTTGGACTTGTTGAATGCCATCCCATTGGACTCTGCCCATCTGCCCAGTTGGCCGAGGTCCCTCTGCAGAGCCCTTCTGCCCTCTAACTGACCAGCATCTGCTCCCAACTTGGTGTCATCTGAAAATTTGCTGATGAGTGACTCAATCCCCTCATCCATATCGTCAATGAAGATGTTAAAGAGGGTGGGGCCCAGCACTGATCCCTGGGGGACACCACTGGTGCCTGGCCGCCAGCTGGTGCCTGTGCCTCCCAGTCACCAGAAGACGCCCCGCTCCACTGGAGAGAAGCTGGCAGCAGAGAACAGACCACACTGAACCACTCCTGTTCCTCCCAGCCCGCAGCCAACACTGCCAGCAGCACCAGGAAAGCTCTCTGCCTGCTGATGCCAGGCTCACCCCATTCCTCCGGGGAGCAGCTCCAGACCCACTGAGCCCTCAGAAGGCACAGCTCCCGCTCTGGCAGTGCTGCCATTTCCTGCCGCAGCAGCAGCGTCCAAAGCCCCGGCAGGGCCCCCAGCAGAAACAGCTCCAGTATGGGCAGGGGGCCCGGTGCAGCCCGCCTCGCCCTCCCAAGGCCTGCTCTGCATATGTGGAGAGGACACTAAAGCCCTGGGCAGGCAGCTGCGGCTCCTCAAGCAGCAGCGCAGCATCCACACACATACCTGGCACACCCAACAGCCTCAAAGAAATAAATTCTACATCTGACTGCACCTTGCTCTGCTGCTCCAAGACAGCACAGCATGGGCTGCAGCAGAGTGCTCTGCTGATCAGCCTCTCGACCCCTGCATTAACCTGCTCACTGAGCTGCTGGCTCTTCACAGAAACCCAGAGCCACAGCCTCAGGAGCAAGTCCCCACTCCTGAGTGGACACATGCAGAGGCAGTGCAGGAGAGGCAGCGTCATCTGGAGCCAGCACAGCAGGAGCTCTTTGCAAACCAGAATTTAACATGAAGACATCCACTTTTAGTGCTGCTTGAATACACACTGACCAGCTTCAGATGCTACTGACTTACATGACCCTCTCCATTCTTGAGTCAGCAGTCCATAAACTAATCCTCCCTCCATATATACTCAGGGAAGAGAGGCTCAAAACTGGAGCAGTAATCCCTTGTCTTCCCCTGTCCAAATGAAGTCACCATCCCCCACTGTTATGAATAACTATTCTTCCACATATAGCAATTGTTTAAACCTTTCACAATACAACTGCTTAAGCTTAGCCACAAACTCTATAGACATATGCTGTGATTCCCTGATTCCTTTTTCTTTTTTTTTTCCCCTTAGGTTCCTTCCCATCTCAGAGCTTATACCAATCATCTGACATGAATTATTACTCCATACATCACACCTACTAATTCTTCACATAAAATCTTAACTGACTATATCCCTGTCCTGAATGGCTCTGAGTCAGACAATGAGCCAGGTGGGTGTGCCTTTGGCCACATTTGCAAAGGTGGTTTTCTCTAGGTCGCAATACCAGGGTTTCACCCCTAGATCTGTGTTGCTACTGGCCAGTATTGCCTCAGGAAAATCTGTAAGTACCAGCCCAAAGAGCCAGAGGGTCGTCTTGCAGTTGTCCACCCTCTGGAAGGAAGCAGGAGCTTCGCCTGGAAGCTGAACTGTGTTTCAGTTTTGCCCAGACAGGACAACCGAGGCCCCTCACTGCCTCAGCATTGTAAAGCCCAGCAGACAAACACACGTCTTGCCGGGCCGAGAGGCGAAACCCTGGAGGAGCTGAGTCCCCGGGACAGTTTTGTTTGACTGCAGCAAGGAGCGAGTGCTGCTACAAAGGATTACAGCCGAGAAACCTCCTCTCTACAAAGCTCTCAGCTACAAATCTTTCGGGAATAAAGCCTGCCTCAGCAATAAGCTGCAGACACCAACAGAAAGTGAAACGGTGCTCCTGCAGCTTCCACGTGGTCGACGCCATCTTGGTTTGTCTAGATCTTAATGTGTGCCACGAGGTATCAGGATCAGTGAGGAATTACAGGATTTGATTTTTATAAGCATCTATTGAAGGTCTGTTGCCCTGGGGGATTCGGGAGTTCCCCTCCCCCGCTGTGGGCAGTCGCTGGCTGCATTGCCGAGGTTCCTTTTCTTTACAGTTTAAAGTGCTGTTTGTTTCTGGATTTTTGTACATATTGTTTGTTACTTGTTCCTGCTGGTGAGGGATCTGTTCCACAACCGAACACCTCGAACCTGTAAATAGGTTTTAATTAGTTGTTTCTTTTTTTTTTTGCGGTATTTTTATGATTAATAAATTATTAATATTTTAATTAATCGCCCTGCTTATTGAACATTAAAATATCCTTTTATAGACCCCCCCCACAACAATCCCTTGATCCACAATCTACAATATCCCAATAATCTTTGTTTTGGGGCTTGAAGAGACACAATCCCCCTTCCTTCCAACTTCAATTGTCCCTTCTCCTGAGATCAACAGGTTATCTACACCTAAACCCCCTCTATTTTCTTCACTGGCCCAGACTTCTGGGTTAATCTCTGCCTCATCCTTAGTGTTTAACTGTAATATTCTGACCATCATCTGCCCCTCTTCCAGAACTACCCTTGTGTCCAACTGAACTATCTCTCCCTAGTAAATTATGTCTTGCACTTGGTACTACTAAGATATACCCTAGCCCAATTCTAGCTTCAGTCTCCAGTTTAACATCCTTAACTACCGGGGCTTTAAACCCTTCCCCCTTTGCCCCTAAAACTTACTTTCCACACACCCTCTAGGAACCTCGATAACACAAGTAACCCTCCTTCTCCGACCTGAGCCTGGCCACCTCCTGGGCCTGATGCTTGGCCAGTCCCCGGCGGGCACGGCTCAGCCGCTGCAGCTCCCCCCCGCAGCAGCTCCTGCCTGTGCCAGCGCCTTGCCCACTGCACCCTGATCCTGCACCGCCTACTGCAGGTGCTGGTGCAAACGCTGATGTTGACCTTGCAGTTCTGGCAGCATTGCGTGCAGCCCCTGCCTGCCCTCTTTGGCTGCCCTGCGAGCCCTCTACAGCCCCTGCAGTTCCGCAGCTCTAGGAGGGCCTGGAGTTGGTCCAGCTCCTGTAGCAACTGCTGAGTTGCAGGCACAATTGTGGCCGCACTCCTTTCCTCCTCCAGCTGTGCCAGGATGTGGTTCAGCTCCGCCTTGTCCCGGGCCAGCCCTGCTGCCAGATTTGCTGGTGGCCAGGGCGTCCCACAGCTGACCCTACGTTCAGCTCCTGGATCTACTAAACATTTTAACATTTCTTCTTGAGGTCCCACTTTTATAAAGTGGTTTCACTCTCTTTCTTTCCTTATATAAGCTAAATATAATATCCTCAAAAACTTTAAGATCTCGCTTCTCCTTGGGCAATCTCGTTTCAAATACCCAACTTTCCCACAATCTAATTTTGTCTCTAGGCCCTTCCTCCATTATCCTTATCCTTAGCCTGTGTACTGTGCCTCAAATATGCTAATTGTAACCCCAGAGGACTATCCGGGGGTATATCCCTGGATACCCTTGTTGCTCCCATGTTTCCTGGGGCTGGTCTATACCTGACCCCTGCCCCATTTTCCCAAAGTCCATTCCTTCCAACCGCTCACCAGCCAAGTGCCTCATGGGCCCACGCACACACTCACCAACATCAATTCCCACCCAACCGGACAATACTTACAGCCCTTTTCTTGCCTGGGACGTTTGTGCACAAAAATTACAGGCAACCAGGAGCTCCTTCCCTTACCTTTATCTTATAATATTCACTGAATCCTTTACCCGTGTTCCGAGAGGCTTCCAGGGTCCTCCTTCCGGGCTGCCAAAACCAGCGGGAGCACCCCTGCTTCTGAAGGGTCCCGAAAGCCCTTGCAGACAGGGGAATCACGTCTGGTCACCCAACTGTGAAAAATGAGCTCACTGCTGAATTTTAAATACAATCAGTTTATCATAAAATAAAGGCAAAACAGCACTGGGTGCATAGGAGGTTTGCTAGAGGCGCAGCATAACAACACGAGTTCAGCTTATATAGATGTCAAACATACATATTCATACATATTCATCCCTTTCCCCAGTACGCTGGGGTCAGAGTGGCTGGAGAGCTGCCAAACAGAAAGAGACCTGGGGGTGCTGATTGACAGATGGCTGAACATGAGCCAGCAGTGTGCCCAGGTGGCCGAGAAGCCCAGTGGCATCCTGGCCTGCATCAGGAATCCTGGCCAGCAGGAGCAGGGAGGTCATTCTGCCCCTGCACTCTGCATTGGTTAGGCTACACCTTGAGTCCTGTGTCCAGTTCTGGGCCCCCCAATTTAAGAAGGGCATTGAGACACTTGAATGTGTCCAGAGAAGGGCAATGAAGCTGGGGAAGGGTCACAGCCCTGTGAGGAGTGGCTGAGGGTGCTAGGATTGTTTAGCCTGGAGAAGAGGAGGCTCAGGGGAGACCTTCTTGATGTCTACAAGTCCCTGAAGGGAGGTTGTAGCCAGGTGGGGATTGGTCTCTTCTCCCAGGCAACCAGCACCAGAACAAGAGGACACAGTCTCAAGTTCAGGCTGGATCTTAGAAAGAAGTTCTTCCCAGAAAGAGAGACTGGCCATTGGAATGTGCTGCCCAAGGAGGTGGTGGAGTCTCCATCCCTGGATGTGTTCAAAAAAGGATTGGATGTGGCACTTGAAGCCATGTTTAGTTAGTCATGCGGTATTAGGTAATTGGTTGGACCTGATGATGTCTGAGGTCTTTTCCAGCCTGTTTGATTCTATGATTCCATGATCTTGCAATGAATTTTATTTAAATGCATTTTTGAACTTGATTGCAAAGTGACTGAAATAATAAAATAAAAAACCCAAAACCAAACCAACCAAGCAAAAAAAAACAACAAAAAAGCCCACCTAATGAGACCTCCTTTATACTGGAGGTCTTCTCTCCTAGGAAGGCTGATTCATGGGCATCAAAGTGGAGAGTATACACCAGTCCATGTCTTTCCAGCCTGACCCAGCTACCATGTTAGCATCTCTTTTGAGTGATACTTTTTTCAGGTTTTGCCTGTGGCATGTCCAGAATCAGGACAATGGCATATTGCTATAAAGACAAACTAGTAATTCCTCACAAATTGATTTATATAAGAGGAGGTATTATGCATAAATGATATCCTAACAAGAGTCCAATCAAAATCTGCAAG
The DNA here is from genome assembly GCF_014839835.1 of Dryobates pubescens. Taxonomy (NCBI): domain Eukaryota; kingdom Metazoa; phylum Chordata; class Aves; order Piciformes; family Picidae; genus Dryobates; species Dryobates pubescens. Next base: position 12,499,926 of record NC_071641.1, read on the forward strand.
CTTGTAGTTTTTTAACGGTTCCTAAATGAGAAGGCTACAAAAACACCACACACAAGCACTTTTTAGAGTGGCATGTCTTTAGCCATAGTTTCTATGCCATAGTTTCTATGGCTGAGATCAGGGGGTTCTGATTTACACTGTCCTCATATTCCCCTAAATCATTGGCAAACTCACAGACAGTTTTAGGACTTCCATCCTGTCCAGTCAGGAGTACCCCTCCCAATGTGTGAGCATGTTTTTGAGGGGCACCCTGGGTGAGTTTCTTTACAAAGGGCCATCTCATGGGCACCTCATCTGGGTCTGAACGGTCATCCCCATAAATTATTTCCAGCACAGCCATCTGTCTCAGATACCAAATGCCCTGTTCCATAGTTGCCCATCTAATTGGGGCCCAGGGCAGGTCATCTTTTGAATGGTACCAGCTCTTTATGGTATTGAGGATCCATGTCCAGAGAGTGTGTGTTCCATCGAGTTTGGCTAACTCTTTGTCCAGACCAGCATCATGAGTCAGGGAGCCTAAAAGCTTCACCTCCCTCTTATCTGGGTCTACTGTGTCTACAACTACCTGAAAGGTGGTTGTAGTCAGGAAGGGGTTGGTCTCTTCTCCCAGGCAACCAGCACCAGAACAAGGGGACACAGTCTCAAGCGGCATCAGGGGTGGTTTAGACTCAAGGTGAGGAGAAAGTTCTTCACTGAGCGAGTCGTTCGTCATTGGAATGTGCTGCCCAGGGAGGTGGTGGAGTCACCGTCACTGGAGGTGTTCAAGAGGAGATTGGACGTGGCACTTGGTGCCATGGTCTAGTCATGAGGTCTGTGGAGACAGGTTGGACTTGATGATCCTCAAGGTCTCTTCCAACCTTAGTTATACTGTGATACTGTGTCCACCCCCTCGTTCCAGCATCTCAGGGCCCAGCTTAGTATTGGCTCACCCTCTTTCCTTGCATAATCCAGATGAGTTTGCCTTAATTCCTTTCTGGGTAGAGATGTAACAGGTATTGTTTCCTGATCTGAGTCCTCCTCACCCACTGCTGGGTTCTGGGAGGTGCTGGGCCCTGCCAACGTGCCTTCCTCACCATCTGTGCTTGGAGATGATTTTTGCCTCCTTTTCCTCCATGTGGTGATACATGCTAGAGAAACTGCGTGGCAGGAACATCAGGGGTTAAGTGTGGAACTGCTGGTGGTGGGGCAAACCCTTGTGCCTGGGGCTCAGGCTGAGATTGGGTGGCCCTTTTCACTGGGCGGCACTCACTAGAATCTGACCCCTCCCTCTTTGTGTTTACACAGTGCTTGCAATGCTTACAGCAGACACACCCCTGGTCATTGGGGCTTACAAAAGAATGCCTTAGCCCTCTGCAAAGAGCTCTCAATGGGTTAGCACTACGCCCACCCAACATGGTCACATCAAATGTCCCTGTAAGGACTCTATTTAAGCATATAGAGGGTATTGTAATGTAAGGCAATTTTCCATCAAAGACATTTTTATCTACACCCTTAGTTTCATAGCTCGCTCCAGGAAAAATTTCTATGTTAGAGAAATTACCACTGCCAGTAAAACTCAAATAATTCAGGAGGTACATGCCCAACTGCATTGGTAAAGATTTTATCCAGTTGAGCAGCATCTCTATCATTAACCACACCACAGGGCAAGTTATTAATTTGTAGATATGGGTCCAAAAGATCCAGCCAAACACCCATGTGAAAGCTTGGGGTATCAGATTCTTCAAAATTGACAACTCTACTTCCAATCCTTTTCTTTCAAACCAAAGTATTACTTTCCAAATATAATATTTTCCAAGCCCCATGTTGGAGTGCCAAAAATACTGTGGTGGTTTGAGCCTTAACTGGGACTCAAGAGCTCAGACAAGGGGCAAGACTGAGAATCCCTCCCCCACTTCTCCCCACCTCAAAAAAAGAAAGGAAAGAAAGGGGGATAAGCGGAAAAAAAGGAGGAGGTAAATCTACTGAGAAATAATTTGGAGTCAGTTTGGAAGTAGAGAGGTAAAATTTTCTTTAAACAAGATAGATATAGATATAGATATAGATGACAATAACAGGAAGGGCTCACGAGAGTAAGGAACAAGGATGGATAGGGAGAATATACAAAACCAACAGTCCTTTGAAGATGCAGCAGAGAAAGGCCAGGCCCAACCACGTGGCAGAGAATCAGGAAGCCAGCAGTGACTCGCTTAGTCCTTTCATCCCGGCGAGGCAGATGTAAAAGAGAGCAAATGGCTGCAGTGTCTTCCTTTTTATATGTTTGCTGGACAGCGAGGGGGAGTGGAACAGTCTAACTCAGTTTCCCAGGGGAAAACCCTCTCAGGGGAGAGCAGGGTTCTCACAATCCCTCCCCACCCACTCCCCCATCCCCCTGCTTTCAGGATAGAATAGAATAGAATAGAATAGAATAGAATAGAATAGAATAGAATAGAATAGAATAGAATAGAATAGAATAGAATAGAATAGAATAGACCAGGTTGGAAGAAGCCTTCGAGATCATCGTGTCCAACCTATCATCCAACACCATCTGATCAACTAAACCATGCAACCAAGCATCCTGTCAAGCCTCATCCTGAACACTCCCAGTGACAGCGACCCCACCACCTCCTCAGGCAGCCCATTCCAATGGGCAATCACTCTCTCTGTGTAAAACTTCCTCCTAACCTCCAGCCTAAACCTCCCCTGGTGCAGCCTAAGACTGTGTCCTCTTGTTCTGGTACTGGTTGCCTGGGAGAAGAGACTAACCTCTGCCTGACTACAACCCCCCTTCAGGTAGTTGTAGAGAGCAGTAAGGTCTCCCCTGAGTCTCCTCTTCTCCAGGCTAAGCAACCCCAGCTCCCTCAGTCTCTCCTCATAAGCCTTGTGTTCCAAGCCCCTCACCAACTTTGTCGCCCTTCTCTGGACATGCTTCAGCAATTCAACATCCTTCCTAAACTGAGGAGCCCAGAACTGGACACAGGATTCAAGGTGTGGCCTAATCAGTGCACTGTACAGGGGCAGAATGACCTCCCTGCTCCTGCTGGCCACACTGTTCTTGATGCAGGCCACGATGCCATTGGCCCTTCTGGCTGCCTGGGCACACTGCAGGCTCATGTTCAGCCTACCATCAACCAGCACCCCCAGGTCCCTCTCCACCTGGCTGCTTTCCAGCCACTCTGACCCCAACCTGTAGCTCTGCATGGGGTTGTTGTGGCCAATGTGCAGAACCTGGCACTTGGATGTGTTCAATCTCATGCCCTTGGACTCTGCCCATCTGTCCAGCCTGTCCAGGTCCCTCTGCAGAGCCTCTCTACCCTCCAGCAGATCAACTCCTGCCCCCAGCTTGGTGTCATCAGCAAATTTACTGATGATGGACTCGATGCCCTCATCCAGATCATCAATAAAGATGTTAAAGAGCATGGGGCCCAGCACTGATCCTTGGGGCACACCACTAGTGACTGGCTGCCAGCTGGCTGTGGCACCATTCACCACCACTCTCTGGGCTCGGCCCTCCAGCCAGTTCCTAACCCATCGCAGTGTGCTCCCATCCAAGCCATGGGCTGACAGCTTGGCCAGGAGTTTGCTGTGGGGGACGGTGTCAAAGGCCTTGCTGAGATCCAGGTAGACTACATCCACAGCCTGCCCCACATCCACCAGGCAGTCACCTGATCATAGAAGGAGATCAGGTTGGTCAGGCAGGACCTGCCTTTCCTAAACCCTTGCTGGCTGGGCCTGATCCCTTGGCCATCCTGCAAGTGCTGTGTGACTGCACTCAAGATGACCTGTTCCATAATCTTGCCTGGCACTGAGGTCAGGCTGACAGGCCTGTAATTCCCTGGCTCATCCAACCGGCCCTTCTTGTGGATGGGTGCCACGTTGGCCAGCTTCCAGTCATCCGGGATGTCTCCAGTGAGCCAGGACTGCTGGAAAATGATGGATAGTGGCTTGGCCAGCTCGTCTCCAGCTCTCTCAGCACCCTAGGATGGATCCCATCTGGTCCCATGGACTTGTGGGAATCCAAGCAGCTAAGCAGATCACCAACTACCCCATTCTGGAACATAGGGAAACTGCAGTTCCCTGACTCCTTCTGCCAGCTCTGCAGGCCAGCTGTCTGGAAGATATCTGTCCTGCTAGAAAAAATTGAGGCAAAGAAGGTGTTAAGTAACTCTACCTTCTCCTCATCCTTTGTTACAACGTTCCCCTCTGTGTCCACCAAGGAGTGGAGGTTGTCCCTGCCCTTCCTCTTGCTATTCATGTATTTCTAGAAGGACTTTTTGTTGTCCTTCACAGCAGAGGCCAGTCTAAGCTCCAAATGTGCTTTTGCCTCCCTAATTTTCTTCCTACATGACCTAGCAACATCCTTAGACATTCCATGGGTTGCCTCCCCTTTCTTCCAAAGGTGATACACCCTCTTTTTTTCCCTTAGTTCTTTCAGAAGCTCATCACCCATCCAGGCCGTCTGCCCCGGGGCTCATCTTCCGGCGCATTGGCACAGCCTGAACCTGTGCCTTCAAGAGTTCCTCCTTGAAGTAGTCCCAGCTCTCCTGGACCCCTTTGTTTCTAAGGGCTGTTTCCCAAGGAACCCTCTGAGTTAGTTCCTTGAGCAACCTGAAGTCTGCCCTCCGGCAGTCCAGAGTGGAGGTCTTCTTGCTGCCCCTCTTAGCTTGACTGAGTGCTGAAAATTCAATTCTCTCGTGGTTGCTGGCCCCTAAACAGCCTCCGACCACCACATCCCCACCAGCCCTTCCCTGGTGGTGGAGGTCACGCATAGCCTTGCCCCTGGTAGGCTCCCGCAGCACCTGGGATAAGAAGCTGTCCTCCATGCACTCTAAGAACCTCCTAGACTGCCTCCTCTCTGCCGTGTTGAGACCCCAGCAGATGTCAGGCAGGTTGAAGTCACCCATGAGGACAAGGTCAGGCAATCCTGAGACAGCCTTAAGCTGCCTATAGAATGATTCATCAACATCTTCCTCCTGGTTGGGTGGTCTATAACAGACTCCAACCAGGATGTCTGCCCTGTTGGTCTTCCCTCTAATTCTCACCCACAAGCACTCAACCTGATGGTCCCTGATCAATGGCATCTAGTGCCTCCCTGATGTACAGGGCCACCCCTCCACCCCTTCTTCCTTGCCTGTCCCTCCTGAAGAGCCTGTAGCCATCAATTGCAGTCCTCCAGTCATGTGAGTCATCCCACCACATCTCTGTGATGGCAACTACATCATAACTTTCCCGCTGCAACAAGGCTTCCAGCTCTTCTTGTTTTTTGCCCAAGCTTTGTGCATTAGTGTACATGCACTGCAGCTGGGCTGCTGGTTTCACCTCTGGCTCTAGCTTATCACCCCCAGACTCCTGCCTGGGGGGACTGGTTTCTGCCCCTTCCCAATGTCCTGACGTCAACACTTTCATGGGGGGAAAAACCCTGAAAGATCAAATGACTTGGGCATCAGTGAATGGCTTTATGCACCAGAAAACTGAGAGTGACAAGACCATCTTGACCATCTTTGCAGTGGTTCTGCATCTACCATCACATAAATGAAGGTAAAGCCTAAGTCCTAAGCAGGGTTTTTCTTTTCAGGCGACATGGAATGGAGGAAGCACTATTTCTTGGAAGCTCTCCATCATAACGGAACAGCACAAGAGTAGAGTTGAGAACCTAATGGATCACTTGTGATAAGTGTGAAAAGAGTAGGAAAAATATTAAACTACAGACTAATTTTAATGAGGAAACAGATCATTGGAGATTTTTTTCAGTTCAACAAAGCAGATATGTGAATGGGGAGAGACAGATACATAAGCTGATACTCAGTAAAAATTACTTCCCACTTTCATGCTTCAAATTTAACTGAGATTACTGCAAAAATACCAGTAACTCTAAGCATGCCCAGATGTTCCAAAAGGAACAACCACAAAGATTTTAGAACCAAGCTACTGTGCTAGTAATGATCGTTATAAAACATGAAGAGAGAGAGTGGATACTGCCTGAAATGGAAAACAACCTGAAATTGGAAAACAAACTCTACAGGCAGTGGAGGGAAGGACAGCTAGAACAGGGGGGATATAAAGAAGCTGTGCGAGCAGCAAGAGACCTGGTTAGGAAAGCCAAAGCAGAGTTTTAATTGAATCTAGCCAGGGAGGTTAAAGGGAACACTAAGAACTTCTACAGGTATATGAATGGGAAGAAGACGACTAAGGAAGGTGTGGGCCCCCTCAGAAAGGAAACTGGTGAAATGGTCACAAGTGGTGAGGAAAAGGCTGAGGTACTCAATAAATTCTTTACCTCAGGCTTCACTGCAAGGGCCTCTAGCCACACTCCTGATGTTATGGAAGACAATGCCAGGGACGGGGAGGAGGAACTGCCCATCGTAAGTGAAGATCAGGATCGTGATCACCTGAAGAACCTGAAAGTGTTCAAGTCCATGGGACCCAAAGGGATACACCCACGGGTGCTGAGAGAACTGGCAGAGGAGGTTGCTAAACCCCTCTCTATTCTATTCCAAAAGTCCTGGCAGTCTGGGGCAGTCCCCACAGACCAGAAAAGGGGAAACATTACCCCCATCTTCAAAAAGGGTAAGAAGGAGGAACCAGGGAACTGCAGGCTAGTCAGTCTCACCTCTGTGCCCGGAAAGATCATGGAGCAGATCTTCCTGGAGGCACTACTGACTCAGAAGAATAGTGAAGAGGTGACTGGGAACAGTCAGCATGGCTTCACCAAGGGCAAATCCTGCCTGACCAACTTGGTGGCCTTCTCTGAACAGGTGACAACATTATCAGATGAGGGGCGAGCAACTGGTGTCGTTTACCTGGCCCTGAGCAAAGCACTGTCCCGCACCACAGCCTGGTCTCCAGGCTGGTGACACATGGGTTTGATGGTTGACCACTAGATGGATACAGAACTGGCTTGATGGCTGCACCCAAAGAGTGGCTGTCCATGGGTCCATGTCCCAGTGGAGGCCAGGGACAAGCGGAGTCCCTCAGGGATCAGTCCTGGGACCAGTCTTGTTCAACATCTTTGTGGGTGCCATGGACAGTGGCACTGAGTGCACCCTCAGCAGGGTTGCTGATGACACCAAGCTGTGTGGTGCAGCAGACAGCTGGAGGGAAGGGATCCATCCAGAGGGACCTGGCTGGAGAGGTGGGCACAAGCCAACCTCAGGAGGTTCAACAAGACCAAGTGCAGGGTCCTGCATCTGAGTCGAGGAAATCCCAGGCACAAATCCAGGCTGGGCAGGGACTGGCTGGAAAGCAGCCCTGAGGAGAGAGACTTGGGGGTGCTGGGGGAGGAGAAGCTCAATAGGAGCTCTCAGTGTGCACTTGCAGCCCAGGAAAGCCAATCAGATCCTGGGCTGCATCAAGAGAAGTGTGGCCAGCAGGGCAAGGGAGGTGATTCTCCCCCTCTGCTCAGCTCTGGTGAGACCCCACCTGGAGTACTGCCTCCAGTTCTGGAGCCCCTATTACAAGAAGGACATGGAGGTGCTGGAAGGTGTCCAGAGAAGGGCCAGGAGGATGAGCAGAGGGCTGGAGCACCTCTCCTATGAGGACAGACTGAAGGAGTTGGGGGCTGTTCAGTATGGAGAAGAGAAGGCTCCAAGGTGATCTAAATGTGGCCTTCCAGTATCTGAAGAGGGCCTACAAGAAGGCTGGGGAGGGACTGCTCAGGATCTCAGGTAGTGATAGGACTAGGGGGAATGGAATGAAGCTGGAGGTGGGGAGATTCAGACTGGACGTGAAGAGGAAGTTCTTCACCATGAGAGTGGTGAAGCCCTGGAATGGGTTGTCCAGGGAGGTGGTTGAGGCCCCGTCCCTGGAGGTGTTTAAGCCCAGGCTGGATGAGGCTCTGGCCAGGGTTTGCTTGTTTATTAGCCTTCATTATAGGGTGCTAGAAGGATCATTAGGGCAACAAAGCTGGGGAGGGGTCTGGAGCACAGCCCTACGAGGAGAGGCTGAGGGAGCTGGGGTTGCTTAGCCTGCAGAAGAGGAGGCTCAGGGGAGACCTTCTTGCTCTCTGCAACTCCCTGAAGGGAGGCTGTAGCCAGGTGGGGGTTGGGCTCTTCTCCCAGGCAAGCAGCACCAGAACAAGAGGACACAGTCTCAAGCTGTGCCAGGGGAGGTTTAGGCTGGAGGTGAGGAGAAAGTTCTTCCCAGAGAGAGTTGTTAGCCATTGGGATGTGCTGCCCAGGGAGGTGGTGGAGTCCCCATCCCTGGAGGCGTTCAAGAGGGGATTGGATGTGGCACTTGGTGCCATGGTTTAGTACTTAGGAGGTCTTGGGTGACAGGTTGGACTGGATGATCTTTGAGGTCTCTTCCAACCTTATTGATTCTATGATTCTAAACATCACATGGGGGAGGGGATGTACAAGGGGTGCATGTCACACTAGAGCCAACCAAAATCCACAAGGGGTTGCTCTAAGGGTAAAGAAAGCCACGAGGGGGCTGAAATTCTGTCTGCCACCTGTGTCAGAGGTGTTGTCAGGGCTGGAAAACTGCCCAGCACGTGGGTGGGCTTAGCAGACAACCAACCCCAGGGCACCAGGACAAACCCGGCAGTCCTGGAGAGCAACTGCACCCCGGGGGAGCAGGGACACAGTTCCCTTGGCAACTGGAGAAAACAGCTGCAAAAGGCTCAGCACTGCTGTGCTGTGCCCACTGCCCCCACACCAGCCTGCCTCTGGCCTCAGCACCGCTGTGCTGTGCTGTGCCCACTGCCCCCATACCAGCCTGGCTCTGGCCTCAGCAGTCCTGTGCCCACTGCCCCCACAGCTCCTAATTGTCACCGCGCAGAGGCCCAGGGGCTGGGAGGACTCAGCCCGCAGGACTGCCACACTCAGCACACTTGCGGCCAGCGGGACAGCACTTTACTAACTGTCCTTTCCCATCCTGTTCCGCTTGTTCCTTCAGCAGAAGGTCGGGAAACAAAGGTGAGAATTCCGGGGGGGGAAAGGGTGCGGGGATTGGGGGTGCTCAGGTGGGTGACACACATCACTGCTGCCGCCTGGAGGGGTTCCCAGAGCCACTGGTTTCGCATCTCCCCAAGCCTCGGGACCGCGCAGGGACCGCGCAGGGACCCGAGAGCGGTGTCCGCTGGCGGGCAGCGCTGGGAAGGGCAGCGCGGGGTGGACCCAGCCCCCTCGCCACGCCTCCCATCGCCCCGGACCAAGCCACGGCTCCAGCGGGCTCCGGGGCCGTTCCGGTGCCCAGCACCCAGCAGCCGGGATCGGGAAGGGAGGAGGAGGCCACGCAGGGCCAGCGGCCATGGTAAGCGGCCGTTGGGCAAGCCGGCCGGCGCTTTGCGAAGGAGGAGGCAGGAAAGCAGCTCCGGCCTGTGGGAAGAGGCGGGGGGGGGGGGGGGGGGGGAGGGGGGGGGAAGGAGCCGAGCTGGGCGCCCTGGTTAATGAGTAACGCCGGGAGGGAGCTCCGCCGGCCGCTGCCCGGTGCCCGCAGCCAGCGCTCGCCAGGCTCAGCTCCTCGGCCAGGGGGAGGGGAGAGGGCCAGCAGCCGGGCTGCGCTGTCAGCCTGATCCCCCCCAACCAAACTGGGTGACAGACCACTGGAACAGGCTGCCCAGGGGGCTTGTGGAGTCTCCCTCTCTGGAGATACTCCAAACCCACCTGGATGTGTTCCTGTGTGACCTGCTCTGGGTGACCCTGCTCTGGCAGGGGGTTGGACTGGGCGAGCTCTCGAGGTCCCTTCCAGCCCGTAACATTCTGTGATTCTGTGAGATTCTGCACCCCCACGAGTGGGTCACTCACCCTGGACGCCAGGTTTTTGATTGGCAGTGGAAGAAGGACAGGAGCAGGCAGCCCGTGGGGCCTCCTGGCATGCCTGATGCCAGCCCTGCCCGCAGGTCCTGCTCACGCCAGGGCTGCCTGCTGTACCTGATCCTAGGGGGCAAAGCCACCCGTTCGTGGTGCTTTGAGGCTTGGTTCCTCCCCAGAAAGCCCAAAGCGCTCTCAGTTCCCCAGTCTGGCTCCTGTCCCTCCGTTGCACAATGCTTCTCCTTGGCTTCCTGCTGGGGGAGGGGAGGAAAGAGAGAAAGAAAGAAAAGAAAGGAAAGAAAGGAAAGGAAAGAAAGGAAAGAAAGGAAAGAAAGGAAAGAAAGGAAGAAAGAAAGAAAGAAAGAAAGAAAGAAAGAAAGAAAGAAAGAAAGAAAGAAAGAAAGAAAGAAAGAAAGAAAGAAAGAAAGAAAGAAAGAAAGAGAAAGAAAAGAAAGAAAGAGAGAAAGAAAGAAAGAGAGAAAGAAAGAAAGAGAGAAAGAAAGAGAGAAAGAAAGAGAGAGAGAAAGAAAGAAAGAGAGAAAGAAAGAAAGAAAGAGAAGGAAAGAAAGAGGGAAGAAGGGAAGGAAAGAAAGAACAAGGGGAAAAAATAGAATCTGCAAGCATGACCAGCAAAGAAAAACAATTCAGTTTGCCTCAGGAGAAGAGTATGTGTGCACGTGTGCGAGTGTGTGTGTGCGAGTGTGTGTGTGCGAGCGTGCGTGTGCGAGCGTGCGTGTGCGAGCGTGCGTGTGCAAGCGTGTGTGTGCGAGCGTGCGTGTGCGAGCGTGCGAGCGTGTGTGTGCGAGTGTGCGTGTGCGAGTGTGCGTGTGCGAGCGTGTGTGTGCGAGCGTGCGTGTGCGAGCGTGCGTGTGCGAGCGTGCGTGTGCGAGCGTGTGTGTGCGAGTGTGCGTGTGCGAGTGTGCGTGTGCGAGCGTGTGTGTGCGAGCGTGCGTGTGCGAGCGTGCGTGTGCGAGCGTGCGAGCGTGTGTGTGCGAGTGTGCGTGTGCGAGTGTGCGTGTGCGAGCGTGCGTGTGCGAGCGTGCGTGTGCGAGCGTGCGAGCGTGTGTGTGCGAGTGTGCGTGTGCGAGTGTGCGTGTGCGAGCGTGCGTGTGCGAGCGTGCGTGTGCGAGCGTGCGAGCGTGTGTGTGCGAGCGTGCGTGTGCGAGCGTGTGTGTGCGAGCGTGCGTGTGCGAGCGTGCGTGTGCGAGCGTGCGAGCGTGTGTGTGCGAGTGTGCGTGTGCGAGTGTGCGTGTGCGAGCGTGTGTGTGCGAGCGTGCGTGTGCGAGTGTGCGAGCGTGTGTGTGCGAGCGTGCGTGTGCGAGCGAGTGTGCGTGTGCGAGCGTGCGTGTGCGAGCGTGCGTGTGCGAGCGTGTGTGTGCGAGTGTGTGTGTGTTTTACAAGAGCTGAGTGCACAGGACAAGCATTAACAGAGCCAGCAGGCTGGGGTGAAGGAGGGAAGGGGTCTGGAGCAAGGGGGAGGCCATGGAGATGGCTTCAGGCAAAGGGGTCCCCATCAGCAGTCACAGCCAGAACCGATGGTTTTTGTGTGGTCTGCTCGGCTGGACCTCATCCTGCTGGTGCTGGGCTCTCAGAGAGGCGCTAGGCCTGGAAAAAGCCCTCAGGGCCCTTTCTTCCCACACAGTGGATGCAGACAAGGCTTCAGAGAACGAAGAAGCCTCCCAAGCAGCCTGGTTTCTTGCTCTGCCCCAGAACTGGAACCCAGCCCCCTGTGCCCATACCCCTTCAGCTAGAAAAGACTCGACAGTGCTGTGCCCACTGCTCCCACACCAGCCTGCCTCTGGCCTCAGCACTGCTGTGCCATGCCCATACCCCTCCAGCTTTATGCGGCCTTTCCTCCCTCTGCCACCTGCACATGAGCAGGGAGGGGTCCCCAAACCTGGCACAGCCCCTACTGCCTTGCCATCAGAATCCTCCAGGATGCTCCCCACGGGTGCCCCCCCCTGCCAAGGGCCCCATGCAAAGGCAGCCTCTGTCCCCACCTTAGGCAGTTGCTAAGCTACCTGTGCCTGGCTTATCAACGCCATCAGCAGGGAAGGGCAACGGCTGAGGGTTCATTGTGCTGAGCCCTGTTTACTCCCTGCCTTCCCCTCCACATCCAGAGCTGGGGAAGGGACAGGGTTGACTTGAGCAGGGAGGAGGGGTGGCAGGGAGCCACCTAAAATGCCAGACGTGCAGTGAGGGAGGGGCAGGGAAGGCTTCTCTCAAACATCTGGCACGAGGAAGATCATTCAGCTGCGATGATGCCGGCGGGGAGAGGAACCATTTCACCCCCATCCGCTCCTGAGCTAAGGTTCAGCACACACCTTGGCACTTCTCCCTCCATGAGGTGCCCTGCAGCTGGCAGCTTTCCCTCAGCATGATGGCCATGGCCACACAGACAGGCAGGCAGGCACCCACACAGCCCCATGGCTCAGCAGGCACAGGAACAACTGGGCACGGTGGGGGCTAGAAGGGGCCTCTGGAGATCATACATCCACAGCAGATTGCCCAGGATCAGTGTCCGAGTAGGTTTGCAGTCTCTCCAGAGAAGGAGACTCTACAAGCTCCCTGGGCAGCCTGCTCCTGGGCTCCAGCATCCTCACAGCAAAGAAGTTTCTCCTCCTGTTCAGATGGAACCCCCTGGGTTCTAGTTTGTTCCTGTTGCCCCTTGTCTTTGGGCACCACTGACAAGAACCTGGCCCCCCTCTTGAAACTTCCCCTCTTACCTATCTTCCCCAGAACACAGCCAAGCAAAGCAGGATCCACAAACACATCAGCTCCATGCCTGCCTCTCTGGTCTTGCACAGCCTGGGAGCAGGTAGAGACTCTAGGAGAGGATAGTTTGCTTTCCTTGCTCAGCTGTTTGAGATGCTACTTCTTAAGCATCCAAGCCAAGCAACCTCAAGTTGCTGCTGACCAAACACCTACAAGAAACATCATCTGGGGGAGTTACATCTAACAGACTTACTGAGGCTGGAAAAGACCTCTGGGATCCGCAAATGCCCTAACACCACCACATCAGCTACACCACACCACCAACTTGCCAGGCTTTGCTCCACAGCATAGGAAGGAAGACAAACTGCAAGGAGATGTTGGCCTCTGTCACTCAGAAACAAGAACCTGGTCTCAGCACTGGTTAGGCCACACCTTGAGTCCTGTGTCCAGTTCTGGGCCCCTCAGGTTAGGAAAGAGGTTGAGCTGCTGGAAGGTGTCCAGAGAAGGGCAACAAAGCTGGGGAGGGGTCTGGAGCACAGCCCTGTGAGGAGAGGCTGAGGGAGCTGGGGTTGCTTAGCCTGGAGAGGAGGAGGCTCAGGGGAGACCTTTTTGCTCTCTGCAACTCCCTGAAGGGAGGCTGTAGCCAGGTGGGGGTTGGTCTCTTCTCCCAGGCAAGCAGCAGCAGAACAAGAGGACACAGTCTCAAGCTGTGCCAGGGGAGGTTCAGGCTGGATGTTAGGAAGAAATTATTCCCAGAAAGAGAGATTGGCCCTGGGGATGTGCTGCCCAGGGAGGTGGTGGAGTCCTCATCCCTGGAGGTGTTTAGGAAGAGCCTGGATGGGGTGCCTGGTGCCATGGTTGAGTTGATCAGATGGTGCTGAGTGATAGGTTGGACTGGATGATCTCAAAGGTCTTTTCCAACCTGGTTCATTCCATTCCATTCCATTCCATTCCATTCCATTCCATTCCATTCCACTCCTCAAAGATTCACATCACCCAGTAGGGAAGAATTTTACCTGCCAGAACATAACCTTTTAGATAGATCAGTACCCCTCTGCACTCCCCTTCCTGTCTTCCCACTTGAACCAGAAGCAGTCCCCAAGCCCAAGAACTCCCATTTGAGTTTCATCCTTGCCTCTCTTCACTTCCCCAAAGCCCTGAACTGCCTCCCCCCCCCCCCCCCCCCCCCCCCCCCCCGCCCCTTCCTTAAGCAGCAGCGGCCGAAGACAAAGCTAAATCACCGTCCCTCCCCTCTGCCCTTTGTTACTCAGGGACAGGAACAGCCTCTTTAAACTCCACCGGAACATCAAGGAGGTTGAAAAGGCTGAGGAGCTGAGCTCCAATTTCGCCTGACTCATCTCTCTGATTCACAGCACTCCTTTTTCTCCCCTGAAGCAGGCTTCCAGCGCTGATGACCTGCAAAATAAAGCCCTCCCGCCTCGGGAAGGTACTTCATGAACCTCAGAAGCAAGCAGTTCAGTTCTGGAAGCCATCAGGGTTGGGTTTATATATTTTGCACACACACGCACACACACACACACCGTGTTCTTAGTACCTAAGGGGAACTTAAGCTCTCAGTTCAAATGGCTACACAGAGAAGCTGGTAAACTGGTAGGGGTTGCAGGTCAGAGGACAAAAGGGACAAAGCTGGACCTCACCAAACCTAGGATGTACCCAGGGCACAGAGCAGAGGACAGCACTGACATCACAGAGTGGCTTAGGTGGGAAGGGACCTCAGAGATCATCTACTCCAACTCCTCTGCCATGGGCAGGGATGCTTCTCAACTACACTTGGCTGCCCAAGACCTTAAACACTTCCAGGGAGGAGGCATCCACAACCACTCCGGGCAATCCAGAGTCTCACCACCCTCCTGTTGCAGAGCTTATTGCTAAGATCCAGTCTAAACCTCCTCTTCCTCAGCTTAAAACCATTCCCTCTTGTCCTGTCTCTAGACAGCCTTCTGGAAAGTCCCTCTGCAGCCTTCCTGTCCTGTAGGCTCCTTTCAGGTATTGGAAGGCAGCTCCAAGGCTCTCCTGGAGCCTTGTCTTCTCTGGGCTGATCACCCCCAGCTCCCTCAGCCTATCCTCACAGCAGAGGTGCTCCTGCCCTTGACCATCCTTGTGGCCCTCCTCTGGACTTGCTCCAACAGCTCTGTGTCCTTCTTATGCTGGGGGCACCAGAACTGGATGCAGGATTCAAGGTGGGGGCTCACAAGAGCAGAGTAAAAGCAGCAGAATCCCCTCTCTTACCCTGCTGGCCACACTCCTCTTCATAGAATCATAGAATCTGTAAGGTTGGAAGAGACCTTAAAGATCATCACCTGTCACCCAAGACCTCAGGACTACTAACCCATGGCACCAAGTACCACATTCAGTCCCCTCTTGAACACCTCCAGGGATGGTGACTCCACCACCTCCTGGGGCAGCACATCCCAATGGCTAACAACTCTCTCTGGGAAGAACTTTCTCCTCACCTCAAGTCTAAACCTCCCCTGGCACAGCTTGAGACTGTGTCCTCTTGTTCTGCTGCTGCTTGCCTGGGAGAAGAGACCTCCCTTCAGGCAGTTGCAGAGAGCAAGAAGGTCTCCCCTGAGCCTCCTCTTCTCCAGGCTAAGCAACCCCAGCTCCCTCAGCCTCTCCTCACAGGGCTGTGCCCCAGGCCTCTCCCCAGCCTCGTTGATGCAGCCCAGGACACATTTTGCCTTGTGGGCTGCATGAGCACACTGCCAGTTCACGGTGAGCTTCTCATCAATCAACATCCCCCAAGCCTTTTTCTCCAGGGCTGCTGTGAACCCACTCTGCACCTGGCCTGGATTTGTGCCTGGGTGCAGGACCTTCCACTTTGACTTGCTGAACTTCATGAAGTTTGTACTGGCCTGCACCTCTCAAGCTTGTCAGCATCCTTCTGGATGGCATTCCAGACATCCCCTATCGTCAGCATCCCCCAGTTCCAACCCACACAGAATGGTAGGACTTGGATGTGACCTCTGAAGATCATCAAGTCCAACACCTCCCTCTGCCAGAGCAGATCACATAGGAACATGTCCAGGTGGGCCTTGAAAGTCTCCAGAGACAGAGACTCCACCACCTCTCTGGGCAGCCTGTTCCAGTGCTCTGCCACCCTCCAAGTAGAGAAGTTCCTCCTCGTGTTTAGATGGAACTTCCTATGTTCACGTTTGTGCCTGTTACCTCTTGTCCTGTCTCTGGGGACCACTGAGAAGAGTCTGGCCCCATCTTCCTGACACATTTGTGAGCATTAATAAGACCTCCCCCTCCTCCACACACATGCTCTTGCCACCCTCCACCCAGCCTGCAGCTCCCTCCCTCGATCCACAGCACAAGGGAGTGGGATGGTGTGGGACAAAGGGAGCTCTGCAGGGAGCAAAGGGAGTGGAAGTCTCCCTGCTGCCTCTGCCACGCTGATCTGCTCCCCTTCCTTCCCTCTGCTTTCTGTGGTGTCAGGCAGGCAAAGCCCACAGGCTGAACACGGAGGAGAGGGAGCAGCTGCTGCCGAACCTGAGAGCCGTGGGGTGGAACGAGGTGGACGGCAGAGACGCCATCTTCAAGGAGTTCCACTTCAAGGACTTCAACCGGGTAGGAACATCAGCAGCACAGAGATTTATGGAGAGGGAGACCTGGTTGGCAGAGCAGGGATGTCCCCTCTGGGAGGCTCAGCCAAAGAAAACCCTGCCCTGCTCCCCCTCCTTGAAATGTAACAGCTGAGCAAGGTCACCCACCCAAGACACAGCATCAGAGAAGCAAGCAGGTTGGAAGAGACCTCCAAGATCATCCAGTCCAACCTATCACCCAGCCCTATCCAATCAGCTAGACCATGGCACCAAGGGCCTCATCCAGGCTCTTCCTAAACACCTCCAGGGATGGGGACTCCACCACCTCCCTGGACAGCACATCCCAATTACTTTCTATGAAGAACGTCTTCCTAACATCCAGCCTAAACCTCCCCTGGCACAGCTTGAGAATGTGTCCTCTTGTTCTGGTGCTGGGTGCCTGGGAGAAGAGATCAACTCCCACCTGGCTACAACCTCCCTGCAGGGAGCTGCAGAGAGCAAGAAGGTCTCCCCTGAGCCTCCTCTTCTCCAGGCTAAGCAACCCCAGCTCCCTCAGCCTCTCCTCACAGGGCTGTGCTCCAGACCCCTCCCCAGCTTTGTTGCCCTTCCCTGGACACCTTCCAGCAGCTCAACCTCTTTCCTAACCTGAGGGGCCCAGAACTGGACACAGGACTCAAGGTGTGGTCTAACCAGTGCTGAGCACAGGGGCACAATGACCTCCCTGCTCCTGCTGGCCACACTGTTCCTGATGCAGGCCAGGATGCCATTGGCCTTTTTGGCTGCCTGGGCACACTGCTGGCTCATGTTTATCTGCTGTCAACCAGTACCCCCAGGTCCCTTTCTGCCTGGCGGCTCTCAACCACTCTGTCCCCAGCCTATAGTGCTGCTTGGGGTTGTTGTGTGCGGCCAAAGTGTAGAACCCTGCACTTAGCCTTGTTAAATCTCATCCTATTGGCCTCTGCCCACCCATCCAGCCTGTCAGGGTCACTCTCCAGGGCCCTCCTACCCTTCAACAGATCAACTCGTGCCCCCAGCTTGGTGTCATCTGCAAACTTACTGATGGTGGACTCAATGCCCTCACCCAGATCATCAGTAAAGATATTGAACAGGATGGGGCCCAGCACTGATCCCTGGGGAACACCACTGGTGCTTGGCTGCCAGCTGGCTGTGGCACCATTCACCACAGTCCCAGGATTAGAGTCCCAGAATCATTGAGGCTGAAAAGACCTCTGAAATCATCAGGTCCACCTCTATGACCTAACCCCAGCACATCAGCTAAACCATGCCACCAAGTGCCACATCCAATCTTTTCTGAAAGACCTCCTTCTCAACCCAGCACACAACTTGTCTTGGGAAAGCTTCACCCACCCCCCCAAAAAAAAAGAAAGATGAAAATCCGTTAAAAAAACACCCAAACCAAACCCACCAGAGACCCAGGACAGCCCAGGCCTTGCAAAACTGGCTGGAGTGGCTGACACACCAGAGGGTTGTATTGTCATTCAGCAGGACTTGGACAGGCTGGAGAGTTGGGCAAGGAGAAATGGAATGAAGTTCAAGAAGGGCACATGGGAAAGAACCACCCCATGGAGCAGTGGAGGTTGGGGACTGAACTGCTGGAGAGCAGTGAAGGGGAAGAGGACCTGGGGGGTCCTAGTGGATGGGAGGTTGACCATGAGCCAGCAATGTGCTCTTGTGGCCAAGAAGGCAAATGCCATTCTGGGTGGATTAGAAGGGCTGTGGGCAGTAGGTCCAGAGAGGTTCTTCTCCCTCTCTACTCTGCCCTGGTGAGGCTGCTTCTGGAATATTGTGTCCAGATCTGAGCCCCTCAGTTCAAGAAGGACCTCAGGGAACTGCTTGAAAATTCCAGCACAGAGCCACAAAGATGATGAAGGCAGTGGAACATCTTCCTTATGGGGAGAGCCTGAGGGAGCTGAGGCTCTGTAGCTTGCAGAGGAGGAGCCTGAGGGTGACCTCATTGCTGTTGCTAAAGCTGTGCAGGGGCAGTGCCCAGAGGCTGGAGCCAGGCTCTGCTGGGGGATGCCCAGTGCCAGCACAAGGGGCAGTGGTGGAAGCTGAGGCAGAGGAAGCTCCATGGAAACAGGAGGCAAAACCTTTTCCCTGTGAGGGTGACAGAGCCCTGGAGCAGGCTGCCCAGGGGGGTTGTGGAGTCTCCCTCTCTGGAGACATTCAAGACCCACCTGGATGTGTTCCTGTGTGCCCTGCTCTGGGTGACCTGCTCTGGCAGGGGGGGTGGACTGGCTGATCTCTCGAGGTGCCTCCCAGCCCCTGGCCCTCTGTGATGGTGTGATTTGATTGGACTCCCTGGCAACATGCAGTGGGGTGAAAGCCAACATTCCACAGGTAAGTGGTGCAGAGCTAACTTCTCTTCTCACTCCACTGGGCAGGCCTTTGGCTTCATGACCAGAGTGGCTCTGCAGGCAGAAAAATTGGATCACCACCCTGAATGGTTCAATGTGTACAACAAGGTAAGGAACTGGGGATGGGGGGGGGGGGGGGGGGCAAAGGGAGCTCTGCAGGGAGCAAATCCCTGTTTTATGAGGCATAGGACAGCAGCAGCAAGACCTGTTCAGATCAGCAGGACCTCTCCCCTTGGAACATCACAGATAAGCCTACAGCTGTGGCTTGCAGATCTTCTACTCCTTTTTTGCTCAGCTGAGCTGTACCTGCCTGTAGGTTGACACCAGAGCTGCTCTTTTAAATCAGTAGCAGAAGTAGCAGCAAGGTGCTGGGGAAAGAGTGAGATGAAATATGGTCACAGCCAGCTGCTGGGCCCAAGGCAGGGGTGGCAGCAACTATTTGTGGCCAGGATGAACTGCAGGAAGGAGAAAAGGAGGCAGAATTCCAAATCCCCCCTCTCCCACCCCAGGGAATTCTGTTAACAAGTCTGGAGAAAGCCACAGCAGTGTCTGCAGCACTGGGGGAGACAGTTCCTGCTCTTCCTGCCAGCAACACTTCATTCACAGATAGCATTGGGTTGGAAGGGCACCTCAAAGGTCATCATCACCAACCCCCCTGCAGTCATCAGGGACACCTCCAACTAGATCAGGCTGCCCAGGGCCACAATGAGTCTGACCATGAATGTCTCTGGGGATAGGGCCTCAACCACAGCCCTGGGCAGCCTGTTCCAGTACTTCACCACTCTCACGGTGCAGAACTTCCTCCTGATGCCCAACCTAAACCCACCCTGCTCCTGTTTAAAACCATTGCCCTTTCTTCTATCACAACCACCCCTTCTAAACAGCCCCTCCTCAGCCTTCCTACTCCCTTTCAGAGAGTAGTATAGAATAGAATTAACCAGGTTACGAGAGACCTTTGAGATCATTGAGTCCAACCTATCCCCCAGCACCATCTGATCAACTCAACCATGGCACCAAGCACCCCATCCAGTCTCTTCCTGAGCACCTCCAGGGATGGGGACTCCACCACCTCCCTGGGCAGCACATCCCAATGGCCAATCTCTCTTGCTGGGAAGAACTTCTTCCTAACATCCAGCCTAAACTTCCCCTGGCACAGCTTGAGACTGTGTCCTCTTGTTCTGCTGCTGCTTGCCTGGGAGAAGAGACCAACCCCCTCCTGGCTACAGCCTCCCTGCAGGAAGTTGCAGAGAGCAAGAAGGTCTCCCCTGAGCCTCCTCTTCTCCAGGCTAAGCAACCCCAGCTCCCTCAGCCTCTCCTCACAGGGCTGTGCTCCAGACCCCTCCCCAGCTTTGTTGCCCTTCTCTGGACACCTTCCAGCAGCTCAACCTCTTTCCTAACCTGAGGGGCCCAGAACTGGACACAGGACTCAAGGTGCGGCCTAACCAGTGCTGAGTCCAGGGGCACAATGACCTCCCTGCTCCTGCTGGCCACACTGTTCCTGATGCAGGCCAGGATGCCATTGGCCTTCTTGGCCACCTGGGCACACTGCTGGCTCATGTTCAGCCTACTGTCAACCACTACCTCCAGGTCCCTCTCTGCCTGGCTGCTCTCCAGCCTGAAATGCAATGCAGGGGTAAGGTCTGCCCAGACCATTCTGTCTGTCTGTCTGCTTCAGGTTCATATCACGCTGAGCACCCACGAGTGCGGAGGCTTATCGGAGCGAGACATCAACCTGGCCAGCTTCATCGAGCAGGTTGCAGCTTCTCTCTCCTGACTAGAGAGAGACACACATGAAGCCAAAACCCACAGCCTGGCTCCTGCCTGGATACCTGCACCCACAGCCTTCTCCCACCTCCAAGCCAATTCCCACATCCAGCCTGCCTAACGTCATGCCAAGCTTCCCCCTGCCCCAGCTCAGAGGGATGGAGGCCACACCAGATCCATCTCTGCTCTTCCTGCTTCCATTCTTCAGCTGTGTGCCACCAGCCTGCCAGCTGCCCTGCTGAGCTCAGGGGCATCCAGCAGCCCTGCCCCTAACACCAGGAGTCCTGTTACACAGCTGCACACCACTGAACCTTTCCAGAGCTTGTCCCCCCCGACATCCGCAGCGCCAGCCCCTATGTTGCTGCTCCTTACCTTCTGTCCCAAATGGTGCTGCTCTGCAACACAGCAGCCACTGTGATGTGCAGTTTGGTTCTTGGAACCTCTCTCCAGCAGTATTGGAAGTAGGCATGAGATGTTTCCCCCCCCTCCAGGCTGTAAGTGGTCTTCAGTGGGATATCAACTGGAAAATAAACAGTTTCCAATAAATGTCTCTGTGAACCCCAGGTCAGCCTGGAAGGAGGCCTCACTGCCAAAATTGTCTGCTCCCAAGCCTGGGAGGGGCCTGACTGTTGTCTCAGGAAGGTCCTTCTTGCCATGGAAAAAGTCATGGAAGGGTTTGGGTTGGAAGGATCCTTAAAGATCATCTGGTTCCAACCCCCCTGCCACAGGCAGGGACACCTTCCACTAGCCGAGGATGCTCAAGGCTTCATCCAACTTGGCCTTGAGCACTGCCAGGGAGGGGACATCCACAGCCTCCCTGGACAACCTGTTCCAGTGCCTCACCACCCTCCCTGTCAAGAATTTCATCCCACTCTCCAGTCTACACCTGTCCTCCTCAAGCTTCACTCTGTTCCCTCTTGTTTTGTCACTACAAGCCCTTGTAAAAAGTCCCTCCCCAGCTTTTTTGCAGCCCCTCTTCAGGTACTGGAAGGCTGCTCTAAGGTCTCTCGACAGCCTTCTCTTCTCCAGGCTGAACAGTGCCAACTCTCTCAGCCTGTCCCCATAGGGGAGATCCTTCAGTTCTTTGATCATCTTTGTGTCCCACTCTGTACCTGCTCCAGCATTTTGAGGCCCTTCTTGTGCTGGGGGCAGCAGAACTGGATGCAGTGCTCCAGGTGGGGAATGAAGCAAAGGGCAGGAGTGGCCCCTGCCTTGGCAGACCTGCAGCTCAGAGTGACCAGGGTCAGGAAGAATCATAGAATCACAGAACTGTCAGGGCTGGAAGGGACCTTAAGGCTCAGCCAGCTCCAACCCCCTGCCATGGGCAGGGACACCTCACCACTGCAGCAGGTTGCTCACAGCCACCTCCAGCCTGGCTGCAAACACCTCCAGGCAGGAGTGAGGCTTCCACCATCTCCCTGGGCAACCTGTGCCAGGCTCTCACCACCCAGTCCCCTGCCAAAGCAGGATCACCTAGGGCAGGCCACACAGGAACACATCCAGACAAACCTTGAAAGTCTCCAAAGAACCTCCACCACCTCCATGGGCAGCCTGAGCCAGGCTCTCACCACCCTCATGGGGAACAACTTCTTCCTCACAGCCAATCTCAAGCTCCCCACTTCTAGTTCTGCTCCATTCCCCCCAGTCCTATCACTCCCTGACACCCTCAGAAGTCCCTCCCCAGCTTTCCTGTAGCCCCCTTCAGATCCTGGAAGGCCACAAGAAGGTCTCCTCAGAGCCTTCTCTTCTCCAGACTGAACAGCCCCAACTCTCTCAGTCTGTCTCCATACAGAGCAGCTCCAGCCCTCTGCTCATCCTCATGGCCCTGCTCTGGGCACCCTCCAGCACCTCCAGATCCTTCCTGTAAGAGAGGCTCCAGACCTGGATGCACTACTCCAGCTGTGGTCTCAGCAGTGTGGAGCAGAGGGGCAGAATCCCCTCCCTGGCCCTGCTGGCCACACTTCTCTTGCTGCAGCCCAGGGTGTGATTGAGAATGAGATTATCAAAGCCAGAGGACACCAGAGGAAAGCTGCTTCTGCTAACATCAGAAGCTTACCTCACCTAAGGCACAAGCACAGGGAAGGCACCAAACCAGCACAGCAACAGGCCAGGGGCTGCTGACAGTGGAATCCCTCCCAGAGTGGGGGGTGTAGGTGGGTTTGGTGGTGGTAAGATACTCACTGACATGAGGATCTCAGCTCTCAGGGGACCTGCAGCCAGATTGCTGTGTTTTGGGTACAGTTTTGCTGTGCAACCAACAGGAGCAGCAAAACAGTCTGGGAGAAACACCACAAACATCCCTTCAAAGTTCTAGAAAGGTATTCATGAGACAATCCATAGCCCTTCAAGGACCATCAAGGACCTGAAGGGAGGTTGTAGACAGACGGATGTTGGTCTCTTCTCCCAGGCAAGCAGTACCAGAACAAGAGGACACAGTCTCAGGCTGCGCCAGGGGAGGTTCAGGCTGGATGTTAGAAAAAAGTTCTATACAGAAAGAGTGATTGCACATTGGAATGGGCTGCCTGGGGAGGTGGTGGAGTCGCCATCACTGGAGGTGTTCAGGAGGAGCCTGGATGGGGTGCTTGGTGCCATGGGTTAGTTGTTTGGGCGGTGTTGGATTGGTTGATGGGTTGGACGCGATGATCTTGAAGGTCTCTTCCAACCTGGTTTATTCTATGTATTCTATGTATTTCACAGCCTCACAGAATGGTGGGGGTTGGAAGGGACCTCTGGAGATCATCCAGTCCAAACCCCCTGGCCAAGGCAGGTTCACCTAGAGATCACACAGGAACACATCCAGATAGGTTTTGGATGTCTCCAGAGATGGAGACTCCACCACCTCTCTGGGCAGCCTGCTCCAGGGCTCCACTAGCCTTAAAGTAAAGCTCCTCCTCATGTTTAGATGGAACTTCCTGTGTTCAAGTTTGTGCCCATGGCCTCTTGAACATGTGCAACATGGAGCCATGGACACCACCTTTCACAGAATGCTATGGGCTGGAAGGGGGCTCTATAGATGAGAAGGCTCCAGGGAGACCTAAGAGCAGCCTGCCAGTACCTGAAGGGGGCTACAAGAAGGCTGCAGAGGGACTGCTTACAAAGGCCTGTGCTGACAGGATGAGGGGCAGTGGTTTGGAATTAAAGAAGAGCAGATTTAGACTGGATGTTAGGAACAAGTTCTGCACCATGAGGGTGAGGGAACACTGCAACAGGTTGCCCAGAGAGGTAGCTGAGGCCTCATCCCTGGAGCTATTCAAACTGAGGCTTGACAAAGCTCTTGAGCAACCTGATCCAGTGCAGGATGTCCCTGCTGACTGCAGGGAGGTTGGAATGGATAACCTTCAGAGGTCACTTCCAACCCAGCCCATTCTATGATCATCTAATCAACCTTTACCTTGACAGAGCAGCCCTGGTGCAGAGGGAAGAAGGTTCACAAATACTCTTCCCCACCCCAGCCCAGGCTGTGCATGAGCAAAGAGCAGGAGTAATTAGGATCCCATTCATCCCAATGAGAAAATGAAGGATTCCATGAGCCTAGATAGCCAAGTGCACCATTTTAATACAAACTAGGCCTATTTTCACCATCATCTCTTCAGCATCATTCAGCCTCCAGCTTTCCAGTGGCAAATCAGAGCAACACAGAGTGCTGCCATGAGATGGACTCTCCCTGTTTGTCCATTGAAAGAAGTCAATGTGGATTTATTGGGCATGGTATTATTGTGTCGTAAGCAACCCTTCTGCTCCCTCCTCCCCCCCACAAGTCATCTGAAAAGTGCAGGGTGAAACCCAGGGCATCAAGACACACATCTCTTCTTGGTCCATCCCACTGGACAGTCTTCAGTAGAGTACCTAAGAGCAGGTGAAGCCTTTGGGAGTGCTTTGTGCCAGCCTCCAGTTCAGTGCCTGGCTTGGCAAAAGCTGCCAGCCAGAAGCCTTGCAGGAATTCACAGTCACCCAGATGCTCCCAGGTTTAAAGTACCATCCAGTTTCAGATCAGAAGCCAAGTCCATCAAATTCTTCTTTTGTTTTGGTTTGGGGTTTTTTGGTGGGGTCTTTTCAATAGTTAGCCAGCCTGTCCATCACACTGGTTTGTCTCAGGTCATTTGGCATGATGAAGGAGATGCAGATGACAAGGATGAAGAAACTACAGCCCAGAAAAAAAAGACAAATGACAGTGGCCCAGTCCTGACCCAGGAGATGACATTTCCAGCATAGAACAAAGACACAGAGAACAATGAACCCCACAGTAGGGAAGCCCAGAAGGGAATACATTGACAAATAAACATCCTCAAATACATCCAGACCATGTGAAATGGAGCACTGAGCTATCAGATCCACCTGCTTCCTGGGAGGAGGATGCAAAGCAGGGCAGAGGAAGGAGTTTTTCCTTCACTCCCCAAACCCAATCCATTCCCTCTTTCAAAGCAGAAGCAAGAAGAATACCTCCCTTTTCCTTTATTTGTGTTAAATCTGGGTTCCAAAGAGAACCATCACAGTAGCCAGACACTTCAGACTGCCTCCTAAGTAAAGCAAACTTAAGAGATGCAGCCAGTGGTCACACTGGGAAGATGTTAACAGAATAAAGAGGTCCTGGTTAACACCCACCAAGAGGCTGCCACACATTCAAAGGCCAAATGGCTTCCAAAGGGCTCAGAGACATCAAAGGGAAGGAGAGATGGCCAAAAGGCTTTTGTCTCCTGCTAGGAAGCAAGCATCCCTCCTGCCACAATCACAGAGCCCAAGGCTGCACTGGTGCCTGGTAGTAGCCTCACTCAGTCTAACTACTGTGCTGCTTAACTGGCCAGTGAGGGCCAACCTTGGGCTAACAAGTCCACCGCGGCAGAGAGGGAGATGCCTCTGGATGGCCAGCACAAGGCTCTGCAGATGTGGCATGAAGTGTTGAACTCTTGAGTGCTGAACTCTGCCCAGGAGCCATAAGCTGAGAGGAAACAGAAGGGAAAGGCCTGCAAGGAGTGACTCCACTGCAGAGATGTCAGCTTGTCCTCACCAGTTGCTCTGGGAAAACTCTCTCAATGTAAAAACAGCAGAGGGTGAGCTCCATGCCCAAGGCCTGAGCACCTCCAGCTTGCTGCATGCTGTCATCCACCTCTCAAGAGCTCCACCAGCACCTTTGGAATACTGTGAAGGGATGTGGCTCATACAACTCCTCCTCTACCTCACAGGGTTTTCTCTGAGGCCAGTCCTTGCCTTTGAAGTTGGCTCTTTTGTTATAGTACCATAAGGAAACGACCACAGCAAAGCCTGCAGCCAACAGCTGAAGCCTCCAATCCTCCCTGGCATCCCACAACAACAACAAAATCAACAGCCAGAGAAGCATCAAGGCACAGTGGTGAATGCCCTTTCGAGAGTGTGCCTTACAAAGAATCAGTGCAAGAGCAGAGCTTCCTACAAGTACAAAAGTCACCTTTTTTACACTAAAAAACAGACCATGGTGAAAAAAACCCACAACACCCAACAACCCACAAGTCAGCTTTGGTGCCATCTGCTCCCATGCCAAGCCTCCGGTGCTGGTGGCACGGGCCAGGGTCTGGCTGACTCTGTGACAGCATTGTGAGACAGTGCAAAAACAAAGAGGGAATTTCAGCTGGTCTTTTTTTGCACCTCCAGGAGGGTGCAGGGTGGAAGGAAAGCACTCTGGGTGGTAACTGCATTGTCTTCTAGAAGAGGCAGGGGAGCACAAAGGGCGACTATGTACCTAAGGTTCTCAGTACCATCCACATCCTCTCCCTCCACCACCTGCCTGGGATTCAAATGCCAAAAAACAGTCCAGAAAAGACTTTTGTGAATTGGTTTGAGCCCTTTTTTGTTGGTTTTATTTTATGTTTCCTTTTACCCCCCCTTCCTCAGCAGATGATTGCAGTCATGCTGAGGTCTCCAGAGGGGATGTCAAAGGGAGTCCACCGACATCTTTCCTTTGCCAGTTGTGTGGGGATAAGGCTCCCCCAGTCTGTTTGGAGGAATACCCAAAAGAAAACCGTCAAAAAAAGAAGAAATGATTCTATTTATTTCCCCCACCTTCAACTTCTTGGGAAGATTGAAGTTGTGGAACACGAGGTGAGGACTCAAAGCTAAGGCTTGGCTGGACACCAGCTGAACGAAACCAGGGCCGAGGAGAAAGGAACAGCAAGGAATGAAGTGAGATGCAGAGTACCTGAGGAGTTTGGAGTTGTGGAATGGACATTCAGTTCCCCAGCAAGAGTCATCAGGAAAATAAAGCAGAAGGGAGGGAGGGAAGAGCCCCAAGACCTTGAGCTGGGCACAAAAACAATGTGGAGTTCAGAACAGACTGAGACAGAGAAGGAAGGTTTTTCGAGATCAAGCTGCCCTCAGACCTGCCAGTTGTAGGAACAAAGGCTTACTGCAATCTCTTCCCCTCAAGGCAACCTCTTGGAAGCAGCCCAGTGCCAGCTGGCAAGGCACTGGTGGTTGCACTGCAGTCAGTGGTGGCCAGGAGAGCCATTCATGTGCTTCTCACTGCAAGGAACATCTGTGCTGTAGAGGCCGTCCAGGTAGGCCTGAGAGATCTCCGCTACCAAGCTCCTGTCCGGGACGGACTGGGCCATCCCATAGATAGCTCCCTGAGAAGAGAAGGGGAGAGCATGACACAGGGTGGTTAACAGCATAAGAGAAAGGGGCTCAGCCCTCTCCCTGTGCACTGGGCCTCCTCCTTACCATGCCTGTGGTCTTGGCATCAAGGTCCTTCATGATGTCCGCGATGCTGTCTCGGACATCCTGCAGGAAGCTCTCGGCCACGCCGGGCTTGGTGTGCAGCTGTGTGATGCAGAGGTGGATGCTGGGCAGGGAAGGGACAGGGCAGAGGTTAAACCAGCACAGCTCCACCGTTCCTGAGCTACCAACAGCCCTTCAGTCCTTCCCTGGCCACTGCCAGCCCTGCATCTCCCTTCAAAGAGCCCTTCTGCAGTATAACAGGCGAAGACAACCCACAATCAATCACAGATTGATAGAATGGGTTGGGTTGGAAGGGACCTTAAAGACCATCTGGTTCCAACCCCTCTGCCCTAGGGGACAGGGACACCTTCCCCTAGCCCAGGTTGCTCAAGGCTTCATCCAACCTGGCCTTGAACACCTCCAGGGAGGAGGCATCCACAACCTCCCTGGGCAACCTGTTCCAGTGTCTCTCCAGCCTCACTGGAAAGAATTTCTTCCTCATCTCCAGTCTCAATCTGCCCTCCTCAAGCTTCAGTCCATTCCCTCTCATCCTATCACTACAAGCCCTTGGAAAAAGTCACTGCACAGCTTTCTTGGAGCCCCCTTCAGGTAGCAGAAGGCTGCTCTAAGGTCTCCCCACAGCCTTCTCTTCTCCAGGCTGAACAGCCCCAACTCTGGACCCACTCCAGCAGCTCCATGTCCCTCCCTGTGCTGGGAGCACCAGAACTGGAGGCAGTTCTCCAGGTGGGCTCTCAGCAGAGCAGAGGGGCAGAGTCCCCTCCCTGGGCTGCTGCTCTCCCTGCTCTGGATGCAGCCCAGCACACAGCTGCCTGCTGGGCTGCCAGTGACCATTGCTGGCTCCTGGGGAGTTCATCACCAACTGACAGCCCCAAGCCCTTCTCCTCCAGACTGCTCTCCAGCCACTCCTCTCCCAGCCTGGATTTGTGCTGGGGACTGCCCTGACCCAGGTGCAGGACCTTGCCCTTGGCCTTCCTGAACTCCATGAGGTTGGCTTGGGCCCAGCTCTTCAGCCTGTCCAAGTCCCTCTGGATAGAACCCTTCCTTCCAGAGTGTCAAGCTGGGCCACACAGCTTGGTGTCACCCCCAAACTTCCTGAGGGTGCCTCCATCCCACTGTCCTTGTCTCTGACAACCAACTTTTCAAAATGGTTGCTAGAAACAAGCTGAGAAGAGTTCAGCTCTTCTTTTGCAACTCCTCCTTCCTTCTCTCCTGACTTCACCATCCACAGCTAAAGGCCTCTCATTTTCTCACCTCCTTCCAGGTACCTCTGGTGAGGGAAATGCAGCTGCCTGTAAGCTGGGTGAGCCTTGTCACCATTTCCTCACCATAAGGAGGACACTGAAGTGCTGCAGCATGTTCAGAGAAGGGCATTAAAGCTGGTGAAAGGTCCAGGGCACAAATCTCATGAGTAGCAGCTGAGGGAACTGGGGTTGTATAGCATGGAGAAGAGGAGGCTGAGGGGAGACCTCATTCTCTACAAGTCCCTGAACATGAGGTTGGAGTGAAGTGGGGCAAGGAGCGACAGGCAAACAGAAATGGCCTCCAGTTGCACCAGGGGAGGTTTAGGTTGGACATTAGGAATAATCTCTTCCCTGAAAGGTTTCTCAACCTTTGGAACAGGCTGCCTAGGGCAATGGTGGAATCACCATCCCCAGAGGGATTTAAAAGTCATGTGGATGGGGTGCTGATGGACATGAGTTAGTGGTAGACTTGGGAGTGCAAGATGGGCTCCATGATCTTAAAGACCTTTTCCAACCAAAATAGTTTAGAATAGAATGAATTAACCAGGCTGTAAGAGACCTTTGAGATCATCCAGTCCAACCTATCACCCAGCACCATCTGATCAACTCAACCATGGCACCAAGCACCCTATCCAGGCTCTTCCTAAACACCTCCAGGGATGGGGACTCCACCACCTCCCAGGGCAGCACATCCCAAGGGCCAATCTTTCTTGCTGGGAAGAACTTCGTCCTAACCTCCAGCCTGAACCTCCCCTGGCACAGCTTGAGACTGTGTCCTCTTGTTCTGGTGCTGGCTGCCTGGGAGAAGAGACCAACCCCCACCTGGCTACAACCTCCCTGCAGGGAGTTGCAGAGAGCAAGAAGGTCTCCCCTGAGCCTCCTCTTCTCCAGGCTAAGCAACCCCAGCTCCCTCAGCCTCTCCTCACAGGGCTGTGCTCCAGACCCCTCCCCAGCTTTGTTGCCCTTCTCTGGACACCTTCCAGCAGCTCAACCTCTTTCCTAACCTGAGGGGCCCAGAACTGGACACAGGACTCAAGGTGTGGCCTAAGCAGTGCAGTGTACAGGGGCACAATGACCTCCCTGCTCCTGCTGGCCACACTGTTCCTGATGCAGGCCAGGATGCCATTGGCCTTCTTGGCCCCCTGCTGGCTCATGTTCAGCCTACCATCAACCAGCACCCCCAGGTCCCTCTCTACCTGGCTGCTCTCAGCCACCCTGACCCCAGCCTGCAGCACTGCCTGGGGTTGCTGTGGCCAATGTGTAGAACCTCCACAACCCGTTCTGCTGGTGAAGAACCACAAGGGCTGAACACAACCACCCTGCACACCCTGGCTACCCTCACCTTGGCTCTCCACAAGCTCACCTCGATGGGAACTGCAGAACATTTAAGTTCCATCCTTTGGCAGCTAAGAAGTTGGACAACCGATAGATGTCGAACATGTCCGAGCCGATGGAGAGCACAGACACCTCAGGCTTGCCCAGGATGTAGATGCTCTCTATTTTTCTCAGCCTTGGAAAGAAAAAGAAAATGAAAAAATGAGAGAAAAAGAAGTGAGCAGGAGTGAGAGGCCAGAATTCTCTGGAGCCTCAAAGAGAAAGCTGCAAAAGCGCAGGCCCCGAAACCCTGCCGACAAACACCCAGGCAGCGCAGGCTGCTAGGGCTTGCGGTTGTTAGAGGCCTTCAGCTCAGGAAGGCATGGGAAAGAGGAAAGGCAGAGAGGCAAAGGAAGGCAGAGGAGCAGCTCACACAGCAACACAGGCACCCCAACAAGAGAGGAGAATCCTTTTGTCACCTGGAGTAAAGCCTGTCCAGATTTCCCCCTTGGGGCTGAGGCAGAATTCTGCCATCCAGCTAAATAAAGAAGCCTGCAGCCCCCTCCCCTCCCTGTGCCTCTCAGCTGCGTGGCACAGGGCAGCACTGCCTGTACACAGAGCTCCCCTGGCACTGCCTGGCAGGTAACATCCTGCAGCATCTTGGCAAAGAGGGCGGGGGAGGGAGGGGTGGGGCCCCAGGGGGGGCAGGGGAGGGAGGGGCGGGGCCCCGAGGAGGGCCGGGGCGGGGGTCGAAGAGCCCACAGCAAGGCGCATACATACTCTGCTTCCAGGAAACGAGCTGTTCTGATGATCCTCCTGGTGGCCTCCACGTAGCCTGACTCTCCTATGTGCATCAGGGTCGCCCAGCAGGCAGCTATGATGCCCCCAGGCCTGGAGCCTGCCACGGAGGGGGAGGCATATATGCCTCCTTGCCAGTCAGGGGCTATGAAGAACTGGTAGCTCCTGTACTTCTTGTCGCTGTACAGCACCACAGAGGAGCCCTTGGGAGCGTAGCCATACTGCAAGGGGCACAGAAAGTGCTCAGCAGCTGTGCCAGAGGGCAGAGGCACCCAGGGGGGCAGCCACCCAATCCCCCCTGCCCACGCTCTGGTGCGGTCCCTTCCCCTGCGCTTCGGCGCTTCCCAGAGCGGAGCAGAAGCACCTGAGGACAAGGGATGGCGTCAGGAATCCCTCCCCCCCAAATCAAAGCTGTGTCCCCACCCCCTCTGCTCACCTTGTGGGTGTCAGCAGAGATGCTGGTGACACCTTTCACCCGGAAGTCGAAGGGACGCTGCAGGGGGAACCCTGCCTTGTCCATGAAGGCAATCAGAAAGCCACCCAGGCAGGCATCCACGTGGAAGGGGATTCTGTACCTCACTGCAAGCTGTGGGTGAGGGAGAGAGGCTGGTGACAACTGTCCTGCTTTGATCCCTGTCTGCCTGAGTCCAGACTGGGACTTAGAATCACAGAACTGCCAGGGCTGGAAGGGACCTCAAGGCTCAGCCAGTTCCAACCCCCTGCCATGGGCAGGGACACCTCACACCACAGCAGGTTGCTCACAGCCACCTCCAGCCTGGCTGCAAACACCTCCAGGCAGGAGGCTGCCACCACCTCCCCGGGCAGCCTGTGCCAGGCTCTCACCACCCTCCTGGGGAACAACTTCCTCACATCCAATCTTAATCTCCCCATTTCTAGTTTTGCTCCATCCCCCCCCGTCCTATCCCTCCCTGACACCCTCAAAAGTCCCTCCCCAGCTTTCTTGTAGCCCCCTGCAGATCCTGGAATGCCACAAGTAGGTCTCCTGGGAGCCTT
This sequence comes from Dryobates pubescens, assembly GCF_014839835.1. Lineage (NCBI taxonomy): Eukaryota > Metazoa > Chordata > Aves > Piciformes > Picidae > Dryobates > Dryobates pubescens. The sequence goes on from NC_071641.1 coordinate 12,531,155, forward strand.
CTCCTCTCCAGACTGAACAGCCCCAACTCTCTCAGTCTGTTCTCATAGAAGAGGAGCCCCAGCCCTCTTGCTCATCCTCGTGGCCCTTCTCTGGACCCTTGTACCTTGTAGTTTGAATGCTGCAGCCCCCAGGCGTCCCAGGGGTGCCAGCCTACCTCTGCCACCTCTTCAATGGGATCCATAATTCCATGTGGGAACTGGGGAGCCGAGCAGACCAGCATGGCTGTGTTCCTCGAGATAGCTCTCCTCATTGCCTGAAGATTTAAAGAGAGAAGATGCTCACATTCCATTTACCATGCTGTCACCCTGCCAAAAAAGAGTAAGGAGTGAAAAGATGCAGAGCCTGCCCTTAAACCCCAACCCCCTGAAGCCCACTGAGAGCAAAGGAAATGAGCTATAAGCACCAGGAGACAGTAGAGTCATTTCACTCCTCCACTTCTGTTTGCCCTCATCTGAAATCTGGGGTTCTTTCTGAAATCCAGCAATTATCTGTTTCTGAATGCATCACACAGGACAAAGGGATGCACTTATTGCACTCAGAAACCCTTCTCTTCAACCACAGGCACTCACCCCTGCCCCTTTTCCTCACTTCCACTTCTCCCTCTAGCCAAGGAAGGAAAAAGCCAAACACAAAGAAGTTGTTGTGCTGCCTAAAGTGGTACCTGAACATCCACTTCCATGGCTTTGGTCAATGGTATGTGAACCAGCTTCAGCCCAAAGTAGTGTGCTGCCTTGTCAAAGGCTGCGTGGGCGCTCACCGGCACCAGCCTGGAAAAGGAGCAGAGGGCAGAAGTCAGCCCAGCAGCAGCTAAACCCCACGGTGAACGGGAGCAGAACCAACACAGCCTGGAGATCAGAGACTCTCAGCATGGTTCAAGTAGGAAGCAGATTGTGTCCAACCCCCTTGCTAAAGCAGGCTCACCCACAGCAGCTTGCCCAGCACCACAATGGCCAGGCGGGGTTGGAATGTCTCCAGAGAAGACTCCACAACCTCTCTCTGGGCAGCCTGCACCAGGGCTCCAGCACCTTCACACCAAAGAGGTTTCTCCTCCTGTTCAGATGGAACCTTCTAGGTTCCAGTTTGTGTCCACTGCCCCTTGTCCTGTCACTGGGCACCACTGAAAAGAGCCTGGCCCCTTCCTCTTGCCCCCCACCCCCAGCACTGAGCACTGATCAGATCCCCTCTCTCAGGCTGCTCTTCTCCAGGCTTGGCAGCCCCAGGGCTCTCAGCCTTTCCTCCTCACAGAGATGCTCCAGGCCCCTCAGCACCTTCATAGTCTCCACTGCACTCTCTCCAGCAGTTCCCCATCTGTCTTGAACTGGAGAGCCCAGAACTGGACCCAATACTCCAGATGCAGCCTCACCAGGGCAGAGCAGAGGTGGAGCAGAACCTCCCTTGTCCCGCTGGCCACACTCCTCTTGAATCCATCTGAGGAGCCTTGGCAGGGGGCTTGGGCTGGATGATCTCCAGAGGTCCCTTCCCAGCCCCACCATTCTGTGATGCAGTGAAAAGAACTGCAGGGATTCAGCAGAAGATGAACTCCTCAGCAGCTCATCTCTTCTCACATTTCCCCCCTCACAAGCAATTAGCCAGAGGAACTATTTTTGATGCACTGGCTGGAAAGCAGCAGCACATCAGAGGGAGCAAATCCTCTATGAGCAGGGTAATGATGAGCACAGCTCCTCATTTCAGCTCCAAGCAGCCCCAGCTTTAGTCCCAGGACTTTCAGGCTAAACCCTCTTTGATCTGAAGAAATCAACCCCCCTGTGAAGACTTCAAAGGGCCTGACAATCTCTGCTTCTGAAGAGCTCAAAGGTGATAGGAGCTGTCTAGAGTGGCAGGCAGGTAGTGCTAAAATACATCTGCCCAGCACAGCTACCACAGCCCCCACCAGCAACACAGCCCTGCCTCCCAGGCTGCTTAAAGCTTCCTGGGCCTTTGCATTGCTTCTTTCAACACAAGTTTCCCTCCTTCAGACACAGAGGGATGATGAGGACATGGTAATGAGCTCTGAAATCACAGATCCATAGAATGTTTTGGGTAGGAAAAGACTTCCAAAGGTCATCTAGTCCAACCCCCTGCAGTCAGCAGAGACATCCTCCACTAGAACTCAGAGCCTTGTTGAGCCTCACCTTAAGTATCTCCAGGGATGGGGCTTCAACCACCTCTCTGGGCAACCTGTTCCAGTGTTCCATCACCCTCATGGTGCAGAACTTGTTCCTAACATCCAGCCTAAATCTACTCTTTAAATTTCAAACCATTGCCCCTCGTCCTGTCAGTGCAGGCCTTTGTAAGCAGTCCCTCTGCAGCCTTCTTGCAGCCCCCTTCAGGTACTACTAGGTCTCCCTGGAGCCCCCTTTCAACACCTAACACTCTGATGGGTGGTGTTGATGTCTGCATCCTGCATGTGATGTTCAAGGATGTTGGATAAAGGGTAACAGACACAAACCTGAACATGAGGAGGAACTTCTTTACTTTAAGTGTGCCAGAGCACAGGAGCAGGCTGCCCAGAGAGGTGGTGGAGTATCCATCTCTGAAGGCATTCAAAACCTACCTGGATGTGTCCCTGTGTGACCTCCTCTAGGTGAACTTGCCTTGGCAGGGGGCTTGGGCTGAATGATCTCCAGAGGTCCCTTCCCAGCCCCACCATTCTGTGATGCAGTGAAAAGAACTGCAGGGATTCAGCAGAAGATGAACTCCTCAGCAGCTCATCTCTTCTCACATTTCCCCTCACAAGCAATTAGCCAGAGAAGCTTTTTGATGCACTGTCTGGAAAGCAGCAGCACATCAGAGAGAGCAGGGGGGTTGGTTTGATAACCTCCAGAGGTCCCTTCCAGCTCCCACCATTCTGTGATGCTGTGAAAGTGTCATTTAAGGGCTATAGAGTTTCTCTTAACCTTTATAGAGCTCAGCTTAGTATCATCTGCAAAGTTGCTGAGGGTTTCCTCAATCTCCCTGTCTGCATCACTGGTGATGACATTGAACAGCACTCGTCCCAACACAGACCCTTGAGGGACACCACATGTCAGCCATCTCTGTCTGGACATCTGGAAGTGAAGGATTTTTGAGGCCTAGCAGCCACCTAACAGCTCAGAGGAAGAGTAAATCCCAGAAAGGCCCAAAGCAAGAAGCAAGCCATGGAGGCATCACTCACATTTCTGGCTGCTTGATGCCCCTCTCATAAGCCAGGTCTCGGTAGGCCTTGCAGGCCATCAGGATGCTCTCAGTCCCTCCAGATGTCATCTGTCATGAGAAAAAAGAAGCAAAGAAGAGAAACAACTCATGCACATGGAGGTTGCCAAAGAGAAAGGGATGCTGCCACAGCACCTCTGCCCAGGCAGGCTTCAGGGGCAAGAGATGCACAGGACAGCTCAGGGTTTGAAGGGCAGCAGAAGCCACTGAACAGTTCCAGAGATGATTGTGCTATTCAGCTTCAAAGTGTGTATTCTGAATCAGAGAATCACTTGAGGGGGAAAAGACCTTTAAGGTCATCCAGTCCAACCCTTCTCTACCTCTCCCAAGCCTGGTGCTAAACCCATGGCCCTCAGCACCACATCTCTGCATCTTATAAACACCTCCAAGGACGAGGATTCAACCACCTCCCCTGGCAGCCTGTTTCAGGGTCTGCTTCAGTGAACACCTCTCTTGTAATAGTCAACCTAAATCTCCTCTGGTGCAACTTGAGGCCATTTCCCCTTGTCACACCGTTTTTCACTAAGGAGTAGAGAGCAACCCCCGCCTCACTCCAACCTCCTTTCAGGCAGTTGCAGAACGCCAGCAGGTCTCCCCTCGGCCTCCTTTCCTCCAGACTAAACAACCCCAGCTCCCCCAGCTGCTCCTCACCAGCCCTGTTCCTTAGAGCCTTCACCTGCTTCCTTGTTCTTTTCTGGACACACTCCAGCACCTCAATGTCCTTCTTGGAGTGAAGGCTCCAAAAGTCAACCCACACCCCCCAGGTGTGGCCTCAGTCTGAGTCCAGGGGCACAATCCCTGCCCTAGTCCAGCTGCCCACGCTGCTGCTGATCCAGGCCAGCCCAGGCACACACTGACCCTGCTACTTATTGATAGAATCACTGAAAGGCTTAGGTTGGAAGGGACCTCAGAGATCATCTACTCCAACCTCCCTGCCATGCCTCTCAACTAGACTTGGCTGCTCAAGGCCTCATCCAATCTGGCCTTAAACACCTCCAGGGAGGAGGCATCCACAACCACTCTGGGCAACCTGTTCCAGAACCTCACCAGCTTCATACTGGAGAACTTCTTCCCAATATCCAGTCTAAACCGACTCTCCATCAGCTTCAAATCACTCCCCCTTGTCCTGTCACTAGAAACCCTTATGAGAGGTCCCTTCCAGCCTGTAGGCTTCCTTCAGGTATGGGAAAGCAGCTCTAAGATCCCCCTTTCGGTCTCTTCTCCAGGTCCCTCAGCCTGTCCTCATAGCAGGGGTGCTCCAGCCCTTGGATCATCCTTGTGGCCCTCCTCTGGCCTCAGTCCAACATCTCTGTGCCCTCCTCATGCTGAGGGCACCAGACCTGGAGGCAGTATTCAAGGCCAGGCCTCACAAGAGCAGAGCAAAGGGGAAGATTCACCTCTGTTGAGCTGTTGGTCACACTCCTCTTAATGCAGCCTGCTCTCAACTCACAAGGCTGACAAGAGGTGAGAATCCAGGAGGCTGCTGGGCTGGCAAACTCAACTGTGCCCCACACAGCTCCTAGGAGCTCCTGAGCCCTGCAGTACCAGGGGTTATGGATCTGGGTTACAGATTCATTGTGCCACTGACACGGAAACAACAAAGCTGCTTCTGCCTTAAGTCAACTCAGGTCCAGCAGAGTTTATTAGGCCTGGAGTGATGCCAGGCTGAGGCAAGGAGCCAGCTCCAGGTTGGCACTGCTTCTGAGCTACAAAGCCTTTCCAGAACCTGGAACACTGAAGAGAGCAGAACTCTCCCTCACATTCTCTTTGCAGTGGCCAGCCTAGCTCTGGGTCAACACCAGGTCAGAGCTAGCAAGTTCTCAAAGACCCAAAGGGCTTTCACAGCAGGAGGCATTCCTGCATTACTCTCCCCCAGCAAGTCTTTTGGCACCCAACACAACCCACTCCCAGTGCTGTGCCAGCTCTCTTCACCCTGACCACAGCAGAACACCAGGGGTTGCACCAGGAGCACCCCTGCTATGAGGATAGGCTGAGGGAGCTGGGGTTGTTCAGCCTGGAGGAGAGAAGGCTCCAAGGGGACCCTAGAGCTGCCTTCCAATACCTAAAAGGGAGCCTACAGGAAGGCTCCAGAAGAACTTTTCCTAAGGGTGTCTAGAGACAGAATAAAGAGGAATGTTTTTAATCTGAGGGAGAGTAGGTTTAGACTGGATGTTAGGAAGAAGTTCTTCAGCACAAGGCTGGTGAGACTCTGGAATGGGTTACCCAAGGAGGTTGTGGATGTCCCCTCCCTGGAGGTGTTCAAGGCCAGGCTGGATGAGGTCTTTGGCAACCAAACCTAGTTCAGAGGTGGTCCTGCCCACGGCAGGGAGGTTGGAGCAGGTGGTATCTGAGGTCCCTTCCAACCTAAGCCATTCTCTGAAGGGACTCACACAAGCTGCTTGCTCAAGTTTACTATGGCACAGAGCAACTGACAAGCTGCAGGCAAAAGAGCAAATCAAACCCCTCACTGGCAGGAAATTCCTCAGGTGGGAGGATTGCCTGCTGTTGGCCTTCCTTTGTGAGTCCTGACATGCAGAGGATGGGAAAATGTGGGCACAAAGCTTGCAGAGCAGAACTATAACCTAATCAAATGTGAATTTTGGGTTGGGACAATCCCAGGCACTGATACAGGCTGGGCAGGGACTGGCTTGAGAGCAGCCCTGGAGGAAAGGCCTTGGGGGTGCTGGGGGAGGAGAAGCTCAGCAGGAGCCAGCAGGGAGCACTTGCAGCCCAGAGAGCCAAGCAGAGCCTGGGCTGCAGTATGAGACACATAGCCAGCAGGGCAGGGAGGGGATTCTGCCCCTCTGCTGAGACCCCACCTGGAGTACTGTGTCCAGTTCTGGAGCCCCTATTACAGGAAGGATCTGGAGGGGCTGGAAGGTGTCCAGAGCAGGGCCATGAGGATGAGCAGAGGGCTGGAGCTGCTCTGCTATGAGGACAGACTGAGGGAGTTGGGGCTGTTCAGTCTGGAGAGGAGAAGGCTCTGAGGAGACCTTCTTGTGGCCTTCCAGGATCTGAAGGGGGCTACAGGAAAGCTGGGGAGGGACTTTTGAGGGTGTCAGGGAGGGATAGGACTGGGGGGGATGGAGCAAAACTAGAAGTGGGGAGATTCAGATTGGAGGTGAGGAAGAAGTTGTTCCCCATGAGGGCGGTGAGAGCCTGGCACAGGCTGCCCAGGGAGGTGGTGGCAGCCTCCTGCCTGGAGGTGTTTGCAGCCAGGCTGGATGTGGCTGTGAGCAACCTGCTGTGGTGTGAGGTGTCCCTGCCCATGGCAGGGGTTGGGACTGGCTGAGCCTTGAGCTCCCTTCGAACCCTGACAGTTCTACGATTCTAAGTTGGTTTTACAAGCAGCATGCAGGACTGATTGTGCTGGGTGGGCTTGAGGATGGAGGTACCAAGCACAAGCATACAGAAGCACAGGTGAAAGAGAGGAACCAAAAGCTTCTTATAGCCCTTCAGGACTGATTTTGAACCTCAGACCTGCTGACCCAACTGCAATTTCCCCTTTTAACCTCTTCCCTCAAAAGAAAAAAATAAATGCTGCTGCTTTAAGTTTGAAGAAGGCAGATTTAGACTGGAGATTAGGAAGAAATTCTTTACAGTGAGGTGGTGAGACACTGCCACAGGTTGTGGATGCCCCCTGCCTGAAGGTGTTCAAGGCCAGGCTGGATGAGGCTTTAAGCAACCTGATCTAGTGGGAGATGAATAGAATATAACAGAATAGAACCGAACAGAACCAAACCAAACAGAACAGAACAGAACCAGGTTGGAAAAGACCTTTGAGATCATCCAGTCCAACCTATCACCCAGCACCATCTGATCAACTCAACCATGGCACCAAGCACCCCATCCAGGCTCTTCCTAAACACCTCCAGGGATGGGGACTCCACCACCTCCCTGGGCAGCACATCCCAAGGGCCAATCTCTCTTGCTGGGAAGAACTTCTTCCTAACATCCAGCCTGAACCTCCCCTGGCACAGCTTGAGACTGTGTCCTCTTGTTCTGGTGCTGGCTGCCTGGGAGAAGAGACCAACTCCCACCTGGCTACAACCTCCCTGCAGGGAGTTGCAGAGAGCAAGAAGGTCTCCCCTGAGCCTCCTCTTCTCCAGGCTAAGCAACCCCAGCTCCCTCAGCCTCTCCTCACAGGGCTGTGCTCCAGACCCCTCCCCAGCTTTGTTGCCCTTCTCTGGACACCTTCCCGCAGCTCAACCTCTTTCCTAACCTGAGGGCCACAGAACTGGACACAGGACTCAAGGTGTGGCCTAATCAGGGGCAGAATGACCTCCCTGCTCCTGCTGGCCACACTGTTCCTGATGCAGGCCAGGATGCCATTGGCCCTCTTGGCCACCTGGGCACACTGCAGGCTCATGTTCAGCTGCTGTCAACCAGCACCCCCAGGTCCCTCTCTGCCTGGCTGCTCTCAGCCACTCTGACCCCAGCCTGTAGCTCTGCCTGGGGTTGCTGTGGCCAATGTGTAGAACCTGGCACTTGGATGTGTTCAATCTCCTGCCCTTGGACTCTGCCCATCTGCCCAGCCTGTCCAGGTCCCTCTGCAGAGCTTCTCTACCCTCTAACAGATCAAATCCTGCCCCCAGCTTGGTATCATCTGCAAACTTACTGCTGATGGAGTCAATGCCCTCCTCCAGATCATCAATAAAGATACTGAACAGGCTGGGGCCCAGCACTGATCCCTGGGGCACACCACTGGTGCCTGGCTGCCAGCTGGCTGTGGCACTATTCACCACCACCCTCTGGGCTTGGCCCTCCAGCCAGTTCCTTCCTGCCCAGGGCAGGGGGGTTTGGGACTGGATGATCTTTAAGGTCCCTTCCAACCCAAACCATTCAATGGATCTATGAACATAAAATGGATGCAGTCACATTTGCATGACTCAAGACACAGAATGGGTTTGGGTTGGAAAGGACCACCTGCTACCCTGGGTTCTCTTCTGGTTCCTTCTCAGCTGCCACAGTTGCCAAGCCTTCAAATGCAAAGAAGTGTGACCACATGACAATAGCTCAACATCAAAGTTCAGAGATAAGGAACAAAGTTCACAGTGAAATGAACCCAGCCTGCTGCATTTGTTCCTCACCTGATCCAAGCTGGCAGCAGGCTGCCACCACAGGCAGTGTGGAAGAGACTGTCCCACCAGAGAAAAGTTCTGCTGTTGCAGTGGTTTAAAAACAACAGCTGTGGCAGATGAACTCTAACAGAGCCTCAGACTGGAGTAAGAAATGCTTGCATTGACTATGGAGCTCCTAGATGGCAGCAGGAACAGTGTCCTAAGTGTTGTTGAGGGTTGTGTCATTAGAGCACACAGTCTCAAGCTGTGCCAGGGGAGGTTCAGGCTGGAGGTGAGGAGAAAGTTCTTCCCAGCAAGAGAGATTGGCCATTGGGATGTGCTGCCCAGGGAGGTGGTGGAGTCCCCATCCCTGGAGGTGTTTAGGAAGAGCCTGGATGGGGTGCTTGGTGCCATGGTTGAGTTGATCAGATGGTGCTGGGGGATAGGTTGGACTGGATGATCTCAGAGGTCTCTTCCAACCTGGTTAATTCTACTCTATCAACTCTTCAACCCTTCTTATGGAAAGGGCTGGGAAGTTGGCATATGTGACCTCTGGGGACAAAAAAATTAAGCTGGTGGAACATGGGTTGTCTTCCTCCTGCTGGCTGGGAGAAGAGGAATGGGATTAGTGCAGACTTGCCAGCCAGCAATCACTGTTGATGGTACTGCAGTGAAAACTTTGCCAGGAGTGATCTGTGGACCTTGGGATTCACGTTCCTGAACACCAGGCACTTTGTGCCACCAGCCCTGCTCCTTCTTAAGCAAGGAAATTCTACTCTCATCTAGATCACGTGCTGTTCAAAGAGCAGCCTCTGCACAGCCTTATTTCCACCAAAACACCAACATCTTGCCCTTCCAGATGACAAACCCCACCCCTGGAGCTATTCAAGGTCAGGCTCAACAAGGCTCTGAGCAACCTGATCTAGTGGAGGATGTCCCTGCTGATTGCAGGGGGGTTGGACTGGATGATTTTTGGAGGTCCCTTCCAACCTAAACCATTCTATGGCTCTATGAAACCATTATTCATGGAATCATTGAATGGCTTAGGTTGGAAGAGACCTCAGAGATCATCCACTTCAACCTCCCTGCCATGGGCAGGGATGCCTCTCAACTAGGCTTGGCTGCTCAATACCTCATCCAATCTGACCTCAAGGGAGGGGGATCCACAGACACCCTGGGCAACCTATTCCAGAGTCTCACCACCCTCCTACTGCAGAACTTCTTCTTAAGATCCAGGCCAAACCTACTCTCTCTCAGCTTAAAATCATTGCCCCTTGCCCTGGTTTATCACCTGCACACAAAGACAGAGCCACACTTGAGTTTGGGCAGCTGAGAGCCAACACTTCTCAGCAGCTGCTCGGACACAGGTTAAAGGACAGCATCCAGAACCTCCTCCCAAGTCTGGCATGCAGATGAACCACCCAAGAAGCTCACTCAGGCTGCTGAAAAACCACCCAAAAAGCTGAATTTCAGCCAGCTCAGCTTCCTAAACAGGTCCAGCTGAGGGCACATCACTACCCGAGGTGAAGCTCCACCACGGCAGCCTGCCAGGACAGTTCAGCCTGCAGCAGCTACACCAGCACAAACCCCTCGGGGCAGGCAGTTTACAGCTGCAGAGGGAGCCTGCTCCTTCGACAAGAGGCTTTGTCAGCTCAGCTATCACCAGAGCCAACTCTGCTCTGCTGCAGCCAGGGCTCGAATCACTGTCACAGGACACAGCTTCCCCGTGGCAGGCCGGCAGCCGGCCAGGGCACGGTGATTCAGCAGCTGCCAGCGGCTCCGAGCGCAGATGAGAAGAGGCTCAAGTGATGCCATGGGGAAAAGGGGCTGGAAAACAGGAGTGGTTTTCAGCAGCTCTCCAGTCCCACACTACCTTCCAAAGCCAGGCAAAGAAGGTGGAAAACGGCAGGCAAACAGCCTGGGGAGGGTGGTGGTTCTTGATTTGCTTCTTGTATTCAGAACGGGATGGGAGAGGAGAAAGCACAGGGGGGGAAAATACCCCTCCTGCTTTCCAGACTCAATATATGCCTTTGGTTGACCCCTCCATCCAAATTCCACTGCTCTGGAAGCTCAGCCTGGGGGTCCTGGTGGACAGAAGGATGGATCATGAGCCAGCACTGTGCCCTTGTGGCCAAGAAGGCCAATGGCATCCTGGGGTGGATTAGAAGGGCTATGGTTAGCAGGTCAAGAGAGGTTCTCCTCCCCCTCTACTCCGTCCTGATGAGGCTGCATCTGGAATATTGTGTCCAGTTCTGGGCCCCTCAGTTCAAGGAGAACAGATGCACAGTCTGGGTGGGGAAGAGAGAATGCTCCAGGCCTAGGGAAGAGTGGCTGGAAAGCTACTCAGCAGAGAAAGACCTGAGGGTGTTGAACAACATCCAGGTGAATATGAGCCAGCATCTGTCCAGGTGGCCAAGATGGCCAGCAGTGTTCTGGCATGGATCACCAACAGTGTGGCCAGCAGGGCCAGGACAGTGATCATCTACCTGCATTTGGCACTGGTGAGGCTGCACCTTGCATACTGGGTTCAGTTTTGGGCCCCTCTCTACAAGAAGGACACTGAGGTGATGGAGCAGGCCCAGAGAAGGGCAACAAAGCTGGGCAAGGGTCTAGAGAACAGGGCTGGTGAGCAGCAGCTGAGGGAGCTGGAGGTGTTTAGCCTGGAGAAGAGAAGGCTGAGGGGAGACCTCATTGCTCTCTACACCTCCCTGAAAGAAGGCTGGAGCCAGGTGAGGGCTGGTTTGGTCTCTTCTCTCTAGTAACAAACTATAGAACAAGTGGAAATGGCCTCAAGTTGTGCCAGGGTAGGGGCCGAGGTTGGATGTTACAGGAAACTTTCTCACTGCAAGGGTTCTCAGACCCTGGAACAGGCTTCCCAGGGAGGTGGATGAATCCCCATCTATGGAGGTGTTTAAAAGGCACAGAGATGTGGTGCTGAGGGACACCAGACTTGAAAGGCTTAGGGAATGGTTGGATTGGATGATCTTGAAAGGTCTGTTCCAACCAAAACGATTCTGTAAGATGCTTTTGACAGAAGGCTCAAGTCTGCACCTGCTGATTCTGCCTCCCCTCTCCCATCCTGAGCGGCAGAGCACTCATGGAGAGGCTGACACCAAATACACAAGTGTGCACATCCCCCACCCCCACCATGCATTTTCCCCTGCTCTTCAAGGCTGCCCCAGAACAAGAGGACACAGTCTCAAGCTGCACCAGGGGAGGTTTAGGCTGGGTGTTAGGAAGAAGTTCTTCCCAGCAAGAGAGATTGGCCCTTGGGATGTTGTTGCAGTTTGAGCTGGGTGCCCCCTGGTGTGTTCACTTCCTGTGTCCAGAAGTCCAGCCCAGAGGGGTGGACACAGGACATTGTGTGTATTTCCTACCATGATTCTTCACACCACTCTCAGACCCAGTGCAGGGTCTGGCACTCTCTCTTTTCTTCCTCCTCTGCCAGCTGGTACCTGGGGGAGATGTCTGCTGGCTTTGGGCCTGGCTAGGCCCTAGGCCACAGGGGATGGGCAGGCTCAGGCCTGGCCAGCTGAGACTAGCCCAGCAGAGGGAGGGGGAAGAAGGAGCCCTGGGGGTCTCAGGTGTACCCTCAGGTGGGAATGGGATGGCTCTGGGTTTGCTTTGGGATCTTCCTTTGTCACTGTGCTTTTGTTTGTTTTCTGTAACATTCACTGCTTTCTATTTAAACTTTCCTCACTTCTGCAATCCGTTTGTCTGAGTGTTCCTTCCTGCCTGTAGTGGGGGGAGGGAGCTGCCTCAACCCAGCACACTCTTGGTAGCAGAGGATGGTTATGGTGGGGAGGGTGTCTGCCTCCAACCCACCACAGATGTGCTGCCTAGGGAGGTGGTGGAGTCCCCATCCCTGGAGGTGTTTAGGAGGAGACTGGATGGGGTGCTTGGTGCCATGGTTTAGTTGATTGGAGGGTGGTGGGTGATAGGTTGGACGCTATGATCTCAAAGGTCTTTTCCAACTTGGTTAATTCTATTCTATTCTACAACTTTGGAGGTGTTCAAAGCCAGGCTGGATGGGGCCTTGAGCAGCTTGATCTAGTGGGAGGTGCCTAGGCCAGTGGCAGGGGTTTGGAACTAGATGATCTTTCAGGTCCTTCTAAACCAGCCCATTCTATGGTTTGCTTGAGTGGTTTTGCTCCCATCTGATAAAGTCTGTGTAGACTTCTCTGCAGGGAAAGGAATCACTTCTGTAGTTACAGAATTAATCACAGAATGTTAGGGGCTGGAAGGGACCTTGAGAGATCACCCAGACCAACCCCCTGGGCAGCCAGAGCAGGGTCACCCAGAGCAGGTCACACAGGAGCACAGCCAGGTGGGTTTTGAGTTTCTCCAGAGAGGGAGATTCCACAACCCCCCTGGGCAGCCTGCTCCAGGGCTCTGTCACCCCCACAGGGAAAAAAAAATGTTTCCTCATTTTTCCATGGAACTTCCTCTGCCTCAGCTTCCACCAGTCTATTCTATTCTTCAAGTTCAAAAACCACTCTAAAAGTGCTGACTTCCCCCCAAGTTCAAGGGGAAATCCACCAAGCCAAACCTTGTGACCAGGCATATGCAGAGATCAGACAAGAACAAGCTCCCTCTCACCCCTCCTCCAGGCACTGAGCTCCATTAGTCCTTCCTAAGCACTGCAGGAAGGTGATTGAGAATCTCTTAGGAGCCCCAAAAAATCACTCCTTCCTGGCTCTTTGTTCTTGCCTGCCATGATGACAAGAACAGAAAGCAGTAACTGGGGAGGAAGAGGCAGCATCCCATCCACTGCTGAAAAATTATGGCTTTTACAAGTGCTTAAAAACCTGGGAGCCTCTCTTGGTGCAACCTAAGGCAAGAGTTATGCCTGCACCCCCCAAGGGCACTGGTAGTGGGTTTATGCCCATGCTTAAAGGCAGGAGAATTACAGCCCCCATGCCCAAGATAAAAGCAGCTCCTGCAAATAATGTGAGCTTGCTCTCATCTGCTTTAGCATTCAAGAGCCTAAAGAGACATCTCTGATTTGAGAAGCACAGCCAGCAGGGTGAGGGAGGTGATTCTGCCCCTCTACTCAGCTCTGGTGAGACCCCACCTGGAGTACTGCATCCAGTTCTGGAGAAGGATCTGGAGGAGCTGGAACGTGTCCAGAGCAGGGCCATGAGGAGGAGCAGAGGTCTGGAGCTGCTCTGCTATGGAGACAGACTGAGAGAGCTGGGGCTGTTCAGTCTGGAGAGGAGAAGGCTCTGAGGAGACCTAATTGTGGCCTTGCAGTATCTGCAGGGGGCTACAAGACAGCTGGGGAGGGACTTCTGAGGGTGTCAGGGAGTGATAGGACTTGGGGGGATGAAGCAAAACTAGAAGTGGGGAGATTGAGATTGGCTGTGAGGAAGAAGTTGTTCCCCAGGAGGGTGGTGAGAGCCTGGCACAGGCTGCCCAGGGAGGTGGTGGCAGCCTCCTGCCTGGAGGTGTTTGCAGCCAGGCTGGAGGTGGCTGTGAGCAACCTGCTGTGGTGTGAGGTGTCCCTGCCCATGGCAGGGGGTTGGAGCTGGCTGAGCCTTGAGGTCCCTTCCAGCCTTGACAATTCTATGATTTCTTAAAATACACTGAGAACCTTCAAAGGGGAAGCAAAAAGACTGCCCCAGAGATCCTGCTTGGGAAGATGTCCACAGAACACAGGGCAGGGATTCCCCAGGGCTTTCAGCAGCCCTGGGGACAGCACAACTGTGTCACTGTGCTGATGTTCCCAGACTGGGCAGAAGAGGGTCAGCCCCAAAAGGTGCTGGTTTGTCACTTGTCATGGGAATCAGAGCACAGAGGAAGTGAAACTGCCTCAGAGAAGCACAGGCAGAAGCTTTTGGGTTTTTTCCATGCAGCACAGCCACAGATCCCAGCATAGGAGGGGTTGGGAGGGCCCTCTGGATATCATCCAGTCCAAACTCCCTGCCAGAGCTGGGTCACCCACAGCAGCTTGCCCAGGGTCACAATATCCAGTTGGCTTTGGAATCTCTCCAGAGCAGGAGACTCCACAACCTCTCTGGGCAGCCTGCTCCAGGGCTCCTGCGCCCTCACACCAAAGCAGCTTTTCTTCCTGCTTAGATAGAACCTCCTGGGCTCCAGTTTGTGCCTGCTGCCCCTTGTCCTGTCACTGAGAAGAGTCTGGCTCTATTCTCTTGCACCCCACCCTTTAGCTATTGATCAGATCCCCTCTGGGTCTGCTCTTCTCCAGGCTCAACAGCCCCAGGGCTCTCTCAGCCTTTCCTCCTCACAGAGGTACTCCAGGCCCCTCAGCATCTTTTTAGCCTCTGCTGGACTTTCTGCAGTACTTTCCTGTCTCTTGAACTAGGGAGCCCAGAACTGGAGCCAGCACTCCAGATGTGGCCTCCCTAGGGCAGAGTACCTCCCCTGGCCTGTTGCCCATGCTCTCCTTCATGCACCCCTGGATCCCTTTGGCCTTCTTGGCCATTGCTGGCTCATGGTGAGCTTCTTGTCCACCAGCACTGCCAGGCCCTTCCCTCCAGAGCTGTTTTCCAGCAGGTCACCTCCTAACCTGTGCTGCTGCAGGACCCTACACTTGCCCTTGTAGAATTTCAGGAGGCACAGACACTTCAGAAAATCCAACAAGCTCCATCTAGCCTTCAGGGACCATCAGCAGGCACCTAGCAAAGTGGCCAAGCAATCACAGCTGCTTAAGTCAGGTTGGTAAATCCCGTGGGTAGGGACCTGTCACAGTGCTGCTCAGAGCTGACAAGGGCCAAATGGCTGACAAGGGCCAAAAGCCAGCAGCACCTCCTGAAAGATCAATGTAAAGATCTTTTTAAGTGTCTCTGTAGCTGTCCAAGCCTCCAGAAACAATTGTGCAACATTCATTCTGGTTTGGAGAGAAGAACCTCAGAGGAGCCTTTGAGCCCATCCACTTCAAGAGCAATGAGACCTCTGTGGATCCACCCACAGCTCTCCAGCACTGGTTAGCAGCTTTGCCCCTCCTGACTGGGAAATGCTCAGTGGAGGAGGAGAAGTCCACCAGAGAGAGAGAGACACATGTTTGGACAACATAATGACAGGGATGCAATTAATCTTCCTGTTTGTGGCCAATCTGCTTTTCCCAGCCCTCCCTCTCACTGTGACAGTTCAACCAGCTAAACCCTGCCTTCCACAGCTGGCTGCAAGCTTCCCCATTTTATAGGATCACAGAATCACTAAGATTGGAAAAGACCTCAAAGGTAAGAGTCCAACCATCAACCCAGCACTGCCAAGTGACTTCTAAACCCTGCCCCCAAGCATAACAAGAGAGTGGTGAAGCCCTGGAACGGGTTGTCCAGGGAGGTGGTTGGGGCTCTGTCCCTGGAAGTGTTTAAGCCCAGGCTGGATGAGGCTCTGGGCAGCCTGATCTAGTGTGGGGTGTCCCTGCCCATGGCAGGGGGGTTGGAACTAGGTGATCCTTGTGGTTCCTTCCAACCCTGACTGATACTGTGATACTATGATAACATCTCCATGGTTTCTGAATGCTTTCAGGGATGGGGACTGCACCACTGCCCTGGGCAGCCTGGACTGTGGCTCAACCAATCTTTCAGAGAAACCATTTTTCCAGATGTCCAACCTGAACCTCCCCTGGCACAACTTGGGGCCATTTCCTCTCATCCCACCCCTTGTAACCTGGGAGAAGAGACCAATCCCCACCTTGCTACAGCCCCCTTTCAGGGAGTGGTAGAGTGAAAAGCTTTGCCCTCAGCCTCCTCTTCCCCAGACTAAACAACCCCAAGTCCCTCAGCTGCTCCTCACCAGCCCTGTTCTCCAGACCCTTTCCATCTTTGCTGCCCTTCTCTGGAGTCCCTCCAGCACCTCTATGCCCTTCCTGGAACGAAGGGCCCCAAACTGAACCCAATATGCAAGGTGCAGCCACACCAGTGCCAAATGGCCTCCTGAGCTGGCAGATGGAGGCAGGGAGCAGCATAGTTCCCCTGTGATCCAGGAGAAAATAGTTAGAGCTCTCCTCAGCCTCTTGGATCCCCACAAGTCCATGGGACTGGATGGGATCCATCCTAGGGTGTGGAGAGAGCTGGCAGATGAGCTGCCAAGCCACTCTCCATTTTTCAGCAGTCCTGGCTCACTGGAGAGGTCCCAGAAGCCTGGAAGCTGCCAGCATGGTGCCCATCCACAAGCAGGGCTGGTTGGATGAGCCAGGGAATTCCAGGCCTGTCAGCCTGACCTCAGTGCCAGGCAAGATCATGGAACAGGTCATCCTGAGTGCAGGGAGGTCATTCTGTCCTGTACTCACCACTGCTTAGGCCACACCTTGAGTCCTGTGTCCAGTTCTGGGCCCCTCAGTTTAAGAAGGACATTGAGACTCTTGAAGGTGTCCAGAGAAGGGCAACAAAGCTGGGGAGGGGTCTGGAGCACAGCCCTGTGAGGAGAGGCTGAGGGAGCTGGGGTTGCTTAGCCTGCAGGAGACTCAGGGGAGACCTTCTTGCTCTCTGCAACTCCCTGAAGGGAGGCTGTAGCCAGGTGAGGGTTGGTCTCTTCTCCCAGGCAGCCAGCACCAGAACAAGAGGACACAGTCTCAAGCTGTGCCAGGGGAGGTTTAGGCTGGATGATAGGAAGAAATTCTTCATAGAAAGAGAGATTGGCCATTGGGATGTGCTGCCCAGGGAGGTGGTGGAGTCCCCATCCCTGGAGGTGTTTAGGAAGAGCCTGGATGGGGTGCTTGGTGCCATGGTTGAGTTGATCAGATGGTGCTGGGTGATAGGTTGGACTGGATGATCTCAAAGCTCTCTTCCAACCTGGTTAATTCTATTCTAAATCAGGGGCAATGATCACTGCCCTGGCCCTGCTGGCCACACTACTGGTGATCCAGGCCAGGATGCTGGTGGCCTACTTAACCACCTGGGCACATGCTGGCTCATATTCAGCTAGCTGTCAACCAACAGCCCTAGGTCCTTTTTCATCCAGCCACTCTTCCCCAAGCCTAGAGAACTGCAGGAGGCTCCTTGCATTGCTTCTGGTGGAGTCTTAGCTGTAGCTCTGTGGCACAACCATCAGAAGGGAGGAGAAGCCAGAGGGATAAGCAGAATTGCCCAGAGAAAACATCTGTGGAAGCTTCACACTGGCTGTGATCACTCTCATTGGTTTGGAGCAGCACTCTGAACTTCTCCTCTTAGGCAACCCCAGGTTTACATTTCAGTGCAAGAGCACAGGGGCCAAGGCTGAAGCTTTTACGACACAGGCTTTGCACAACAAAACCTGAACAAAGGCATCACAGGCAAGCCAGGATCTCCAAGCAGGTTGGATCTGGTGATCTTTGAGGTCTTTTCCAACCTTATTGATTCTATGATTCTAAGTGTCACAGAGCTATCAAGTGACATCTCAGCAGCTGGTGAAGAGGAGTATCAACAACTTCAGGCCCAGCCTCTTCCCCACCCCAGGGATGATCTCAGCACTGCAAGCCAGGAAGGAGACGAGGTTAAAGGGGTTTTGTAACCCAAGAGAGGCAGGTTCCTTCCCTAAGCCTGAAGGTGGCATAAGGAGTAGAGTCTGGAGAAGGCAAGTCAGGTCAGGTCACAGGATACAAGATCCAAAGGCAATCACTTCACCTCTCCTACAAGGACAGGCTGAGGGAGCTGGGGTTGTTCAGCTTGGAGAACAAAAGCTACCAGGGAGACCTAATAGCAGCCTGCCAGGACCTGCAGGGGACTACAAGAAGGCTGCAGAGGGACTGCTTACAAAGGCCTGCAGTGACAGGGCAAGGGGCTATGGTTTGGAATTAGAGAAGATTTAGATTGGATGTTAGGAACAAGTTCTGCACCATGAGGGTGATGGAACACTGGAACAGGTTGCCCAGGGAGGTGCTTGAGGCCCCATCCCTGGAGCTATTCAAGGTCAGGCTCAACAGGGTTCTGAGCAACCTGATCTAGTGGAGGATGTCCCTGCTGACTGCAGGGGGGTTGGACTGGATGGCCTTTGGAGATCCCTTCCAACCCAAACCATTCTATGATTTTTGTACTCCCAGACACTGCACAGTTAAGTTCCATTCTTCAGACTAGTTGAAGTCTGGTCCACACTACACCTACTATAAGACTACTCCATCACCTCCACAACACAATCAAGCCTTCAACTGTCAGATAAAGCCCATTCAAGAGCCATTCAAGGCTGATTGCACTCTTAAGCTTGTTTCAACACTGCCTTCCCACACTGATTGATCTTCAACTGTTGCTGGCCTTCTCCCTACCTAGGAAGTGTACAGCCAGCTACCACTTCACACCCAGCCTCTGAAAGATCTCCTCTGGATTCTTCTCACAAACAGAAAGACTTCATCACTAGGAAGAGGGAAGTGATTCTCCCCCTCCACTCTGCTCTGGTTGAGTCCTCACTTGGAGTACTGCATCCATCTCTGGGGCCCACAACACAAGAAGGGCATAGATCTATTGGAGTGGGTCCATAGGAGGCCACAAAGATGATCAGAGGCCTGGAGAACCTCTCCTGTGGGGACAGGCTGAGAGAGTTGAGAGTGTTCAGCCTGAAGAAGAGAAGGCTCCAGGGAGATCTTAGAGCAGCCTTCCAGTACCTGAAGGGGGCTACAAGAAAGCTGGGGACTTTTTATAAGGGCTTGTAGTGACAGGATGAGGGGGAATGGATTGAAGCTTGAGGAGGGTAGATTTAGACTGGAGATTGGGAAGAAATTCTTTCCAGTGAGGCTGGTGAGACACTGGAAGAGGTTGCTCAGGGAGGTTGTGGATGTCCCCTTCCTGGAGGTGTTCAAGGCCAGGTTGGATGGGGGCTTGAGCAACCTGGTCAGGTGGAAGATGTCTCTGCCCATGGCAGGGGGGTTGGAGTAGATGATCTCTGAGGTCCCTTCCAACCTAAGCCATTCTGTGATTCTCTGAGAAGCCTGGAGAGCCAGCCTTCCAGCTGGACAGATGACAGTCCAAGCCATGCCTGCTTGATCACCAACACTTTGAGCTTCTCTCTGGTGACTAGCCAGCCAGCTGGCCCTGTCCTCATCTCAGCATCCTGGCAGGCTCTCAGCTTTCAAAGATTAAAAGCAATGGGAGCCACTCCAAGTGACACCACTCAGTTCTCCATCCCCCCATTAACAACCAGCCAGGCTATGCTACACTGGTTCTCTTTTCCAACTGCCATCAAGCCTGTGTCACTTGGAAGTGGGAAACCAAGCTGCATTAAGTGGTCCTGTCTAGAGAACTACTTTCCTGAATTGAACTCTCTCTCATAAAGCTTCATCAACAGCAGCAATTAGCAACCATCTTCTGTACAGCTATGTTGGCTTGGCTGGTAGCACAATGAGATTGACCTCAGGCTCAGCTGGAGAGCAGAAGGTGCATTTGCAATTTAACTGCACTGAAAGTCAAGACATACCCAAAATTCCAGCACCTGAAGGGGGCCTACAAGAAGCTTGCAGAGGGACTGTTTACAAGAGCCTGCAGTGACAGGATGAGGGGCAGTGGTTTGAAATGAGAGCAGATTTAGATTGGGTGTTAGGAACAAGTTCTGCACCATGGGGGTGCTGGAACACTGCAACAGGTTGCCCAGGCAGGTGATTGAGGCCTCATTCCTGGAGGTATTCAAGGTGAGGCTCAACAAGGCTGTGAGCAACCTGATCTAGTGGAGGATGTCCCTGATGACTGCAGCAGGTTGGACTGATGACCTTTGGAGGTCCCTTCCAACCCAAACCATTCTGTGTTGTGAGGACACTTGAAGACAGGCTACTTACAGCACCACAAGAGTTGGGGCCTCCGTGGAAGAGCGTGCAGGCAATCCTCACTACTTCTGCTTCCATCTTCCTCAAGCCAGGAAATATATCTGGGTGGAGAGGATTACTCCAGGCAAACTCTTCATACACCTTCAGAAAAGCAAAGGGAGAAAGGTAACCTTGGATTATCAGGGCAGATTTGAGAGCCCACCACGGGCACCACACAAGCAAATCAGGGAGGTTTAGCTGTAACAACACTGCAGCTCTCCTTGGACCTCACTCCTGCTGCAAGCAAATACCACAAGCTGGGAAGCGACGGCTGAGAGCTAAACAAAGGGAAGAAAGAAGAACAAATTGTTTTTTTTTCTGGGGCATTCTGGCCTTTGGAGTCATTTTGTAACACCAGAAGATCTCTTGTTGCAAAGAGGAGTTTAATCATGTAGGCCTCCTGGGGTCCTCTTCACAAGGAGCTATGAAAAGCTGACCAAAAAACTTCTGCTCTGCAGAACCAGCATTGAAAAGTTTCCTCTTCAAGGGGAATGCTGTGAAGCAGCTAGGAAAGCACACATGTCCACCACCCACCCCACAACAAAAAGCAGCTGTGGAAACCTCTGTCTCGTGCTCCTCCTACACTCATGGACTCCCAGGATAAAGCTGGCACAGGCCAGCTCCAGCCTCCTGCAGTCCAGATCAAAAGACAGCTGCAGGCATGTGGGAAGCCACTGAGGAGAATAAAGCAGCACAAACAGAGGGAATGTTTCTGGGACACTCCAAGCTGAGGACCCCCCCTCGAGAGGCTGCTCTGAGCTTTAAGTTTCCCCAGAAGGGGCAATGAGAAAGTCCAAGTGCAGAAGAAAACAGCAACCAGAGCCCATCACAGCTGCTAGAGAAGCTGCTGCCAGGAGCAGGGAGGTCAAGATTTCCCCTTCCAGCAAAAAAACCCAAACCCTCTTGATGTAGATGTTTGGAACCAGAGCTTTGGCTTGTTTGTGTTCCAACCTTCTCAAAGAGAAATGCTCCAGAGGAGGAAACCAGACCCAACAAAGGCACCACTGGAGGAAGGGCAGTGCTGCATTGCTGTAAGATTTGGACCAGGAAGCAACACCAAAAACATTTACAGACTTCTGGTTGTTGGGTTTTTTTCACCTAAACCAAGAGGAATTAAAGTTTTGCTCAGTGAAGCTGTTCCAGCCCAAACCCTTCTCGTAACAGGACAGTCAAGAGTACCTTCACTCCAGCCTGCAGCAAAGACACAGCTGGGGGTGCTTGCTGAAGCTGGTCTATGGCCTCCAAGCCTTTCCTCAGTGTTCAGTTCCCTTAACCAGTATTGGACTCCAAACACAGCAGTTTCATACTCAGAACAGAATCTCCCCTGCTGGGAGCCTGCTCATCCCTCTCTGGCCTCCCCTGCCAGACATCCTCCACTAGATCAGGTTGCTCAGAGCCTTGTTGAGTCTCACCTTGAATATCTCCAGGGATGGGGTCTCACCCACTTCCCTGGGCAACCTGTTCCAGTGTTCCACCACCTTCATGGCGCAGAACTTGTTCCTAACATCCAATCTAAATCTCCTCTAATTTCAAACCACTTCCCCTGCAGGCCTTTGTAATCAGTCGCTCTGCAGCCTTCCTGTAGGCCCCCTTCAGGTACTGGAAGGTCTCCCTGGAGCCTTCTCATGCCCAGCTCCCTCAGCCTGTCCTCGTAGCAGAGGTGCTCCAGCCCCCTGATCACTTTCAAATGCTTTGCTTGCAATTCCTCTTCCACCTGTGCTCACCCTAAGCTCTGTCTTCAGAGTTGGGCAGTCTTGCATTCCAAACCTTGCCTATTTATTCTGAAGGATGCTGGAAGAGTGTTGAAGGGGTTCTGGTGAGGCTGAAGATGCACAGTGAGGCTGCTTGCACTTTACCTTCACTAGGAGATGGGTGAGCTTCTCTTCTCCACTGTACACAGTCCCAGAGACTTTCCCATCCTGCCAGCGTACATCTCCTGCAAGAGAAGAGCACTCTGCTTGCAAAGGCCTCCTCTCTGAAAGCACCAAGAAGGGCCCAGAGAAGGCCCCTCACCAGCTCTGCAGATGAAGATTCAGCTTTGGAGGAGTCACTCAAGAGAAACAATTATGATTTGGCCTGGAGAAAAGGAGAAACAATGGAGATCTCACTCCCTGAAGGCAGGTTGGAGCGAGGTGGGAGCTGCTCTCTTCTCCCAAGCAGCAAGCAGTAAGAAAAGAGGAAAGGGCCTCAAGTTGCACCAGAGGAGGTTTAGGTTGGACAAGAGGAACAACTTCTTCCCTGAAAGCATTGTCAATCCCTGGACCAGGCTGCTCAGGGCAGTGATGGACTCCCCATGCCTTGAGGGATTTAAAAGCAGTTTGGCACATCCTGTAACAAACACTCCAAGAATCATAGAGTCAATAAGGTTGGAAAAAACCTCAAAGATCATCCAGTCCAACCTGTCACCCAACACCTCATAACTACTAGACCATGGCACCAAGTGCCACATCCAGTCCCCTCTGGAACACCTCCAGAGATGGGGACTCCACCACCTCCCTGGGCAGCACATCCCAAGGGCCAATCTCTCTTCCTGGGAAGAGCTTTCTCCTCACCTCCAGCCTAAACCTCCCCTGGCACAGCTTGAGACTGTGTCCTCTTGTTCTGGTCCTGGTTGCCTGGGAGAAGAGACCAGCCCCCACCTGGCTACAACCTCTCTGCAGGGAGTTGGAGAGAGCAACTCTCCAACCTCTCTGCAGGCTACAACCTCTCTGCAGGGAGTTGGAGAGCCTCCTCTTCTGCAGGCTAAGCAACCCCAGCTCCCTCAGCCTCTCCTCCCAGGGCTGTGCTCCAGACCCCTCCCCAGCTTTGTTGCCCTTCTCTGGACACCTTCAAGTCTCTCAATGTCCTTCCTAACCTGAGGAGCCCAGAACTGGACACAGGACTCAGGGTGTGGCCTAAGCAGTGCAGTGTACAAGGGCAGAATGACCTCCCTGCTCCTGCTGGCCACACTGTTCCTGATGCAGGCCAGGATGCCATTGGCCTTCTTGGTCACCTGGGCACACTGCTGGCTCATGTTCAGCCTACCATCGACCAGCACCCCCAGGTCCCTCTCTGCCTGGCTGCTCTCAGCCACTCTGACCCCAGCCTGCAGCTCTGCCTGGGGTTGCTGTGGCCAAAGTCCAGCTTCTGGCACTTGGACTTGTTGAATGCCATCCTGTTGGACTCATGAACAGTCTTGCCAATAACAGTTCTGTTGGGTGCTCAGTGCTCAGATTGGTTCATTAGCAACCTCTGCAGTGAGAGCAGACTGCAGACTCCTGCAGTATTCAATCAGATAACAGCTGATCAATACTTAATAAAAATATCCTGGGCAACAGAACAAGCAGTAGCCAAGAAGCTAAGCTCACCCTCACCTTGAAGAAAAGCTCCAGCCCAGTTTGTTCCTTCCAGGGAAGGGAGCTGTGCAGCCTGCAGGAAAGACCTTCTGGCTTTCTGAAACTCCCTGAGAGGAGGTTGGAGCCAGCTGGGGACTGCTCTTTTCTCCCAAGGAACAAGTGACAGGGTGAAAAGAAATGGCCTCAAGTTGCACCAGGGGAAGGTTAGGCTGGGCATTAGGAACCATTTCTTCCCTAGAAGGTCTGCCAAGGCCTGGAACAGGCTGCCCAGGGCAGTGGTGGAGTCCCCATCCCTGGAGGGATTTAAAAGCAGGGTAGAGGTGGTGCTGAGGGCCATGGTTTGGTGGTGGACTTGGCAGTGCTGGGTTAACAGCTGGACTGGAGTCCAGTGCAGAGCCACAAAGATGCTGAAGGGAGAGGAACCTTTCCCCCTGCTGAGGAAAGGTTGAGGGAGCTGGGGCTCCTTAGCTGGGAGGAGCCTGAGGGGTGACTGCCTTCATGTTCTTCTAGATGTGAAGGGTGAGTGTCAGGAGGATGGAGAGCTCAGAGAGGTCCAGTGACAGTACCAGGGGCAATGGTGCAAGCTGGAGCACAGGAGGTGCAATCTGAACACAAGTTTTTCCCTGTGAGGGTGTCAGAGCCTGGAGCAGGCTCCCCAGAGTGGTTGTGGAGTCTCTTCCTCTGAGGCATTCCAAAGCCACCTGGAAGCATCCCTGTGTAAGCTGCTCTAGGTGATCCTGTCCTGGCAGGGGGGGCTGGACTCCATCTCTGGAGATCCCTTCCCACCCACACACTTTGTGATGATCTTAAAAGTCTCTTTCAATAATGACTGCACAACTCTGTGACTTCTGTGCCACAGGGGTAGCTCTGTGTGTGTGCATGGTGCATCCCATGGACTGAGCAAACAGCAAGTAAACCAGGAGTGAGGAGTCAGCAGACAAACACCATCCAGCTGAAGCAAGCACTTATATTAATGTGTAATCCACTTAATCCCCCCACTGCTGTCCCCCCAGACTGCTGCCCAACCAGCTGAGCTCTAAACTGGCCCAAGTTAAAGCCACTCTTTCAAAGAGCACTCAGAAACCACAGTGAGCTAAGGAGAGATTGAAAAGCCAAGCTGGCACTGCTAAAGCCAGACCCAACAGGGCTGGATGCCTCAATGCTCTCCCCACTTCACAAGCAGAGAGAAGGGGAAGTTTGTCACAGCCCAACCCTCACTTCCAAGCAACTGAGTCTGGAGGAGGTGAACTGCTCTAGAGGAAATTTAGAGATTCTCCGAATGGTTTAGGTTGGAAGAGACCTTAACAATCATCCACATCCAACAACACCTCCCACTAGCTCAGGCTGCTCAAGGCTTCATCCAAACTGGCCTTGAACACCTCCAGGGAAGGGATATCAACAACCTCTCTGGGCAACCTGTTTCAGTGTCTCACCACCCTCACTGGAAAGAGTTTCTTCCCAATCTCCAGTCTCAATCTGCCCTCCTCAAGCTTCAATCCCTTCCCTCTCATCCTATCACTAAAAGCCCTTGGAAAAAGACTCTCCCCAGCTTTCTTGCAGGCTCCCTTCAGGTGATGGAAGGCTGCTCTAAGATCTCCTCAGAGCCTTCTTTTCTCCAGGCTGAACAGCCCCAACTGCCTCAGCCTGTTCCCATAGTGGAGGTTCTCCAGCCCTCTTATCACCTTGGGGCCTCCTCTGGACTTGCTCCAGCAGCTCCATGTCCCTCCCTGTGCTGGGAGCACCAGAACTGGAGGCAGTTCTCCAGATGGGCTCTCAGCAGAGCAGAGGGGCAGAGTCCCCTCCCCTGCTGCTGCTCTCCCTGCTCTGGATGCAGCCCAGCACACAGCTGCCTGCTGGGCTGCCAGTGACCATTGCTGGCTCCTGGGGAGTTCATCACCAACTGACAGCCCCAAGCCCTTCTCCTCCAGACTGCTCTCCAGCCACTCCTCTCCCAGCCTGGATTTGTGCTGGGGACTGCCCTGACCCAGGTGCAGGACTTAGCACTTGATCTTGTGGAACTTCATGAGGTTGGCTTGGGCCCAGCTCTGCAGCCTGCCCAAGTCCCTCCAGAGGCCATCCCTTCCCTCCAGAATTCAAGGCACCTCTCCTGTTTGGGATAGGAGCAACACAGTCAGGTCTTCTCTGGACACCAAGTCACCCAAATTGACTCACTAGGAGTAATAGGTAGGCAAATCAGGGTGGAGATGCTGACATGAAAGAAGCAACTCAATTATTAAGTTCAGACATTGCTTATGTGGAACCAAGCCAGCACATCATCAGGACCTTGCCTTCCTTATTGGCATTTTCAAGGTTTTTCAGTGTCTTAAAAGGCATTTTCAGGGTATCATAGTACATTAGAGGCTGGAAAGGAGCTCAAGAAATAATCCAGTCCAACCTGCCAAAGCAGGGTCACCTAAGGGTAGTCAGCACAGGAATGCATCCAGGGGGGGTTTGAAAGCCTGCAGAGGAGGAGACTCCACAACCCCCCTGGGCAGCCTGCTCCAGGGCTCTGGCACCCTCACTGTGACTGTGTTTGTCCTCATGTTGAGCTGAAACCTTCTGTGTTCCAGTTTGTATCCCTTGTTCCTTGGCTTATCACTGTGCACCACCCAAAAGAGCTTGGCCCCCTCCCCTTGACACCCACCCCTCAGATACTGATAGACATTGATCAGATCCCTCTCAGCCTTCTCTCCAGACTAAACAGCCCCAGGGCTCTCAGTCTCTCTTCCCAGGGGAGATGCTCAAGTCCCCTAAGCATCCTCCTGGCTCTCTGTTGGGAGAATTCAATTAAGAGAGGTAGCCTTGGAAAGTCCCTAAAACTCCTGCTGGGAAGTTTGGGGGGGTCCTGTGAGGCCTCCCAGAAAACACATCTCTGGGAAAGGTGACCCATGAAGGCAGTATCCCAGAAATGGTATCAGACAAGCATTCAACTAACACCCTCCACATTTCCCTTCTCCTCCTGCTCTCCCATCATAGAATCATTAAGGTTGGAAAAGGCCTTCAAGATGACTGTAGGGCCCCTGAAGATGGGAGAGGGATTTTTGTTTACAAGGGTTTGGAGTTACAGGACAAGCAGGAATGGATTGAAGCTGAAGGAGGACAGCTTTAGACTGGAGATTAGGAAGAAATTCTTGACAGTGAGGCTGGGGAGAGCCTGGCACAGGTTGCCCAGGGAGGCTGTGGATGGCCCCTTCCCTGGAGGTGTTCAAGGCCAGGCTGGATGAGGCCCTGAGCAACCTGGGCTGGTGGAAAGTGTCCCTGCCCACGGCAAGAGGGTTGGAACCAGATGATCTTTAAGGTCCCTTCCAATCCTAAACCATTTTATGAATCCATGAGTCACCAATCCAGCTGTTAACCAAACCCTGGCAGGTCACCACCAAACCCTGTCCCTCAGCACCACAGGCCCATGTTTCTGAACACTTCCAGGGATGGTGACTCCACCACTCTCATGGGCAGCCTGTTCCAGGGCTTGACAACCCTATAGAGGAAAACATCTTTCCTATTATCCAACCCAAACCTTCCCTGGTGCAACTTGAGGCTTGTCCTACTGCTTGATAATTGGGAGAAGAGACCAACCCTCATCCTGCTGCAACCTCTTATCAGATAGCTGTAGAGAGACAAGACCTACATTGAGATCCTTCAAACTAAACCACCTCATTAACCTACAACTCCTGGGAAGAACATTTCAATGCAAGACCCCAAATGCAGCATTACAAGACACAAACACTCATCTTAGTCACTTCCAGGGGGAAAACAGACAAAAACCTGCAAGGAAACAACAGCAGGGAAGAAGTATCTGAGATGAAACCAAGAGCAGGAGTCATAATGGCATCCTGGCCTGGGTCAGGAACAGTGTGGCCAGCAGGAGCAGGGAGGTCATTCTGCCCCTGGACTCAGCACTGCTTAGGCCACACCTTGAGTCCTGTGTCCAGTTCTGGGCTCCTCAGGTTAGGAAAGAGGTTGAGCTGCTGGAAGGTGTCCAGAGAAGGGCAACAAAGCTGGGGAGGGGTCTGGAGCACAGCCCTGTGAGGAGAGGCTGAGGGAGCTGGGGTTGCTTAGCCTGGAGAAGAGGAGGCTCAGGGGAGACCTTCTTGCTCTCTGCAACTCCCTGAAGGGAGGTTGTAGCCAGGTGGGGGTTGGGCTCTTCTCCCAGGCAGCCAGCACCAGAACAAGAGGACACAGTCTCAAGCTGTGCCAGGGGAGGTTCAGGCTGGAGGTTAGGAAGAAGTTCTTCCCAGCAAGAGAGATTGGCCCTTGGGATGTGCTGCCCAGGGAGGTGGTGGAGTCCCCATCCCTGGAGGTGTTTAGGAAGAGCCTGGATGGGGTGCTTGGTGCCATGGTTGAGTTGATCAGATGGTGCTGGGTGATAGGTTGGACTGGATGACCTCAAAGGTCTCTTCCAACCTGGTTAATTCTATTCTATTTCAGAGAGTAAGTCTAATGCTAGGCCTATGCAACAGCCCCAGCTGTGCTGCAGCACAGCCTCCCATTCACTCCTACCTTTGGAGCTGTACTCTTTCATCTTCTTCAGCACTTCAGCCTGGCTCAGGCCTTGTTCTGGCAGCACTTTGATATAATCCTTTTCATCTTTCAGGAAGGATAAGCTGGAAGTGACATCTTGCAAGGCATCATCAATCTTCTTTTGAATCTAAAAAGCAAGGAACACCCTGTCAGCAGTGACACTGCTCACATGATAACTAACTGGGGAGTTGCATGCAAGGCTGACCTCACTGCCACATCAAGACAGGAACTGCTGCAGCTCTGTGACCAAAGAGCACAGCAAAGTTCACAGCTCCTCACACACAGAATCACCAAGGTTGGAAGAAACCTCAAAGATCATCCAGTCCAACCTGTCACCCAACACCTCATGACTAGACCATGGCACCAAGTGCCACATCCAGGCTCTTCCTAAACACCTCCAGGGATGGGGACTCCACCACCTCCCTAGGCAGCACATTCCAACAGCTAACAACTCTCTGTGAAGAACTTTCTCCTCACCTCCAGCCTAAACCTCCCCTGCCACAGCTTGAGACTGTGTCCTCTTGTTCTGGTGCTGGCTGCCTGGGAGAAGAGACCAACCCCCACCTGGCTACAACCTCCCTGCAGGGAGTTGCAGAGAGCAAGAAGGTCTCCCCTGAGCCTCCTCTTCTCCAGGCTAAGCAACCCCAGCTCCCTCAGCCTCTCCTCCCAGGGCTGTGCTCCAGACCCCTCCCCAGCTTTGTTGCCCTTCTCTGGACACCTTCCAGCAGCTCAACCTCTTTCCTAACCTGAGGAGCCCAGATCTGGACACAGGACTCAAGGTGTGGCCTCAGCAGTGCTGAGTCCAGGGGCACAATGACCTCCCTGCTCCTGCTGGCCACACTGTTCCTGATGCAGGCCAGGATGCCATTGGCCTTCTTGGCTGCCTGGGCACACTGCAGGCTCATGTTCAGCCTACCATCAACCAGCACCCCCAGGTCCCTCTCTGCCTGGCTGCTCTCAGCCACTCTGACCCCAGCCTGTAGCTCTGCCTGGGGTTGCTGTGGCCAAAGTGCAGCCCCTGGCACTTGGGACTTGTTGAATGCCATCCTGTTGGCCTCTGCCCATCTGTCCAGCCTGTCCAGGCCCCTCTGCAGAGCCCTTCTGCCCTCTAACAGATCAACTCCTGCCCCCAGCTTGGTGTCATCTCCAAATTTGCTGCTGACTGACTCAGTCCCCTCATCCTCTGTCCTACCAATCCCACCTTCTAAAAACCAAAGCTGCCTGAAATAAGAGAGTTGGCATACATGAGTCTGAACTGCCCTGGGCCCTGCTGGTGGGCATGGCACTGGGAGTGGCAGGACTGTGCCGAGTAAGCAGTTATGGGCAAAGGCCAAGTGGCACTTGGGCCCCTGTTTGCCTGCACAGACACCACCAGCACAACATTCATGAAAGTAGTTTGGGTTGGAAGGGACCATTGAAGGTCATCCAGTCCAACCCCCCTGCAGCCAGCAGGGACATCTGCAGCTAGAACAGGTTGCTCACAGCCCCAGACAACATCACATGGAATGGTTCCAGAGATGGGGCTTCTCCCACCTCTCTGGGCAACCTGGGCCAGGGTCTCATCTTCCTCATTGTACAACATCTCCTCCTCTCCAGTCTGAACCTCCCTGTTTGAGTTCAAAACCATCACCCCTCATCCTGTCACAACAGCCCCTGCCCTAAGGTCTGTCACCAGCTTTCTGATAGATCCCCTTTAAGTAACAAAAGGCCACCAGGAGGTCTCCCTGGAGCCTTCTCTTCTCCAGCCTGGCCTCACAGTACAGGGGGTCAGACAGAGCATGCTGTGTACTGGCTGCTGATGAGCAGTGGAAGCTTTGAGCCCCTTTCACCACACTTGAGGAAAAAAAACAAACCTCAAGGCAAAACTACTCCTGTTCTAAGCAGCCAAACCTTCTTAAGTCACAGTTGGTAACTTGTAGCTCTTCAGATGTGCTCTGTTCTGTACCTTGTCTCCTCTGCCTCCACAGCTGAAACACTCATGAGAACAGGCAGGAACAATAAAGTGTCCACTGAAGACAGTGAAGACTTCCCCTCCCTCTGCGAAGCACTCGTGAGGCCACATCTGGGATTTTGTGCCCAGGTCTGGGCTCTCCTGCTCCAGAGACAGGAACTGCTCAAGAGAGTCCAGCAGAGGCCACAAAGATGCTGAGGGGCCTGGAGCATCTCTGTGGGGAGGAAAGGCTGAGAGCCCTGAGGCTGTTGAGCCTGGAGAAGAGCAGCCTGAGAGGGGATCTGATCAATAGCTAAAGAGTGGGAGGTAAGAGGATGGAGACAGACTACTTGCAGTGGTGCCCAGTGACTAGACAAGGGGCAACAGGCACAAACTGGAACCCAGGAGGTTCCACCTGAACAGGAGGAGAAACTTCCTTGGTGTGAAGGTGCTGGAGCCCTGGAGCAGACTGCCCAGAGAGCTGGTGGAGCTTCTTTCTCAGGCTTGATGTTACCCTGACCTACTTGGAGGTGTCCCTGCTGACCACAGGGGGCTTGGACAAGAGGAGCTTTGAGGATCCCTTTCAACCCACTGCAATTTGTGAATCAGGACACTGATCCTGGACAATTTGCTGTGGGTGACCCTGCTTTGGAAGGGGGGGAAGGGGGGTGGGGGTTGGATGATCTCCAGAGGTCCCTTCCAGTCCCCATCATTAGGCTGGAGGTGAGGAGAAAGTTCTTCCCAGAGAGAGTTGTTAGCCATTGGAATGTGCTGCCCAGGGAGGTGGTGGAGTCCCCATCCCTGGAGGTGTTCAGGAGGGGACTGGATGTGGCACTTGGTGCCATGGTTCAGTCATGAGGTCTGTGGTGACAGCTTGGACTTGATGAGCTTTGAGGTCTCTTCCAACCTCGGTGATTCTGTGATCATGCTGGGATTCTGTGATGTCTTTTTCTTCTCCCCACCCACACCTTAACATTCAGGAGGCTGAGACTTCTTACAACACATTCCAAAGCAGAGCTTCTTCTCCCAGGCAAGTGAGGTGCTGGGATAACCAATCAATCAATCAGTCTTTAAAGAGTTTTGGACATTGGAATGCCTCAAAGTCAAGGCCTCCTGGAAGCAACTGACAGGTTATCAGTTATCAGCCCACCAAAGGGCAGAAAAGAGTCCAGGTATCAGCCTACCACAGACAGCACACAGCAGAGTTCCTCTGACACAGGGGAGCTTAACAGCTCCAGTCCTGAGAAGCTAAGTCTGGACACAACAGGAATTGCATAAAATGGGCTGAATAGAATTGAATAGGAATAGAATAGAGCAGGTTGGAAAAGACCTTCGAGATCATCCAGTCCAACCTACCACCCAGCACCATCTGCTCAACTCAACCATGGCACCAAGCACCCCATCCAGGCTCTTCCTAAACACCTCCAGGGATGGGGACTCCACCACCTCCCTGGGCAGCACATCCCAATGGCCAATCTCTCTTGCTGGGAAGAACTTCTTCCTAACATCCAGCTTAAACCTCCCCTGGCACAGCTTGAGACTGTGTCCTCTTGTTCTGGTGCTGGCTGCCTGGGAGAAGTGCCCAACCCCCACCTGGCTACAACCTCCCTGCAGGGAGTTGGAGACAGCAATAAGGTCTCCCCTGAGCCTCCTCTTCTCCAGGCTAAGCAACCCCAGCTCCCTCAGCTTCTCCTCCCAGGGCTGTGCTCCAGACCCCTCCCCAGCTTTGTTGCCCTTCTCTGGACACCTTCCAGCAGCTCAACCTCTTTCCTAACCTGAGGGGCCCAGAACTGGACACAGGACTCCAGGTGTGGCCTTTCTAACAGGCAGACAAAAACCACAGCAGCAGCAGAGAGTAAGTCCTTAAAATTCACCTTATCAAGGGCAGCTCAAGCTGGGTGGTGAAAGAACACAACTGGAAAGGGGACTGTGGTCCCTCCCAGGTCAAACAGATCAAGCTGTGCTTTGCCTGATCATTAAGTCAACAGCCTTCTAAACCATGCTGACATTTCTGGGTTCAAAATGTTATGCAGGAAAACACCCACCCCAACCAAACCCTCAACCTTCCAAATGCTAAAGCCTGGCTCCTATTAATGATTACACAGAGCTCTGGGAGCTTTGTGCCATCAAGGTCACCACTGCTAACAGGTATCTGAGCTCTGAACTCATCAGGGCAAGTTATCTGATGGGAAAACAAAAAGCATTATCCTTCCACATTGCTCAACTAAGAACTGATCTTGCACTTGCTCAAGAGGATGATGTTGTTTCAGAGCAGCTCAAGGTCATTCCTGTCCCCCCCTCCCACAAATGGATTCATGGAATGGCTTAGGTTGGAAGGGATCTTACAGATCATCTGGTTCCAGACCTCCCTGACATGGGCAGGAACACCTTCCACTAGCTCAGGCTGCTCAAGGCCTCATCCAACCTGGCCTTGAACACCTCCAGGGAGGGGGCATCCATGACCTTCCTGGACAACCTCTGTTCTGAGGGTGTCTCAAGACCCTCATTGTAAAGAATTTCTGCCCAATCTCCAGTCTCAATCTGCCCTCCTCAAGCTTCAGTCCATTCCCTCTCATCCTATCACTACAAGCCCTTGGAAAAAGTCACTGCACAGCTTTCTTGGAGCCCCCTTCAGGTAGCAGAAGGCTGCTCTAAGGTCTCCCCACAGCCTTCTCTTCTCCAGGCTGAACAGCCCCAACTCTGGACCCACTCCAGCAGCTCCATGTCCCTCCCTGTGCTGGGAGCACCAGAACTGGAGGCAGTTCTCCAGGTGGGCTCTCAGCAGAGCAGAGGGGCAGAGTCCCCTCCCTGGGCTGCTGCTCTCCCTGCTCTGGATGCAGCCCAGCACACAGCTGCCTGCTGGGCTGCCAGTGACCATTGCTGGCTCCTGGGGAGTTCATCACCAACTGACAGCCCCAAGCCCTTCTCCTCCAGACTGCTCTCCAGCCACTCCTCTCCCAGCCTGGATTTGTGCTGGGGACTGCCCTGACCCAGGTGCAGGACCTTCATTGTAAAGAATTTCTCCCTAAATCTCCAGTCTAAAGCTGCCCTCCTCAAGCTTCACTCCTCTCATCTTATCACTACAAGACCCTGTAAAAAGTCCCTCCCCAGCCTTCTTATAGGCTTCCTTCAGGTAGCAGAAGGCTGCTCTAAGGTCTCTCTGGAGCCTTCTCTTCTCCAGGCTGAACAGCCCCAACTCTCTCAGCCTGACCTTCATAGGAGAAGTTCTCCAGCCCTCCTCTGGACCTGCTCCAGTAGCTCCATGTCTTGCTGGGGGCCCTAGAGCTGGAAATAATA
Source organism: Dryobates pubescens (assembly GCF_014839835.1). Lineage (NCBI taxonomy): Eukaryota > Metazoa > Chordata > Aves > Piciformes > Picidae > Dryobates > Dryobates pubescens. The sequence goes on from NC_071641.1 coordinate 12,564,222, forward strand.
AGGTCTCACCAGAGCAGAGGGGCAGATTTGCCTCTCATGACCTGCTGCCCACCCAGGATGCCATTGGCCTGCTGGGCTGCAAGTGCCCACTGCTGACTCGTGTCGAGCTTCTCACCAGCCAGCTCCCCCAAGTTCTTCTCTGCAAGGCTGCTCTCAATCTCCTCATCCCCCAACCTGTAGGATTGCCCCAACCTAGGTGCAGGACCTTGCACTTTGCCTTACTGGACCTCACAAGATTCTCCTCAGCCCATCTCCCCAACCTATCCAGGTCCCTCTGGGCACCATCCCATCCTTCAGACTTAAAACCAGCACCAGTCAGCTTGGTCTCATCTGCAAACTCTCTAAGTGCCAGGTTCTGCACATTGGCCACAACCCCAGGCAGTGCTACAGGCTGGGGACAGAGTGGCTGAGGGCAGCCAGGCAGAAAGGGACCTGGGGTAGTGATAGACAGCAGCTGAACATGAGCCTACAGTGTGCCCAGGTGGCCAAGAAGGCCAATGGCATCCTGGCCTGCATCAGGAACAGTGTGGCCAGCAGGAGCAGGGAGGGCATTGTGCCCCTGGACTCAGCACTGCTTAGGCCACACCTTGAGTCCTGTGTCCAGTTCTGGGCTCCTCAGGTTAGGAAAGAGGTTGAGCTGCTGGAAGGTGTCCAGAGAAGGGCAACAAAGCTGGGGAGGGGTCTGGAGCACAGCCCTGGGAGGAGAGGCTGAGGGAGCTGGGGTTTCTTAGCCTGGAGAAGAGAAGGCTCAGGGGAGACCTTCTTGCTCTCTGCAACTCCCTGCAGGAAGGTTGTAGCCAGGTGGGGGTTGGGCTCTTCTCCCAGGCAGCCAGCACCAGAACAAGAGGACACACAGTCTCAAGCTGTGCCAGGGGAGGTTTAGGCTGGATGTTAGGAAGAAGTTCTTCCCAGCAAGAGAGATTGGCCACTGGGATGTGCTGCCCAGGGAGGTGGTGGAGTCCCCATCCCTGAGGTGTTTAGGAAGAGCCTGGATGGGGTGCTTGGTGCCATGGGTTAGTTGATCAGATGGTGCTGGGTGGGCTTGGTCTGAAAGGTCTTTTACAACCTGATTAATTCTATTCTATTACCATGGATGAAGATACAGAACAGCACTGGTCCCAGTACAGACCCTTGGAGGGCCACCACTTGTCACCCATCTCCATCTGGACATGGAACCATTAACCACTACCCCTTGTATGCAATCATGCAACCAATTCCTTCTCCACTGAACAGTCCACCCATCAAATCCATATCTCTCCAGCTTATCTTGGATGATTATGATCACAGCAACATGACAGAGGACACAGACCTCTCAAGTTCTGAGAGAGAGAGAGCGAGCTGAGCAGGCTGAAAGAAGGACCTGGGGTAAGAGGAAGAGCAGAAGTAGTTCAAACACTTACGATGGCCCCAACGAACGGCATCTTCCTCAGGAGCTTGAAGAACTGCTTTTTGCTTCGGGATGTTAAACCTGAAAGACAAAGGCCAGAAGTTAACCTAAGGATGAAACAAAACCAAAAACATCTAACCTGGAGCACAGTGCTTCTGAGGCAGCCCACAATATGCTGAGGACAATCTCTACTCACAATGTGGATAGGGCAAGACAGTGGTGCCCAGTGACAGGCCCAAACTGGAACCCAGGAGGTTCCATGCCAACAGGAGAAGAAAAGTCTTTGGTGTGAGGGTGCTGGAGCCCTGGAGCAGGCTGCCCAGAGAGGTTGTGGAGTCTCCTGCTCTGGAGAGATTCCAAAGCCACCTGGGCATTGTGATCTTGAGCAGCCTGCTGTGGGTGCCCCTGTTTTGGCAGGGGGAGTTGGACTGGATGAATAGAAGAGAAATAGAATTCACCAGGTTGGAAGAGACCTTTGAGATCATCCAGTCCAACCTATCACCCAGCACCATCTGATCAACTAACCCATGGCACCAAGTGCCTCATCCAGTCTCTTCCTGAACACCTCCAGGGATGGTGAGGGGTTTGGAGCACAAGCCCTATGAGGAGAGGCTGAGGTACCCAAATGATGATACCCAGAGGTCCCTTCCAACCCCTACCATGATGGGATTCAGTGATACAGGCTCAGTATTTCTGACCCAAGGGGCCAAGGGAACATGGGGAGACACAAACATGTTGAAGAGAACATCTGACTTCAGAGCAGCTGTCAGCCATGGGAGTCAACAATTTGATTTGTTTTCCTACAATCATAGAGTCCCAGACTGGTTTGGGTTGGAAGGGACCTCTAAAGGTCACTTAGACCCACAGTGAGCAGGGACATCTGCAACCACAGCCCCAACCAGCCTGCCCTGAAAAGTTTGCAGGTTTGGGGCTTCTATCACCAATCTGGGCAATCTGGGCATAAAAAAAAGGCTTCCTTCTGTCTAGTCTGAATCTCCCTCCTTTAGTTTAAAATCATCATGCCTTGTCCTGTTGCAGCAGGCCCTGCTCAAATTCTGTCCCCAGCTTTTTGATCAGCCCCTCTAAGCACTGAAAGGCCACCAAAAGGTCTCCCTAGAGCCTTCTCCAGGCTGAACCCCAGCTCTCTCAGCCTGGCCTCACAGCAGAGGGCTTCCAGCACTCCCATCACTGCTGTGACCTCCTCTGCCCTGGCCCCAGCACTGCAGGTGGGGTCTCAGCAGAGCAGAGGGGCAGAATCCCCTCCCGGCCCCTGCTGCCCATGCTGCTGGGGATCAGCTCAGGACACAGCTGGCTCTGGCCTGGGAGCCAGCTCATGTCCAGCTTTTCACCCACCACTTCCTTCTCACAAAGGAGTTTGCAGGTTTACAGCAGAGAGAGGTTTTAGGAGTTCATAGAATCAATAAGGTTGGAAAAGACCTCAAGGATCAACAAGTCCAACCTGTCACCCAACACCTCCTGACTACTAAACCATGGCTCCAAGTGCCACATCCAATCCCCTCTTGAACACCTAAAGGTGGTTTTGCTAAAGGTAAAGTCTCCAGCCAAAAGGGAAAAGCCTTTGTGAGCTTCTTTTCTGCCTCTTCAAAGCAGCACAGCACTGCAAGATGAAATCAGTCAGCAACATGAAAGAAGCTCCCAGGCCCAAGCAGGAAATGGCTCAGCCATAACATGAGGAGGATTCACCCCGTGCCTGACCATCCAGCACAGGAAGTGTCTGATGCAACAGGAGGGGCCAAAGGGAAGGGCACAGACTCCACCACTGCCCAAACACTGAGAGAAGCCACTGATGACAAACACTGGAAAACTCCTGAGGTAGCTGTGAAGGAGGGAGGAAAGCAGCATGACACAGGTGCCTTACAGCCACCAAAAAATGCCTTCTGAGTCCAACAGGCACTTCAGTGGAGCAGCAGCAGCCACAGGACAAGAAGTAACTAACCAAACTTGAGGCCCTGGAGGGAGGTTGTAGCCAGGTGGGGGTTGGACTCTTCTCCCAGGCAGCCAGCACAAGAGGACACAGTCTCAAGCTGCACCAGGGGAGGTTCAGGCTGGATGTTAGGAAGAAGTTCTTCCCAGCAAGAGAGATTTGCCCTTGGAATGTGCTGCCCAGGGAGGTGGTGGAGTCACCATCCCTGGAGGTGGTTAGTAAGAGTTTGGATGGGGTGCTTGGTGCCATGGGTTAGTTGATCAGATCTCTCCAGAGACAACTCCACAACCTCTCTGAGCAGCCTGCTCCAGGGCTCCATCTCTTCCTGCTCAGACAGAACCTCCTGGGGATCCAGTTTGTGCCCATTGCCCCTTGTCCTCTTGCTGGGCACCACTGACAAGTCTGGCCCCATTCTCTTGCCCTTGACCCTTCAGCTATTGATCAGATCCCCTCTCAGGCTGCTCTTCTCCAGGCCAAACAGCCCCAGGGCTCTCAGCCTTTCCTGCTCACAGAGAAGCTCCAGATCCATGGTTTAGTTGATTAGATGATGTTGGATGGTAGGCTGGACTCAATGAGCTCAAAGGCCTTTTCCAACCTGGTTAATTCTATTCTTGTAGGCCCCTTCAGGCACTGGAAGACTGCTGTTAGGTCTCCCTGGAGCTTTCTCTTCTTACTCAGATGAAGAACAAAACATTTTGCTTCCCCTGTGCACTGTGTGGTTCAGTTGATCAGATGGTGCTGGGTGATAGGCTGGACTCAAGCTCAAAGGTCTCTTCCAACCTGGTTAATTCTGTTCTATTCCATTCCAACCTGGTCTAGTGGGAGGTGTCCCTGACCACAGCAGGAGGGTTGGAACTGGATGATCTTTAAGATCCCTTCCAACCTAACCCATTCTATGAATCCCTGAACTTTAAACACCAACCATTTTAGGACTTTCCCATTTCACCTGCTTTCCTCACCACCTTCACCTAGAGTCTGAAGAGCTACCCAAGGCCAGCAACCGCAGTTTGGCACATCCTGTGGCAAACACCCATGAACAGTCTTGCCAATAACAGTTCTGTTGGGTGCTCAGTGCTCAGATTGGTTCATTAGCAACCTCTGCAGTGAGAGCAGACTGCAGACTCCTGCAGTATTCAATCAGATAACAGCTGATCAATACTTAATAAAAATATCCTGGGCAACAGAACAAGCAGTAGCCAAGAAGCTAAGCTCACCCTCACCTTGAAGAAAAGCTCCAGCCCAGTTTGTTCCTTCCAGGGAAGGGAGCTGTGCAGCCTGCAGGAAAGACCTTCTGGCTTTCTGAAACTCCCTGAGAGGAGGTTGGAGCCAGCTGGGGACTGCTCTTTTCTCCCAAGGAACAAGTGACAGGGTGAAAAGAAATGGCCTCAAGTTGCACCAGGGGAAGGTTAGGCTGGGCATTAGGAACCATTTCTTCCCTAGAAGGTCTGCCAAGGCCTGGAACAGGCTGCCCAGGGCAGTGGTGGAGTCCCCATCCCTGGAGGGATTTAAAAGCAGGGTAGAGGTGGTGCTGAGGGCCATGGTTTGGTGGTGGACTTGGCAGTGCTGGGTTAACAGCTGGACTGGAGTCCAGTGCAGAGCCACAAAGATGCTGAAGGGAGAGGAACCTTTCCCCCTGCTGAGGAAAGGTTGAGGGAGCTGGGGCTCCTTAGCTGGGAGGAGCCTGAGGGGTGACTGCCTTCATGTTCTTCTAGATGTGTGTAATGGGTTGGGGCAGGTCCCCTCCCCACCACAGGCAGAAATAACGACTCAGGCAAACGGATTGCAAAAGTGATGAAAGTTTAAATAGAAAGCAGTGAATGTTACAGAAAACCCAAAGCGCAGTGACAAAGAAAGATCCCATCCCCACCTGAGGGTGCATCCAAAACCCCCAGGGCTCTGTCTTCCCCCTCCCTCTGCTGGGCTAGTCTCAGCTGGCCAGGCCTGAGACTGCCCATCCCCCTGTGGCCTTGGGCCCAATCAGGCCCATGGCCGGGAGATCTCTCCCCCAGTTACCAAGTCTCGGAGAGGGAAGGAAAGAGCCTTTCCTTTCAAACCACTACAATGTGAAGGGTGAGTGTCAGGAGGATGGAGAGCTCAGAGAGGTCCAGTGACAGTGGTGGAGTCCCCATCCCTGGAGGGATTTAAAGGCAGGGTAGAGGTGGTGCTAAGGGCCATGGTTTGGTGGTGGATTTGGCAGTGCTAGGGTCATGGTTGGACTTGATGATCTTGAAGGTCTTTTCCTTCCATGATAAATATTCCCACTATTCAGCTACTCTCCGCTTCAAAAAGAAATAAGGCTGGTTGAGGAACAGAGAGGCACAGAAGCAAGCAGAAGTTTAAAACTTGGCTGTTTTTAGCAAGGTGCCACCAGAGTGGGCCTGTGGGGCCTTCCAGTACCCCAGGCTGCAGAGGGACTGCTTCTAAAGGCCTGCAGTGATAGGACATGGGACACTGGTTTGAAGTGAGAGAAGATGAGATTTAGACTGGATGTTAGGAACAAGTTCTGCACTGTAAGGATGGGGGAACACTGCAACAGGTTGCCCAGGAAGGTAGTTGAGGTCTCATCTCTGGAGATATTCCAGGCCAGGCTTGACAAAGCTCTGAGCAGGGAGGGTTGGACTATATGACCTTTGGAGGTCCCTTCCAACACAAACCATTCTATGTCCTCCTCTGAGGGCAGGGTGGCTCTCTGTGTCCTTCACACAGCCAGAGAAAACTGCAGGTTCATCAGAACAGACCCCACTGAAGAGCTGTGAATATCAGAAATCACTCCCAGCAGGAAGGAGGAGGAAAAACACAATCCGCATACCAGCACCACCACCACATGCAATTATCTAGAACATGCTGAGGGTGAAGCATGCCTCCAACCCCCAGTCAAAACCACAGCAGGAAGGGAAATAATCAGGGGTTCTCCAGCCACTTTGCTGGGGTGACTAAGTCCCCAGGAAGCCAGCAGAGAGAGATGGATTCCCCCAGGTTTTGAGCAAGAGCAGAGCATTGCCACAAGCAGCAAATGGTTCAGCCAAAAGGAAAAGGGAGAGGAGAGGAAGGGAAGGAGATGGGAGGCACATGCCAGGCTGGCCTACCACACCCTCAGAAGGAATGGAGCTGCTTCAGTGATCAGACAGCCCTTGACCTTGATTTGCAAGAGAGCTTTGTTAATACTGAGTTTGAGAAGGGCAAATTTAGAATGGATGCTAGGAAGAAATCCTTTGCAGTAAGGGCAGTGAGACACTGGAATAAGGTTGTCCAGGGAGGCTGTGGATGCTCCCTCCCTGGAGGTGTTCAAGGCCAGGCTGGGTGAGGCCTTGAGCAACCTGGGCTACTGGAAGGTGTTCCTGCCAACACCAGGTAGCTGGAACCTTCAACCCTTCCAACCCAAACCATTCTATGCATCTATGAACTAGATGACATTCAAGGCCCCTCCCAACCCAACCCATTCTGTGAATCTATGAACTAGATGATTTTCAAAGTCCCTTCCAACCCAGTCTGCTTAATAAATGTTTGGCCTTCTTTCATCCACTGTTGAGGACTCTGTCCCCCCAGACATAAGAACCCCCCACCCCATTTGCAACACTTACTCTCAGACTGGAAGAGGAAGCCATGCAGCCAGACACTTAGAAGGGTAGAAGAGAAGGTCAGCCCAACCAGCTGCCAGGGCTCAAATCCATCACACTGGGCATTCACAAATCTTGTTGCTTTCTCCCAGTACATCTGGAGGATTTCCTTGTAGGGAATAATGGCATCCTGTGCAAAGGAAAGGAGAAGGGTAGGGAAAGAAGTTCAAGTGCACATCAATAAGGCATCGGAACATCTAGGAGGCCATTTGTCTGCTAGAAAGGTATTTTTCATCACGCAGACTTCCTGTTTCCCTCAGTTCCTCACATCCAGTCAAAAGCCTCCAATAAATAAACACCTTGAGAGGGTTCAAACACCCACAGAGAAATGCCAAGAGCTGACACAGAATCATTAATGTTGGAAAAGACCTTTAAGATGGAGTCCAAACAACCAAACTACCATGGCCACTAAATTATATCCTGAAGCACCACATCTACACACTCTCGAACAGCTCCAGGGATGGTGGTGACTCCAGCAGCTCTCTGGGCAGCCTGTTCCAACACCTGACCACTCTGGCAGGAAAGAAATTGCTCCTAATGTCCAACCTAAACTTTGCCAAACTTAAACCCATTTCTTTTCACCCTATCACGAAGAACTTTGGAGTGAGGCTGATGTTGGTCTCTTCTCCCACCTCCTTTCAGGTAGCTGTAGACAGCAAGAAGGTCTCCCCTCAGCCTTCTCTTCTCCAGGCTAAGCAACCCCAGCTGCCACAGCTTCTTCATAGACTCAACAAGGTTGGAAAAGGCCTCAGTGATCATCAAGTCCAACCTATCACCACAGACCTCATGCCTACTAGACCATGGCACCAAGTGCCACGTCCAATCCCTTTCTGAACACCTCCAGGGATGGGGACTCCACCACCTCCCTGGGCAGCACATCCCAATGGCCAATCTCTCTTTCTATGAAGAACTTCTTCCTAACATCCAGCCTGAACCTCCCCTGGCACAGCTTGAGACTGTGTCCTCTTGTTCTGGTGCTGGTTGCCTGGGAGAAGAGACCAACCCCCACCTGGCTACAACCTCCCTTCAGGGAGTTGAAGACAGCAATAAGGTCTCCCCTGAGCCTCCTCTTCTCCAGGTTTGAACAAGCTGAAGTTTGCCCTCCTGCAGTCCAAGGTGAAGGTTCTGTTGGTGCTCCTCCCTATCTCCCTGCAGATTGAAAACTTCACTATCTCGTGGTCACTGCACCCTAGGCAGCCTCCCACCATCACATCTCCCACCAGCCCTTCCCTACTGGAGAGCAGCAGGTCAAGCAGAGCCTGTCCCCTGGTAGGCTCACTTAACAGCTGCGTCAGGAAGCAATCCTCTATTGGCTCCAGGAATCTTCTGGACTGCCTTCTCTCTGCTGAATTGAGTTCCCAGCAGATGTCTGGCAGGTTGAAGTCACCCACAAGGATAAGATCTGATGATCTTGAGACAGCCTCCAGTTGCCTGTACTATATTTCATCAGCCTCCTCATCCTGGTTGGGTGGTCTGCAACAGACTCCAAACAGGATGTCAGTTTTGTTAGGCCTCCCTCTGATCCTAACCCACAGGCACTCAACCCTTTCATCCAGAACCTCAAGTTCTGTGGCAGCTAGTGATTCCTCTTTAATATCTTCATTGATGATCTGGATGAGGGGATTGAGTCAGTCATCAGCAAATTTGCAGATGACACCAAGCTGGGGGCAGGAGTTGATCTGTTAGAGGGCAGAAGGGCTCTGCAGAGGGACCTTGACCAGCTGCACAGATGGGCAGAGGCCAACAGGATGGCATTCAACAAGCCCAAGTGCCAGGGGCTGCACTTTGGCCACAGCAACCCCAGGCAGAGCTACAGGCTGGGGTCAGAGTGGCTGAGAGCAGCCAGGCAGAGAGGGACCTGGGGGTGCTGGTTGACAGTAGATGAACATGAGCCTGCAGTGTGCCCAGGTGGCCAAGAGGGCCAATGGCATCCTGGCCTGCATCAGGAACAGTGTGGCCAGCAGGAGCAGGGAGGTCATTGTGCCCCTGGACTCAGCACTGCATAGGCCACACCTTGAGTCCTGTGTCCAGTTCTGGGCCCCTCAGGTTAGGAAAGAGGTTGAGCTGCTGGAAGGTGTCCAGAGAAGGGCAACAAAGCTGGGGAGGGGTCTGGAGCACAGCCCTGGGAGGAGAGGCTGAGGGAGCTGGGGTTGCTTAGCCTGCAGAAGAGGAGGCTCAGGGGAGACCTCATTGATCTCTGCAACTCCCTGAAGGGAGGTTGTAGCCAGGTGGGGGTTGGGCTCTTCTCCCAGGCACCCAGCACCAGAACAAGAGGACACAGTCTCAAGCTGTGCCAGGGGAGGTTTAGGCTGGATGATAGGAAGAAGTTCTTCATAGAGAGAGTAATTGGCCCTTGGGATGTGCTGCCCAGGGAAGTGGTGGAGTCCCCATCCCTGGAGGTGTTTAGGAAGAGCCTGGATGAGGTGCTTGGTGCCATGGTTGAGTTGATCAGATGGTGCTGGGTGATAGGTTGGACTGGATGACCTCAAAGGTCTTTTCCAACCTGGTCAATTCTATTCTATATTCAAGGTCAGGCTCAAGAAGGCTCTGAGCAACCTGATCTAGTGGAGGATGTCCCTGCTGACTGCAGGGGGGAGGTGGTCAAGGTGACCTCTGGAAGTCCCTTTCAATCCAAACCATTCTGTGATTGCCTGGATAGCATCCAGTGCTGGGACTGCACTCAAAGGATGGAGACAGAGCCATTAATGTAGTGGAGTCCTAACAGCTGTTCTCAGCTGAAGGCAAGAAAATGCTGCAGCATCAAGTATCAAGAGGATGGAGCTGTTTTTTTAACTTCCCTGAGGATGGATACTGTAAGCCATCAGCCCAAGATCAAACCAGAACATGACCTTCTACACAGAAGTCACTTCAGGCAATAGCCCAGATAAAACAAATCTGGCAAGAGATTTATCTCCTTCTTGGAGGACACTCTGGACAGAAGACCCTTGCTGCCTGCACATTTTGCTGCTGAATTAGAGATTCTTTGTTATGAGGGTGGGGATATGTTGGCTGAGGTCACCCACAGAGGTTGTAGATGCCCCATTCCTGGAAATCATTCCAGCTCAAGCTGGGCTCTGAGAATCTGTGACAGTTGCAGATGTCCCTGTTGACTGCAGAGGGCTTGGACTTGATGACCTCTAAAGGTCCCTCCAAGCCTAACCAGCCTGTGATTCTATGAACTCACCCACCGCCCACTGAAACCACGCTGTTCTGCAGCACATCAGCTCTCCTCAGGGATGGGTACTCAAAACAAGTCAGCCTTTCTAGGCTGAACTGATTCCAGCTGACAAAACCTGCATCCCAGCACTGGGATAAGCAAACCCACCAGCCTGGCCCTCCCTGTCCTCTCTTTTCCAAGAGCCCATCAGACCAGTGCTCTGGTCTGTACATTCAGGCTGCTCATCTCTGAACTTCAGGTGATCTCAAGCAAAGATGGGACATCTACAAGGCCTTGACACCACAGCAACCCCAGCATGCTGCTGCACCAAAGCATGTTCTCAGGCACCTTACCAGTCCAGTGCATGTTTCACCTCATCCCAAGCTAGCAGCTCACACACCAGTGCTGGGAGATAACTCAAAGGCATGTCCAAGCTTTGACCAAACAAGAGAAAGCTTTCATGGTGTTAATGCTAAGTCATTGTAGCATTTCTTTCCCCTTCACTGAATCACAGAACTGCCAGGGCTGGAAGGGACCTCAAGGCTCAGCCAGCTCCAACCCCCTGCCATGGCCAGGGACACCTCACACCACAGCAGGTTGCTCACAGCCACCTCCAGCCTGGCTGCAAACATCTCCAGGCAGGAGGCTGCCACCACCTCCCTGGGCAGCCTGTGCCAGGCTCTCACCACCCTCCTGGGGAACAACTTCTTCCTCACATCCAATCTCAATCTACCCATTTCTCCTTTTGCTCCATCCCCCCCAGTCCTATCCCTCTCTGACACCCTCAAAAGTCCCTCCCCAGCTTTCCTGTAGCCCCCTTCAGATCCTGGAAGGCTACAAGAAGGTCTCCTGGGAACCTTCTCCTCTCCAGACTGAACAGCCCCAACTCCCTCAGTCTGTCTCCACAGCAGAGCAGCTCCAGCCCTCTGCTCATCCTCATGGCCCTTCTCTGGACACCTTCCAGCACCTCCAGTTCCTTCCTGTGCTAGGGGCTCCAGAACTGGATGCAGTACTCCAGGTGGGGTCTCACCAGAGTGGATTAGAGGGGAAAAATCCCCTCCCTGGCCCTGCTGGCCACACTTCTCTTGCTGCAGCCCAGGATAATTTAACAAACACTGAGATCATTCCACAGAGAATCTCAGCACAGTAGGGGTTGGAAGGCACCATCCAGTCCAACCTCCCTGCTAAAGCAGGGCACCCACAGCAGCTTGCCCAGGATCACAATGTCCAGGTGGGTTTGGAACCTCTCCAGAGAAAGAGACTCCACAACCTCTCTGGGCAGCCTGTACCCTCACAGCAAAGCAGCTTTTCCTTATGTTCAGATGGAACCTCCTGGGTTCCAGTTTGTGCCCATTGTTCCTTGTCTTGTTGCTGGGCATCACTAAAAGTAGTCCCCCGCCATCCTCTTGCCTCTTATCCTTTAGGTACCAAGGAGCATCGATCAGATCCCCTCTCAGGCTGCTCTTCTCCAGGCCAAACAGTCCCAGGCTCCTCAGACTTTCCTCCTCACAGAGATGCTCCAGGCCCCTTCATAGCCTCTGCTGGACTATCCCCAGCAGTTCCCTGTCTCTCTTGAACCAGGGAGCCCAGAACTGGACACAGTACTCTAGATGTGGCATCACTGGGACAGAGTAGAGGGGGTGAAGAATCTCCCTCAGCCTGTGGCCACTCTGTCCTTCACACATCCAAACAGAGTTTGGATTCTCTGTATTTCTCCTTTTCTCCACCAGTCATTCCATACTTAACAAGGGATTGAAGGATGAGGTTGGCCAATTTAGAAGGCTACTAAAAGAGAAGGATTAAAAACAGCAGTGAAAATTGGCACGGTAGGTAAGGTAGCAACCACAGAATGGTTTGGGTAGGAAGAGACCTTAAAGGTCACCCATCCCAGTCACACTCAAGTGTTTTTAACACTCCTCTGCCCTACAGTATCCAGCAAGGTATGAGACACCTCTGCCTGCTGAATTCCTAGCTTAATCCTAGAGGGTTGGAGGGTTGCACTCAGATGTCCTCTGGTTTTATCACAGCCACAACATGTGATTACAGCCTGACACCACTTCCTGATACTACAGGGGGAGGCAGGGGGAATCAACAACCTTTCTGCCCCTGGACTCAGCACTGCTTAGGCCACACCTTGAGTCCTGTGTCCAGCTCTGGGCCCCTCAGGTTAGGAAAGAGGTTGAGCTGCTGGAAGGTGTCCAGAGAAGGGCAACAAAGCTGGGGAGGGGTCTGGAGCACAGCCCTGTGAGGAGAGGCTGAGGGAGCTGGGGTTGCTTAGCCTGCAGAAGAGGAGGCTCAGAGGAGACCTTCTTGCTCTCTCCAACTCCCTGAAGGGAGGTTGTAGCCAGGTGGGGGTTGGTCTCTTCTCCCAGGCAAGCAGCAGCAGAACAAGAGGACACAGTCTCAAGCTGTGCCAGGGGAGGTTTAGGCTGGAGGTAAGGAAGAAGTTCTTCCCAGCAAGAGAGACTGACCATTGGGATGTGCTGCCCAGGGAGGTGGTGGAGTCCCCATCCCTGGAGGTGTTTAGGAAGAGCCTGGATGGGCTGCTTGGTGCCATGGTTGAGTTGATCAGATGGTGCTGGGTGATAGGTTGGACTGGATGATCTCAAAGCTCTCTTCCAACCTGGTTAATTCTATTCTATTCTGGCTGTGTTCAGCCAAACCATTTGAAGCCCTCCCTCTGCAGCCCTAAAGAAGCTGCTCCTCACAGAGTAAAAAATAAAGCCAGGTAGATTATTGGGTTGTTTTTTTCACCCAACCTCAGTTAAAAGCAATTTGTCACATGCCACAAGCTTGGCAGGATGACAGCATTCACTCACCCCTGCTATTACTGCTTCCCCCAGCTGGGGTAAAAAAAGACAACCAAGTGGCCTGATTTGAAGCCTGTCTACAGGCCAGGAGTTCATGCAAATAAACTGCTTCTTTGTGAAGGCATCAAAAGAAATGATAAAGGTTTCTCTTTCCATTCTAGGAGTAGATAAGCTGGGTTTATCTCTTTAAGAGAGCCTCCCCCCCGTCAAAAGCTCCAGCAGCCACAGGATTATTTCATAAGCAGTTTAAAAGCCCGACTTATGAGCACACTAAGAAGCAGGGAAGGGGGGAAAAAAAACCCACCAGCTCTCCACTGGAGGATTGCTTTTTAATTCTCAGAGCATTAAGCCAGAGTCAGGTATCAGATAAAATCCTAATTGCTATCATTAGGACTCGCAGTCCTCGTTTGTGCCAATATTAATGCACTCAGCAGCCCAAGCACTTTGCATCTTGAACTGTGAGCTCCTCGGCTTCAGAATACATCCTGGGTAGTTAATTCCTACAAGCCATTAGCTAGCTGAGCTGGTTCCAGGGATAGTACTTATGACACTACAAAAGAGGACAAATTAACTGCAGTTAAAGCTCTTCTGTCCCAGATGATAGAAAAGGCAGGGGAGGGGGGAAATGCCAAAGCTAATGAGAGCACACTGCACGTTTGCCAGAACAGCATTTCCTCAGCTGCCAGTTTCAGACGAGCCTGCAACAACACAGGACAAACAGAAATGCAGTAACACACCGGAGGACTTCAGCCTCTTGTGCCAAGTGCCTCCTCTTTCTGCTGCTGTCAAGTGGAAGCCCCATTAAACTCTTCCTGTGGCAGGAGGAGGAAAAAGGGGGTGATCAGCAGAGACCTTCCCTTTCCCAGGGGGCCACAGAATGAAAGTTGCTTCTAAAGGCAAGCTTATTGTCATAGAACCATAGAAGTGTCGAGGCTGGAAGAGACCTTTGAGATCACCAAGTCCAACCACTCATCTAGAGCTCAGGGTCCCACCACTGCTGCTAAGCCACTGCCACTGAACCAGGTCCCTCAGCACCACACCCACGTGTCCCTTAAGTACCTCCAGAGGTGGAACTCCATGGGCAACCTGTTCCAAGGCCTGAGAACCCTTCCTGAGAAGGAATGCTTCCTCATCTCCAACCTGAACCTCCCCTGGCACAGCTTAAGGCCACTTCCTTTTATCCTGTCTTTTCTGGCATGTGAGAATGGCTCCTCTGTTTAGGAAAGATGTTGAGCTGCTGGAAGGTGTCCAGAGAAGGGCAACAAAGCTGGGGAGGGGTCTGGAGCACAGCCCTGGGAGGAGAGGCTGAGGGAGCTGGGGTTGCTTAGCCTGCAGAAGAGGAGGCTCAGGGGAGACCTTCTTGCTGTCTACAACTCCCTGAAGGGAGGCTGTAGCCAGGTGGGGGTTGGGCTCTTCTCCCAGGCACCCAGCAGCAGAACAAGAGGACACAGTCTCAAGCTGTGCCAGGGGAGGTTTAGGCTGGAGGTGAGGAAAAAGTTCTTCCCAGCAGAGGAAAGAGAGATTGACCCTTGGGATGTGCTGCCCAGGGAGGTGGTGGAGTCCCCATCCCTGGAGGTGTTTAGGAAGAGCCTGGATGGGGTGCTTGGTGCCATGGGTTAGTTGATCAGATGGTGCTGGGTGATAGGTTGGACTCAATCTTGAAGGTCTCTTCCAACCTGGTTAATTCTACTCTAAGAGAGTGAGCCCCACCTCGCTCCAACCTTCCTGAGTAGTTTTAGAAGGCAATGAGGTCCCCTCTCAGAAGAGTAAACCACCCCAGCTCCCTCAGGTGCTCCTGACAGGACTTGTGCTCTAGACCCTTCTCCAACTTCCCTGCCCTTCTCTGGACACACTCCAGCACCTTTCTTGAGGGGCCCAAAATTGAAGGCAGTTACAGTGCAGGCCTGAGGCTCACCATGCGAGTTAGGAGCTGCAAACCCAAATCGCATGCTCAGCTTTCACCTCAACTAACACCTTTGCCTCGAGCAGAGACCCCTCTGACCACCCCCTGGCCAGACCTTTAGGTCTGCCACTTGCCTCTCCCCACTGCAGCAAAGCTGATGGAGGAGGCAGGGTGTCACACAACTTGGCACGCAGTAAATCAAGGCAGAGGGAGATTGCTCTCAGCAGCTGTACCAGCCGGCCCAACTCTGATGAAGCCATCCTGTGGAACACAAGGCATTGCCACTGTAATTAAGGTCCATGCCCCTATACAACCAGCTCTTCCCAGGGGAAGGCTTCCTGACTAAGAACCAACCACCCCAAAGCAGCACCACACAGCAGCTTCCTTTATTCATTCTGCTCCTCAGAAGAAGGAAGACCTCAATTAGCCCTGCCTTAGCTAACAGCCTGCTGCCTGTCCGAGCTGTGGCCACAACAGGCACAGTGCAGGCATCCAGCACAGCTGGCCTAGCCCTAGGTGAAGTACTGGACTGGCAGCCTTCAGCCAGTCAGCTTCCTCCTGGAGAGGCAGGGAATGGGATTGAGCAAGTTCAGCCTTCAGAAACTGCTGGCTGCTGCCTGTGCCTGCAGCATTTTGGTTCGCACCCCAGCCATGAGCCTGCTCCTCCTTGGCCCCTCCCTGCCACCCCCAGCGTCACAGAGACCTTTACCTAAGCACTGGGAGCAGAGAGTATTTGTTAGTCAGCTCCTAACTGCAGCTGAGGGTTTGGCCTGCCTGCTGCCCCCTTTCACCACGGGATGAGGGCACAACCAGGACGCAGGACCCGCAGGAAACAAGCAGCATGACCCTCCAGATGTAACGAAGGACAAGGCGTTCGGCTCCTGCTGAGCTCAGCTCGGCTCCCTGCCACCCCCAGGCTCCCTGCTGCCGCATTTATTTCCACCCCTGCCAGACTGAAAGCACCCTTTGGGGGTTTTTTTGGTGCCTTTTGCCATATCTAGTGCCTACAAAAGGAATGCACCCACAGGCTGCCACCAGCAGCCCCAGAGTTCAAGGGGAGTGGCTACATTAATTATAGCTTCAGCACACAAACAAACAAGGCAGCGGCTCAAGAGGTAAGGGCAGCAGCATCCAGGCTTCCACCACAGAGAAGGGAGAGAAAACTATTAAACCAAGGCAAAGAAAAGTTGATTTGAGGCTAAAAACATATATATAAGCAAAGGTGCAGTTTTACCCCATCCAGGCTCTTCCTAAACACCTCCAGGGATGGGGACTCCACCACTTCCCTGGGCAGCACATCCCAAGGGCCAATCTCTCTTTCTATGAAGAACTTCTTCCTCACATCCAGCCTAAACCTCCCCTGGCGCAGCCTGAGACTGTGTCCTCTTGTTCTGCTGCTGGGTGCCTGGGAGAAGAGACCAATCCCCACCCGGCTACAACCTCCCTGCAGGGAGTTGCAGAGAGCAAGAAGGTCTCCCCTGAGCCTCCTCTTCTCCAGGCTAAGCAACCCCAGCTCCCTCAGCCTCTCCTCCCAGGGCTGTGCTCCAGACCCCTCCCCAGCTTTGTTGCCCTTCTCTGGACACCTTCCAGCAGCTCAACCTCTTTCCTAACCTGAGGGGCCCAGAACTGGACACAGGACTCAAGGTGTGGCCTAACCAGTGCTGAGTCCAGGGGCACAATGACCTCCCTGCTCCTGCTGGCCACACTGCTCCTGATGCAGGCCAGGATGCCATTGGCCCTCTTGGCCACCTGGGCACACTGCAGGCTCATGTTCAGCCTACCTCCAACCAGCACCCCCAGGTCCCTCTCTGCCTGGCTGCTCTCAGCCACTCTGACCCCAGCCTGTAGCTCTGCCTGGGGTTGCTGTGGCCAATGTGCAGCCCCTGGCACTTGGATGTGTTCAGTCTCCTGCCCTTGGCCTCTGCCCATCTGTGCAGCCTCTCCAGGTCCCTCTGCAGAGCCTCTCTACCCTCCAGCAGATCAACTCCTGCCCCCAGCTTGGTGTTGTCTGCAAATTTACTGATGATGAACTCAATGCCCTCAATCAGATCATCAATAAAGATGTTAAAGAGCATGGGGCCCAGGTGCTTGGTGCCATGGTTTAGTTGCTCAGGTGGTGTTGGATGATGGGTTGGATGGGCCAGGAAAGATTATGGAGCAGGTCATCCTGAGTGCAATCACGCAACACTTAGAGGATGGCCAAGGGATCAGGCCCAGCCAGCATGGGTTTAGGAAGGGCAGGTCCTGCCTGACCAACCTGATCTCCTTCTATGATCAGGTGACTGCCTGGTGGATGTGGGGCAGGCTGTGGATGTAGTCTACCTGGACCTCAGCAAGGCCTTTGACACCGTCCCCCACAGCAAACTCCTGGCCAAGCTGTCAGCCCCTGGCTTGGACGGGAGCACAGTGCAATGGGTTAGGAACTGGCTGGAGGGCTGAGCCCAGAGAGTGGTGGTGAATGGTGCCACAGCCAGCTGGCAGCCAGTCACCAGTGGTGTGCCCCAGGGATCAGTACTGGGCCCCTTGCTCTTTAACATCTTTATTGATGATCTGGACGAGGGCATCGAGTCCATCATCAGTAAATTTGCAGATGACACCAAGCTGGGGGCAGAAGTTGATCTGCTGGAGGGTAGAGAGGCTCTGCAGAGGGACCTGGACAGGCTGGGCAGATGGGCAGAGTCCAACGGCATGAGATTTAACACATCCAAGTGCCAGGGGCTGCACATTGGCCACAGCAACCCCAGGCAGTGCTACAGGCTGGGGTCAGAGTGGCTGAGAGCAGCCAGGCAGAGAGGGACCTGGGGGTGCTGGTCGACGGTAGACTGAACATGAGCCTGCAGTGTGCCCAGGCAGCTAAGAGGGCCAATGGCATCCTGGCCTGCATCAGGAACAGTGTGGCCAGCAGGAGCAGGGAGGTCATTGTGCCCCTGTACACTGCACTGGTTAGGCTGCACCTCGAGTCCTGTGTCCAGTTCTGGGCTCCTCAGTTTAGGAAGGATGTTGACTTGCTGGAACGAGTCCAGAGAAGAGCAACAAAGTTGGTGAGGGGTTTGGAACATAAGCCCTACGAGGAGAGGCTGAGGGAGCTGGGGTTGCTTAGCCTGGAGAAGAGGAGACTCAGGGGTGACCTCATTGCTCTCTACAACTACCTGAAGGGAGGTTGTAGACAGACGGATGTTGGTCTCTTCTCCCAGGCAAGCAGTACCAGAACAAGAGGACACAGTCTCAGGCTGCGCCAGGGGAGATTCAGGCTGGATGTTAGAAAAAAGTTCTATACAGAAAGAGTGATTGCACATTGGAATGGGCTGCCTGGGGAGGTGGTGGAGTTGCCATCATTGGAGGTTTTCAGGAGGAGACTTGACGGGGTACTTGGTGCCATGGGTTAGTTGCTTGGGCGGTGTTGGATTGGTTGATGGGTTGGACACGATGATCTTGAAGGTCTCTTCCAACCTGGTTTATTCTATGTATTCTATGTATATGATGATTTGAAGGTCTCCTCCAACCTGCTTTATTCTGTTCTATTAGGGCTGCAAAATTAGGTGTAGTTTCACATTTCATTTAACCTCAAACACACACAAGATCTTTTCATCTACCTTTTACTTCCCCCACTGCAACACAGAATCATCATAGAATCAACAAGGTTGGAAAAAGACCTCAGAGATCATTAAGTCCAACCTGTCACCCAACACCTCCTGACTACCAAACCATGGCACCAAGCTTCTCTACAAACTGGGGAGTGAGAATTGGCTGAAGGACAGAGCTCAGAGGGTTGTGATCCACAACTCAGAGTCTAAGTTGGAAGCCTGTGGGCTAGCGGTGTTCTCCAAGGATCAAGACTGGGTCAAGTTTTGTTCAGCATCTTCATCAGGGAGCAGGATGAAGTGGACACTCAGGCAGTTTGATGATGATTCCAAACTGGGAGGAGTGGCTGACACCCTGTCAGGCTGTGCTGCAATTCAGCCTGGCCTGGATGGGCTGGAGAGTGGGCCAGAGGGGCACTTCATGAGGTTCAACAAGGGCAAGTGCAGAGTCCTCCAGCTGGGGAGGAGCAACCCCCTGCATCAGTACAGGATAGGAGGTGACCTGCTGGGAAGCAGCTCCACAGAGAAGGACCTGGGAGTAAGTTCCCCATGAGCCAGCAGTGTGCTCTCATGGCCAAGAAGGCCAATGGTCTCCTGGGGTGCATTCAGAGAAGTGTGGCCAGCAGGTCAAAGAAGGTTCTCCTTCCCATCTATTCTGCCTAATGAGGCCACACCTGGAGTCCTGGCTCCAGGTCTGGACTCCCCAGTTCAAAAGAGACAGAGAGCTACTGGAGAAGAGCAGCCTGAGAGGGGATCTGATCAATAGCTAAAAGATGGGAGGCAAGAGGATGGGGCCAGACTCTTCTCAGTGGTGCCCAGTGACAAGGGGCAGGGGGCACCAACTGGAACACAGGAGGCTCCATCTGAAATGGAAGAAAACCTTCTTTGCTGTGAGGGTCCTGGAGACCTGAAGAGATTCCAGACCTGCCTGAACATTGTGATCCCAGGTAACCTGTGGGTGACCAGGGAGGGTGGACTAGATGGTCTGTAGAGAGCCCTTCCAACCCCACCCATGCTGGGATTCTGTAATCTAGGCACGCTCCAGGTAGCACAGCTCTCAGATCTCCTAGGAGACAGCATTCACTCAACAGATGCCCTGCATGAACCCATTTTGGATCCCTTTGTGGGTCACTGGTGCAGCTTCTGCAAGGAAACCATCCCTGCCAGCACAGGCAGTAATCAGGATAGAAGCAGCACTCGGTGCCCTGCGTGCTGGGCCTGCTCTGGCCACGTTTCCTCACTCCTCCGCTCAGCATCCTGCCAGATGCAGCCAAGGCAGTCCCCGCTGCGCTGCCCCCGGGAGAACCAAACAGGCCCTGACTGGGAACGTTGTGCAAGTAGCTCAGTGCCACACAGAGGTGCAGGCAGCTCTGAAAGATAAAGTCTTGGTGGGAGCTGCCTGAAAGCAGATGACAGCGTGGCCAATTGTTCTGGGAAAGGGGCAGCCACCAACCAAGGCAGCTCCGAGACCTGGCACGGCTGCCCGGCGGGGTTACGCAAGCCTCCCGACAAAGGGCCTGCTCTCAGCACAAACTGAATGCCACTATTATAAGTTAAGGGCCCTGCTCTCAGGCAGCTTTGACCACACTGCAGCATCCTCAAAGCCTCTCTTGCCAAGCCCCCGGCCCCTTGGCGTGGGCCCTTCCCTGATAGGTGGCACAGGTACGTGGCAGCCGAGCTAGCAGGGGCGAGGGAAATGGAAGCTCACAAATGTGAGGGGTTCCAAGCCACTTCCCCTGCAAATCCCTAGGAAACAACTGGAAAAAAACATAAAAAAGGAGTACAGGAACTCATCCCACAGTTCCACAGCCCACCACAACAAGACCCCTACAGCTGCTACAACAGCACCAGTGGGCACATCCCAAAGATGATCGGAGGGCTGGAGCTCCCCCGCTGCGGGGACAGGCTGAGACAAGTTGGGGCTGCTCAGCCTGGAGAAGGCTCTGGGGAGACCCTAGAGCAGCATTCCACTGCCTGAAGGGGGCTACAGGGAAGCTGAGGAAGGACTTTTTTTTTTTCACAAGGGCTTGTAATAAAATGAGAGGGAACTTGAGAAGGGCAGATTTAGACTGGAGATTGAGACAAAATTCTTTCCAGGGAGGGTGGGCAGACACTGGCACAGGCTGCCCAGGGGGGCTGTGGATGTCCCCTCCCTGGAGGTGCTCAAGGCCAGGTTGGATGAGGCCTTGAGCAACATGGTCCAGTGGAAGGTGTCCTTGCCCATGGCAGGGGTTTGGAACTGGATGATCTTTACGGTCCCTTCCAACCCAAACCACTCTTTGATTCTGTAAAACACTAACAGGATAATACCAAAACCTACATCAAAGCCTCCACCACTACACTACCCAGCGAAGGGCCAGTTAGCCAGCACAGGGATTTCTGCAGCAAATACTCCATAAGCAAGGCCTGCTAATACCTGAAAGGGAATGCCTCTGACTGCAGGCAACAAGCACAATCATTCCAGGTCATAAGAACCCCACTCCATTTCCACTCCATTTCCATATAGCAGAGTATGAGCAGATCAGGCCTGAAACCATCCTCACTCCAACACTGGGGGCTGTGGTGGGAGACAGCTGGGTGCAAGAGAAGACCAAGTTACACCTTTTCATTACCAAACCTCCTTCACACCCCTGTGAAAAGGGGCTCTACTAAATCCCTTCCACCAGAAGAGCCACAGCAAGCCTCCTGATCACTGCCCCAATAGTCAAACCACATGCGGGCTGTGATTAGGTTTATCTCAGCACTACCAAACAGTGGCAGAAGTATGTGCTGAGGAAATCCAAAGCTGCTATCTCAGCAGATCCTGCCTGCTCAGGGTGTCATTCATTTATGACTTTTAATGGTAGTGAGAGGGAGGGACACTCATAGTAGGCTGGAAACACACAGTACCCAGGAGAAGCAAAATATTTTTTCCTTCATGTAAGTAAGAAGAGAAAGCTTCAGGGAGACCTAACAGCAGTATTCCAGCTCCTGAAGGGGCCCACATGAATAGAATAGAATTAACCAGGTTGGAAAAGACCTTCAAGATCATCCAGTCCAATCTATCACCCAGCACCATCTGATCAACTAACCCATGGCACCAAGCACCCCATCCAGGCTCTTCCTAAACACCTCCAGGGATGGGGACTCCACCACCTCCCTGGGCAGCACATCCCAATGGTCAATCTCTCTTGCTGGGAAGAACTTCTTCCTAACATCCAGCCTGAACCTCCCCTGGCACAGCTTGAGACTGTGTCCTCTTGTTCTGCTGCTGGGTGCCTGGGAGAAGAGACCAACCCCCACCTGGCTACAACCTCCCTGCAGGGAGTTGCAGAGAGCAAGAAGGTCTCCCCTGAGCCTCCTCTTCTGCAGGCTAAGCAACCCCAGCTCCCTCAGCCTCTCCTCCCAGGGCTGTGCTCCAGACCCCTCCCCAGCTTTGTTGCCCTTCTCTGGACACCTTCAGGAGTCTCAATGTCCTCCTTAAATTGAGGGGCCCAGAACTGGACACAGGACTCAAGGTGTGGCCTAACCAGTGCTGAGCACAGGGCACAATGACCTCCCTGCTCTGTTGACAAATGCCTGCAGTGATAGAATGAGGGACAATGACTTCAAACTAGAGAAGAACAGATTTAGATTGGATGTTAGGAGCAAGTTCTTTACCATGATGGTAGTGGAACACTGGAACAGGTTGCCCAGGGAGGTGTTTGGGGCCAAATCCCTGCAGATATTAAAAGAGAGGCTCAACAGGGCTCTGGGCAGCATGATCTAGTTGAGGATGCCCCTGCTTACTGCAGAGGGGCTTCCTTCCAACCCAGACCATTCTATGATTCTAAAGTTTCCAGTGCTTCACAGTCCCTTTTGCTAAGGAAAGAGTAGAGAGTGAAACCACCATTCAGGGAAAAAAATGCTGTTTAGCAGTTTCTCCTCCAGGAAAAGCTTCAGCTCCTAAGTATAGAGGCAGCTTGGTTAACTTTCCAGAAGCCAGGAATCTCAGTATCACAGTACAGTAGAGGTTGGAAGGGACCTCCAGAGATCCAGTCCAACCCCCCTGCCAAAGCATGATCTGTGCAGCACCTCCTGCCTACTGTAACAAACAAACCAGCAGACCTGCACAGGTCTTCCAGACACAGCAAGTGGCACAGGTGAGAACAGCCTGACTGCACAGCACGCTTCCAGCATCCCCCCAGGCCAGTCTAGACCTCCCCGCGGCACAAGGTGTGCAGGATTTACTCGGTTCCAAAAGAGCTAACCCTTGGCAGCTGAAAGCAACCCAAGCACAAGCTGTGCCGTGATGCTACAGGTGCTGACAGGCAGGCCACGGAGCCCTGCCTTTGTCCCTCTTTACTCCACGGAGGTGGTGACACACGGGCTGGGCAAAGCTCCACGCCAAAGCAGGAAGGAAGCGGCACCTGGGTGCCTGAGCTGCTCCCGGGTGGAAGCAGGCAGCGAGACACAAACGCTGCTGCTTCATCTACCGCCTTGGAGCAGCCGTGATTGCAAGGTACGCTCCCAGGGAGGGAGAAGACGACAGAAGCCCTCCCGGCTTTGGAGGGTTCAGAGAAACGACGCCAGGAAGCCGGCTCCGGCGGGCTGCCGGAGTTCTTTCGAGCAACCCCAGCTACAGCCGAGGTCGGCTGCTCTGCTACCTCCATCCGCAAAACAAAACACAAGTCACAAACAACTCTTAAGTTAATAACAATAAATAAGCAAGCAGGCTCTCAACCAACCCAACCGCTTCCAAGCGACGCTCTGGCACCTTCCCCCCAGACCCTCAGCGAGCACAAGAAGA
The DNA here is from genome assembly GCF_014839835.1 of Dryobates pubescens. Classification (NCBI taxonomy): domain Eukaryota; kingdom Metazoa; phylum Chordata; class Aves; order Piciformes; family Picidae; genus Dryobates; species Dryobates pubescens. Next base: position 12,587,390 of record NC_071641.1, read on the forward strand.
TTCCTGCCCCGGCCTCACTCAGCTGAAACCCCCACAAAGCCAGCTGAAAACACCGGGTTTAACCCCGAAACGAGACACCAGGGAGGAGGGGATGCTCGTGGAGGGGCACAGCATGGGCCTCGCCCGGCCGCGGCGGAGGGGGGTCCGGGGTGGGGGAGGTCCGGCGGGAGGGGCTGGACCTCCCCCACCCCGGACCCCCCCTCCGCCGGCGGCCAGGCTCGGCCAGACAACCCCCGAGGAGCCCCCCAGACCCACCAGCCGGGCCACGCCTCGACATCCCCACCCAGACAACCCCTGCGAAGCGACCCAGACCCGCCCCCAACCCTACCTCCCACCCCCGCCCACACCGACCCCTGGGGCTAGGCAAGGCCCCGGCCTCAAGCGCCTGAGGACGGCGCAGGCCGCGCAGGGAACAGCCTATCTCTGCCACTCACTCAGCACCCTCCACACTCACCATCGCTGTTGCTTTCCTCCTTCCTCCTCCTCCTCCTCCTCCTCCTCCTGCCGCCTTTGGGTTCGGCAGGGTCGCGGCTCGGCTCCTCCCCGGCGCGCCGCGGGCACTGCGCGCTCCCGCCGCGAGGGGAGGGGCGGCGGCCGCGAGGGGAAGCGGCGGGGCGAGGGGGCGGGGCGAGGGGCGGGGCGAGGGGCGGGACTTTAGAGGTGGAGCAGGCGCTGGAACGCGAATCTCGGTGTTGAATTAGAAGCTTGGGGAGTGAAATACAAACGGGGTGCGGAGTGCCGGCATAGCCCCAGCGGGGCGAGGGAGGTGATTCGCCCTCTCTGCTCCGCTCTGGGGCGTAATCCCCTCCCGCCCCTGCTGCGTACACTGCTGGGGATCAGCCCCGGGACACGGCTGGGGCAGGGCTGTGGGGGCAGGGCGCTGGGTCGCCTCCAGCTTTGCACCCACCACCAAGTCCTTCTCCACAGGGCTGCTCTCCACCTCTTCATCGCCAGCCTGCGTTGATATTGAGCGTTGCCCCAACCCAGCTGCGGGACCTTGCGCTTGGCCCTCAGAAGATTCGCCCATGTTTTGTCCGGCTCCCTCCACTCCTTTCCTTCTGCCGGAGACGCAAACCAGAATCACAGGATTGTCAGGGCTGGAAAAGACCTCAAGGCTCAGCCAGTTCCAGCCCCCTGCCATGGGCAGGGACACCTCACACTGCAGCAGGTTGCTCACAGCCACATCCAGCCTGGCTGCAAACACCTCCAGGCAGGAGGCTTCTACCACCTCCCTGGGCAACCTGTGCCAAGCTCTCACCACCCTCATGGGGAAGAACTTCCTAACATTCAATCTCAATCTACTCACTTCTAGTTTTGCTCCATTCCTCTCAGTCCTATCACACCCTGACACCCTCAAAAGTCCCTCCCCAGCTGTCTTGTAGCCCCCTTCAGAACACTGGAAGGCCACAATTAGGTCTCAGAGTCTTCTCTTCTCCAGACTGAACAACACCAACTCTCTCAGTCTGTCTCCATAGCAGAGCAGCTCCAGCCCTTCTGGCCCTTCATGGCCCTTCTCTGGACACCTTCCAGCACCTCCAGATCCTTCCTGTGCTAGGGGCTCCAGACCTGGATGCAGTACTCCAGCTGTGGTCTCAGCAGAGTGGAGCAGAGGGGCAGAATCCCCTCCCTGCCCTGCTGGCCACACTTCTCTTGCTGCAGCCCAGGCTCTGCTTGGCTCTCTGGGCTGCAAGTGCTCCCTGCTGGCTCCTGCTGAGCTTCTCCTCCCCCAGCATCCCCAAGACCTTTTCTTCAGGGCTGCTCTCAAGTCAGTCCCTGCCCAGCCTATATTGGTGCTTGGGATTGCCCTGACTCAGCTGCAGGACCTTGCACTTGGTCTTGCTGAACCTAGTGAGGTTGGCTTGGGCCCAGCTCTGCAGCCTGTCCAGGTCCCTCTGGATGGATCCCTTCCCTCCAGCATGGCAGCTTACTGCCTTCAGCAAACCTGCTGAGGGTGCACTCAGTGCCACTGCCCATGCAGGTGTCACCACTCTGCAGGGATTAGGGTGGGCTTATCAACTGATGGGTTTGGACTTTTCATAGAGCCATCCAATTACCAAGTTGGAATGGGCTACAAATATCATCTGGTTCAACCTGATGTGGCAAAAGATGGCCCAGCATCCTGTCCAGCCCAATCCACAGTGTCCAGTGTTGGGGACTTTGCTGCTTCCCTGGGGAGATTTCCCCACAAGAACAGTCAGCTAGTGGAATAAAATTGTCCTTGTGCCTCCCTGGAATTTCTGCAGGAGTCACTTCTGCCACTACCCCTTGTCCTTTCCATGTCACTCCTTGTAAAAAGGAAGTCTTCATCTTCTCTGTAGTCACCCTTTATACACTGGAACACAATGGGGAGGTTTCTCCTAAGCCTTCTTGAGGCTGAACAAATTCTACTTCTCTCAGTCTTTCCTCACAGCTTCTCAGTCCTTTGAAGGTCTTCCTAGTCCTTCTCTGGAGCCTCTCCAGCCTGTTTACATCTCTTTTGTACAGCAGGGGCCAAAACTTGAATGCAATATTCCAGGTGTGGGCTGACCATTGCTGAGTAGAGTGGGATTATCATTGAATACTTTGGGTTGGAAGGGACCTTTAAAGATCATCTTGTGCCCCTCCCCCAGCCTGCATTCCTACTCCCAGCCACATCCCCAGCCCACAGTCCTTGTCCATACAGTGTTCCTATCCTGTAGCCCCTGATCCCTGCCATGGCCACACCTTGCAGTCCTCAGTCTCCCTCCCCACCAAGTCCCTGTAACTCTAACCCCCACCTTCCAACCTCTCATTTCAGGGTATCTCCAGCTGCTTAGCTTTGATGATGGTGACAACTCACCCCAGGTTGAGCTGTGAAGGGACAGCAGTTCAGCACACATACACACCCTGTATTCAGCAAGGACATCTGCAACTAGAGCTGGTTGCTCACAGCCCTGAACAACCTCACTTGGAATGGTTCTAGGGCAACCATTCCAGCCCTCTGGGCAACATGGGACAGAGTCTCATCACTCTCAGAGTAAAGTATGTCTTCCTCAGATCTAGTCTGAAGCTTCCTCTTTTAGTCCAAAATCATTAAGAGAAGGGTGGTCAGCAGGTTGAAGGAGGTGATTCTCCCCTTCTACTCTGCCCTGGTGAGACCCCACCTGGAGTACTGCATCCAGTTCTGGAGCCCCTAGCACAGGAAGGATCTGGAGGTGCTGGAAGGTGTCCAGAGAAGGGCCACGAGGATGAGCAGAGGGCTGGAGCTGCTCTGCTATGGAGACAGACTGAGAGAGTTGGGGCTGTTCAGTCTGGAGAGGAGAAGGCTCTGAGGAGACCTAACTGTGGCCTTCCAGGATCTGAAGGGGGCTACAGGAAAGCTAGGGAGGAATGTTTTAGGGTATCAGGTAGTGATAGGACTGGGGGGAATGGAGCAAAACTGGAATTGGATAGACTGAAATTGGATGTTAGGAAGAAGTTGTTCCCCAGGAGGGTGGTGAGAGACTGGCACAGGTTGCCCAGGGAGGTGGTGGAAGCCTCCTGCCTGGAGGTGTTTGCAGCCAGGCTGGAGGTGGCTGTGAGCAACCTGCTGTGGTGTGAGGTGTCCCTGCCCATGGCAGGGGGTTGGAGCTGGCTGAGCCTTGAGGTCTTTTCCAACCCTGACAATTCTAAGATCTGGTCTCTTACACTACAGTGACCACAGAGAGAGGAGCTCCTGCTGATAGCAAGTAGGAGAATTAGTGTGCAAACTGTTCTTGGAGCTCGAGCCCTAATCTGCTGATGCAAAATACAAGGAGGCCTCCTTGCTTCAGGAGCTCTACATTAACACAGTCATGAGGGATTCTTGGTTAGCACGACATCTGCTGAAGCTGACTCTCGATTCAGAAGTTATTCCAGCACCCCAGCTGCTCTGCACCCACATCACTGCTACATTTGAGCCAGCAGTGTGCCCAGGAGGAAGTGTGGCCAGCAGGAGCAGGGAAGCTATTCTGTTCCTGGACTCAGCACTGGTTAAGCCACACCTTGAGTCCTGTTCTGGGCCCCTCAATTTAAGGAGGACATTGAGACTCCTGAAGGTGTCCAGAGAAGGGCAACAAAGCTGGGGAGGGGTCTGGAGCACAGCCCTGTGAGGAGAGGCTGAGGGAGCTGGGGTTGCTTAGCCTGGAGAAGAGGAGGCTCAGGGGAGACCTTCTTGCTCTCTGCAACTCCCTGCAGGGAGGTTGTAGCCAGGTGGGGGTTGGTCTCTTCTCCCAGGCAAGCAGCAGCAGAACAAGAGGACACAGTCTCAAGCTGTGCCAGGGGAGGTTTAGGCTGGGTGTTAGGAAGAAGTTCTTCCCAGCAAGAGAGATTGGCCATTGGGATGTGCTGCCCAGGGAGGTGGTGGAGTCCCCATCCCTGGAGGTGTTTAGGAAGAGCCTGGATGGGGTGCTTGGTGCCATGGTTGAGTTGATCAGATGGTGCTGGGGGATAGGTTGGACTGGATGATCTCAAAGCTCTCTTCCAACCTGGTTAATTCTGTTCTGTTCTATTTGTCAGATGCACAGAGCTCCTGCATTCTGGGGAAGGATGTTTTTTGCTCCCTGCAAAATGTAATGCAGGAACAGTCAACACAGCATTATCTCTCTTCTGGCTGGATCAGGTGTGACCCCATGAGGCCAAGGCTGAGTTTCAAACACAGCAAGCAGAATATTGAGACCAGCCTCCTCCAAGCACAGCAGCTTTTAGGGTACCCAGGGCAAACACCACTTGACCAACACCCAAGGGCCAGAAGGAGGTGTGAGGAACCAAACATTTAGAAGGTACTGTGTTAGAGAATGGTTCCTTGAAGGAAACCTGTCGCTGTGTAGGGGTCAGGGTATGGATAAGGTAACGGTCTGCACGACAAGAATCAAACACAAGCAGAGCTTCTAGAAGGCCAAAAAAGCGACTGAGTTATTCCAGCACACAACTCATATATTGTGTGTGTCGTTAGTGTGGCTGCCTGCAACTGGTTAATGAACTTTGCTCAAGATTCTCATGGGTCAGGATAGCATTGCCATAGTTACTTGTTAAGCTAGTCCAGGTGGCCTCACTTCTTATCGTGCAGTTTCTCCTTCCCACTCATTCTGTCCAGGGAGTTTCCAGATTCCCATGGCAGCACAGAGATGTTTTCTCACCAGAGCTCTTCCGAGGGTTCACAGATACATCACAGTCCCCCACAGAAACCTACATGTTGACTGAAGAGAATCACACTCACGGAATGCTGGGGGTTGGAAGGGGCCCCTGGAGATCAAGTCCAACCCCCCTGCCAAAGTGAGATCACCTGGGGCAGGCCACAGTGTGCTCATGCATAGGCCAGCTGGGGTAACAGAGGTGATGCTGCCCCTTTGCTCTTGTGAGACCTCACCTTGAATACTGCAGCCAGTTCTGGGGTCCCCATCCAAAGGAAGGCACAGAACTGCTGGAGCAAGTCCAGAGAAGGGCCACAAGGATGATTCAAGGGCAGGAGCACCTCTGCTGTGAGGATAGGCTGAGGGAGCTGGGGTTGTGCAGCCTGGAGAAGAGAAGACTCCAGGGAGACCTTGGAGCTGCCTTCCAATACCTGAAGGGAGCCTACAGGAAAGCTGGAGAGGGACTTATCATGAGGGTGTCTAGAGACAGGACCAGGGGGGATGGTTTTAAGCTGAGGGTGAGTAGGTTTAGACTGGATCTTAGGAAGAAGTTCTTCAGTATGAGGGTGAGACTCTGGAATAGGTTGCCCAGAGGCTGTGGATATCCCCTCCCTGAAGGTGTCCAAGGCCTTGGGCAACCAAGTCTAGTTGAGAGGCATCCCTACCCATAGCTGGGAGGTTGGAGCCAGACATGGCTACGACGGAGGTTCTTGGAATCAATACGGCTGACCAATATGATCGGTACTGATCCTTTATTGTTCCAGTGTTGCAGGCCTATGGCTCAGGCCTATGGTGAGAGCATGGCACAGTAAAGCATGGAAGGAGAGGAGAGAGGACAGGCAGAAAAAGAAGTGCATAGCAAGGAAACTGCTACAATTTATATAACCTTGGTGTGCCTTGTTGGCATGGACTCATTGGTTCCCTAGGAGTGACCACACATCACGCTATCGTAGATTATTGGTCCTGCTACGGATGACACGCGAGGTTTGTTGATGCAGCTGCATGTCCTGTTGTCCCGAGATAACTCACTATGTTTCTAGCTACCAGCATCTTGGTTTTGTTACAGTGCTGCAGGCACAGCACTGCTTTGGCATACTGCTAGCTGGCTCTGCACTTACTCTGAGCATGGCCTACCACCATGCCAGGCCCTAGGGCTGCACTGCCAGATTGCTCACACCACTCGTCACTATCATTCCCACAATTTCTGAGGTCACTTCCCACCTAAGCCTTTCTGTGATCAAGACCCACAGCTTGACCACTTCAGGGCTGACCAAAACCATGTTAAGAGCACTCAATGAATTAATCTTTAACACTGACAAACTTGAGACATCAAACACCTCTTTAAGAAGCCTGTTCCAGTGTTTGACCACCTGGTGAAGAAACGTTTCTTCATCTCCAGCCTGAATCTCCCCTGAGGCAGCCTTAAACCCTTCCCATGCATCATGTGTTGTATTCACAGATTGCATTGGGTTGGAAGAGTGCCTCAGAAGTCATCTTGTCCAGTCCCCAGACAGCAAGCTGGGACACCTCCAACCTCAGAGAGTCACAGAATCCTTTTGGTTGGAAAAGCCTTTAAAGATCATGGAGCCCAACCATTCTCTAACTCTATCAAGCCTGGTGCTAGACCATGTCCCTCAGCACCACATCTCTGCCTTTTCAACACCTCCAGGGATGGGGATTCCACCACCTCTCTCTCTGGGGGACCTGTTCCAGTGTTGGAGAATCCTTTCAGTGAAGAAGTTTCTTCTGATACCCAGCCTAAGCCTAAACCTTCCTCTGATACCCAACCTAAAGCTAAACATTCTCTGATACCCAACCTAAGCCTAAACCATCCTCTGATACCCAACCTAAACCTAAACCTTCTCTGATACCCAACCTAAGCCTAAACCTTCCTCTGATACCCAACCTAAACCTAAACCTTCCTCTGATACCCAACCTAAACCTAAACCTTCCTCTGATACCCGACCTAAACCTAAACCTTCCTCTGATACCCGACCTTAACCTAAACCTTCCTTTGATGCCCAGCCTAAGCCTAAACCTTCTCTGATACCCAACCTAAGCCTAAACCTTCCTCTGATACCCAACCTAAACCTAAACCTTCCTTTGATGCCCAGCCTAAGCCTAAACCTTCTCTGATACCCAACCTAAGCCTAAACCTTCTCTGATACCCAGCCTAAACCTCCCCTGCTGCAACTCGAGGCCATTTCCTTTCATCCTCTCATTGCTCCTCGGGAGAAGAGACCAAGCCCCGCCTGGCTCCAGCCTGCCTTCAGGGAGCTGCAGAGAGCAAATGGTGTCAGTGGGTGGTGGTGAATGGAGGATGCTCTGAGAGCAGCAGCAGCAGCAGCATGGAGATGAAGGCTGACAAGAAAATACAAAGCCCAGAGGTGGGAAGTGCAAGGATGGGATCCCAGCAAGCTTGTGCCCAGAGCCTGGCACCACCAAGTCAGTGCTCAGCAGGAGGAGATGCTTCCTTAACAGCTTCCCAGATTGAAAGGGACCCTCAAAGGTCTTCTTGTCCCACCCGCTGCAGCAAGCAGGGACCCCTCCAACTAGATCAGGCTGCCCAGGGCAAAGCCTGATTCACTGGGTATGTTCAGCACATCCCATCCTCCTCCCCCTCCTCAGGGAGTCATAGAGAACAATAAGGTCACCCCCTAGCCTCCTCCTCTCCCAAACTAGACAAGCCCAGAGACCTTAGTTGCTCCCACAGGATGCTTCCAGTTAAGTAGCATCCAAGCAGGCAAAGGAGAAGGTGGTCATGCAATGTTTCCCAGCTCTGAGGAGCATGCCCCAAGGTTGGGACAACAAACAGCTGTCCTTTGAGGGAGCAGAGGCATCCTGGAAAGAGGGAGACATGGCCAAAGGCAAAAAGAAAGAGAAACGTTTCAAGCCAGTTCCTTGGGCAGTAAACAGCAGAGCAGCCAGAGGGCAGACACCCAAGTGGGTGCTCTGGTTGCTGGTAGGTGGTGTAACCTGGACAGATGCCACAGCAGCATTTGGCTTGTTTCCATCCCCAAAATTAACACCTGGAGCACCTGCAGGTCAGTGTGTCACAGAGTGCTGCCTCTGCCACCTGCCTGGTACATTAAGCAACTTCCTCCCTTTCCTGGGGGTGGCAGCAAGACCAAGCACCCACCCTGAGAGAACCACAGAATGTTAGGGGCTGGAAGGGACCTCCAAAGATCAGAGGATCAACAAGGTTAGAAAAGACCTCAAGGATCATCAAGTCCAACCTGTCACCCAACACCTCATGACTACTAGACCATGGCACCAAGTGCCACATCCAGTCCCCTCTTGAGCACCTCCAGGGATGGGGACTCCACCACCTCCCTGGGCGGCACATTCCAAGGGCTAACAACTCTCTGTGAAGAACTTTCTCCTCACCTCCAGCCTAAACCTCCCCTGGCACAGCTTGAGACTCATCCAGTCCAAGGCCCTGCCAGAGCAGGGTCACCTTTACCACATCACACAGGAACACATCTAGGCATGCCTTGAATATCTCCAGAGATGGAGACTCCACAACCCCCCTGGGCAGCCTGTGCCAGTGTTCTGTCACCCTCCTGGGGAAGAACTTCTTCCTCACATCCAATCTCAATCTCCCCATTTCTAGTTTTGCTCCATCCCCCCCAGTCCTATCCCTCCCTGACACCCTCAAAAGTCCCTCCCCAGCTTTCCTGGAGCCCCCTGCAGATCCTGGAAGGCCACAATTAGGTCTCCTCAGAGCCTTCTCTTCTCCAGACTGAACAGCCCCAACTCCCTCAGTCTGTCTCCATAGCAGAGCAGCTCCAGCCCTCTGCTCATCCTCATGGCCCTTCTCTGGACACCTTCCAGCACCTCCAGACCCTTCCTGTATTAGGGGCTCCAGAGCTGGACACAGTGCTCCAGGTAGGGTCTCAGAGTTGAGTAGAGAAAGTGTAGAAATGTTGCTGCTTGGAAAACATCCTAAAATAAATATATGTCTATCTATTTCTGTGTCAAAAATATTTTTGATCTCCAGGTGAATGAAAGGAAAATCTTGTTTGTTTTTCTACCCTGAAAATAAAAGCAAAGCCTCTTAGGCTGCATCCTGTGAGCCCTGCTGATCTTTCCACACACCTTCACATAATGCCAGGAAACCAAGAGCTTGGTTTGTTTAACCTGACAGTGCAGGTAGAAAGGGAATAATGTAGCTGGTGGGTGGGGGAGGAAGAGGCAGCCCAGGGAGGGAGAGGAGCACTTTGAGGGAAAAGGACAATGGGTGGCACAAGAACAAATGGATGCAGGTTGGCCCTGGACCCATTTAGGCTGAGGGCTGCAGGAGGGTTTGCAGCCGTGGGAATGCCGTGGCTCTGCAACAGCCTTTTCACCAGAGGGATGGGATTGCATAGGATCATAGAGCTGTTTGGGTTGGAAGAGACCTCCAAGATCATCCAGCCCAGCCACTGACCCAACACCACCATGGCCATTAAACCATGTCCCCAAGTACCATGGCCGCAGGTTTCTTGAACCCCTCCACCGCCTCCCTGACCACTCTTGCAGAAAAGACATCTTTCCTCATCTCCAACCTGAACCTCCTCTGGCACAATTTCAGGCCACTTTCTCTCATCCTGTCACCTGATACTAGGGAGAAGAAACTGACCCCTACCTCACTCCAATCTCTTTCAGGGAGTTGTAGAGAGCAATGAGGTCTCCCCTCAGCCTCCTCTCTTCTCCAGGCTAAACACCCCCAGTTCCCTCAGCTGCTCCTCACCAGACCTGTTCTCCAGACCCTCCAAAGCAGGTTTAGGGAGGGGATTCTGTCCCTCTGCTCTGCAGCCCCCAGCTGCACTGTAGTGTCCAGCTCTGAAGCCCCCAACACAAGAGAGACATGGAACTGTTGTAGCAGTCCAGAGGAGGGCCATGACGATGGTCAGAGAGCTGGGGCACCTCTCCTCAGAGGACAGGCTGAGAGAGTTTGGGTTGTTCAGCCTGGGGGAGAGAAGGGTCCAGGGAGACCTTAGACCAAACTTCTAGTATTTGAAGTGGGCCACACCTTGAGTCCTGTGTCCAGTTCTGGGCCCCTCAGGTTAGGAAAGAGGTTGAGCTGCTGGAAGGTGTCCAGAGAAGGGCAACAAAGCTGGGAAGGGGTCTGGAGCACAGCCCTGTGAGGAGAGGCTGAGGGAGCTGGGGTTGCTTAGCCTGCAGAAGAGGAGGCTCAGGGGAGACCTTCTTGCTCTCTGCAACTCCCTGAAGGGAGGTTGTAGCCAGGTGGGGGTTGGTCTCTTCTCCCAGGCACCCAGCACCAGAACAAGAGGACACAGTCTCAGGCTGCACCATGGGAGGTTCAGGCTGGATGTTAGGAAGAAGTTCTTCCTAGCAAGAGAGATTGGCCATTGGGATGTGCTGCCCAGGGAGGTGGTGGAGTCCCCATCCCTGGAGGTGTTTAGGAAGAGCCTGGATGGGGTGCTTGGTGCCATGGTTGAGTTGATCAGATGGTGCTGAGTGATAGGCTGGACTGGATGATCTCAGAGGTCTCTTCCAACCTGGTTAATTCTATTCTATCTTTAAGACCCCTTCCAAACAAATTTCTATGATCCTTCACAGCTTTACATCTGAGGTCAAGAATGTCTCGAAACAAGGAGACTGGCTCCATGGAGATCAGGTCTTTCCATACTCTTTTAAATCATGGTTTCCATTTTTCCTCTGGCCCCTCACACTGCTCAGCTCTTCCAGAAGTCCAGGCAGAAGTGGTTTTTGCCACACTTCAGGTGAAGACACAAATGCAAGCACCTTGGCTTCTCTTTGCTGTGGTTGTGCCAAAGTGGCTGCTCTCATACAGAGAAGGGAATTGCCTTTCACAGGAGCAGCTGGCCACCTCCTGAGCTCCTGGCCCTGCTCTCCATCCACCTCTGCTGCTGCTGCTGACCCCAAGAAGGGCTGGGAAGCAGAGCCTGGGGCTGAGGAGTGGAAGAGCCAGGCTGCTTGCATGACCTAAAGCCTGCTGCAGAATAAGGCCAGGAGAGTAATTTTGCCGGTGGATGATCACTGTTCACACTTGCAGCATCCTAGACACAGCAAGAGGACCTCTCCCACAAAGCTGCAGTCTGGACACCCTCACTCTGCCAACCAAGAGGCCTGCCAGCATTGCTCATGCTAAAACAGAGCTCTCACAGCTTCCTTTAGATGTTGTCTTGGGAAAAGGGCTGGAGAGAGGAAAAGGGAAACAAGCAAGATGTGGTTTTGCAGTGCTTCAGTAGCCTCCCTACCAGCAGGGCTGTTAGCCTTGTACCAGGAGTACTTCAGGTTACAGAGAATTGCCCCTAGAACCAGAGAGACAGCTAACCTGGTTGGAAAAGATCATCAGATCTAACCATTGACCTAACACTACCATGACCATTAAACCACATCCTTCAAGATCACCAACTCCACCCCTTCACCAAACACTGGCAGGTGACCCTCAGCACCACACACAAAAGTTTTCTGAGCACCTCCAGGGATGGTGGCTCCACCACCTCCCTGGGCAGCCTGCTCCAATGCCTGGCCACTCTTCCAGCAAAGAAATTGTTCCTAATCACAGAGTGGTCAGGGTTAGAAGTGACCTCAAGGATCATCCAGTTCCAACCCCCCTGCCATGGCCAGGGACACCTCACACTACTACCCTCATGGGCTGCAAGTGCACACTGCTGGCTCCTGTTGAGCTTCTCATCCATCAATTTCAATGTTGATTGGGCTAGCTCCAGTCCAATGGTTCAGCTATTGCCATTATACCAGGAGTTATGATCTAGATTTTACAAGCCTGGTTTATTTATAAAGCTTATTTTGTACCTCCCAAGAACATCACCTGGTGCAGTATTGGGGGAGGGGAGGAAAATAACCCTAAACCTTTCTGAAGTGATGTTAACATTGCTGCTGGGTGGAATTGCTCCAAACGAGGCTGGATCCTGGTGTTCAGGCTGGAGAAATCTCCATCCAGGTGCTTGTGCAAGCACCAGCTCTTAAAAGACAGCTGGAAGTGTGAGGATCTCAGCCAAACCTTGCCTGATGTGCCTTTGCATGTAGCCTGTGCTGTGCAATCAAACCAGAGTGTGGTAGAGAGATTCCCTAAGCTGTTTGAAGGGTATGGCACTTGCAAAGCATCTCACAGGTGATTTAACCCAGACCTCTGAACTCTTAGAGTTGTGGAAGGAAGTCCAGAGTCAAAACCTGAGCTCCTGGGTGCCCACAACTTGCTCCACATTGAGACATGAGTGCCATAGAATCACAGAATTGTCAGGGTGGGAAAGGACCTCAAGGCTCAGCCAGCTCCAACCCCCTGCCATGGGCAGGGACACCTCACACCACAGCAGGCTGCTCACAGCCACATCCAGCCTGGCTGCAAACACCTCCAGGCAGGAGGCTGCCACTACCTCCCTGGGCAACCTGTGCCAGGCTCTCACCACCCTCATGGGGAACAGCTTCTTCCTCACATCCAATCTCAATGTACCCATTTCTATTGTTTTCCCCACTCCCTCTAGTCCTAATCTCCAACCTAAACCTCCCTTGGTGCAACCTAAGGCCATTTCCTCTCATTCTGTCACCTGATACTAAGGAGAAGAGTCAACATTTATGGGGGGGGGGGGGGGGGGGGGGGGGGGTGAGAATGTCCTTGAGACCAAACCATCAGGACTACAACTTCCCAAGCAGAACAAAGTCCCCTTTCTTCCGGCAGCCCCAGCTCTGCCTGCTCATTCCTGCAAGCAAGGAGCACCCCACCAGGGTGGGGAGGGAACAAAAGGAGTTGCAATCAAGTAGTGTGGGCAAGCGCCCCTCGGTTCGGGGGCGGGCAAGCGCCCCTCGGTTCGGGCGCGGGCAAGCGACCCTCGGCTCGGGGGCGGGCAAGCGCCCCTCGGTTCGGGGGCGGGCAAGCGCCCCTCGGTTCGGGCGCGGGCAAGCGCCCCTCGGCTCGGGGGCGGGCAAGCGACCCTCGGCTCGGGGGCGGGCAAGCGCCCCTCGGTTCGGGCGCGGGCAAGCGCCCCTCGGCTCGGGGGCGGGCAAGCGCCCCTCGGTTCAGGCGCGGGCAAGCGCCCCTGGTTCAACATGCATTGCTGAGACACCCACACAAGCCAGGACAGCACAGATTTCAACGTTTCTGGTGGTTTTTAAGGGGATATCGCCTTGTTTGTAGCTGAAGGTAGTAACAGCTTGGTTGATTTGACTCCGTTGTGCTTAGGTCTGGTGGTCCTGAAGAGGAGGTGCAGGCTCATGCATCGAAAGCAGTGTGACCAGCAGGACAAGGGAGGGGGATTCTCCCACTTTACTTTGCTCTTGTAAGACCCCACCTGGAGCGCTGCTTCCAGCTCTGGTGCCCCGAGTATAACAGGGACAAAGAACTGCTGGAGCAGGTCCAGAGGAAGGCCACAAAGATGATCAGAGGGCTAGAGAACCTCCCCTTATGGGGACAGGCTGAGAGAGTTGGGGGTGGTCAGCCAGGAGAAGAGAAGGTTCCGAGGAGACCTTATTGTGGCCTTCCAGTATCTGAAGGGGCCTACAAGAAAGCTGGGAAGGGACTTTGTCCAAGGGCTTGTAGTGATTGGATGAGGGGGGATGGGTTGAAGCTCGAGGAGGGCAGATTCAGACTGGAGATTAGGAAGACATTCTTTGCAGTAAGGATGGTGAGACGCTGGAACAGGCTGCCCAGGGAGGCTGTGGATGCTCCCTTCCTGGAGGTGTTCAAGGCCAGGTTGGATGAGGCCTTGAGCAGCCTGGGCTGGTGGAAGGTGTCCCTGCCTGTGGCAAGGGGGTTTGAACCAGATGACCTTTAATGTCCCTTCCAACCTAAACTGTTCTATGAATCTATGAACCTTTAAAAACCAGGAAGAAAAGTGACTTCATGTAGGTTGAAGGCTCTGAGCTCCACATCTGAGCAGAGAGCTTCTCTTGGAGAGTAAATTCCTTTCTCTGCTTCCCCAGGACTTACAGTCACTCACATGGGCCCTTTACAAGCAGCTTGATGTTGCCCTCCTAAGCATGTCACCAGCACCACATGAAGTGACAAATCAAAGAGCAAGCCATTAGCAAACCTCCAGCTGGGATCCTCGGACCTTCAGGGAGGTGCAATAAGTCCATGCTCCTCCAAGAAATGTTTCTCCTTGCTTCAGCAAGAGGCAGGAGTGATAACCCCTGCTCCAGCCAGCCATGCTTTGTAGGAGATGGAAATGAGCAACTGGCTTCCCTGGGTCAGACCATGATGGATGCCTGGTCTCTCACCCCCAGACTCCTTTCCCCTCCATGCATTCCCTCATGACTGATTAAAGCCCACAGCAGGTGGTGCTGGGGAGGCTGGTAGCAGCTGCCAGCCATGCCAAGAAGCTGTCCAAGTAAGCAGACCTGGACCTCCAAGGCTTCCCTGGAATCACAGAACTGTAGAGGCTGGAAGAGACCTCTGAGATCATCGAGTCCAGAGGTGCCCCTAGAGCTCACAACCCCACTGCTGCTCCTGCTAAGCTGCTGCCACCAAACCATGTCCTCAGCTCCACATCCACAGGGCTTGCTCAGACGCCATTCAACCTGGCCTTGAACACCTTGAACACCTGCAGGGACCAGGCATCCACAACCTCCCTGGGCAACCTGTACCAGTGTCTTACCACCCTCACAGGGAAGAATTTCCTCCTGATACCTAAATCTTCTCTATTTCAGTTTGAAATCATCACCTCTTGTTCCATCATTGCTGTGGTGGTTTGAAAGGAAAGGCTCTGCTTTCCCTCCCCCACTGAGAAAAAGACCACGGCTAAACCCAGTCAGAGAAATGAGATTATATTTTACAAGGAAACAGATTCTATGTAACACAACAAATACAGGTATTTTACAATATATACAGGAATATACAGCAAATGAACTCAACCAGAAACCAGACCCCCCACAGAGGGGGCTTCCCCCTGTGCCCCCTTCAACCCCCTACCTCCCTTCTCCCCCAAAAGAGGTAGAAGAAGAGACGAGGACAGTTAACAGGGCAGGAAAAGAATAAAGGCCTTGCACAGGGAGTTAGTATCTTATCTTAGTTGGCCAGAATCCCAGAAGCAGATCCAGCCGAAAGGGACAGCGAAGGAAGGAAGACTGAGAGAAAGTTCCCAACTCCCCTGGGTCCAATCTCTCCTCCCACAATCCTACCAATGAAATTCGTTTAGAAAACCAAAATATTTTACAAACATTTAGCCAGTGTGCCCCTTCCTTAAAGGCACAGCGTCAAACAGCCACAATCCACCCCTTCTAAACAATTTCATTGGTCGTTCGCACTGTCCATCCAATCGGAAACAATATTTACAGTTCCTGAGTAAAGTTCATAGTCCGTTCCGGCTATACTCAGATGTAGATGATTCAGAAGTCCAAAAAAGTCAGGAAATAAGAAAATGGAAACCAACTTGCCTCTCCACAGACGAAGTGAAGAAAAGGCAAACAGGAACACAGGGACTCTCAGTTGACTCAGGGCTCTCAGGGTTCGTGCACTGTAGATTCCTCAGGGACTCTTCCTTTGGACGCGTTGTAGCTGTACAACAGTCTGAAATTAAACTCTTTCAGCTAAAGTTAAATCTCTTTGTGGAATACACTGAATTTCACCATTCTCTTGCATTACCCAATAAGTGTGACCCGGACCTTCTGCTGAAACCACCCCTCGGACAGGTTTAGCCTCCCCTGAGGGCGAAAATACCCAAACAGTTTTACCTAACAGATTCTTTTCTCTAACAACAGGAACTCTATCACCTTCTACTTTCTGTATCAGATCTGAATGTGCCGGTCCAGCTCGGTTCACTGAACCTCTACTATTCACCAGCCAGGTTGCTTGTGCTAAATGTTTCTCCCAGTTTTTCAAAGCTCCACCTCCCATGGCTTTGAGAGTGGTCTTCAACAAACCGTTGTAGCGTTCAATCTTCCCTGCAGCTGGTGCATAGTAAGGAATGTGGAAAATCCACTCAATACCGTGCTCTTTTGCCCAGCTCTTTACAAGGTTGTTCTTGAAGTGAGTTCCGTTGTCTGACTCAATCCTCTCTGGAGTTCCGTGTCTCCACAGGATCTGTCTCTCCAGACCAAGAATGGTGTTGCGTGCAGTTGCGTGTGGAACTGCATAAGTTTCCAGCCATCCGGTGTTCACCTCTACCATAGTAAGCACGTATTGCTTACCAGAACGAGAACGTGGTAGAGTGATGTAGTCAATCTGCCAAGCTTCACCATACCTGTACTTGGACCATCTGTCACCATACCACAAGGGCTTAATTCGCTTTGCCTGCTTAATAGCAGCACAAATGTCACAGTCATGGATGACTTGTGTGATGGCATCCATGGAAATGTCTATGGATCTGTCACGAGCCCATTGGTATGTTGCATCTCTGCCTTGATGTCCTGACGAATCGTGAGCCCACCGAGCTAAGAATATCTCACCTCGGTGTTTCCAGTCGAGATCAAGTTCAGAGTCCTTGTCTACTTGAGAAACTCTTGCAGCTAGATCTGCCTGATGGTTGTGTTGCTGTTCCTCAGTAGCTTTGCTCTTAGGAATGTGAGCATCAATGTGTCTCACTTTCACTGGAATTCTCTCGACTCGATCGGCAATGTCTTGCCACAGGTCGGCTGCCCAGATGGGTTTTCCTTTCCTCTGCCAGCCATTCTTTTTCCAGTTCTTTAGCCAACCCCATAGAGCATTGGCTACCATCCATGAGTCGGTGTAGAGATAAAGCTTTGGCCATCTCTCACGTTCAGCTACGTCGAGAGCTAGCTGGACAGCTTTTACCTCTGCAAACTGACTGGACTCTCCTTCTCCATCCTTCGCCTCTGCAACTCGGCGTGTTGGACTCCACACTGCAGACTTCCACCTTCGCTTGTTCCCGACGAGACGACAGCAACCGTCTGTGAACAAAGCATATTTCTTCTCATCATCTGAAAGGTCATTGTAAGGAGGAGCTTCCTCAGCACGAGTTACTCTCTCCTCTGGAGGTTTAGTACAGTTGGTACCTTCAGGCCAACTCGAGATCACCTCCACCAGACCGGGTCTTTCAAGATTTCCCATTCGAGCTCTCTGTGTTATCAGAGCCATCCACTTGGACCAGGTGGAATCTGTAGCATGATGTGGTGTGGAACCCTTGCCTTTGAACATCCAATTCAAAACTGGCAATCTGGGAGCTAAGAGAAGTTGTGATTCAGTTCCAATCACTTCAGAAGCTGCTTTCACTCCTTCATAGGCAGCTAGAATCTCTTTCTCTGTTGGAGTGTAATTAGCCTCTGAACCTCTGTAACCTCGACTCCAGAAACCAAGAGGTCGTCCACGTGTCTCACCTGGAGCTTTTTGCCACAAGCACCAGGTTGGACCATTGTCACCTGCAGCCGTGTACAAAATGTTCTTGATGTCTGGACCATCTCGGACAGGTCCCAGTCCCACTGCTTGAATTACCTCTTGCTTTATCTGGTCAAAGGCTGCTTGTTGTTCAGGTCCCCAGTGGAAACTGTTCCTCTTTTGAGTCACATCATACAGAGGTTTCACAATCTGACTGTATCCAGGAATGTGTAGTCTCCACAATCCCACTATCCCCAAGAAACGTAGAGTTTCTTGCTTGTTGGTGGGATTTGCCATGGTAGAGACCCTATTTACCACATCCACTGGAATGTGTCGGCGTCCATCCTGCCACTGCACTCCCAGAAACTGGATCGCTGTGGTAGGACCTTTCACTTTGTCTCTCTTGATGGCAAAACCTGCATTCAGAAGAATGTCCATGATTTTGTTGCCTTTCTCAAAGACTTCCTCAGCAGTTTTACCCCAGACGATGATATCATCGATGAACTGGATGTGTTCTGGAGCACCACCTTCCTCCAGAGCATCATGGATTACTGCATGACAGATGCTGGAGCTGTGGATCCAGCCCATTGGCAGTCTGTTGAAAGTGTACTGGATTCCTCTCCAGGTGAAAGCAAACTGAGGCCTGCATTCCTCTGCTATGGGAATAGAGAAGAATGCATTAGCAATGTCTATGGTAGCATACCATTTGGCCTCTTTGGATTCCAGCTCATACTGGAGTTCCATCATGTCTGGTACTGCTGCACTCATAGGCGGAGTTACTGCATTCAGGGCTCGGTAGTCCACTGTCAGACGCCAGTCTCCATTCGGCTTTCGCACAGGCCACACTGGACTGTTGAAAGGTGAATGAGTTTTGCTGATGACTTTCTGACTCTCCAACTGACGAATCAGATTCTGAATGGGCAACAAAGAGTCAGGGTTGGTTCTGTATTGTCTGTGATGCACAGTCTGAGAAGCAACCGGCAATTTAATGTCCTGAATCTTGTGTTGTCCCACAACTGCAGATTCATCAGAGAGTTCAGGTCTAGCAGACAGCTTCAGCTTTTGTCCATCAATTTCTACAGAAGCTACTCCAAAAGCCCATTTGTAACCTTTAGGGTCCTTGAAACGCCCTTCTCTCAGAAAATCAATTCCCAAAATGCAAGGTGCATCAGGTCCGGTCACAACTGTATGCTTCTTCCACTGCTTACCAGTTAGACTTATATTAACCTCTACCTTACTTAACTCTTGAGATCCACCAGTGACTCCCAGAATAGTTATAGACTCTGATCCCTGATAATTTGATGGCAATATGGTGCACTGAGCTCCTGTGTCAACCAAGGCCCTGTACTTCTGAAAGTGTGAAGTGCCAGGCCACTGGATGTACACATCCCAATAGATTCTGTTATCTCCATTATCCCTCTCCTCCCCCTGGCGGGAGGCAGGGCACCCCTAATTATGGGGAACATTTCCACAGGTGCAACGAGCACACTGTGCAGTGTTAGAACTGGAGTCACTGTTGGAGCTGTCATTGTTGTCCTGGGGAACTGTGGAAGTAACAGCTACCCTTCTGGTATTGCTACCCTGGGTTCTGCCACTTTGCAGTTCCCTCAGTCTCCTGAAAAGATTAGAAGTTGGTTGGCCATCCCACCTGTTCATGTTCTCACCAAACTGATCACGCAGGGTAATCCAAATAGTCATACGTGACTGCCTTGGTGGTCTGTTTTGGTTTGGCCTGCTTTGGAATGACCTCCTTGGAGGATGTCTATTCCTCACAGCTGAAACCTGCACCCACCTGGAGGAAGAATTGGAATTATCTCTTTGTGCCAATTGGGATATGGAATCTTTCAGCTCTTTCATGCAATTCTCAATTTTTCCAGACAGAGTTTCAATGGCTGAAACCAAAGAAACACGTGTCATGCTATCATCCAGTTGTCTTAGTTGATCAGTGAATTGGCCAACCGTAGGAGGATCTCCACCATAATGTCTTGCCACAATTCTACTTGCCAAAATATTCGCATAATTGGAAGGAGCAAGTTTGATGAGCTTTTTAGCAAGACCAGCTGCCACAGGAATGTCGTCAGGATTCAGAGTATCATGGTCACCATAGAGTATCTCTCTAATGGCAAACTCTCTCAGATGCTTAATTCCCTCATCTATGGTAGTCCAGGGCTTAGGATTCCATGGAAGGTCATCTCGGGAAGGGTATCTCAGGGAAACCGCCATTAAAAGGCGTATCCACAGATTAACCTTACCGAGAATCCTGGCTAGATGTCTATCTATTCCATTATCCTTTGAGAGAGTTCCTAGCTGGGCTGCTGACTTGTCTCCAACTATTAGAGCTGGAGCACCTGTATCATAACACCTAGCAAGCCAAGAGAGGATGGGTTCCTTATCTGCTCTGAGGTAATCTTTGCGGACATTGCGAATCTCCTCCCTTGGTGACGAGCAGCTCTGCAGGTCATCCTCCTCTTCATCTATCACATCTTCCTGAACATTTTGTCCCCATAATCCTGCTGTCACTCTCCTAAGGATCTCTTTAAGCTGAGAAGCGCCACTGCCAGCTGCTGTCTTAGCTGCATCTCCATCCTGTGATGATCTCAATAACTCAGCTATATCTCTAAGACAAACCTTCTCCTCATTTCCAGCAGGCCCTTTCCTAGCAGAGGTTCCCTCACCAGGATCAGCCTGTCTAGCAGAGGTTCCCTCACCGGGATCAGTCTCCTGCTCTTCTCCTCCATTAGCTCCACTAGCTCCTGGATCAGCTTTGGCCTTTCCACCTCTGGTCTTTAAGACTGCTACTTGTTTAACTGGAGCTGTGTTTGAATTTACAGCCATCCTGATAGAAGCTGACAGGTCCTGATCTAAACCAGCCGCCGTGGGGGCCCCTTCCGGTCCTGTCATGGCGGACGGAAATGACCTTGCCTCACTACCGGTCGCCATCTTGGGAATGGGAGCCGCCCCTGGCTGCTTGCCAAAGTCATAGAGTGGAGCATGTAAGGCTGCTTTGCCAATAGGTTTTGCTATTTTTCTAACTGACGCAGCCCCTTCCTCGTCACTCGAGGACCCTGGGGCAGATTTAGAGGAACGCCTACGCTTCCTGGGTTTTTGTTTTATCACAAAACATGCTCGAGAAACCTTTTTCTCTCTACGTAGAGCCCACAGCAACAGCAGGATTACACCCGTCAAATAAATCACCTTAAGATCCCAGCCAGCACTTAAAGTTAGTCTTTGACCTCCTGAAGCTTTAAACTCCCTTATCTCGATCGGCAAAGTGGAAGACGTTCTATTGCCGTAATTAGTGAGCCGAAACAGTGTTCATACAACAGCTGGATCCTATGCATAAACCACAAATAGATTTTACGCATTAAATATTTACCTATCTGGTCTAACATCAACCCGATGCAGTACCGGTAGACCAATATAGAACACACGGAAAACAGCAACTGCTTAAAAACCCACAACATCTTAATTTCGTTTCTCCGGCTGAGACAAGCAATAAATCAACTTAATTACTTAATTGCCCGGCCCCACGTTGGGCGCCAATAAAAAAAACCAGCAGCTTGATGTTGCCCTCCTAAGCATGTCACCAGCACCACATGAAGTGACAAATCAAAGAGCAAGCCATTAGCAAACCTCCAGCTGGGATCCTCGGACCTTCAGGGAGGTGCAATAAGTCCATGCTCCTCCAAGAAATGTTTCTCCTTGCTTCAGCAAGAGGCAGGAGTGATAACCCCTGCTCCAGCCAGCCATGCTTTGTAGGAGATGGAAATGAGCAACTGGCTTCCCTGGGTCAGACCATGATGGATGCCTGGTCTCTCACCCCCAGACTCCTTTCCCCTCCATGCATTCCCTCATGACTGATTAAAGCCCACAGCAGGTGGTGCTGGGGAGGCTGGTAGCAGCTGCCAGCCATGCCAAGAAGCTGTCCAAGTAAGCAGACCTGGACCTCCAAGGCTTCCCTGGAATCACAGAACTGTAGAGGCTGGAAGAGACCTCTGAGATCATCGAGTCCAGAGGTGCCCCTAGAGCTCACAACCCCACTGCTGCTCCTGCTAAGCTGCTGCCACCAAACCATGTCCTCAGCTCCACATCCACAGGGCTTGCTCAGACGCCATTCAACCTGGCCTTGAACACCTTGAACACCTGCAGGGACCAGGCATCCACAACCTCCCTGGGCAACCTGTACCAGTGTCTTACCACCCTCACAGGGAAGAATTTCCTCCTGATACCTAAATCTTCTCTATTTCAGTTTGAAATCATCACCTCTTGTTCCATCATTGCTTATTCCTTATTGCTGTCCACAACTCCCTGAAGGGAGGTTGTAGCCAGGTGGGGGTTGGTCTCTGCTCCCAGGCAAGCAGCACCAGAACAAGAGGACACAGTCTCAAGCTGTGCCAGGGGAGGTTCAGGCTGGAGGTTAGGAAGAAGTTCTTCCCAGCAAGAGAGATTGGCCATTGGGATGTTGTAATGGGTTGGGGCAGATCCCCTCCCCACCACAGGCAGAAATAACAACTCAGGCAAATGGATTGCAAAAGTGATGGAAAGTCTAAATAGGAAAACAACAATAAACAACAATGAAAGTTTTACAGAGACCCACAAGCACCATGACAAAGAGAGAGATCCCAGAACATACCCAAGAACATCCCATCCCCACCTGGGGGTACACCCAAACCCCACCCAGGGCTCTTTCCTCCCCCCCCCCAACCCAGCCTTGGGCCTGGGCAGGCCCAAGGGAGGCAGCTCAGCCATTGTACCTAGGCAGCAGCAGGGGACGAAAGAGGAAGTGAAAACCCAGCATGGACTTTTTATAGGGGAGCAGGGCATTATGGGAATGGAATACCTGGTCCCTGTGACCACCCCCTGGGCTGGGCACACCCCTTGGGACCTCCCAGGTGTGGCCTGCGCAGTGGCATCTGGGCCAGCACCCAGCCTAAACCACCACAGATGTGCTGCCCAGGGAGGTGGTGGAGTCCCCATCCCTGGAGGTGTTTAGGAAGAGCCTGGATGGGCTGCTTGGTGCCATGGTTGAGTTGATCAGATGCTGCTGGGTGACAGGTTGGACTGGATGATCTCAAAGGTCTCTTCCAACCTGGTTAATTCTATTCTATTCTATCCTCATGGGTGCAACTTTTTACTGTACCCGTAAGGGCTCAGTTCCTGAAGCAAGTGGCCAAGGTTCCCCATTTGGCAGGCAGCCCAGGGTCTCATCTTAGCTCAAGTCACACTGGAATTGGGGCAATTAAAAAGAAACTCCTTTCTTTCCTTTGTTGCCAGGCTGTCTTGGACAGAAGCTGCTCCAAGTACTGAAACACAAGCACTTGGCAATAAATATTTTTTGTTTCACATTTTGTGTATCTGTTAAGGAAGAAACACGGAGCCCTGGGGTCATGTAAACTCCACAGGAGGTAAAGAACACAGCCCCAGGCATTTGCAACATCTTCCCCCCCACACCTTTAGGAAGGCTTGATGCCTGCAGCTGAAGGTAGGGAAAGAGCAAGTCAGTGAAAGAGCAACACTCCTCTAGAAGGGAAAAAAAGAAGCTACAGGAGATTGGGTTCCCCCCTCCCCCTCATTCTTGTCCAGTTGTACAGCCCTGCCTGGAGCTCCCCCACCCCAAAAAAATAATTAAAAAAGTAATGATGCAGAGCTACAGGCTGGGGTCAGAGTGGCTGAGAGCAGCCAGGCAGAGAGGGACCTCGGGGTACTGCTTGATAGTAGGTTGAACATGAGCCTGCAGTGTGCCCAGGTGGCCAAGAAGGCCAATGGCATCCTGGCCTGCATCAGGAACAGTGTGGCCAGCAGGAGCAGGGAGGGCATTGTGCCCCTGGACTCAGCACTGCTTAGGCCACACCTTGAGTCCTGTGTCCAGTTCTGGGCTCCTCAGGTCAGGAAAGAGGTTGAGCTGCTGGAAGGTGTCCAGAGAAGGGCAACAAAGCTGGGGAGGGGTCTGGAGCACAGCCCTGGGAGGAGAGGCTGAGGGAGCTGGGGTTGCTTAGCCTGCAGAAGAGGAGGCTCAGGGGAGACCTTCTTGCTCTCTGCAACTTCCTGCAGGGAGGTTGTAGCCAGGTGGGGGTTGGGCTCTTCTCCCAGGCAAGCAGCAGCAGAACAAGAGGACACAGTCTCAAGCTGTGCCAGGGGAGGTTCAGGCTGGAGGTGAGGAGAAAGTTCTTCCCAGAGAGAGTTGTTAGCCATTGGGATGTGCTGCCCAGGGAGGTGGTGGAGTCCCCATCCCTGGAGGTGTTTGCAGCCAGGCTGGATGTGGCTGTGAGCAACCTGCTGCAGTGTGAGGTGTCCCTGCCCATGGCAGGGGGGTTGGAGCTGGATGATCTTGAAGGTCCCTTCCAACCCTGACAATTCTGTCATTCTTAAATACTTGGATATAAGCTTCTCAGCACACCAACTGTGCAGTCCAGGCTGGAAAGCAAAGCAAGCTCTTATCAGACAATTAGACCACAACTGTGACAGCTTCTAAGCCCTTTCCAACTGCAGCTGTTGGAATTCAGGGAGCACCCTGCTTGCCAAATCCTAGGCAGAGGCAGTGCTCCCTGCCAGGGGCCCCGTTCCAGCTGGTGCAACCAGTACCTCGTGGTCCTGGCTTCAGAGTGCCTGTAGTAAGGTTGACAATTTCAACTTGCCCTCTCAGTGTTGCAGTTGGTTACTCCCTGATTTCTTCAGAGCTCCTCTGTCAGTGGAAAACTTTCTGACTTAGCTCTGGAGGCAGGGGAGAAAGCAGCAATAACCTCTACCTTCAAGATGGGAACCTCAGCAAGGCAAGGAGCAATGGAAAGCCAGGCTGCTTGTTTACCACACAGGGCCAACATTCTCTCCAGTGCCCCACAGATGCCAGAGAATTTCCCTCTGTGGTTCTCTGCTCTTACACCCTGACACCAAACACATCTGATGGCAGGGGAATTAAATACTGACTACAGAATCCTGCAATCATTAGGCTGTGGGGGAGACCTCCCAGATCATTGAGCTCAACCATTGGCTTAGCTCCACAAACCCTGCTGCTAAACCATGTCCCTCAGCACCACATCTGCACAGCTTTGAAATCCCTCCAGCAACAGAGAATCCACCACTGCCCTGGGCAGCCTGGGCCAGGCCTTGAAAAGCCTTTCAGGGAAAACATTGTTCCTCATGTCCCAGCCTAAACCTCCCCTGGTGCAACTTGAGGCCATTACCTCTGATCCTGTCACTTGCTAGTTGGGAGAACAGATCCACACTCACCTCACTCCAGCCTCCTTTCAGGGAGTTGTAGAGGGCAAAGTCTCCTCCCCTCAGCCTCCTTTTCCCCAGGCTGAACAACCCAAGTTCCCTCAGCTGCTCCATACAGGACTTGCTCTCTAGACCTTTCACCAGCCTCATCCGTTCTCTGGACATTCTCCATCCCCTCAGTGCCTTCCTTGCAGCAACAGTGTTGCAGAAACAACCAGGATGGAAAAGACCTTCAAGATCATCAAGTCCAACAGGTGGCCTGGGAGAAGAGCCCAACCCCCTCCTGACTACAGCCTCCCTTCAGGGAGTTGGAGAGAGCAAGAAGGTCTCCCCTGAGCCTCCTCTTCTGCAGGCTAAGCAACCCCAGCTCCCTCAGCCTCTCCTCACAGGGCTGTGCTCCAGACCCCTCCCCAGCTTTGTTGCCCTTCTCTGGTGTGGCCGTTTGACGCTGTGCCTTTAAGAAAGGGGCACACTGGCTAAATGTTTATAAACTATTTTGGTAGTCTAAACGAATTTCATTGGCCAAGTTAAGGTGGGAGGTGAGGTTAGTCCCAGCGCAGCTGGAACTTTCTCTCAGTCTTCCTTCCTTCGCTGTCCCTTTCGGCTGGATTCTGCTTCTGGGATTCTGGCCAACTAAGATAAGAACTAACTCCCTGTGCATAGGCCTCTGTCTGCTGTACTAACTCCCCTTTCTTCTCGTCTTCTACCTCTTTGGGGGAGAAGGGAGGTAGGGGGGTGAAGGGGGCACAGTGGGAAGCCCCCTCTGTGGGGGGTCTGGTTTCTGGTTGAGTTCATTTGCTGTATATTCCTGTATACATTGTAAAATACCTGTATTTGTTGTGTTACATAGAATCTGTTTCCTTGTACAATATACTCTCATTTCTCCGACTGGGTTTAGCCGTGGTCTCTTTCTCAGTGGGGGAGGGGAAGCAGAGCCTTTCCTTTCAAACCACCTCACACTCTTTTATTGGCTCACCAACGTGGGGCCTGGTAATTAAGTAATTAAGTTGATTTATTGCTTGTCTCAGCCAGAGAAACAAAATTAAGATGTTGTGGGTTTTTAAGCAGTTGCTGTTTTCCGTGTGTTCTATATTGGTCTACCGGTACTGCATCGGGTTGATGTTAGACCAGATAGGTAAATATTTAATGCGTAAAATCTATTTGTGGTTTATGCATAGGATCCAGCTGCTGTATAAACACTGTTTGGGTTTTTTTCGGCTCACTAATTACGGCAATAGAACGTCTTCCACTTTGCCGATCGAGATAAGGGAGTTTAAAGCTTCAGGAGGTCAAAGAGTAACTTTAAGTGCTGGCTGGGATCCTAAGGTGATTTATTTGACGGGTGTAACCCTGCTGTTGCTGATAATTAATGTCTATCTGCTGTGGGCTCTACGTAGAGAGAAAAAGGTTTCTCGAGCATGTTTTGTGATAAAACAAAAACCCAGGAAGCGTAGGCGTTCCTCTAAATCTGCCCCAGAGTCCTCGAGTGACGAGGAAGGGGCTGCGTCAGTTAGAAAAATAGCAAAACCTATTGGCAAAGCAGCCTTAAATGCTCCACTCTATGACTTTGGCAAGCAGCCAGGGGCGGCTCCCATTCCCAAGATGGCGACCGGTAGTGAGGCAAGGTCATTTCCGTCCGCCATGACAGGGCCGGAAGGGGCCCCCACGGCGGCTGGTTTAGATCAGGACCTGTCAGCTTCTATCAGGATGGCTGTAAATTCAAACACAGCTCCAGTTAAACAAGTAGCAGTCTTAAAGACCAGAGGTGGAAAGGCCAAAGCTGATCCAGGAGCTAGTGGAGCTAATGGAGGAGAAGAGCAGGAGACCGATCCCGGTGAGGGAACCTCTGCTAGACAGGCTGATCCTGGTGAGGGAACCTCTGCTAGGAAAGGGCCTGCTGGAAATGAGGAGAAGGTTTGTCTTAGAGATATAGCTGAGTTATTGAGATCATCACAGGATGGAGATGCAGCTAAGACAGCAGCTGGCAGTGGCACTTCTCAGCTTAAAGAGATCCTTAGGAGAGTGACAGCAGGATTATGGGGACAAAACGTTCAGGAAGATGTGATAGATGAAGAGGAGGATGACCTGCAGAGCTGCTCGTCACCAAGGGAGGAGATTCGCAATGTCCACAAAGATTACCTCAGAGCAGATAAGGAACCCATCCTCTCTTGGCTTGCTAGGTGTTATGATACAGGTGCTCCAGCTCTAATAGTTGGAGACAAGTCAGCAGCCCAGCTAGGAACTCTCTCAAAGGATAATGGAATAGATAGACATCTAGCCAGGATTCTCGGTAAGGTTAATCTGTGGATACGCCTTTTAATGGCGGTTTCCCTGAGATACCCTTCCCAAGATGACCTTCCATGGAATCCTAAGCCCTGGACTACCATAGATGAGGGAATTAAGCATCTGAGAGAGTTTGCCATTAGAGAGATACTCTATGGTGACCATGATACTCTGAATCCTGACGACATTCCTGTGGCAGCTGGTCTTGCTAAAAAGCTCATCAAACTTGCTCCTTCCAATTATGCGAATATTTTGGCAAGTAGAATTGTGGCAAGACATTATGGTGGAGATCCTCCTACGGTTGGCCAATTCACTGATCAACTAAGACAACTGGATGATAGCATGACACGTGTTTCTTTGGTTTCAGCCATTGAAACTCTGTCTGGAAAAATTGAGAATTGCATGAAAGAGCTGAAAGATTCCATATCCCAATTGGCACAAAGAGATAATTCCAATTCTTCCTCCAGGTGGGTGCAGGTTTCAGCTGTGAGGAATAGACATCCTCCAAGGAGGTCATTCCAAAGCAGGCCAAACCAAAACAGACCACCAAGGCAATCACGTAGGACCATTTGGATAACTCTACGTGATCAGTTTGGTGAGAACATGAACAGGTGGGATGGTCAACCAACTTCTAATCTTTTCAGGAGACTGAGGGAACTGCAAAGTGGCAGAACCCAGGGTAGCAATACCAGAAGGGTAGCTGTTACTTCCACAGTTCCCCAGGACAACTCTAGTAGCTCCAACAGTGGCTCCAGTTCTAACACTGCACAGTGTGCTCGTTGCACCTGTGGACATGTTCCCCACAATTAGGGGTGCCCTGCCTCCCGCCAGGGGGAGGAGAGGGGTAATAGAGATAAGAGAATCTATTGGGATGTGTACATCCAGTGGCCTGGCACTTCACACTTTCAGAAGTACAGGGCCTTGGTTGACACAGGAGCTCAGTGCACCATATTGCCATCAAATTATCAGGGATCAGAGTCTATAACTATTCTGGGAGTCACTGGTGGATCTCAAGAGTTAAGTAAGGTAGAGGTTAATATAAGTCTAACTGGTAAGCAGTGGAAGAAGCATACAGTTGTGACCGGACCTGATGCACCTTGCATTTTGGGAATTGATTTTCTGAGAGAAGGGCGTTTCAAAGACCCTAAAGGTTACAAATGGGCTTTTGGAGTAGCTTCTGTAGAGATTGATGGACAAAAGCTGAAGCTGTCTGCTAGACCTGAACTCTCTGATGAATCTGCAGTTGTGGGACAACACAAGATTCAGGACATTAAGTTGCCGGTTGCTTCTCGGACTGTGCATCACAGACAATACAGAACCAACCGTGACTCTTTGTTGCCCATTCAGAATCTGATTCGTCAGTTGGAGAGTCAGAAAGTCATCAGCAAAACTCATTCACCTTTCAACAGTCCAGTGTGGCCTGTGCGAAAGCCGAATGGAGACTGGCGTCTGACAGTGGACTACCGAGCCCTGAATGCAGTAACTCCGCCTATGAGTGCAGCAGTACCAGACATGATGGAACTCCAGTATGAGCTGGAATCCAAAGAGGCCAAATGGTATGCTACCATAGACATTGCTAATGCATTCTTCTCTATTCCCATAGCAGAGGAATGCAGGCCTCAGTTTGCTTTCACCTGGAGAGGAATCCAGTACACTTTCAACAGACTGCCAATGGGCTGGATCCACAGCTCCAGCATCTGTCATGCAGTAATCCATGATGCTCTGGAGGAAGGTGGTGCTCCAGAACACATCCAGTTCATCGATGATATCATCGTCTGGGGTAAAACTGCTGAGGAAGTCTTTGAGAAAGGCAACAAAATCATGGACATTCTTCTGAATGCAGGTTTTGCCATCAAGAGAGACAAAGTGAAAGGTCCTACCACAGAGATCCAGTTTCTGGGAGTGCAGTGGCAGGATGGACGCCGACACATTCCAGTGGATGTGGTAAATAGGGTCTCTACCATGGCATCTGGACACCTTCCAGCAGCTCAACATCTTTCCTAACCTGAGGGGCCCAGAACTGGACACAGGACTCAAGGTGTGGCCTGACCAATGCAGAGTCCAGGAGCACAATGACCTCCCTGCTCCTGCTGGCCACACTGTTCCTGATGCAGGCCAGGATGCCATTGGCCTTCTTGGCCACCTGGGCACACTGCAGGCTCATGTTCAGCCTATTCTCAACCAGCACCCCCAGGTCCCTCTCTACCTGGCTGCTCTCAGCCCCTCTGACCCCAGCCCATAGCTCTGCCTGGGGTTGCTGTGGCCAACGTGCAGAACCTGGCACTTGGATGTGTTCAGTCTCCTGCCCATCTGCCCAGCCTGTGTTTCTGTGTCTTGGCCCAAGAGCACACTTCAGTTCCTAGCTTGCTCACCTCCGGTAGGACTTACAGCACAATTTTCAGCCCCTTGAGCTGCTGACAGAGAGCACCCGCTCTGGAAGAGCGTCAGCTGCCTATACCCCCGAGGGAAGGTGTCTCTCCCTTTTTTTGCCCATAGAGGGTGCTGAGTCTCCAGCCTTAAGCTCCTCATGAAAAGAAAGCCAGCGCTCCAGCCCCAGATCACACACGACAGCCCCGAACCTGCCGGCCCCGGCTCCCCAGCACAATGCCCGGACCTCACACGCAGAGGAAGGCAGCAACGTGGGCTCAATAATTAATGCTGCTCTGCATTGTTTCTCCCAAACCTCCAGGAGCTCACAGACAGAGGGAGGAGGAAGAAATCTCTCCCTTAAAAGTGATTGATTGCTCTTGCTGGCACAAGAGAGGGAAATCAGGCAAGGAATGTTCTCCACCGTTCTGCAGGGCCTTTGTCAAACTCCTTTACCCCTCCTGCATGTCAATGAAAGGGAAATTGCTCTGAAGAAGTGACTTTTATGTCAGTGAGCACCGTTGTTATTGATTGCTCTAATCTCACCCTGGAAAACATTCTTCATGCCTCACTGTCCCTTAAATCACTCCAAGAGCTTAGAGGCTGCTGTCTAACAAGCTCCCTGAGTCCTATCTTCCTTGTCAATCTGATCAGCCCCCGCTTAACGGTAAATAAAAAGCAGGGAGCCTTGGCCTCACACCTCACCACTCACACCTGCCCCAAAGAGAGACACACAAGAGATTCTTCAGCTGCACTTGAGGCTTCTCGAGCATCATTTTCATTCCCAGCAACTTCTGCCTGCCTCAGAGCCACCTCCCAGCCCAGGGCGCAGCAGTGGTTTGCTGGCTAACAAGGCACACCTGCCAGAGGCAGGAAAGCCTCCATCATTCAGCTGCCAAACAGAGAGGGACCTGGGGGTGCTGACTGACAGCCACCTAAACATGAGCCAGCAGTGTGCCCAGGCAGCCAAGAGGGCCAATGGCATCCTGGCCTGCATCAGGAACAGTGTGGCCAGCAGGAGCAGGGAGGTCATTGTGCCCCTGGACTCAGCACTGCTTAGGCCACACCTTGAGTCCTGTGTCCAGCTCTGGGCCCCTCAGGTTAGGAAAGAGGTTGAGCTGCTGGAAGGTGTCCAGAGAAAGGCAACAAAGCTGGGGAGGGGTCTGGGGCACAGCCCTGTGAGGAGAGGCTGAGGGAGCTGGGGTTGCTTAGCCTGCAGAAGAGGAGGCATGGGGGAGACCTTCTTGCTCTCTGCAACTCCCTGCAGGGAGGCTGTAGCCAGGTGGGGGTTGGGCTCTTCTCTCAGGCAAGCAGCAGCAGAACAAGAGGACACAGTCTCAAGCTGTGCCAGGGGAGGTTCAGGCTGGAGGTGAGGAGAAAGTTCTTCCCAGAGAGAGTTGTTAGCCATTGGGATGTGCTGCCCAGGGAGGTGGTGGAGTCCCCATCCCTGGAGGTGTTCAAGAGGGGATTGGATGTGGCACTTGGTGCCATGGTTTAGTCCTGAGGTCTGTGGTGACAGGTTGGACTCGATGATCTTTGAGGTCTCTTCCAACCTTGGTGATTCTGTGATTTCCTTGTGTCTGGGGAATAGCAGGTTAAATACCCACACCTGGAGTACTGTGGCCAGCTCTGGAGCCCCTGCTACAGGAAGGATCTGGACATAGAACCAAACCACCTTAGTTGTCAGGGCCAAGAATGGATCCAATTCTGGAGCTCCTAGTACAGGAAGGAACTGGAGGTGCTGGGAGGTGTCCAGAGCAGGGCCATGAGGATGAGCAGAGGGCTGGAGCTGCTCTGCTGTGGAGACAGACTGAAGGAGTTGGGGTTGTTCAGTCTGGAGAAGAGAAGGCTCTGAGGAGACCTAATTGTGGCCTTCCAGGATCTGAAGGGGGCTGCAAGAAAGCTGGGGAGGGACTTTTGAGGGTGTCAGGGAGTGATAGGACTGGGGGGGATGGAGCAAAACTAGAAGTGAGTAGATTCAGATTGTCATGTGAGTGGCTTGGTAGCCAAGGCTGACTCTTACCTTTCTTCTTCCCCACCAGCCTCTGAATATAGGGAGGGATTTTGGAAGGCAGGTGATGGGATCCTCTTTCCAGCAGACCTCTCATGTCCTTCTGTATGGCTGCAATTGCTGTTGTCCTCAAGCCTAGGGGAGAGACATGTGGGTGAAGAAGACCATAGGGTGGAATCGTAGGCTGGTTTGGGTTGGAAGGGACCTTTAAAGCTCAGCTAATGGGTAGTGATAGGACTGGGATGGAGGAAAGCCAGAAGTGGGGAGACTGAGATTGGATGTGAGGAAGAAGTTGTTCCTCAGGAGGGTGGTGAGAGCCTGGCACAGGTTGCCCAAGGAGGTGGTGGCAGCCTCCTGCCTGGAGGTGTTTGCAGCCAGGCTGGAGGTGGCTGTGAGCAACCTGCTGTGGTGTGAGGTGTCCCTGCCCATGGCAGGGGGTTGGAGCTGGCTGAGCCTTGAGGTCCCTTCCAGCCCTGACAGTTCTGTGATCCTGTAAAGAGCAAGACCCACTGGGACCACCCAGGACTTTGTTCTGTACCCTCACAATGCAAGACAGAGATGCTCTTGGTAGCAACAGAGTTTAGGAGCAACTGGAAGATGACCCCAGGTGCCTGGTCAGATACCCAGCCAGCTTCAGTTCCCATGGCAAATAGAACACCTTGCTTCTGACAGCAGGATGTCCACCAGAGTAGTCTGATGTCCAGCAGTTACATCCCAGCACATAATCACATTGCTGATAGCACCACTGAGAAATTAATGGCCAAGCAGAGCTTGAATGTGCACTGACAAAGCTTTTCATGTCCTCTGAATACTCCTATTGCTGCCAGCCCAGCATCAGCATCTCCTCTTCAGGTCTCAGATGCTGTGAAGTGATCCCCAGTATTTGCTTCTGCACATCCTAGTCAGGTGCCAATTCTACATGTGCCTTTTCTAGGCCCCTGGAGAGCTGAGGAGCTCCCAGCAGACCTCACTCCAGAACCATCTGCTCCTCTGACATCAACCAAAGGTAGGAAATGACCACACACTCCCAGAGCTGCAAAGGTGTGAAGGGTTCTAAAGGCTTTGTAAAACATATCCCTGTCTCATCAGAAAACCTCCACAGTTTCTCTCAGAGACCAAAGCCTCCTGACTTTCTTAAAGCTTGAGCACTTTAAGGGACCTCAGTGGCAGAGAGCACCTCCTGGCAAGCAAGACCCAAGAGGTGAATGGAGATAAGGAGGCACTGAAGCAGAGGAAGCAGCAGCTGAAGTGTCAGACAGCTCTGTAGTGCTTCTCCCAAAAGAGAGAGGGCAAGAGTAAAATACCAGTGCCCGTGCCAGTGATGCTCCAGTTATTGCTGCTCTCCTGCCACCTGGAGTATCTCTAAGAATCCCTTTCCCTTTTTTTACCCCAACCCCTGCAGGGATCCCCCGAGGTCACTTCCTCTCCCCCCCCCCCCCCCCCCCCCCCCCCCGCAGGGATCCTCCGAGATCACTTCCCCCACCCAACCCCTACAGGGATCCCCCGAGGTCCCTCCCCCCCCCCCCACTCCTGCAGGGATCCCCCGAGGTCCCTTCCCCCCCACACTCCTGCAGGGATCCCCCGAGGTCCCTTCCCCTCCCCCCCAAACCCCCGCAGGGATCCCCCGAGGTCCCTTCCCCTCCCTCCCCCCCCCCCCGCAGGGATCCCCCGAGATCACTTGCCCCACCCAACCCCTACAGGGATCCCCCGAGGTCCCTTCCCCTCCCCCCCAAACCCCCGCAGGGATCCTCCGAGGTCCCTTCCCCTCCCTCCCCCCCCCCCCCCGCAGGGATCCCCCGAGATCACTTCCCCCACCCAACCCCTACAGGGATCCCCCGAGGTCCCTCCCCCCCCCCCACTCCTGCAGGGATCCCCCGAGGTCCCTTCCCCCCCACACTCCTGCAGGGATCCCCCGAGGTCCCTTCCCCTCCCCCCCAAACCCCTGCAGGGATCCCCCGAGGTCCCTTCCCCCCCCCAGCCATTCTAGGATTCAATGACACTGGCCCCTCTGGCTCAGCTGATAACCAAAGGCTCACAGGAGTCTGGCAAACAGGGGCTACGAGGTGAGAGGGGAAGGGAATAAGTTGCAGCTGAAGTACCTTCAAACTCCTCTCAGAGAGCAGAAAAGCAGCAGCCCTCCCTGGCAGCTGGGGCTGGGGTTAGAAGTAATCAGGTAAAATTGCAGTGGGATGAGCAGCAAAGCACTGGGATAAACTCAGTATAGAGAGGGAGAAATCTCCCCCTCAGCAGAGGCTCCTCACAAGGCATTCAGGCATTCATTCATCAAGGCAAAGCCAAGCACAGAGAAATGGGGCAGGACACCTCTTGAAGTCCATCCCAGCCCCTGTTTTCCAGCAGCTGCACATAATACCCCGAGGCACTGAGTCCTTCCTTCAGCTTTGCAGCCCTGGGGAGACCTCAGGTGGAGGTGGAAACCCAGCTCCCACCTCTCTGCCATAGAATCACAGAACTGTCAGGGTTGGAAGGGACCTCAAGGCTCAGCCAGCTCCAACCCCCTGCCATGGGCAGGGACACCTCACACCACAGCAGGTTGCTCACAGCCACCTCCAGCCTGGCTGCAAACACCTCCAGCCAGGAGGCTGCCACCACCTCCCTGGGCAGCCTGTGCCAGGCTCTCACCACCCTCCTGGGCAATGACTTCTTCCTCACAGCCAATCTCAATCTCCCCACTTCTGGCTTTCCTTCATCCCCCCCAGTCCTATCCCTCCCTGACACCCTCAAAAGTCCCTCCCCAGCTTTCCTGTAGCCCCCTTCAGATCCTGGAAGGCCGCAAGAAGGTCTCCTTGGAGCCTTCTCCAGACTGAGCAGCCCCAACTCTCTCAGTCTGTCTCCAGAGCAGAGCAGCTCCAGCCCTCTGCTCATCCTCCTGGCCCTTCTCTGGACACCTCCAGGGATGGGGACTCCACCACCTCCCTGGGCAGCACATCCCAATGGCCAATCTCTCTTGCTGGGAAGAACTTCTTCTTAACATCCAGGCTAAACCTCCCCTGACACAGCTTGAGACTGTGTCCTCTTGTTCTGGTCCTGGTCCAGCTCATCCCTGTGGCCCTTCTCTGGACACATCCCAGCACCTCCAGATCCTTCCTGTGCTAGGGGCTCCAGAACTGAGCACAGTACTCCAGGTGGGATCTCACCAGAGCAGAGTAGAGGGGGCTGAGGCTCTCCTCTCCCCAACGCTATCTATTGAGCCCCCCCACCCCCAGTAGCTATAAAGAGCAACCAACAACTCATAAAAGCCAAGCCCTGGGGGTCACTTCCCAGGCTGCTTTAGGTGGTGGGAGGGAGAAGCAAGGAAGACAAAGAGGAGGAAGGCTTTGGTGCTGCCCTGAGAAATGCAGCCTAGCAACCTTCACACAGTAAAGCCCCAAGTGCACAATAGAGCAAGACAGTGCCTGGCAAACAAGGGGGGAGGGAGGAGAAAGCCCCTCCGTGGGGCTGGTGGGGAGGACTCCTTTTAACATCTGCTAACAGGCTCATCCCTGGTGTTGGCTGCTTATCCGCACCCAGGGAGGACAATCCAAGCGTGGTCCTGGGAAGCAATTGCCTACAGACAGGATGGGAAGGGTGCTGCTGCCTGCCAGATCCCAGCTTCCACCAACTGCTTTAGGAAGAGCTGGGCCAAGCCCTAACTGAAGAAGGCAGAGTCACAAACAGAGCAGCTGCAGACCTTTCAAAACCCAATATGGGCTGCTGCCACCTGAGCTTTTTCACCTGGGTTTGGAATAGTGTTTCATCTATAACCAGGTGCCAGCAGCACCAGTCAGATTCCTCCCTGCCCTTGCTTCCTGCTTGCCTGGAAGAGACCACACAGCCATAGAAGCATTGTGGCTGGAAGAGACTAGACTAGACTAGACTAGACTAGACTAGAATAGAATAAACGAGGTTGGAAGAGACCTTCAAGATCATCCAGTCCAACCTATCCCCCAGCACCATCTGATCAACTAACCCATGGCACCAAGCACTCCATCCAGGCTCTTCCTAAACACCTTCCTGAAGGGACCTCAAGGCTCAGCCAGTCCCAACCCCCTGCCATGGGCAGGGACACCTCACACCACAGCAGGTTGCTCACAGCCACCTCCAGCCTGGCTGCAAACACCTCCAGGCAGGAGGCTGCCACCACCTCCCTGGGCAACCTGTGCCAGGCTCTCAGCACCCTCCTGGGGAACAACTTCTTCCTAACCTCCAATCTCAATCTCCCCATTTCTAGTTCTGCTCCATCCCCCCCCAGTCCTATCACTCCCTGACACCCTCAAAAGTCCCTCCCCAGCTTTCCTGTAGCCCCCTGCAGATCCTGGAAGGCCACAATTAGGTCTCCTCAGAGCCTTCTCCTCTCCAGACTGAACAGCCCCAACTTCCTCAGTCTGTCTCCACACAGAGCAGCTCCAGCCCTCTGCTCATCCTCATGGCCCTGCTCTGGACACCTTCCAGCCCCTCCAGATCCTTCCTGTGCTAGGGGCTCCAGAACTGGATGCACTAC
This sequence comes from Dryobates pubescens, assembly GCF_014839835.1. Taxonomy (NCBI): domain Eukaryota; kingdom Metazoa; phylum Chordata; class Aves; order Piciformes; family Picidae; genus Dryobates; species Dryobates pubescens. The sequence continues at coordinate 12,623,131 of NC_071641.1, forward strand.
TCCAGGTGGAGTATCAGCATGAGCCAGAGGATTTTGGGTGTGTTCCTCACCATGGACACTCAGCTAAGAGCAAGGTGGCACTGCCAGATCTCTCTTGGGGTCAGCAGAACAGCAGCAGGGGTGGCTCTGCCACGGGACACAGCAGGGCTGAGCTCCTCTCCTGCCAGCCCAGCTGCAGGGGGTCTGCTGCTCAGCCAGGAGCAGTGCTCAGGCACAGCAAGCTCTGCACTCTCCATCTTCCAGATGATTCCTCTGCAGTCTGGCCTCCAGGTGGCCATCAAGCTCCAGGGTGGGCTGGGGCTTGACATTTCAGCTGGCTTGGACTTGAGCATTTGGGAGCAGGAACTGAAAACCAGCATCAGCACCAGGTCAGTGGGTGGGAAACTGCTTGGCTCTGGGGACCATAGAGTCACAGAACTGTCAGGGCTGGAAGGGACCTCAAGGCTCAGCCAGTCCCAACCCCCCTGCCATGGCCAGGGACACCTCACACTACAGCACATGTGCATCCTCATGGCCCTTCTGTTGCAGCACCTCCAGCTCCTTCCTGCAACAGGGGCTCTAGAGCTGGGCTCTGGGGTATTTAGGGGGCTCAGCATCCATCATGAGGGATGCTCCACCTCAGGCTGGCTTTCCACAGCCCCCTGCTCTCCTCCTGCTGGGTCCAGCCCTTCCTGACCCAGTGGAAGATGTCCCTGCTGACTTGCAGAGGGGGTTGGTGTGGATGACCTTCTGAGGTCCCTTCCAACCCAAACCATTCTATGATGGACACAGCATGCAGGGCTCTGGTGGGCACTGCTTACACTTTCCCCTGGCACAGTGAGGGTTTGGTTTCAGCCATCCATGAGAGGGTATCAAGACAGAGCTGCACCCTCCATTCTCATGTCCCATATGCCAGCAGCTTGGGGATGTGAGAGCAGGCAAAGACAAGAGGGAGAAACCAAGAGGAGCTCTCCCTGCACAGGACTTTTGGAGGCTTTTTGAGTGCCATCAGTGCAATTATGTGGGAACTGCTCATGCAGCTTTGGTTTTTTCTCTTCTCTCATGGAGGGAAGGAGTGAGGGAGCTTGTTGGAAGAGTCAGGGCTTTCTCCACTACTGAGGTGCCAAAAAGGGAAGTGGCAAGGCAGGAAATGGGATGGCATTCAACAAGTCCAAGTGATGGGTGCTGCACTTTGGCCATGGCAACCCCAGGCAGAGCTACAGGCTGGGGTCAGAGTGGCTGAGAGCAGCCAGGCATAGAGGGACCTGGGGTTCTGATTGACAGCAGCTGAACATGAGCCAGCAGTGTGCCCAGGTGGCCAAGAACTCCAATGGCATCCTGGCCTGCATTAGGAACAGTGTGGCCAGCAGGAGCAGGGAAATCATTCTGCCCTGTGCTCAGCACTGCTTAGGCTGCACCTTGAGTCCTGTGTCCAGTTCTGGGCCCCTCAGGTCAGGAAAGAGGTTGAGCTGCTGGAAGGTGTCCAGGGAAGGGCAACAAAGCTGGGGAGGGGTCTGGGATGGTTTTAGGCTTGTGAGGAATCTCCCTTGGACAAGGGAAGCCTAAAAGAGCACATTGCTCAGGAGGAGAGGCACAGCCAGAGGGAAGCCTGCTCCTCAGCTCAAGCTTTCGATGCAAACTTCCAAGCCCATGAAATCTGCATCGCTTGATCCTGAACAAACCCACAGCCTGTGGAGCCCTGCAAACCCCTTCCCTGAGGTGCTGGAAACCAACCTGCAGCACTCAAAGTCAAGGCCTTCAGCAACCAAAACAGAGAGGCTTGAGCCAAACCAAGAACTGGTTTGTCACAGCCCCTGCTTGAATCACCAGCCCAGCCCTGCCTAAGTACACAGCTGAGCTTACACAAGCCCAGCTCCACCATTCCAGAGAAAGGACCAGAACTTAGCAGCTGCTGCAGATGAAAGGCAAAGAGGATTGCAGGAGGGAAAAATGGAGAAGCATAGGGCATGGAAAATCTGATATGGAGCAGGAGTAAAGGACCTGCAGCATGTCCAGAGCAGGGCCACAAGGATGAGCAGAGGGCTGGAGCTGCTCTGCTATGGAGACAGACTGAGGGAGTTGGGGCTGTGCAGTCTGGAGAGGAGAAGGCTCTGAGGAGACTTTCTGGTGGCCTTGCAGGATCTGAAGGGGGCTACAGGAAAGCTGGGGAGGGACTTTTGAGGGTGTCAGGGAGGGATAGGACTGGGGGGGATGGAGCAAAACTAGAAGTGGGGAGCTTGAGATTGGCTGTGAGGAAGAAGTTGTTCCCCAGGAGGGTGGTGAGAGCCTGGCACAGGCTGCCCAGGGAGGTGGTGGCAGCCTCCTGCCTGGAGGTGTTTGCAGCCAGGCTGGAGGTGGCTGTGAGCAACCTGCTGTGGTGTGAGGTGTCCCTGGCCATGGCAGGGGGTTGGAGCTGGCTGAGCCTTGAGGTCCCTTCCAGTCTCCAGAAGAGGAGACTCAGGGGAGACCTTCTTGCTCTCTGCAACTCCCTGAAGGGAGGCTGTAGACAGGTGGGAGTTGGTCTCTTCTCCCAGGCAGCCAGCAGCAGAACAAGAGGACACAGTCTCAAGCTGTGCCAGGGGAGGTTTAGGCTGGAGGTGAGGAAGAAGTTCTATACAGAGAGAGAGATTGGCCATTGGAATGTGCTGCCCAGGGAGGTGGTGGAGTCCCCATCCCTGGATAGGGTGCTTGGTGCCATGGGTTAGTTGATCAGGTGGGTTGGGTTGGTTGATGCGTTGGACACGATGATCTTGGAGGTCTCTTCCAATCCGGTTTATTCTAGCCTAGTCTAGTCTAGTCTAGTCTATCTCTGTGAAGCCACTGAGACTAACATCCTCACTGCATCCATCCTGCCTCCATCTAAGTGATCTCAGCCACTGGGCAGGATGTCCAACCTTGACCAAAGTCCATTCTGATAGAATAGAATAGAATAGAATAGAATAGAATAGAATAGAATAGAATAGAATAGAATAGAATAGAATAGAATTAACCAGGTTGGAAGAGACCTCCGAGATCATCCAGTCCAACCTATCCCCCAGCACCATCTGATCAACTCAACCATGGCACCAAGCACGCCATCCAGGCTCTTCCTAAACACCTCCAGGGATGGGGACTCCACCACCTCCCTGGGCAGCACATCCCAATGGCCAATCTCTCTTGCTGGGAAGAACTTCTTCCTAACATCCAGCCTGAACCTCCCCTGGCACAGCCTGAGACTGTGTCCTTTTGTTCTGGTGCTGCTGGCCTGGAAGAAGAGCCCAACCCCCACCTGGCTACAACCTCCCTGCAGGGAGTTGCAGAGAGCAAGAAGGTCTCCCCTGAGCCTCCTCTTCTCCAGGCTAAGCAACCCCAGCTCCCTCAGCCTCTCCTCACAGGGCTGTGCTCCAGACCCCTCCCCAGCTTTGTTGCCCTTCTCTGGACACCTTCCAGCAGCTCAACCTCTTTCCTAACCTGAGGGGCCCAGAACTGGACACAGGACTCAAGGTGTGGCCTCAGCAGTGCTGAGTCCAGGGGCAGAATGCCCTCCCTGCTCCTGCTGGCCACACTGTTCCTGATGCAGGCCAGGATGCCATTGGCCTTCTTGGCCCCCTGGGCACACTGCAGGCTCATGTTCAGCCTACCATCGACCAGCACCCCCAGGTCCCTCTCTGCCTGACTGCTCTCAGCCACTCTGCCCCCAGCCTGTAGCTCTGCCTGGGGTTGCTGTGGCCAACGTGCAGCACCTGGCACTTGGATGTGTTCAGTCTCCTGCCCTTGGACTCTGCCCATCTGTGCAGCCTGGTGAGCTGATGTCAGAGCTCTGTGGCAAGGTCCCTGTGTGCCTCTCTGCCCCTGAGACATGATGACCTGGTTACGCTGACTGTGCCTGCTGTGTTCTGCCAGGCTGCACCACCAGGTCCTGCAGCTGGTCCTAGGTCTTGCTGGTCTCTCAGCTTGTCATAGAATGGTTTGGGTTAGTAGGGACCTTAAAGAGCACAGAAGCACAGAATCAACTGGGTTGGAAGAGACCTTCAGGATCATCAAGTCCAAGCAATTAGCCAACCCTATCAAATCAACCAGACCATGGCACTAATTGCCTCATCCAGGCTGGTCTTAAACACCTCCAGGGATGTAACAGAATCACAGAGTCAACCAGGTTGGAAATGACCTCAGAGATCATCAAGTCCAACTTATCACCTAACACCTAACACCTCCTGACAACTAAACCATGGCTCCAAATGCCACATCCAATCCTTTTTGGAACACCTCCAGGGATGGTGACTCCACCACCTCCCTGGGCAGCACATCCCAATGGCCAATCACTCTTTCTATGAAGAACTTCTTCCTAACACCCAGCCTGAACCTCCCCTGGCACAGCTTGAGACTGTGTCCTCTTGTTCTGGTGCTGGGTGCCTGGGAGAAGAGCCCAACCCCCACCTGGCTACAACCTCCCTGCAGGGAGTTGGAGAGAGCAAGAAGGTCTCCCCTGAGCCTCCTCTTCTGCAGGCTAAGCAACCCCAGCTCCCTCAGCCTCTCCTCACAGGGCTGGGTGAGGAGATGGTGCTGGGTGACTGGTTGGAATTGCTGATCTCGAAGCTCTTTACCATCCTGGTTGTTCTAGTCTAGTCTAGTCTAGTCTAGTCTACTCTAAGCCACAGCACCACCTCATAAGGATTTTGCAATCTGAAGTGCCTTTAGGAACCAACTAAACCCAGCAAGCAGACAGCTCATGCATGAAGCGGGGTTTGGTGGGGGGAATAATGCATGGTTGAAGGGTCAAGGTGTTGGCAGGCTGTCTGGAGCACCACCAGCAAACATCCATCTCCTAACCCCTTCCCAAGCAGCTTTGAGTGTAACAGCATTGGGATGGTGCTGAGGGACATGGTCTAGCACCACACTTGGTAGAGTTAGGTACGTTGGACTCAATTACCCCAAAGGTCTTTCCCAGGTGAGGTAATTCAATGAGTCTATGACCACAGAGCTGTCAGGGTCAGAAGGGACCTCAAGGCTCAGCCAGCTCCAACCCCCCTGCCATGGCCAGGGACACCTCACACCACAGCAGGTTGCTCACAGCCACCTCCAGCCTGGCTGCAAACACCTCCAGGCAGGAGGCTGCCACCACCTCCCTGGGCAGCCTGTGCCAGGCTCTCACCACCCTCCTGGGGAACAACTTCTTCCTCACCTCCAATCTGAATCTCCCCACTTCTAGTTTTGCTCCATCCCCCCCAGTCCTATCCCTCCCTGACACCCTCAAAAGTCCCTCCCCAGCTTTCCTGGAGCCCCCTCCAGATACTGGAAGGCCACAGTTAGGTCTCCTCAGAGCCTTCTCCTCTCCAGACTGCACAGCCGCAGCTCTATCATGGGATCCAACCCACGGGCAGGCTCTTGCCATCCCCTGCCAGCCTGCCCCTTTAAGTAACCTGAGCTCCTGCGCTGCAAATCCAGGCTCAAACTGAGAGGATGGAAAAGGACTTTCGCCTCTCCCCTCCCCCTTTCCCCCTTCTGAGTCTTTGCTTTTGGAAGCCACCATTCCTTCCCCTTTCCCTTCAGCTGGGCCAAAATGTCTCACCAAGGGGCAAGGCAACATCCTGGCCCCCTCCCTGCCCCTTCCAGCCAAACTGGAGCTTGCCCCCCCTGCTCCCACCCACCCTTGGCAAACCTCAGCTCATTTCCACAGCCTCGCTGGCTGCTGGGGGATGGAGCAAAGGTTTAATGATTTGCTTTCCCTGGGGGAAGGCGGAGACAGGGAGAAGGTCGAGCCCCCAGCGCATGACGCTGCAAATCGTGCCCACTTTTGTTGGAGGCTCCTTCTCCCACCCCCTCCTCACCCCCCTTCCTTCCCCAGCTCCCGCCCAGCTCCCGGAGCTCACCATGGATCCACAGGGAGCTTTGGGGTACGTTTGCCTGCTCTGCTTTTCCTTCGGGAGAGCTGCAAAAGGTAAGAGGCTTTGGGCTGCTTTGGGTACAGGGACAGGATGGGGTTTGGATGCTCTCAGAAGTGGGAGCTTGTCTTGGGACTCACAGCAGGGACACAATAGGGCTTGGATGCCCTCAAAGGTGGGATCCCGATGTTGGGGCTCACAGCAGGGACAGGATGGGGTTTGGATGCTCTCAACGGTGGGATCCTCCTCTTGGAGCTCACAGCATCTCCCCAGAGTCTGCTTGGGGAGGGAAGAGTTATGCCTACAACACAAGCGGACTGAGCATCTCCTGATGAGTGAAGGTGGATGGGGGGCAAGTTTGGGGATCGTGGAAGTCCTCCCTGAGTGGAAAGTGAGGAAAAGCAAAGAGCTGGAGCTGTTTAAAGTGCTGAGAGTGCAGGGATGTAGAAACCCTTCAGCCTGAGTGATGGAGGAAAGCCCCAGGGGGTGAGTTGGATTGCCACCGACTCAGTTCTCATTTTCACAAGAGCATCAGGACTGTAAAAGCTTCCAGAAGCCCAGCAAGGGCATCAGATGGGTGGGAGAATCTCAAGTGACTTTAGACAATAGATGGGACTGCTTATGGCTTGGCAGAGGCAACCCTCCCCCCACCTCCCCCATCACATTTGCATACAAACAAGAGAAGGGGCTCCAAATGCTTCTAGGTTAGTAAGGTTAAACCAAAGAGTTTGGGTCCAGAGCTGCCCCCACCACCTTCATTTGGCCCCACCACAAAGCCAGTGTGATTTAAGAGGGGGCAGTTGTGGTGGGAAACACACAAGGGGCTCTCTTCTGCCCTAAGTAACAGCACCAGGTAATGCTCAGTGCCCAGTAAAGAGAAGGTCCTTCAAGACATCCCTCGTGTCCAGGGGTGTGCTCAGGAAGCTTTGCTTCAGGGTTAAAGGGTGGTGGAGAGCATCTCTGTGAGCAGAATGAGCTGAGAGCCCTGGGGCTGATGAGCCTGGAGAAGAGCAGCCTGAGAGAGGACCTGATCAGTGCTGAGCAATAGATACAGGATGGGGAGCAAGGGGATGGGGATGGGGCCAGACTCTTGTCAGTGGTGCCCAGGGACAGGCCAAGGGGCAAGGGGCACAAAGGGGAACCCAGGAGGAGAAATGTCTGCGGTGTGAGGGTGCTGGAGCCCTGGAGCAGGCTGCCCAGAGAGGTTGTGGAGTCTCCTTCCTTGGAGAGATTCCAACCCCCCCTGTCCATTGTGCTCCTGGTGATCCTGCTTTAACAGGGGGGGCTGGACTGGATGAGCTTCAAAGGTCCATTCAAACCTCCACCAGTGTGGGGTTCTGTGACTCTCTGTCAGTTTCAAGAAGTCCTGAAGCCCCTAAGGAGTTCCCCTGCTCTGTCCATCATGTCCAAGGCAGGCTGGAAACACCATCAGGGATCAGCTGTCACCCCAGGAAGCCCCAGCTATCCAAACCACTGCCAAAACCAATATCCCATTAAAACCTCCCCATGTGCTGCTCAGGACCTGTCAGCTATGCCCTACTGCCTGCCATAAACTCACACTTCCAAGAGGAAGACCACAAGCATCTATTGGAGTCCAGGTCCTCTGTGGGATGGAGGATGCTCATTCTGTGACCTCCAACCTTTGCACCTTTCCTTAGGGGACCTGCAGCCACTTTCATTCCAGCCTGGCACCCTGTACCAGTACCACTACTCCCTGGATGTCCAGGTGGACCATGCAGCCACAGCATCCCCACGAGGAGCCTGGCTGAAGGCTGAGGCATTGGTCCAGGTGCACCAGCTCTGGAGGGACCAAGGGGGAGAAGAGCTGCTCCAGGTGCAGGTGTGTGAGGTGCTCAAGCCATGGCAGTCACCTGCTCCTCCTGGGAGCAGCGATGCTGCCTTGTCTTACCCTCTTCCCAAGCCACCTGAGAAATGACCTCTGTGACCAAGAGGCCTTCTGCACAGCAGCTTTAGATGGCCTTGGTCACTGCTTTCTTCCACCTTCTGCTCTCCTAGATCCGTGACCTGAGAGCCCAGCATGAGTCAGAAGAGAAGAGGAGCCCGGGCGGCTCCGGAGGCCTCCCTGCAGAGATTGCACTGAGCCAGGAGGCACAAGCAGAGCTCCAGCAGCCAATGTTCATCTCCTGGAGCAGTGGGAAGGTCAGCTGGACACCTGCTGGGCTTGCTCATGCCCTCTCCACAGAGCACTCCTGCCCACAGCCCAAATTTTCCCAGCTGCAAAGCTCTGATGAAGTCCTGCTCCACCTCTGAGTTCACACCAGAGCAGAGGGAACCAGAGAGAGTGACCAATGCAGGATTCTGTGAGCCTCTGCAAAGTCCAAATGTGGGATTATGTGATCTCCTGCATTGTGGCTCTAGGTGCAGCCTCATAGAATCATGGAATTGTCAGGGTTGGAAGGGACGCCAAGGCTCAGCCAGTCCCAACCCCCTGCCATGGCCAGGGACACCTCACACCACAGCAGGTTGCTCACAGCCACATCCAGCCTGGCCTTAAAGGCAAACCTTGTGAGCATGCAGCCACAAAGCTCAAGCTACTGAGGGATACAGTCTTCCTTGTGAAAAATACCCAGATACCTACAGGGAGATGTTTAGGTCGCAGGGGAGATGCCTCTCAGGCAGCAGAGAGCCCACAGGGGCCCCCAGAGCCATCCCCACAGCCACAAACTCCTTTTTCCCTTCCCAGGTCAAAGCCTTCTATGGGGACGAAGCAGAGAGCATCCTGATCTCCAACCTGAAGCGAGGGGTCAGCAGCCTGCTCCAGCTCCAGCCCCACGCTGGCACCACAGTGGAGGTGAGCCACAGCAGCAGGGAGGGGATTGTCCCCTGGTGCTCAGCTCTGGGGAGGCCACACTGTGAGTGCTGTGTCCAGTTTGGGGCACCTCAATACAGGAGAGATGTGGAGGTGCTGGAGCCAGGGCAGAAGAGGGCAGGGAAGCTGGGAAGGGCCTGGAGAATAAATCTGATGAGGAGCAACTGCAGGAGCTGGGGATGGTTAGTGTGAAAGAGAGGAGGCTGAGGGGAGACCTCCTGGCTCTCTACAACTACCTGAAAGGAGGCTGTGGAGAGGCTGCTGCTGGTCTCTTCTCACAGGTGATTAGTGATAGAACAAGAGGGAGCAGCCTCAAGTTGTGACTGGGTAGGTTCAGACTGGACACTAGGAAGACATTTTTCACAGCAGGAGTGGTCAGGCACTGGGATGTGCTGCCCAGGGGGGTGGTGGAGTCAGCAACCCTGGAGGTGTCTGAAGGTGGTTTGGATGTGGTGCTTGGGGTTTAGGGGTGACCCTTGCAGAGCAGGGTTCTGGGCTGGGCTTGGTGATCCCCAGGGGCTTTTCTAACCTGAATGATTTCTGAGGTAGGTATAGAGCTGAGGCCAGGTCTTGTCCAAAACCCAAGGATCAGAGCTGGCCCCAAAAGCACAGCCAGCCTAGGTGCTTCACCATGGGACTCACAGAATGGTTTGGACTGGAAGGGACCTTTAATGGTCATCCAATTCCACCCCCCTGCAATGACCAAGGACATCTGCAACCAGATGCCCTTGCTCAAGTGCCCCAAACAGCCTGGCCTGGAATGGTTCCAGGGATGGAGCTTCTGCCACCTCTCTGGACAACCTGATCCAGGGTCTCACCACCCTCAGTGGAGAAAATTTCCCCCTTCTCTCTAATCTGAATCAGTCTCTTGCAGTTTCAGAACATCACTCCTTGTCCTGCCACAACAGGCCCTGCTCAAAAGTCTGTTCCCAGCTTTCATAGAGGACCCCTTTAAAGGTGCTGCTGTTTGGTAGCACCCTGGTTGCCTTTGGGACCACCAGGAAGGTGCAAGGGTGGGAGCCTAATGCTTGCAATCATTTAGATTGTGAAAGACCTTCAAGATCATCGAGTCCAAGCATTGACCCAACTCTACCAAGTCCACCACTAAGCCATATTCCCCAGGCCCCACCTCTAAACAGCATTTAAACACCTCCAGGGATGAATCTCCCTCTTGGAGTTTAAAATGGTCAAAGGGGGAGGCAGATGTTGGTCAGTTAGAGGGCAGAAGGGCTCTGCAGAGGGACCTGGACAGGCTGGACAGATGGGCAGAGGCCACAGGATGGCATTCAGCAAGTCCAAGTGCCAGGGGCTGCACTTTGGCCACAGCAACCCCAGGCAGAGCTACAGGCTGGGGTCAGAGTGGCTGAGAGCTGCCAGGCAGAGAGGGACCTGGGGGTACTGGTTGACAGCAGATGAACATGAGCCTGCAGTGTGCCCAGGGGGCCAAGAAGGCCAATGGCATCCTGGCCTGCATCAGGAACAGTGTGGCCAGCAGAAGCAGGGAAGTCATTGTGCCCCTGGACTCAGCACTGCTTAGGCCACACCTTGAGTCCTGTGTCCAGTTCTGGGCCCCTCAGGTTAGGAAAGAGGTTGAGCTGCTGGAAGGTGTCCAGAGAAGGGCAACAAAGCTGGGGAGGGGTCTGGAGCACAGCCCTGTGAGGAGAGGCTGAGGGAGCTGGGGTTGCTTAGCCTGGAGAAGAGGAGGCTCAGGGGAGACCTTCTTGCTCTCTGCAACTCCCTGCAGGGAGGTTGTAGCCAGGTGGGGGTTGGTCTCTTCTCTCAGGCACCCAGCACCAGAACAAGAGGACACAGTCTCAAGCTGTGCCAGGGGAGGTTTAGGCTGGAGGTGAGGAGAAAGCTCTTCCCAGAGCAAGTCATTCACCATTGGGATGTGCTGCCCAGGGAGGTGGTGGAGTCCCCATCCCTGGAGGTGTTCAAGAGGGGACTGGATGTGGCACTTGGTGCCATGCTCTAGTCATGAGGTCTGTGGAGACAGCTTGGACTCGATGATCTTTGAGGTCTCTTCTAACCTTGGTGATTCTGTGAAAATTCAGGGCACTCCTCGTGGGCTTTGCTGCTCCAGCTGCCCTGGGCTGCCAGCAGGGATGACTACTGGAAATGTAGGTGATTTAATGGCCAGTGATCTGTAGATGACCCTCAGGAGTGGGCACAGGTACAAAACCATCATCATTCCCTAGACAGTAGGAAGAGAGGAGGGAAACAAACTCCACAACAACTTCTACCACGAAGGATTAGCTTTGCCCAGTCTGGCCAGCAGCTGGCTGGGAAATCCCTCCCCCTCCAGAGGTCAACTGCTGCTGGAGAGACCTGTGAAGAGCACAAAATAACCTCAAGACCCAAAACCCGGCCCAAAGTTGCTGGTGCTGGTGTTAAGCTGATTTTCCAGAAGCCAGTTTCCTGCCCAGGTGGACTTGGAGCCACCCAACACCACCCAAACATGGCCCAGGTCCCAGAGATTTGGCTGTTTCTTTGCTACCTCTTGGCTTGTGCTTTGTGTCTGTCCTCTACACAGATCCCTTTGGTTTTGGCCCAGTCCAAGCCCAATCACCCTTAACCTTTGTGTTTCAGGAGGACAGCTCTGGGCGCTGCCGAGTCGCATACTCCGTGTCCAACCACTCCATCACAAAGATGAAGGATCTCCTCAGCTGCACAGGGACCAAGCCTGGATTCACCTCTGTTAACAAAGCAAGTGGTAACAAGACAGCTTGCCCAGGGAGGTGGTGGAAAAAACCTCCAGGGGTGAGACTGCCACCACCTCCCTGGGCAACCTGTGCCAGGCTCTCACCACCCTCCTGGGGAACAACTTCTTCCTCACAGCCAATCTCCAGCTCCCCACTTCTAGTTTTGCTCCATCCCCCCCAGTCCTATCCCTCCCTGACACCCTCAAAAGTCCCTCCCGAGCTTTCCTGTAGCCCCCTTGCAGATACTGGAAGGCCACCAGAAGGTCTCCTGGGAGCCTTCTCCTCTCCAGACTGAACAGCCCCAACTCTCTCAGTCTGTCTCCACAGCTGAGCAGCTCCAGCCCTCTGCTCATCCTCATGGCCCTTCTCCGGACACCCTCCAGCACCTCCAGATCCTTCCTGGCACAGAGGCTCCAGACCTGGATGCAGTACTCCAGCTGTGGTCTCAGCAGAGTGGAGCAGAGGGGCAGAATCCCCTCCCTGCCCTGCTGGCCACACTTCTCTTGCTGCAGCCCAGGCTCTGCTTGGCTCTCTGGGCTGCAAGTGCTCCCTGCTGGCTCCTGGGGAGCTTCTCCTCCCCCAGCACCCCAAGGCCTTTTCTTCAAGGCCGCTCTCAAGCCATCTGCTAAGGTCATCTACTCCAACTGCCCCATCACGTGCAGGGAAACCTCTCAACCAGACTTGGTTGCCCAAGACCTTGTCCAACCTGGCCTTGAACAGCCCCAGTAAGAAAGTTCAGGTGGTGTCCATCAGCCATAGGTAAGAGCATTCCTCCAGCATGATCCTGAGGCTGGTGAGAGCCTGGCACAGGCTGCCCAGGGAGGTGGTGGCAGCCTCCTGCCTGGAGGTGTTTGCAGCCAGGCTGGAGGTGGCTGTGAGCAACCTGCTGTGGTGTGAGGTGTCCCTGGCCATGGCAGGAGGTTGGAGCTGGCTGAGCCTTGAGGTCCCTTCCAACCCTGACAACTCAATGATTCTGTGCTCACCTGGGGGGGAGCTCCTTCTGCAGCTGGGAAGAGGTTGAGTTCTGGATTTTCCTTCCCTGCATTTTGCAAAGAGAAAGGAGAGAGAGAGAGTAAAGGAGAGCAAAGGGTTTGGGGTCTTCCCACCTTCCTTTTTCCTCTGCCAAGATTTTTGGAGTCGAGTGGCAGCCCAGCAGCAGCAGCCAGTACCTGGTGAAAGACAACCTCCTGCAGTCGGTGCTGGCAGAGGAAAGCCACCTGCTGGCTCCAGCCCTGAGGTCCTCCACTGGCATCAAAATCACTTCCAGGTGAGTGATGCCCCCACACCAGCTTGCCCAAGCAGGCAAAGTTCACCTGTTGGAGTTGAAGGTGTGGATGATCAGGGGGTTGGAGCACCTCTGCTCCCAGGACAGGCTGAGGGAACTGGAGGTGCTCAGCCTGCAGATGAGGAGGCTCTGGGGAGACCTAACAGCAGCCTGCCAGTACCTGAAGGGGGCTACAGGAAGGATGGAGAGAGACTGTCTGCAAAGGCCTGCAGGGACAGGACAAGGGGCAATGGCTTCAGACCAGGGAAGAGCAGATTTAGAGTGGATGTTAGGAACAAGTTCTTCTGGAACAGCCTGCCCAGGGAGGTGTTTGGGGCCCCATCCCTGGAGGTATTCAAGGTGAGACTCAACAGGGCTCTGGGCAACCTGATCTAGTAGAGGAGGTCCCTGCTGACTGCAGAAGGGGTTGGACTGGATCACCCTTGGAGGTCCCTTCCAACCCAGATCACTCCATGATTCTATGTTGTAGCTCAGCTGGCACAGCCTGGTGCAGGCAGCAAGGAGAACTGGATGGGCATGGCATGGAGGGAACACCAAACACCTTTTGACTGCTTTGCTCCACCTCCAAGCCTCCATAACCCCAACCAGCCCCTGAGTTTGTAAATGAGGAAGCAGTTCCTGATGGCTGCTTCTCTCTCCACAGGCAGCAGCTCCAGCTAGAGTCTCCTCCAGTGCCTGGCCCGGCAGAGGTGGCTGGACAAAGCCTTGAAGATGTGCTGGCTGGCATGGAAGGCCAGCACCAGCCCCTGGGCATGACCAGCCTGCCCTTCAGGAGGGTCTGCACCCACTGCCCATCGGTCAGTGACCCAAAACTCATTGCATGCTCTCCCCCAGGGCTGTGGGATTTGGGGTTAACCCACAGTGGTGCATTTGGAGGGGCTGGCTACCAACTGTCCATGCAGGATGCAGCCCCAGAGAGAGAGAATGGGATAGAGTGGAATGGAATGGAATGGAATGGAATGGAATGGAATGGAATGGAATGGAATGGAATGGAATGGAATGGAATAAACCAGGTTGGAAGAGACCTTTGAGATTATCCAGTCCAACCTATCACCCAGCGCCATCTGATCAACTCAACCATGGCACCAAGCACCCCATCCGGCCCTTCCTAAACACCTCTAGGGATGGAGACTCCACCACCTCCCTGGGCAGCACATCCCAATGGCCAATCTCTCTTTCTATGATGAGCTTCTTCCTAACATCCAGCCTGAACCTCCCCTGGCACAGCTTGAGACTGTGTCCTCTTGTTCTGGTGCTGGGTGCCTGAGAGAAGAGACCAACCCCCTCCTGGCTACAACCTCCCTGCAGGGAGTTGCAGAGAGCAAGAAGGTCTCCCCTGAGCCTCCTCTTCTGCAGGCTAAGCAACCCCAGCTCCCTCAGCCTCTCCTCCCAGGGCTGTGCTCCAGACCCCTCCCCAGCTCTGTTGCCCTTCTCTGGACACCTTCCAGCAGCTCAACCTCTTTCCTAACCTGAGGGGCCCAGAACTGGACACAGGACTCAAGGTGTGGCCTAAGCAGTGCTGAGTCCAGGGGCACAATGACCTCCCTGCTCCTGCTGGCCACACTGTTCCTGATGCAGGCCAGGATGCCATTGGCCTTCTTGGCCCCCTGGGCACACTGCAGGCTCATGTTCAGCCTACTATCAACCACTACCCCCAGGTCCCTCTCTGCCTGGCTGCCCTCAGCCACTCTGACCCCAGCCTGTATCAACAGCCTGTAAAGCAATAGTCTGATGCTGTTACCCCTTCTAGTGTCTCATGTTGCTCCCCCCATGGGGGAAGGACCTTCCTGTCCCCTGTGATTCTGTGAGGGGAGAAGTGACCTGATGCACTTCTGCCACTCCCGGTTGGTTAATCCCATCCCAGCTCCAGGGAAGCATTCCCAGCACACATCAGGCTAACAAGGACAACAGAGGAGTCATTTCTGCCTCCTCAGGTTCCCCCAAGCTCTTCACCTAGGAAGTCTCTCAGGCATGGGTGATGCTATCAACTCCTCCTGCTCTTTTTCCTGGCACATCCCACAGATGTGGGCTTTTGGGCCTCAGCACAAATGCTCAGTGCTGGGAGGGTGAGGCTGCAGTAGATGCCTGCTGGTGACTGCATGACCCCTCACGGGGCCCTCATACTCCTGAATATTTCCCAAGTATAAATATGATTGGAACAGTTTGCCTAGGGAGGTGGTTGAGGCCCCATGCCTGGAGATATCCAAGGTGAGGCTCAACAGGGCTCTGGGCAGCCTGATCTGGTGGAGGATGTCCCTGCTGACTGCAGAGGGGTTGGAGTGGATGACCTTTGGAGGTCCCTTCCAACCCAGGTGATTCTATGATCCCATGATGCAGGGTCAGGGGTCAAAGAGGCCAAACGCCAGCTAACCCACCTCATCTCTGCAGCTGAGAACCTACCTGAAGAGCTTTGGCAGCCAGAGGATCAAAACAGGCACCTGGGAGGTGGCGACCACGTGGCGGTTCCAGAGGGTCATCCAGATGCTGCGTGGAGCCAAGAAGAGAGAGGTGCTGCAGCTGCTGAGGAGGGCACCTGAGGAGATGCTGTGAGGCTCCCAGCAGCTGGCTGTTGTGCTCATTACAGAATCATGGAATCATTAAGGTTGGAAGGGACCTCAAGGCTCAGCCAGCTCCAAGCCCCTGCCATGGGCAGGGACACCTCACACCACAGCAGGTTGCTCACAGCCACCTCCAGCCTGGCTGCAAACACCTCCAGGCAGGAGGCTGCCACCACCTCCCTGTGCAGCCTGTGCCAGGCTCTCACCACCCTCCTGGGGAACAACTTCTTCCTCACAGCCAATCTCAGTCTCCCCACTTCTGGCTTTCCTTCATCCCCCCCAGTCCTGTCCCTCCCTGACACCCTCAAAAGTCCCTCCCCAGCTTTCCTGTAGCCCCCTTCAGATCCTGGAAGGCCACAAGAAGGTCTCCTGGGAGCCTTCTCTTCTCCAGACTGAACAGCCCCAACTCTCTCAGTCTGTCCTCATAGGAGAGGAGCTATAGAATAGAATAGAATAAGAAAAGAATAGAATAGAATAGAATAGAATAAAATAGAATAGAGTAGAATAGAATAGAATAGAATAGAATAGAATAGAATAGAATAGAATAGAATAGAATAGAATAGGAGTTAACCAGGTTGGAAGAGACCTTTGAGACCATTGAGTCCAACCTATCACCCAACACCTAATCAACTCAACCATGGCACCAAGCACCCCATCCAGTCTCTTCCTAAACACCTCCAGGGATGGGGACTCCACCACCTCCCTGGGCAGCACATCCCAATGGCCAATCTCTCTTTCTATGAAGAACTTCTTCCTAACACCCAGCCTAAACCTCCCCTGGTGCAGCCTGAGACTGTGTCCTCTTGTTCTGGTGCTGGTCCAGCCCTCTGCTCATCCTCATGGCCCTTCTCTGGAGACATTCCAGCACCTCCAGATCCTTCCTGTAATAGAGGCTCCAGAACTGGACCCATTTTTGGCCCTGACAACTTAAGGTTGTTTGGTGCTGGTCCAGACACCACACCTGGTCCAGGCAGCTGTCCTGACCAGTGCCCTGCCCTGCTCTGCTGAGCCCCCACCTGCAGTGCTGGGGCCAGCTCTGGAGTCCTCAGCACAGGAGAGACATGGACCTGTTGGAGCAGAGCCAGAGGAGCCCACAAAGATCATGGAAAGGTTGGAAGCACTCTGCTGTGAGGCCAGGCTGGGATTGTTCAGCCTGCACAAGAGAAGGCTCCAGGGAGACCTTCTGGTGGCCTTTTGGTACTTGAACAAGGCTGCAGGAAAGCTGGGGAGGGGCTTTCTACAAGGGCATGGGGAGGTAAGAGAAGAGATGATGGCTTCAAACTGAATGAGGTTAGGATTAGAGGAGATGTAAGGGAGAAGTTCTTCACCACGAGGGTGCTGAGGCACTGAAACAGAGGGGGTCTGAGTGGCCAAGGCCAGACTGGATGGGGCTTGGAGAAACCTGCTCTAGTGGAAAGTGTCCCTGCCCACGGCAGGGCTTTGGAACTAGATGACCTTTAAGGTTCCTTCCAACCCAACCCTTTCTATGATTCTGCTTCCAGAGGGGAGGTGGACACTGAGACTCTTGAAGGTGTCCAGAGAAGGGCAACAAAGCTGGGGAGGGGTCTGGAGCACAGCCCTGTGAGGAGAGGCTGAGGGAGCTGGGGTTGCTTAGCCTGGAGAAGAGGAGGCTCAGGGGAGACCTTGTTGCTCTCTGCAACTCCCTGAAGGGAGGTTGTAGCCAGGTGGGGGTTGGTCTCTTCTCCCAGGCAGCCAGCACCAGAACAAGAGGACACAGTCTCAAGCTGTGCCAGGGGAGGTTTAGGCTGGAGGTGAGGAGAAAGTTCTTCCCAGCAAGAGAGATTGGCCACTGGGATGTGCTGCCCAGGGAGGTGGTGGAGTCCCCATCCCTGGAGGTGTTCAAAAAGGGACTGGATGTGGCACTTGGTGCCATGGTTTAGTTAGTCATGAGCTGTTGGGTGCCAGGTTGGACTTGATGATCTCTGAGGTCTTTTCCAACCTTGGTGATTCTGTGAGTGTTCCTTGTGTCTCTTCCACCTGGCTCTCCTGCTGGGCCATGCCACTGATGCCCTCCCTCTCCTTGCTCCAGCCCCTTCCTGGTGGAGGCAGCCGTGGCCGCGCAGTCGGTGGCCTCCTTGGCAGCTCTCTCAGACTTCCTGGATTTCAACAAGGAGCCCAAGCTGCTGCTGGAGAAGTTCCTCTATGCAGCAGCCTTCTCTCCCCGGCCTTCAGGAGAGCTTCTCCACCTGGTGCTGGTAAGTGTGGTCATTTCAGGCTGCTGGAGAGCAGTGAAAAGGACCTGGGGGTCCTAGTGGATGGGAGGTTGACCATGAGCCAGCAATGTGCTCTTGTGGCCAAGAAGGCAAATGCCATTCTGGGTGGATTAGAAGGGCTGTGGGCAGTAGGTCCAGAGAGGTTCTTCTCCCTCTCTGCTCTGCCCTGCTGAGGCTGCATCTGGAATATTGTGTCCAGTTCTGGGCCCCTCATTTCAAGAAGGACCTCAGGGAACTGCTTGAAAGATTCCAGCACAGAGCCACAAAGATGATGAAGGCAGTGGAACATCTTCCTTATGGGGAGAGCCTGAGGGAGCTGAGGCTCTGTAGCTTGCAGAGGAGGAGCCTGAGGGTGACCTCATTGCTGTTGCTAAAGCTGTGCAGGGGCAGTGCCCAGAGGCTGGAGCCAGGCTCTGCTGGGGGATGCCCAATGCCAGCACAAGGGGCAGTGGTGGAAGCTGAGGCAGAGGAAGCTCCATGGAAACAGGAGGCAAAACCTTTTCCCTGTGAGGGTGACAGAGCCCTGGAGCAGGCTGCCCAGGGGGGTTGTGGAGTCTCCCTCTCTGGAGACATTCAAGACCCACCTGGATGTGTTCCTGTGTGCCCTGCTCTGGGTGACCCTGCTCTGGCTGCCCAGGGGGTTGGGCTGGCTGATTTCTCAAGGTCCTTTCCCTTTTGCCCCCCAACCTCCCCCTGGCTCCTTTCCTTCCCCCAACCTCCCCCTGGCTCCTTTCCTTCCCCCAACCTCCCCCTTTCCCACTGCCCAGGCCAAGCTGGATGGGAAGCAGCTGGCCCCTGAGCTGCATGAGACAGGAACAGTTGCCCTGGGCGCTCTGGTTGGCAAGCTTTGCCAGCAGAAGCTGTGTGGCCTTCAGGTGGGTCCTCTACAAACCTCCTCCTCTACAAACCTCCATGCTTGGCTTTTTTTTGTTTGGCTCCCATCCCTGCTTCCCCTAGGAGTGCCCCAAGTGTCTCCTGTCCCTCACCCTCCTTCTCTTCTGCTCTCCTGCAAACCCTGAGCAGGAGGTGGAGCGTGGGGTGGAAACCATCCTCGGGGGGCTACGAGGTGCCAAGGAGGAGTCTGAGGTGGTCATCTACCTGCTGGCCCTGGGGAATGCAAGGCTCCCCAGAACCATCCCCACCCTCCTGGGCCACGCTGAGGAGGGTCCTGCTGCCGTCGCCACCGCAGCCATCTCTGCCCTGCGGCGATTCCCTGCTCAGCACATCTCCGGCGAGGTACAAAAGGAGGCTGCCAGGGCTCGGTGCTCCTCCTCCCTGCTCAAAGCCAAGCCCTGGCTGGGGGAGGGGGTACAGAGCCACCATCTGCCACCCTGCCAGCACCCTTTCACCTCCCTCTCCCCTCAGGTGAAAGGAGCAATGAGGAGGATTCTCCACCAAAAGAAGAGGAGCTACAGCCAGCCCTGCCGCCTGGCCGCCGCCGAACTCCTACTGGAGAAGGAGCCCTTGCCCATGGATGTCATCAACATCCTGCTGGCCACCCAGGAGATGGAGACAGAGATGGCAGCCTTCCTGCTGCTGAAGGTCCAGAGCGACCTCCATGCTGCCCACCACCCAGCAAGGTGGGTTTGGAGGGGAAAGGTGCCTTATTTCCCCCTCCTCTCCTCCTCTCCCCTACACTGGGACCCCAGGGTTCATCTGGTCCCAGGAGAGCTGAAATGAGCTGGCTCAGCACCCTGCCAAGCTGAGTCTTCAAACTGTCCTAGAATCATAGAATTGTCAGGGGTGGAAGGGACCCCAAGGCTCAGCCAGCTCCAACCCCCTGCCATGGGCAGGGACACCTCACACCACAGCAGGTTGCTCACAGCCACCTCCAGCCTGGCTGCAAACACCTCCAGGCAGGAGGCTGCCACCACCTCCCTGGGCAGCCTGTGCCAGGCTCTCACCAGTGTCTGTCCAGTGTAAGGGACTCCACTGCTTCCCTTGGGAGAGGATTCCAATGCCTGACTGTGCTCCTGGGGAAGCATCTTCTGCAGTGCAGTGGGAATGAGCCCAGCAGTAACTTATCCCCATCACTCCTTGCCTTTTCCATGGGACTCCTCATGAAGAGGGAGTCTCCATCCTCCTGCTAGCCACCCTTCATGGCCTGGCACTGAACTAAGCCAAGCTGTGCTTTGGCTCTTCATGAGGATTCATCTTTGAGCAGCTCTGGCACCCAAGAACTCGGCTAATTCCCACTTGCTCTTGCTTGTTCTCCTCCTCCATGCTCCAGCTGTGGCTCTCCACCCAGCACACCCTACTCTGAAGTGTGCTAGCAGCACTTCTTGGGGCTGGAATTGGGGCTGCCTGGCAATCCCCAGCTGGAGGAGGAAGAAAAGAGCAGGGCTGCTCCTGCAGGTGACATCCTAGAATAGAATAGAATAGACCAGACCAGACCAGGTTGAAAGAGACCTTGGAGATCATCCAGTCCAACCTATCACCCAGCACCATCTGATCAACTCAACCATGGCACCAAGCACCCCATCCAGTCTTATATTAAACACCTCCAGGGATGGGGACTCCACCACCTCCCTGGGCAGCACATCCCAATGGCCAAGCTCTCTTTCTATGAAGAACTTCTTCCTAACCTCCAGCCTAAACCTCCCCTGGTGCAGCCTGAGACTGTGTCCTCTTGTTCTGGTGCTGGGTGCCTGGGAGAAGAGACCAACCCCCACCTGGCTACAACCTCCCTTCAGGGAGTTGGAGACAGCTAAAAGCCAAGCAGCAATAAGCGTGCAGCCCAAATTCAGTGCTCCCTCCTCAGCCTGCCCCCTGGCAGCAGAAGCCAGGCTCTGGGCTAAGTCCTTGGAGGCCACAGCTCTGGCTGGCAGGGCAGGGCACACTTTGTAACTGCATTAATCTCCCTGCCAGCACAAAACAAACCCAGCACTAGGAGTTTCCAGAGCTAAGCAGAGGCTGCACCAAAATATCTGCCTCTGGGTTATCCTCATCAACCAGAGGAGAGGGAAATTCCAGGGCAGCCTCTTCTCAGTTGCACCCTGTGATAGGACAGGGGGTAACAGAAAGTACAGCACAGGAGGTTCCACCTCAGCATCAGGAGGAACTTCTTCCCTGTGAGGGTCACAGAGGCCTGGAACAGGCTGCCCAGAGGGCTTGTGGAGTCCCTGGAGACTTTCCAGCCCCCTCTGGATGTGTGCCTGTGTGACCTGTGCTGGATTCTATGGTCCTGCTCTGTCAGGGGGGTTGGACTCAAAGATCTTTGGAGGTCCTTTCCAGCCCCTCACATCCTGTGAGCCACAGTTGCTCATTTCCATTCCTGCTGACTCTTCTCTGGGCAGCCAGGAGAAACAGGCTGGAAATTTGCACTTCCTTCTGTGCAGTGCCAGCTGGAATTCTGACAGAACCATAGAGCTGTTTGGGTTGGAAAAGACCTTTAAGGTAGAGTTCAGCCCTCAACCCACCACCACCATGGCCATTAAACCACCTCCCACAGTGCCCTGGCCACAGGTTTCTTGAACCCCTCCAGGGATGTGACCCCACCCCACAGGCAGCCTGTGCCTGTCCCTGACCACTCCTGCAGCAAAGAAATTGCTCCAAACATCCAACCTAAACCTCCCCTGGTGCAACCTGAGGCCATTTCCCTTCCTTCCCTCCCAGTGCTGACTCCCCCTTTCCCTCTTTCCTCCAGGAAGATCATGAAAGAGATCCTGAGAGAGCCACGAATCAATAATTACCACTTCTTCTCCAAAGCTGGTGTCTCCTCCTCCTTCTCAGGACCTCTGACAGGTGACACCATGGGGGACACTCATCCCACAGTCCCTTGATAGACTCAGAGAATGGTTTGGGTTGGAAGGGACCTCCAAAGGCCATCCAGTCCAACCCCCCTGCAGTCAGCAGGGACATCCTCCCCTAGGTCAGGCTGCTCAGAGTTTGTTGAGCCTCACTTTGAACATCTCCAAGGATGAGGCCTCAACTACCTCCCTGGGCAACCTGTTGCAGTGTTCCCCCACCCCCATGGTGCAGAACTTGTTCCTAAACAGCCAGGTAAGGCAGGGGCTGGTGGGGAAAGGCAGCTTCCACAAGAGGTCTTGGCTTCATAGACTGGCCTCAGAATCCTGGTGTGAGGTTTCTCAGCATAGAATCATAGAATAGAATCAGAGAACTGCCAGGGCTGGAAGGGACCTCAAGGCTCAGCCAGCTCCAACCCCCTGCCATGGGCAGAGACACCTCACACCACAGCAGGTTGCTCACAGCCGCATCCAGCCTGGCTGCAAACACCTCCCTGTAGGGCATAGGTGGTGACAAAAGAACCAACACCTGTTGCTTGTCCCCCAGCTGAAGCTGGCTGGTTGCCACCACCTGAGATCTCTCTCTTTGACCCCCCTGGGGCAGGAGGGCTGGGCCACACACCTTCCCCAAATCACAGAATGGTTTGGGTTGGAAAGGACCTTCAAGATCATCCAGTTGCAACCCCTCTGCCACAGGCAGGGACACCTCCCACTACAGCAGGTTTCTCCAAGCCCCATCCAGCCTGGCATTGAACACCTCTCTGTAGGGCAGAAGTGGTGAGAAAAGAACAAGCACCTGGAAGAAAAACATTGCCATGCCAAATGCTTTGATTGCTGCAAGAGCATGAGGAGATGGTGCAGAGAAGATTTCCCCTCAGATCTCTAGTGGCTGCCATTAGCAGCTCAGCCACCCTGGCCATAGATTGGCAGAGCTCTACAGGACTATCACAGCACATTAGAGGTTGCAAGGGACCTCCAGAGATTATCAAGTCCATCCCTCTGCCAGAGCAGGATCACCCAGGGCAGTCAGCACAGGAATGCATTCAGGGGGCTTTGAAAGCCTCCAGAGACTCCACAACCCCCCTGGGCAGCCTGCTCCAGGGCTCTGGCACCCTCACTGTGAAGAAGTTTCTCTTCGTGTTGAGGTGAAATCTACTATGTTCAAGTTTGAACCTGCTGTTTCTTCTCTTATTAGTGCACACCACCCAAAAGAGCTTGGCCCCCTCCACTTGACACCCACCCCTCAGATACTGATAGACATTGATCAGATCCCTCTCAGCCTTCTCCTCTCCAGACTAAACAGCCCCAGGGCTCTCAGTCTCTCTTCCCAGGGGAGATGCTCAAGTCCCCTAAGCATCCTCCTGGCTCTCCATTAGATTCTCCCCAGCATACAATGACCATACTACCCATAATAATAATACAATAAGCCTACTAACCATACAAGTTCCTGAGGAGGCTTACAAGTTGCCAAGGAGCTCTCAGGAGCCTGCTCCCAGCCATACCCAGTGACCTCCCAGTTCCCACCATCCATCTGGGTGAGCCTTGCAGACATTCAGGATCAGACTCCTTGTGGCCCTGGGCAGCCTGATCTAGTTGGAGGGGTCCCTGCTTGCTGCAGTGGGTGGGACAAGAAGACCTTTGATGGTCCCTTTCAATCTGGGAAGCTGTTAAGGAAGCATCTCCTCCTGCTGAGCACTGACTTGGTGGTGCCAGGCTCTGGGCACAAGCTTGCTGGGATCCCATCCTTGCACTTCCCACCTCTGGGCTTTGTATTTTCTTGTCAGCCTTCATCTCCATGCTGCTGCTGCTGCTGCTCTCAGAGCATCCTCCATTCACCACCACCCACTGACACCATTTGCTCTCTGCAGCTCCCTGAAGGCAGGCTGGAGCCAGGCGGGGCTTGGTCTCTTCTCCCGAGGAGCAATGAGAGGATGAAAGGAAATGGCCTCGAGTTGCAGCAGGGGAGGTTTAGGCTGGGTATCAGAGAAGGTTTAGGCTTAGGTTGGGTATCAGAGAAGGTTTAGGCTTAGGCTGGGCATCAAAGGAAGGTTTAGGTTTAGGTTGGGTATCAGAGGATGGTTTAGGTTTAGGTTGGGTATCAGAGGATGGTTTAGGCTTAGGTTGGGTATCAGAGAATGTTTAGCTTTAGGTTGGGTATCAGAGGAAGGTTTAGGCTTAGGCTGGGTATCAGAAGAAACGTCTTCACTGAAAGGATTCTCCAACACTGGAACAGGTCCCCCAGAGAGAGAGGTGGTGGAATCCCCATCCCTGGAGGTGTTGAAAAGGCAGAGATGTGGTGCTGAGGGACATGGTCTAGCACCAGGCTTGGTAGAGTTAGAGGATGCTTGGGCTCCATGATCCTAAAGGACCTTTCCAACCAAAAAGATTCTCTCTGTGACTCTTTGGCACTGCCCAGGGATGCTTACAGGTTGTCTCTCTGCCTTTCAGTCACCCAGGACCTGCTTTCCACCTTTGGGCTGGACCTGCTCTTTCTGGAGGGTGGCTTCCCGAGGAGGAGCATCTCTGAGTTCTCACTGCTCAGCCGTGGCCAGCAGCTCCATGCAGCTCAGGTGTGCTGCTGCCTGCCACCTACATGGAGCAGCACAGGGTGTGAGGGGCTGGAAGGGACCTCCAGAGGTCATCAAGTCCAAGCCCCCTGGCAGAGCAGGACCCTAGAATCCAGCACAGGTCAGACACAGGAACACATCCAGACAGGGCTGGAAGGTCTCCAGAGAAGGAGACTCCACAACCTCTGCCCCAGGGCTCTGTGACCCTCACAGTGCAGAAGTTCCTCCTCATGCTGAGCTGGAACCTCCTGTGCTGCAGCTTCCATCCACTGCCCCTTGTGTCCCTTCTTCGCCTCCTTATGGGGCTTGACCTCACCTCTTCACTCTGCATCTTCTGCACACCTCCCATGCCCAGTGTGAAGCCACACAGACCACCCCTGGAGCAGGGGCTCCCCTGCCTCCCCCAGAACCAGGGGCTGCAACCCCAGTGCTGCATGGAGCTCAAGGGCAGCTTGGATGCCCCATCCAACCCGCCCCATCGGCGTCCTCCTGCTTCAGAGGGTCCCTGAGCCAGGGTTGGGCAGGGATGGGAACTCACAGGGCACAAATCCCTCTCCAGCTTTGCTCCAGCTCTGCTGCTGTGGTTTAGGTCACTATTGAAGCCCAAGGGATGGAGTCAATGCTGGGAGAAAATGTCCTGGAAGGGGAGGAGGAGCCAGAGCTCATGGCTGGGATGTCTGCCATCTTCTTTGACGTCCAGCTGCGGCCCATCACCTTCTTCCAGGGGTACACAGACCTAATGTCCAAGGTCCTGCTGAGCAGTGGAGAACCCACAAGTGTGGTCAAAGGCAACCTCCTGCTGATGGACCATCACCAGGTACTGGGTGGGAAGGGGATGCCCAGCCCCAAGCCCTAGTGAACTCCCTAAGAATCACAGAATTGTCAGGGCTGGAAGGGACCTCAAGGCTCAGCCAGCTCCAACCCCCTGCCATGGCCAGGGACACCTCACACCACAGCAGGTTGCTCACAGCCACCTCCAGCCTGGCTGCAAACACCTCCAGGCAGGAGGCTGCCACCACCTCCCTGGGCAACCTGTGCCAGGCTCTCACCACCCTCATGGGGAACAACTTCTTCCTAACCTCCAATCTCAATCTCCCCATTTCTAGTTCTGCTCCATCCCCCCCAGTCCTATCACTCCCTGACACCCTCAAAAGTCCCTCCCCAGCTTTCCTGTAGCCCCCTTCAGATCCTGGAAGGCCACAATTAGGTCTCCTCAGAGCCTTCTCCTCTCCAGACTGAGCAGCCCCAACTCCCTCAGTCTGTCTCCACACAGAGCAGCTCCAGCCCTCTGCTCATCCTCATGGCCCTGCTCTGGACACCTTCCAGCCCCTCCAGATCCTTCCTGTGCTAGGGGCTCCAGAACTGGATGCACTACTCCAGGTGGAGTATCAGCATGAGCCAGAGGATTTTGGGTGTGTTCCTCACCATGGACACTCAGCTAAGAGCAAGGTGGCACTGCCAGATCTCTCTTGGGGTCAGCAGAACAGCAGCAGGGGTGGCTCTGCCACGGGACACAGCAGGGCTGAGCTCCTCTCCTGCCAGCCCAGCTGCAGGGGGTCTGCTGCTCAGCCAGGAGCAGTGCTCAGGCACAGCAAGCTCTGCACTCTCCATCTTCCAGATGATTCCTCTGCAGTCTGGCCTCCAGGTGGCCATCAAGCTCCAGGGTGGGCTGGGGCTTGACATTTCAGCTGGCTTGGACTTGAGCATTTGGGAGCAGGAACTGAAAACCAGCATCAGCACCAGGTCAGTGGGTGGGAAACTGCTTGGCTCTGGGGACCATAGAGTCACAGAACTGTCAGGGCTGGAAGGGACCTCAAGGCTCAGCCAGTCCCAACCCCCCTGCCATGGCCAGGGACACCTCACACTACAGCACATGTGCATCCTCATGGCCCTTCTGTTGCAGCACCTCCAGCTCCTTCCTGCAACAGGGGCTCTAGAGCTGGGCTCTGGGGTATTTAGGGGGCTCAGCATCCATCATGAGGGATGCTCCACCTCAGGCTGGCTTTCCACAGCCCCCTGCTCTCCTCCTGCTGGGTCCAGCCCTTCCTGACCCAGTGGAAGATGTCCCTGCTGACTTGCAGAGGGGGTTGGTGTGGATGACCTTCTGAGGTCCCTTCCAACCCAAACCATTCTATGATGGACACAGCATGCAGGGCTCTGGTGGGCACTGCTTACACTTTCCCCTGGCCAAACCTAGAACCAAGATGCTTCTGGGGTTGTTTGATGCCATTGCTTGCTGACCTGAGCCACCTTCTTCTCTCCTGCAGGGGAAGCCTGGCCATTGATTTCCAGGCAGAACTAGATGCCCCTTTCCTCCAAGCCACCTTGAGAAGCCAGACAGAGGTGGAGACCTCAATCCACTTCAACACCATGCTGAGGTTTTCTGGCAGCCCAGTGCTCATGTGCCTGCAGCTGAGCAAGGAGCAGGTGCCCTACAGGTAGTCTCTGGCCATGGCCAGGTACTGTGCAAACATCATGATGTGGCTGAGAGAAAGGAGGACTTGGAGGGAGGGAGGAAGCAACTAATTGAGAGGGGTGGATCAAAACCAGTAGCATCATAGCATGGTCTGGGTTGGAAGGACGCTCCAAAGGCCACCCAGTCCAAACCCCTCTGAAGCCATCAGGGGCACCCTCAACTAGATCAGGCTGCCCAGAGCCCTGTTGAGCCTCACCTTGGCTATCTCCAGGGAAAGCACAGTGCAAGTTCATGATGGCATGGGAGGAAGCACCATGCCTGCACCCCCAGAGATCAAGCCCAACCCCCTGCAAAGCTGGGCCACTGCTCTGGGAGGATGTTGTGGTCCACCACAGCCTGCTGACCACCCTGCTGTCCTCTTGTGCACAGGGAGATCTTCACAGTGTCCAGGTGTGCCGGGAGGCAGCGCAGCAGCGTTCGGAAAGGCAGGCAGGGCAGCGTGCCTGGCAGGCAGCTCGCCTTGCACAGGGCCAACTCCAAGCTCTGCCACCTCCTGCTGACAGCACCAGAAGAATAGGGGAGCTGCAGCACTCTGGGACTGGATACCTGCCTGCCATGCACCCCAGCTCTCTGTGAACCCACTGTGAGCTGCCAAGGGCTCTGCCCAGCTCCTCCACGACCCTCTTGAGCAAGAACCATGCTGCAATAAGGGCATCGGGGAAGGAGCACAAGAGGAAGCTCTTGCTTAGACACATAGAATCAATGAGCTTGGAAAAGACCTCAAAGATCATCCAGTCCAACCTGTCACCCAACACCTCATGACTACTAGACCATGGCACCAAGTGCCACATCCAATCATAGAAACAACCAGCTTGGAAAAGACCTCAGAGATCATCCAGTCCAACCTACTGCCTAATGCTAACACCTCCTGACTACTAAACCATGGCACCAAGTGCCACATCCAATCCCCACCCTGAACACCTCCAGGGATGGGGACTCCACCACCTCCCTGGGCAGCACATCCCAATGGCAAACGACTCTCAGTGAAGAACTTTCTCCTCACCTCGACCCTAAACCTCCCCTGGCGCAGCTTGAGACTCTGTCCTCTTGTTCTGGTGCTGGCTGCCTGGGAGAAGAGACCAACCCTCACCTGGCTACAGCCTCCCTTCAGGGAGTTGGAGAGAGCAAGAAGGTCTCCCCTGAGCCTCCTCTTCTCCAGGCTTGAGGCTGGAAGGCCCAAACCTGCACTCCTTGGTTTAGTTAGTCCTGAGCTGTTGGATGACAGGTTGGACTTGATGATCTCTGAGGTCTTTTCCAACCTTATGGATTCTATGATTCCTTACCCCAAAGGCTGAACTCTTTCCCTCCATGGGGAAGGGCTTCATAGAATCAGAGAACTGTCAGGGTTGGAAGGGACCTCAAGGCTCAGCCAGCTCCAACCCCCTGCCATGGGTAGGGACACCTCACACCACAGCAGGTTGCTCACAGCCACCTCCAGCCTGGCTGCAAACACCTCCAGGCAGGAGGCTGCCACCACCTCCCTGGGCAGCCTGTGCCAGGCTCTCACCACCCTCCTGGGGAACAACTTCTTCCTCACAGCCAATCTCAAGCTCCCCACTTCTAGTTTTGCTCCATCCCCCCCAGTCCTATCACTCCCTGACACCCTCAAAAGTACCTCCCCAGCTTTCTTGTAGCCCCCTGCAGATACTGGATGGCCACAATTAGGTCAACTTGGAGCCAAATTGTCCAGGAAGATGGGGGGGACCATTTAACCTGATCTCCTTCCATGCCCCGGTGACTGCCTGGTGGATGTGGGGCAGGCTGTGGATGTGGTCTGCCTGGACCTCAGCAAGGCCTTTGACACCATCCCCCACAGCAAACTCCTGGCCAAGCTGTCAGCCCCTGGCTGGGACAGCAGCTCTCTGAGCTGGGTTAGGAACTGGCTGGAGGCTGAGCCCAGAGAGTGGTGGTGAATGGTGCCACAGCCAGCTGGCAGCCAGGCCCCAGTGGTGTGCCCCAGGGAGCAGTGCTGGGCCCCAGCCTCTTTAACATCTTCATTGATGATCTGGATGAGGGGGTTGAGTACATCAGCAAATTTGCAGATGACACCGAGTTGGGAGAGGAGTTGATCTGCTGGAGGGTAGAGAGGCTCTGCAGAGGGACCTGGACAGGCTGCACAGATGGGCAGAGGCCAACAGGATGGCATTCAACAAGACCAAGTGCCAGGTGCTGCACATTGGCCACAGCAACCCCAGGCAGAGCTACAGGCTGGGGTCAGAGTGGCTGAGAGCAGCCAAACAGAGAGGGACCTGGGGGTGCTGGTTGGTGGAAGGCTGAACATGAGCCAGCAGTGTGCCCAGGTGGCCAAGAGGGCCAATGGCATCCTGGCCTGCATCAGGAGCAGTGTGGCCAGCAGGAGCAGGGAGGTCATTGTGCCCCTGGACTCTGCACTGGTTAGGCCACACCTTGAGTCCTGTGTCCAGTTCTGGGCCCCTCAGGTTAGGAAAGAGGTTGAGCTGCTGGAAGGTGTCCAGAGAAGGGCAACAAAGCTGGGGAGGGGTCTGGGGCACAGCCCTGTGAGGAGAGGCTGAGGGAGCTGGGGTTGCTTAGCCTGCAGAAGAGGAGGCTCAGGGGAGACCTTCTTGCTCTCTGCAACTCCCTGAAGGGAGGCTGTAGCCAGGTGGGGGTTGGTCTCTTCCCCCAGGCAAGCAGCAGCAGAACAAGAGGACACAGTCTCAAGCTGTGCCAGGGGAGGTTTAGGCTGGAGGTTAGGAAGAAGTTCTTCCCAGCAAGAGAGATTGGCCACTGGGATGTGCTGCCCAGGGAGGTGGTGGAGTCCCCATCCCTGGAGGTGTTCAGGAAGAGCCTGGATGGGGTGCTTGGTGCCATGGTTGAGTTGATCAGATGGTGCTGGGGGATAGGTTGGACTGGATGATCTCTGAGGTCTCTTCCAACCTGGTTAATTCTATTCTATTCTATTTGCATGTGAAGGGCAACCCAGCTTGGTGCCTTCCTCCTACTCCTGAAGGGGGCCTTGCATTCTGTTGCCAAGGATGTGGCTGGTGCCCCAGCCAGGCAGCAAGGGTGAGGCCTGGAGAGCAGGATTTGTATTTCAGTGGGAGTCAGATTTGCATTAAAAGGCCAAAGAAGAGGAGCTGGCAGAGGAAGGCAGCACACAAAGCTTTCCCAAAAGACAGGAGAAAGGCAGAGCAGGGCAGGGCAAATTGCCAGAGATTAGCTTCTAAAGGGCATGGACCAGAAGTCTCAGACCTCAGCTTGAAAGAGGGAGATAGGACAATGGGAAATGGCCACAGGTTGCACCAGGGGAGGTTTAGGTTGGGCATGAGGAGTAATTTCTTACCCTAAAAGGTTGTAAAGGCCTGGAGCAGGCTGCCCAGGGCAGTGGTGGAGTCCACATCCCTGGAGGGATGTCAAAGCCTTGCAGGTGCAACGCTGAGAGCCATGGTTTAGTGGTGACCTGGCAGTGCTGGGCTAAGGGCTGGCACCTGGTGATCTTAAAGCTCTCCTCCAGCCAAAATGATTCTGTGGGAACTCTCTTGAAGACAGAGCTTAGGAAACCTGAGGGAGGCTGGAAGGGATCCAGCAAGGACTGGCTGGAGAAAAAAGGGAAGAGACATTGGTGAATCCAAGGCATGAAAGCATCCCAGGATGCTGCCCCTCAGTGCTGTACCTCCTGCTCTGGTGTCTGCACTTGACTCTTCCCCACAGTTTTGCCCTCCAAGACAGGCAGCAGGGCTGCGAGAAGGTCACAAAAGCCACTTGGGGACTGCAAACCACAAGGGCAGCAGCATTTGAGAGCTGGTGAAGAAGAGGGGATTAGAAGGGAAGGTGGCTGGAGTTCAGCAGCACTCCCAGCACGGGGTGAAGCCACCGGGGGAGAGAAAGTGTCCCTCTGGCAGGGCTGACCGGCGGGAGCGGAGCTCAGCAGCGCTCAGCCAGGTGGGCTCAAGCCATGGCCACGAGCTGCCGGGGGGGTGCAGAGGCCCCCATCCCTTGGGGATTAGGACAGGCAGAGGTGGGGGGCCCCTAGGACAAGCAGAGGTGGGCATCATGTAGGACAGGCAGAGAGGGGGGCCCTCCAGGACGAGCAGAGAGGGGGGGCCCCTCCGGGATGAGCAGAGAGGGGGGGACCCTCCGGGACGAGCAGAGGGGGGGGGAACCCTCCGGGATGAGCAGGGGGGGGGGACCCTCCGGGATGAGCAGAGGGGGGGGGACCCTCCAGGACGAGCAGAGAGAGGGGGGGACCCTCCAGGACGAGCAGAGAGAGGGGGACCCTCGGGATGAGCAGAGGGGGGGGGACCCTCCGGGATGAGCAGAGGTGGGGGGGGGGGGGGGGCCGCCGGGATGAGCAGAGGGGGGGGGGGGGGGGGCCGCCGGGATGAGCAGAGGGGGGGGGGACCCTCCGGGACGAGCAGAGAGGGGGGGACCCTCCGGGATGAGCAGAGAGGGGGGGACCCTCCGGGACGAGCAGAGAGAGGGGGACCCTCCGGGATGAGCAGAGGGGGGGGGACCCTCCAGGACGAGCAGAGAGGGGGGGACCCTCCGGGATGAGCAGAGGGGGGGGGAACCCTCCGGGACGAGCAGAGGGGGGGGGATCCTCCGGGATGAGCAGAGGGGGGGACCCTCCGGGATGAGCAGAGGGGGGGACCCTCCGGGATGAGCAGAGGGGGGGACCCTCCGGGATGAGCAGAGGGGGGGGGACCCTCCGGGATGAGCAGAGGGGGGGACCCTCCGGGATGAGCAGAGGGGGGGGGACCCTCCGGGATGAGCAGAGGGGGGGGACCCTCCGGGACGAGCAGAGGGGGGGGGACCCTCCGGGATGAGCAGAGAGGGGGGGACCCTCCGGGACGAGCAGAGGGGGGGGGGGACCCTCCGGGACGAGCAGAGAGGGGGGGACCCTCCGGGATGAGCAGAGGGGGGGGGGACCCTCCAGGACGAGCAGAGAGGGGGGGACCCTCCGGGATGAGCAGAGAGGGGGGGACCCTCCGGGATGAGCAGAGAGGGGGGGACCCTCCGGGACGAGCAGAGAGGGGGGGACCCTCCGGGATGAGCAGAGAGGGGGGGACCCTCCGGGACGAGCAGAGAAGGGGGGGGGAGGGTCCCCTCCGAGACGAGCAGAGAGGGAGGGGGGAGGTCCCCCCAGGACGAGCAGAGGGGGAGGGGGTGTCACCACAGAGGCCAAGAGAGGACAGTTGAGTGATGTGCTCCTTTCTAAACAGGAGAATCCATCCCAGAGAGCTTGGCCAAACCCTCCCAAGCTGTCACTTCAGGTTCACCTCCTGCAGGGTGGACATCACCCAGCCCAAACTGGAGAAGCTGAGTGGTGGGGGGGTCACACCTCCACCCCCTTGCTTCTCTTCCTGCAAGCCAACACATGCCAAGGAGCTTTACACTGCTGCATCCAGCATCCCAGCCCAGCTAGGCTGCTGCCCAAGAGCTTCTCATCTGCCTTTGTTTTTTCCTCCATCCCAAGTTTACATCTGAGTGGAGAAGCCTCTGGCCTCTCTTATCTGCTGAGCAGCAGCTTCCCCTTCTCTCTTTTCCTCGAGCTGGCAGATGGAGATAAGCTTGGAGATAAGATGGAGAGAAGGCAGCGTCCCAGCAGCAGGGAGTTCCAGCCAGCTTCCCTCTTTCTGCTGAGCTCTGGGCTCTTTGGGGGACTGTTTGGGACAGCTGCCCTCAGCTCCCAGGAGATATTGTTCTGCTGGCTCTGCATTCCTCTTCCCCACTCGGATTCTCCTCAGCCAGAACCACCCCACCAGCACCTCTCCAGCACTGGAGGGAGAGGAGAAAGCATCTTCCTCATCCTTTTCCTGAGCAGAACAGACTTTTTTTAGCCCTTTTTGTGTGTGTTATAAAAGGTTAATGTTTTTTTAGGAGAGAAAGAGGAACTTTGAGTGCTTTGAATAAATTCTGAGCCTGGCAATGCAGCACTGGGGTCTCCTCCTGGTTTGGGAGGAGGAAACTTGTCTGCTTTTCCAGCTGGAGACTCTTGATGGCTCATGGACAGACATAAAGGCCATGTGGGGTTGGATTTTCCTCTCTTGGACACTTCTCTGGGCTGGCAGTTGGGAAGAAGAGACACAGAGGAGCTCACATAACACAACCACTGCAGGCAAGAGCAGCACTGCCAAAGCTCAAAGCTCCTCAGGGATCTCCTTTCTAGGTGCAGATTTCAAGACAGAACACAATAGAACAGATTGGAAGAGAGCTTTGAGATCATCCAGTCCAACCTATCCCCCAGCACCATCTGATCAACTCAACCATGGCACCAAGCACCCCATCCAGGCTCTTCCTAAACACCTCCAGGGATGGGGACTCCACCACCTCCCTGGGCAGCACATCCCAAGGGCCAATCTCTCTTGCTGGGAAGAACTTTCTCCTCACCTCCAGCCTAAACCTTCCCTGGCACAGCTTGAGACTGTGTGCTCTTGTTCTGGTGCTGTTTGCCTGGGATGCATGGCTAAAAGGCCCATCAGGGCTGCAGGCACCAGGACAGGGCAGGGGATGCCCTGCTGGAATGCAGCTCCACAGAGAAAGACCTTGGAGTGCTGGGGGGCAGCAAGCTCTGCAGGGGACAGCAATGTGCCCTGGTGGCCAAGAGAGCCAAGGGGATCCTGGGGTGCAGCAGGAAAAGTGTGGCCAGCAGGGCTGGGGAGGTTCTGCTCCCCCTCTGCTCTGCCCTGCTGAGACCACAGCTGAAGTATTGTGTCCAGTTTTGGGCTCCCCAGTTGAAGAGAGACAGAGACCTGCTGGAGAGAGCCCATGGGAGAGCCAGGAGGATGCTTAGGGGACTTGAGCATCTCCCCTGGGAAGAGAGACTGAGAGCCCTGGGGCTGTTTAGCCTGGAGAGGAGAAGGCTGAGAGGGATCTGATCAATGTCTATCAGTATCTGAGGGGTGGGTGTCAAGGGGAGGGGGCCAAGCTCTTTTGGGTGGTGCACAGTGGTAAGCCAAGGAACAAGGGATACAAACTGGAACACAGAAGGTTTCAGCTCAACAGGAGGAGAAACTTCTTTGCAGTGAGGGTGCCAGAGCCCTGGAGCAGGCTGCCCAGGGGGGTTGTGGAGTCTCCTTCTCTGGAGACTTTCAAACTCCACCTGGATGCATTCCTGTGCTGACCACCCTAAGTGATCCTGCTCTGGCAGGGGGCTTGGACTGGAAGGTCTCTGGAGCTCCCTTCCAAACTCTAATGTTCTGTGATTCTGTGACATGAGGACTACCTCTGCTCCCAGAAAGCCCCAAAGCACCCTTAGGGGTGATGGCAGCCCTGCAGGAGGGTTCCCACGAAGCCAGAGATGCTGCCTTACCCTCCTGCCAACCTCTGCAAAGGTACTGGAGACCAGCCAAGACTTGGCTTAAAATCAGGGCTTCCCCACCAGCAAGGCTCTGCTGATTCCAGGGCAGTCTCACTGAGAGCAAGCCTCAAGGACAGCTGCTCTGGGACTTGCCCTCAGAGCTGAACAGGAGGATCCCTACATGACCATGGGAGGTGGGAGCCCATCTCATCCTGCCTGCCCTGCTCAGCTTGCTGCTGAGCTGCTGACAGCAGCTCCAAGTCCCACTTGTGCCCACCTGCACCCTCAGCATCCCAGCATTTCCCATTCCTCTTGCTTCCTGCTCAGCATTTGGCTGAGCCAGGCTGCACTTCACACACTTGAAGGGCTGCTCTAACCTCTGCTGGCATGCTCTGACCACCTATGGAGCTGTGACCCCTTCCTCCACCTATGGAGCTGTGTCCCTTCTCTCCCCCTCTGCTGGCATGCTGTGACCACTACGGACCTGCACAAGCCTTAATCCCCACTTAAATCCACACTGTTCTACCAAGTCTTTGAGGAAAACTCTGAACCTCTCAGCCTCAACATTTGCTCCTCAGCCCTTTAGGACCTTTCCCATTCTTAACTCCCTCCCTTCTTCTCCGAAGGTTTTAGAGAGGCAGCTTTGCCCTTCAGCTGGGGCTTGCACTGCAAACCTCAGCCAGAAAATGCCACCTTTACCTCACCCCTTGGGCTGGGCTGAGGATGATATTGCTGCTGGCTGGGTTTCTACGACAGGCAGCAGCTCAGCTTTGCCCTAAGTAAGTGAGGGGGCAAGGATCAGAGTTCAGGAGCTGTGGAAACCCCAAAACATTGGAGTCCAGGTTTAAGCTCCATGCTGAGCAACAGCTTGAACTTCAACTTATTGCTGTCTACAGCTACCTGAAGGGAGGCTGTAGCCAGGTGGGGGTTGGTCTCTTCTCCCAGGCAACCAGCACCAGAACAAGAGGACACAGTCTCAAGCTGTGCCAGGGGAGGTTTAGGCTGGAGGTGAGGAAGAAGTTCTTCCCAGCAAGAGAGATTGGCCATTGGGATGTGCTGCCCAGGGAGGTGGTGGAGTCCCCATCCCTGGAGGTGTTTAGGAGGAGCCTGGATGGGGTGCTTGGTGCCATGGGTTAGTTGATCAGATGGTGCTGGGTGATAGGTTGGACTGGATGATCTCAAAGGTCTCTTCCAACCTGGTTAATTCTATTTCATTCTAAAGCAGTTGGACTTCTAGTCCTGAGGCATGATGCTTGTTCTGCCATAGGGACTGGGTGCTGCTACAGCTGGGAATGTGTTTCCAGCCCTCTTGGAGGTGGGGAGGACATTCCAGTGGGGATTTTACCAGCCTGCATTGCTGCTGGAAGTTCTGCTCTCCTGCCAAGCCAGCAAGCCCTCAAGTTTCCCAGGTCTCTTCTGGAGGTTTTGCTTTCCACTTCTGGTTGGATGCTCAGACGGTGAAGGGGCATGCATATCACCCAGCCCTTTGGCTCTAGAGGGAACCTTTCAGCCCCCAACCCCCCAGCACTGATTTTACTACACCCACAGAGCTGGACTGGAGCTTTGGGTGGGACACCAAGGGTCTTAACTGTGAAGAGGAGAACCAAGTAAGAGCATCCTCCTCCAAAGGTGCATCATTCCTACCAGCTAAGCTTCATTACAGACTGTTTGACAGGAGCTGTGAGGGAAGAATCAGCTGCTGAAGCTCTCCCCTTGCCTCCCAAAGTACCAGGGAGAAGCTTTGCATTCACACTTGGCAATCTCTGTGCTCAGGAGCTCTAGGATATTCCCTCTCTGGAATTCCTACACTGAGCTGGGCAATTGGAAGTCATGGGGCTTCAAAAGGTCCTTGCATCCAGGAGCAGGGAGGGGAGAGATCCAGGAGCAGGTCTCCAAAGGATCCTTGCATCCAGGATTGGGGAAGAGATTCAGGAGCAGGGAAAGGGATCCAGGAGCAGGTCTCCAAAGGATCCTTGCACCCAGGAGCAGGTTACAGGGATAATCAGGAAGGGTTGAGGTGCCAGATCTTATTGCTAGTGGAGGTCCCACATGCCGGCAACCACCCAGCTGCCACCGATCTTGCACAGGGTTAGGAGCAAAGCAGCCTGGAGCCCGCGCTGGGGGCAGGGGCAGAGCCCCTTTCGGAAGGTTGCTTTGGCAGGCGGAGCTGCAGATCAGCAGTGACCTCCAGCGGCTGCAGCCAAAGGCAGCGGGGCTGGCGGGACAGAACCCCTCTGCTGTACCCACGCAAGGGCTGGGAGCAGGGCACCCACAGCCAGGGGTGTCCCAGAACTGCATCAGGGGAGTGGGGCGGAGCCGTGGCGGCCCCCAGAGCTGTGAGCTGGGGTGTCCTGCGGCAATGCCACACTCTCCTGGCCTCCAAGCTTGCCACCCTAGGCCTTTTGGGATATTTTCTTCTCCCCTGCCCGTTCCCGGGACATCTCGTACAGCCCTCGGGGGACCAGCTGGACACAGCTCACCAAACGGGGCAGATAAAGCATTATCGGGCTGTCTCTGCCTGCAGAGACAAAACTACCAGGAGAAAGTGTGCACAAAAGTGAGGGGAAATGTGTGTGAGAGGAGAGAGCACGGGCAGGAAGCCTCTGCCCTGGGCAGCTGGTGGGAGGGCAGCTTCCAAGCGCTGGGGCAGATCTCAGCAGCTCTCTCCCTCCCGGGCAGCTTGCAAAGAAAGTGTGGTAGGGGTCAGAAGGGATTTCTGGAGCTCATCCAGTCCAGCCCCCCCTGTTAAAGCAGGATCACCAGGAGCACAATGGACAGGGGGGGTTGGAATCTCTCCAAGGAAGGAGACTCCACAACCTCTCTGGGCAGCCTGCTCCAGGGCTCCAGCACCCTCACACCGCAGACATTTCTCCTCCTGGGTTCCCCTTTGTGCCCCTTGCCCCTTGGCCTGTCCCTGGGCACCACTGACAAGAGTCTGGCCCCATCCCCATCCCCTTGCTCCCCATCCTGTATCTATTGCTCAGCACTGATCAGGTCCTCTCTCAGGCTGCTCTTCTCCAGGCTCATCAGCCCCAGGGCTCTCAGCTCATTCTGCTCACAGAGATGCTCTCCACCACCCTTTAACCCTGAAGCAAAGCTTCCTGAGCACACCCCTGGACACGAGGGATGTCTTGAAGGACCTTCTCTTTACTGGGCACTGAGCATTACCTGGTGCTGTTACTTAGGGCAGAAGAGAGCCCCTTGTGTGTTTCCCACCACAACTGCCCCCTCTTAAATCACACTGGCTTTGTGGTGGGGCCAAATGAAGGTGGTGGGGGCAGCTCTGGACCCAAACTCTTTGGTTTAACCTTACTAACCTAGAAGCATTTGGAGCCCCTTCTCTTGTTTGTATGCAAATGTGATGGGGGAGGTGGGGGGAGGGTTGCCTCTGCCAAGCCATAAGCAGTCCCATCTATTGTCTAAAGTCACTTGAGATTCTCCCACCCATCTGATGCCCTTGCTGGGCTTCTGGAAGCTTTTACAGTCCTGATGCTCTTGTGAAAATGAGAACTGAATGGAGGCCCATTGCCCCTTGGCCTGTCACTGGGCACCACTGACAAGAGTCTGGTTCCCTCCTCTTGCCCCCCACCCTTTAGCTCTTGCTGAGCATTGCTCAGCTTCCCTCTGGGGCTGCTCTTCTGCAGGCTCAACAGCCCCAGGTCCCTCAGCCTTTCCTCCTCCTCACAGAGATGCTCCAGGCACCACTTCACCCTGAATGACTCCCCAGGCCCCATCAACACTGCAGAAGAAATGGTTTGGAACTCACCAGTGCTGCTCTGGCGGTAGCAAATCTCCCATAGGCCTGCAGGGGGGCACCTCTCAAACCACTCTGCAGCTGCTCTGGACCATGCTCATCCCACAGGCACCTCCACAAGGCTTCCTGCAAGCAAGGGACACTCAGAGAAGCCTTTACTTGGGTACCACCTCCTAGGAAGTCACCCCAGAGCAGGCAGAATGCAAGACCAGAGCATCCCAGAAGCAGGCAAGCCTCAGGAGTTTGCTGTTATGTCCTGCTCAGCAATCAGGGGTGACAGGAGAAAGCTATGGAGCTGCAACAGGACACAGCTGCTGTGCCAGGAGGTTATCCCAGAGGAGGAAAAGCTCAGGGCCAGGGCTGGGGAGTCAGGCAGGGAGCCTGGGAACTGGGCAGGGCAGAGCCAAGAAGTCCCCAGGGCTGGGATAAAACCTTCCAGCACAGCAGGGCTGCAATCCATGGGGAGGAAAAGGGATGTTTGCCTAGGAAGCTGCTCCACCTGCTCCAGCCCTGCCAACAGTGGGAGAGCTGAAAGCATGGGAAAGGAGGAGATAAGGTGGGATGGGATGGGATGGGATGGGATAAGGTGGGATGGGATGGGATGGGATGGGATGGGATGGGATGGGATGGGATGGGATGGGATGGGATGGGATGCTTTCTGCAGGGGAGAGAAAAGAAAGAGATACCAGCAGTGCAGAAGGTGTGCCCAAGTGATAGGAAAAGAGGGAATTACCTCAGGGTACAGCAGGGGAGGTTCAGGAAGGGGTTGTCAAGGCCTGGACCAGGCTGGCCAGGGCAGTGGTGGAGTCCTCATGCCTGGAGGGATTTCTGAGCTGTGTTGATGTGGTGCTGAGGGACATGGTTCAGTGATGGCCTGGCAGTGCTGGGTTGAAGGTCTCCCCCAGTTAAGGAGAAGAGGATCTTAGAGTTGTCTTCCAATCAAAAGGATTCTAGGAGAGCTTTGCTCCTGCCCAGTGTGGAGGCTGCTGTTAGAGCCAGGCTCACAGAACATGCTGTGTCCTCCCATGGGAACTTCATAGAAGTTGTGGTGCTCACTGATGCTCTTGGAACTCCCCAAGTCATTCCTTATTTCCCTCTTACCTCCTTTTCCTCCCTCCTCAGCATCCCCTGCAGACCTCTGTTGGTCCCAGCAGTGGTGGGACCACTACATCGATCAGCATGGAGCTGCAGACCTGCTCCTTGTGTTTTTGATGGCTCCTCTGACAAGGTTAAAGAGCAAAGCTGCTGGGTCATAGAATCATAGAACTGTCAGGGTTGGAAGGGACCTCAAGGACCATCTAGTTCCAAGGCCCCTGGCCAGGGACACCTCACACCGCAGCAGGTTGCTCACAGCCACCTCCAGCCTGGCTGCAAACACCTCCAGGCAGGAGGCTGCCACCACCTCCCTGGGCAGCCTGTGCCAGTCTCTCACCACCCTCATGGGGAACAACTTCTTCCTCACATCCAATCTCAATCTCCCCACTTCTAGTTTTGCTCCATCCCCCCCAGTCCCATCAGTCCCTGACACCCTCAAAAGTCCCTCCCCAGCCGTCTTGGAGCCCCCTGCAGAGACTGGAAGGCCACTCCTTAAGACACAGGCACACTCTGCTCCTTTGCCAGAACTGCTTTTCAAGTGCTTTGATCACCCCACTTGATGTTTGCCAAGGAAAGGTTCTTCCACCTCTGTGTACCTAAGGGCTTGGATGCTTTTGTTTCAAGCAGCATCACTACAGCAACAGCTAAACTCTTTGGGCAAGGAGGCCAGGAGGCTTTCTGGGCTTTAAAAGGGCGATAGGAGAGACTTGAAGACATTTGGTGTAGGGACACTGGGTGTGGAGGACACTAGGTGTAGGGGACACTGAGTATGGAGGATGCCAGGGACACTGGGGGCTCCAGGCCTGGGAGAACATGGGCTGATGATAAACATGGACATGAGGGGCTCTGGGGACACTGGGTGTGAGGAGACCCCAGGTATGGGGGACACAGGGAAGCCTCCTGCCTGGAGGTGTTTGCAGCCAGGCTGGAGGTGGCTGTGAGTAACCTGCTGCGGTGTGAGGTGTCCCTGCCCATGGCAGGGGGTTGGAGCTGGCTGAGCCTTGAGGTCCCTTCCAGCCCTGACAGCTCTGTGGTTCTGTGACACTGGCCATGGGGAGATACCTGGTGTGGAGGACACTGGCCACACTGGGTATGGGGGGCACCAGGGGCTCCCCACATAAGCATGGTGAGCTCTGGGGGCACCAGATGTGAGGGACACTGGGGGTTGGGGGACACCAGATATGGGGGACACACCCAGAGGAGACTGTATAGAGGGGACACTGTGTGTAAGCTAAACAACCCCAGCTCCCTCAGCTGCTCCCCACTAGACCTGTCGATGAGACCCTTCACCAGCTTGGTTGCCCTTCTCTGGGCCTTCTGCAGAGCCTTAAAGTCCTTCTTGGAGTGAGGGGCCCAAAACTGAACCCAGAACTCAAGGCATGGCTTCATCCTTCCCTGCATGCAAGTGCTGCCAGTTGCCTTTGCCATCACCATCCTCAAACAGGTGCCAGTGTGGACCACCAGAGCATCTCATCTGGCCTGCATCAGGAACAGTGTGGCCAGCAGGAGCAGGGAGGTCATTGTGCCCCTGGACTCAGCACTGCTTAGGCCACACCTTGAGTCCTGTGTCCAGTTCTGGGCCCCTCAGGTTAGGAAAGAGGTTGAGCTGCTGGAAGGTGTCCAGAGAAGGGCAACAAAGCTGGGGAGGGGTCTGGAGCACAGCCCTGTGAGGAGAGGCTGAGGGAGCTGGGGTTGCTTAGCCTGCAGAAGAGGAGGCTCAGGGGAGACCTCCTTGCTCTCTGCAGCTCCCTGAAGGGAGGTTGTAGCCAGGTGTGGGTTGGGCTCTTCTCCCAGGCAAGCAGCAGCAGAACAAGAGGACACAGTCTCAAGCTATGCCAGGGGAGGTTTAGGCTGGAGGTGAGGAAGAAGTTCTTCCCAGAGATTGGCCATTGGGATGTGCTGCCCAGGGATGTGGTGGAGTCACTGTTCCTGGAGCTGTTCAAAAAGGATTGGATGTGGCACTTGGAGCCATGGTTTAGTTGTCAGGAGGTGTTAGGTATTAGGTAATAGGTTGGACTTGATGATCTCTGAGGTCTTTTCCAACCTGGTTGCCTCTGTGATGCTGTGATGCACAGCAGGAGGAGGAGAGGCAGGGACTGCTCCTTCAGAAGGGGAGCTTGGCCTTTCCCTCCAGCTCCTCCTCCAGCTTAGCCTCGTCCTTGAGCACTCCTCACTCCCAGCTGCCAGCTGGCAGCGTTATCCTGTCCTTCAGGCTGGCTATAAAGGGATGGTTGGGGTGCAGCAGGCTCCAGAGGCAGCCCCACTCCCACACCATGCTGCAGGCCACCTTCAAGCTGTGCTGCGGCATCGCCCACGACCCCCTCCGCAACCTGCCCGGTAAGCACCGCTCAGCTGCCTGCTCGGCTCGGGAAGCACAGGCACAAAAGAAGGGCCTCAAGGAGATGCTGAGTCTGCACTTGGTGGGCATCCCCTGGGGAGGTGGTCCCTTGGGAATCAGAGAATTGTCAGGGCTGGAAGGGACCTCAAGGCTCAGCCAGCTCCAACCCCCTGCCATGGGCAGGGACACCTCACACCGCAGCAGGTTGCTCACAGCCACCTCCAGCCTGGCTGCAAACACCTCCAGGCAGGAGGCTGCCACCACCTCCTTGGACAACCTGTGCCAGGCTCTCACCACCCTCCTGGGGAACAACTTCTTCCTCACAGCCAATCTCAGTCTCCCCACTTCTGGCTTTCCTCCATCCCAGTCCTATCACTACCCATTAGCTGAGCTTTAAAGGTCCCTTCCAACCCAAACCAGCCTACGATTCCACCCTATGGTCTTCTTCACCCACATGTCTCTCCCCTAGGTTTGAGGACAACAGCAATTGCAGCCATACAGAAGGACATGAGAGGTCTGCTGGAAAGAGGATCCCATCACCTGCCTTCCAAAATCCCTCCCTATATTCAGAGGCTGGTGGGGAAGGAGAAAGGTAAGAGTCAGCCTTGGCTACCAAGCCACTCACATGACAGAGGGCTGCATGTTGAAATGCTCCCCTTGCCCAGATGGTCTGACCCATATTTGGGGGGGAAAGAGTTGTCTTCTCACTGCTGGGCTGGTCTTACTGGCAGCTAAGAATAGAATAGAATAGAATAGAATAGAATAGAATAGAATAGAATAGAATAGAATAGAATAGGTTGGAAAAGACCTCAAAGATCATCAAGTCCAACCTGTCACCCAACACCTCATAACTACTAGACCATGGCACCAAGTGCCACATCCAATCCCCTCTTGAACACCTCCAGGGATGGGGACTCCACCACCTCCCTGGGCAGCACATCCCAGTGGCTAACAACTCTCTCTGGGAAGAACTTTCTCCTCACCTCCAGCCTAAACCTCCCCTGGCACAGCTTGAGACTGTGTCCTCTTTTTCTGATGCTGGGTGCCTGGGAGAAGAGCCCAACCCCCACCTGGCTACAGCCTCCCTGCAGGGAGTTGCAGAGAGCAAGAAGGTCTCCCCTGATCCTTCTCTTCTCCAGGCTAAACAACCCCAGCTCCCTCAGCCTCTCCTCACAGGGCTGTGCTCCAGACCCCTCCCCAGCCTTGTTGCATTCCTCATGCATGAATGCCTGGGATGCTCCTGAGGGGGAGGTTTTCTACACCAAGCTGTCCCCAAGCCCAGGAGGACACCAGCTGCATGCTCAATGCCAAGACTTTGTCTCACCAACCCCTTTGCTCCAGCTCCACCCTCAGGTCTGTCTCAGCAAAGCTTCGGGGAAGGTTCACAGTGAACAGCATGGCATGGCATGGCATGGCATGGCATGGCATAGCATAACATAGAATAGAACAGAATAGAATAGAAAGGAACCAAGTTGGAAGAGACCTTCAAGATCACTGTTTCCAACCTATCATCCAACACCACCATTGCTCTGCCTTGCTCCTGCAGCCACATGCCCAGAGCCTGCTGGAGACCTCAGCCCCTGCCAGCCCTCCAGTGTGGACCTTTCCTACATCACTCAGGGCGAGAGGGCCCTGCAGCGAGCCCTGAGCATCCTGCAGCACCACACCAGCTGGCAGGCAGAAGTGATGAAGGTAAAGCACTGGGGTCCAGTTCTGGTCGCCCCAGTTCAAGGGAGCTGCCAGAGAGAGTCCAGTGGCAGCTACAAAGATGCTGAGGGGCCTGGGGCATCTCTGTGAGGAGGAAAGGCTGAGAGCCCTGGGGCTGTTGAGCCTGGGGATCTGATCAATGCTGATCAATAGCTACAGGATGGGGGGCAAGAGGATGGGGACAGACTACTTGCAGTGGTGCCCAGTGACAGGACAAGGGGCAACAGGCACAAAGTGGAACCCAGAACACAAAGGAAATCTTTGGTGTGAGGCTGCTGCAGCCCTGGAGCAGGCTGCCCAGGGAGGCTGTGGAGTCTCCTCTGGAGAGGTTCCAACCCCACCTGGACGCATTCCTGTGCCACCAGATGTACCTGCCCTAAATGATCTCCAGAGGTCCCTTCCAGCATCTACCATTGTGTGATTCTGTGGCAGTCCAGATGCTCCATGCTGGAAGGGGCTCCCAGGAGGAGAAGCTGAGTCTGGAGAGGGGAGATTGGCTTCTCTCAGTCCTCCTGCTTGAAACCACAGGTGTGCTGCCAAGCAGAGCTGCAGAGGCACCTGGCAGCAGGGAAAGGCTTGGAAGGGGAAGCTCAGATAATCATGCTGGGGAAAGCCAGGTGCGTTCCTGTAGAACCAGAGTGTTAGGGGTTACAAGGGACCTCTGGAGATCACAGAATCCAACCCCCCCCGCTACTGGACATAATACTCCCAGTGTGGCCCCACCACAGCAGAGTAGAGGGACAGGAGAACCTCCCCTGACCTGCTGGCCACACTCTTCTGAGTGCAGCCCAGGATCCCAGTGGCCTTCTCGGCCATGAGGGCACATTGCTGGCTCATGATGAGCTGCTTGTCCACCAGCACTGCCAGGTCCTCTCTGCAGAGCTGCTTTCCAGCAGGCCAACACCTCCTCACCTGTCCTGGTGCAGGGGGTTGTTCCTCCCCAGGTGCAGGACTCTACACTTGCCCTTGTTGAACTTGCTGAGGTTCTCCTCTGCCCAGCTCTCTGTCCAGGTCTCCCTGAATGGCAGCACAGCCTGATGGGGGTGTCCAGCCCGACTTCGTGGTGGTTTTTGTCCCTGAACTCTTTAGCTGAGCCAGAAATAAGCTTTTAAACCCCAACCACCACTGTGCTGTGACACAGAATCATACAACCACAGAATCAGCCAGCTTGGGAAAGACCTCAGAGATCATCAAGTCCAACCTATTACCTACCACCTCCTGACAACTAAACCACGGCTCCAGGTGCCACATCCAAGCCTTATTTGAACACCTCCAGGGATGGGGACTCCACCACCTCCCTGGGCAGCACATCCCAATGGTCAATCTCTCTTGCTGGGAAGAACTTCTTCCTCACCTCCAGCCTAAACCTCCCCTGGCACAGCTTGAGACTGTGTGCTCTTGTTCTGGTGCTGGGTGCCTGGGAGAAGAGCCCAACCCCCACCTGGCTACAGCCTCCCTTCAGGGAGTTGCAGAGAGCAAGAAGGTCTCCCCTGAGCCTCCTCTTCTGCAGGCTAAACAACCCCAGCTCCCTCAGCCTCTCCTCACAGGGCTGTGCTCAAGGCCTTTCCCCAGCCTCATTGCCCTTCTCTGGACACCTTCAA
Organism: Dryobates pubescens; assembly: GCF_014839835.1. Taxonomy (NCBI): domain Eukaryota; kingdom Metazoa; phylum Chordata; class Aves; order Piciformes; family Picidae; genus Dryobates; species Dryobates pubescens. Next base: position 12,667,122 of record NC_071641.1, read on the forward strand.
GAGTCTCAATGTCCTTCTTAAATTGAGGAGCACAGAACTGGACACAGGAGTCCAGGTGTGACACAGACCTCCTCCTCTCCCAGGATGCTGGGGCCACGGTGAGCAGCGCTGCCCTCCCCGGGCTGGGCAAGGTGTTCAGGGCGGAGGTGGTCCTGGCTGTGCCAGTGGCACAGCTACACCAGGAGCTCTTCGAGAGGATTGAGCAGATGCCTCGGTGGAACCCAGCCCTCAGCCAGGTGAAGGTAAGGTGGGGAGGGATGCCACCATGGTGCAGGTGGCTGCTAGCATTACCCCTCTTTGCCCCCCCCACCCTCACCTCCCCCAAAAAAGTCCTATTCACAGAGATTTTTAGAATGGAATGGGATAGGATAGGGTAGGGTAGGAGAGGATAGGGTAGGATAGGGTAGGATAGGATAGGATAGGATAGGATAGGGTAGGGTAGGATAGGATAGGGTAGGATAGGGTAGGATAGGATAGGATAGGGTAGGATAGGATAGGATAGGATAGGGTAGGATAGGGTAGGATAGGATAGGATAGGATAGGATAGGGTAGGGTAGGATAGGATAGGGTAGGATAGGGTAGGATAGGATAGGATAGGATAGGGTAGGATAGGATAGGGTAGGGTAGGATAGGATAGGGTAGGATAGGATAGGGTAGGGTAGGGTAGGATAGGATAGGGTAGGGTAGGAGAGGATAGGCGAGGATAGGGTAGGATAGGATAGGGTAGGGTAGGGTAGGATAGGATAGGATAGGGTAGGAGAGGAGAGGATAGGGTAGGGTAGGATAGGATAGGATAGGATAGGGTAGGGTAGGATAGGATAGGATAGGGTAGGGTAGGATAGGAGAGGAGAGGATAGGGTAGGATAGGATAGGATAGGATAGGATAGGGTAGGGTAGGATAGGGTAGGATAGGATAGGGTAGGGTAGGGTAGGATAGGATAGGGTAGGGTAGGATAGGGTAGGGTAGGGTAGGATAGGATAGGATAGGATAGGATAGGATAGGATAGGATAGGGTAGGAGAGGGTAGGATAGGATAGGATAGGATAGGGTAGGGTAGGATAGGATAGGATAGGGTAGGGTAGGATAGGAGAGGAGAGGATAGGGTAGGATAGGATAGGATAGAGTAGGGTAGGAGAGGATAGGATAGGATAGGATAGGATAGGATAGGATAGGATAGGATAGGGTAGGATAGGATAGGATAGGATAGGGTAGGGTAGGATAGGATAGGATAGGATAGGATAGGGTAGGATAGGATAGGATAGGATAGGATAGGATAGGATAGGGTAGGAGAGGGTAGGATAGGATAGGATAGGATAGGGTAGGATAGGATAGGATAGGATAGGATAGGATAGGATAGGATAGGGTAGGATAGGATAGGATAGGATAGGATAGGATAGGATAGGATAGGATAGGGTAGGAGAGGGTAGGATAGGATAGGATAGGATAGGGTAGGGTAGGAGAGGATAGGATAGGATAGGATAGGATAGGATAGGATAGGATAGGATAGGATAGGATAGGATAGGATAGGGTAGGAGAGGGTAGGATAGGATAGGATAGGATAGGGTAGGGTAGGAGAGGATAGGATAGGATTAGATTAACCAGGTTGGAAAAGACCTTTGAGATCATCCAGTCCAACCTATCACTCAGCACCATCTGATCAACTCAACCATGGCACCAAGCACCCCATCCAGGCTCTTCCTAAACACCTCCAGGGATGGGGATTCCACCACTGAAGGATCACTGAAGGATTTAAGCTACTTCTGTGCTCCTGCAAGAGCAGGATGGCACCTCAGGGAGAGAAGATGTGCTTCACCTGCCTGCTGGCATCAAGACACGTGGTGGTTCCAAGCTGTCTCCTCTACATGCTGCCTGTCCACAGAGGTTCCTGCACACTGGGGGCCTCAGTCTTCTGTCAGGGGAGGCATTGGTCAGGGAATTCAAACAGCTCGGGGGGGGGCAAAAAGGCAAAACCCAATACAGAATCATTGAATGGTGGTTTGGGTTGGAAGGGACCTCCAAAGCTCATCCAGTCCACCTCCCCTGCAGTCAGCAGGGACATCTTCCAACTAGATCAGGTTGCTCAGAGCCTTGGAGAGCCTCACCCTGAAAATCTCCAGGGGAGAGGGCCTCAGCTACCTCCCTGGGCAGCCTCTTGCAGTATTCCACCACCCTCATGGTAAGCAACTTGTGGTGGACCTGGCAGTGAGGGGTTAAGGGTTGGATTTAGTGATCTTAAAGGTGATTCCATGCTTCTGTATCATGCTGCAGGGGCACCCTCAGGAAGCTGCTTGTCTGGCTTGGGCTTCTTTTGAGGATTGGCCTGATTTCTCAGCTCCCAAATCACAAAGGATCCCTAAGCAAGCTGCCACCCTCAGAAAGCTTCACCTGGGCTGGCTCAGATGCTCCTCAGCTTCTGCCTATTTATTGCTACCCCTTCAGCAGCAGCACCCAGGGAGCCCCATCCCAGAGGAGAAAGGCTGCAAAAACCTCACCTGAGTTCCACCTTCCTAGCCTGCAGGGCACAGAGGCCAGCCCCAAGCCCCCACCTTGCTGCTGCTATCCTCAAGGCAGCTTGAAAGAGTCATTGGCCACTGGAATGTGCTGCCCAGGGAGGTGGTGGAGTCCCTGTCCCTGGGGGGTGTTCAAAACAGGATTGGATGTGGCACTTGGAGCCATGGTTTGGCTGTCAGGAGGTGTTGGGTATTAGGTAATAGGTTGGACTTGATGATCTCTGAGGTCTTTTCCAACCTGGTTAACTCTGTGATTCTGTGACTTAAATCCCCTGGGGCATGGGAAGGGGGTGGTGGGGGTGTCCCCAGCGGGGCTACCCCCGAGAAAGCCTCGCCCCCGCCAGGGCTGAGTTGCTCAGATGGTGCTGGGGGATAGGTTGGACTCGATGATCTCAAAGGTCTCTTCCAACCTGGCTAATTCCATTCTGTTCCCGCGGTAGGTGCTGCAGCACGTCGGCAGGGACACGCTGGTGACACACGAGGTCACTGCTCCCAGCCCAGGCAACCTGGTGGGGCAGAGGGACTTCGTCAGCGTACGGCACCGCGGGAGGAGGGACGCAGCCATCTACCTGGTGGGCACTGCCACCCACCGAGAGCCTCTGCCCCTGCAAGAGGGGTGCATCAGGTAAGCCCCTCCCCCAAGGGACCGTCATGGGCTGTCTGATGAAGAGTGACTGAAGGAGCTGGGGCTGTTCAGTTTGAAAAGGAGGAGGCTGAGAGGAGACCTCACGGCTTTACCGTGGGAGAAAGCAGGGCTGAGGAGGTCTGAGCTGCTTTGTGTCCCTTTGCACTCGGCTCTGGTGAGTGCTGCATCCAGTTTGGGGCACCTCAGTACAGGAGAGATGTGGAGGTGCTGGAGCCAGGGCAGAGGAGGGCAGGGAAGCTGGGAAGGGGCTGGAGAATGAATCTGATGGAGAGAGACTGAAGGAGCTGGGGATGGGTAGTGTGAAAGAGAGGAGGCTGAGGGGAGACCTCCTGGCTCTCTACAGCTGCCTCAAAGGATCTTACAGAGGGGCTGCTGGCTGCTGCTGGTCTCCTCTCACAGGTGATTAGTGGCAGAACAAGAGGGAGCAGCCTCAAGCAGCAACTGGGTAGGTTCAGACTGGACACTAGGTAGAATTTCTTCCCAGCAAGAGTGGTCAGGAATGTGCTGCCCAGGGGGGTGGTGGAGTCCCCAGCCCTGGAGGTGTGTCAAGGTGGTTTGGATGTGGTGCTTGGGGATATGGTTTAGGGGTGACCCTTGCAGAGCAGGGTTCTGGGCTGGGCTTGGTGATCCCCAGGGTCTGCTCCAACCTGAATGCTTCTGTGATTCTGTGTCCCTGGGGGGGGGTTGACCACCACTGTGACCATGGGGTTTGCACTAGGCATGGCAATGCAGACCTGCCAAGGGCCACTGGAATGTCCTTATTCCCATTTTCCATAACCCCCCACCCCCTGGAGCAGACCCTCACTGCCCTCTCCCTTGCCCACCACAGGGCTGAGTCTCGGCTGAGCTGCATCGTCCTGCAGCCGCTGGCAGGGGACCCCGGCCGCACCCACCTCACCTGGCTCCTCAGCATGGACCTGAAGGCAAGTTGCCACCACGGGACGTGGGGTGGGACAGGTTCCAGTGTGCAGAGGCACCCTCCTCCCTGGGATGGGTGTCCCACTGGAAGCAAACCCTGGCTGCTTTCTCTCCCCAAGGGCTGGGTCCCCGTGTCCGTCGTTAACCGCCTCCTGCCGCAGTCCCAAGTGGACTTCATCAAGCACCTCCACCAGCACCTCTCTGCCACCACCTGCCCCTGAGCTGAGGAGAACACTCTGTGCCCAAGCACCAGGGATGTATCCTGAGCTGGAGACCCTTCTCATGGCCTCTGCAGCCACCAGTGATGGGGCAAGAAGGTTCACCCCCTGACCCCAAGCGTGCTGACACCTTTCACCCAGCACCATCCTCCTTACTTGGAGCATGGAGAACATCTGCAAGCCAGAGCAACCAAGGCAGCACCACAGGCTGCATCAGGGATTGCCTAAAGCCACCTTGCCCTAACCCTCACTGATGAGCAGCAAGCAAGGCTGGTGTTCAGCATCACTCCTCCCTGCTGGGCACAAAGGGATGGAGGTGGGTAACAAAACACACCCTGGCCCTGGCTGCCCAGGCTTCAGCCCTGCCTGGGTTTCATTGCTCCTCATTTCCTACCTGACCACGGTGTCACTGATGAGTGCAAGCTCAGCAGCTCCTCTTGGCCCAGACCAGTACCACCTCTCCCTTTCTGCTGACCTAGGTGTGGATGTGTGCATAGGGAGGTGGATCAGAGAGGCTTCTCTCCTGCTCTGCCAACAGCAGCAGGCAGGGCCAGGTCCCATGGGGCCAGAGAGATGGTCTTCATAGAATTGTCAGGGTTGGAAGGGACCTCAAGGACCATCCAGTTCCACCCCCTCTGCCATGGGCAGGGACACCTCACACTGCAGCACACTGCTCAGAGCCACCTCCAGCCTGGCTGCAAGACCCTCCAGTTCAGCTGATTTCAGGCATTGCAACATGTGAGACAGCAGCAAAGGGAGGCAGGCAGCAGCTGGGTGGGATTCAGCTCCCACATCCCATAAAGCGGCATTGTGCCCTCCAAGACCAAGGATAAAAGGATCCTCCTCCAGGATCAAGCACCTGGACTTCCAGGATCCAAGGGCAGCTCCTCACTACAGACCTGATAAAAAGCCTGGTGAGGTTTGGTCCTAGGAGGATCCTCAGGAGCTCACCAGTCATCCCAGCAGCAGGGATGTGATCATCATCCCACACCCTGGGAACAAGCACCAGGCTGCCACAAAGCAGCCAGAAATGAGCTGAGGACAAGGAGCTGCCTGGCAGGAGGTGGGTGGTGGAATCGCAGACTGCTTTGGTTGGAAAGGACCTCTGAAGGTCATCCACTCCAACCCCCTGCAACCAGCAGGGACATCAGCAACTAGAGCAGGTTGCTCAGACCCTCAAACAACCCAGCCTGGCATAATGCCAGGGACTGCAGGGTGCTTGTAACCTGTGGGGTTTGCTGGGCCTTGGGCTTATTTAGAACAGAATAGAATAGAATTAACCAGGTTGGAAGAGACCTTCAAGATCATCCAGTCCAACCTTTCACCCAGCACCATCTGATCAACTCAACCATGGCACCAGGCACCCCATCCAGGCTCTTCCTAAACACCTCCAGGGATGGGGACTCCACCACCTCCCTGGGCAGCACATCCCAAGGGCCAATCTCTCTTGCTGGGAAGAACTTTCTCCTCACCTCCAGCCTAAACCTCCCCTGGCACAGCTTGAGACTGTGTCTTCTTGTTCTGGTGCTGGGTGCCTGGGAGAAGAGACCAACCCCCACCTGTCTACAACCTCCCTGCAGGGAGTTGGGCTAAGCAACCCCAGCTCCCTCAGCCTCTCCTCACAGGGCTGTGCTCCAGACCCCTCCCCAGCTTTGTTGCCCTTCTCTGGACACCTTCCAGCAGCTCAACCTCTTTCCTAACCTGAGGGGCCCAGAACTGGACACAGGACTCAAGGTGTGGCCTAAGCAGTGCTGAGTCCAGGGGCACAATGACCTCCCTGCTCCTGCTGGCCACACTGTTCCTGATGCAGGCCAGGATGCCATTGGCCCTCTTGGCTGCCTGGGCACACTGCAGTCTCATATTCAGCCTACCTTCAACCAGCACCCCCAGGTCCCTCTCTGCCTGGCTGCTCTCAGCCACTCTGACCCCAGCCTGTAGCACTGCCTGGGGTTGCTGTGGCCAATGTGCAGCCCCTGGCACTTGGATGTGTTCAATCTCCTGCCCTTGGCCTCTGCCCATCTGTGCAGCCTGTCCAGGTCCCTCTGCAGAGCAGGGTGGGGGGACACAAAAATCATCTCAAACCAGGCTGGGTTGAAAGAGAAGAGCAGGATGGAGGCTGACCATGTGCCCTCTCCACCCCCACACCACAGGTCCCAACTCTTCCTCTCCCTAACCCCTCAGCAGCCCTCCCCAAATCAAGCCCAAGTAATGGGAGAGAGATTGTGTTGGGGACTGATTTGTATTTATTTGGGTTTGTTTTTCTTTACATTATGTTAGAGTCCAAAAAAGGAGAAAATAAAATCATAAAATAAAATAAAATAAAGGGGAAAAACAATTACAAAAGAGAAACAATTCCAGCAGGGAACCCAACCCAAAGTAATAAATATTAAAAGTTAAAAAGCTCTGAATTTGGTATGTACAAAACTTTACACATCAGGGCAACACTGGAGACAAGGTTACAGCACAGGAATGCCTTGGGGCATCCAGCTGGCCCAGGAGGAGGAGGAGGAAGATGTGGGTGGGGAGGGGGACTGACACCCCCTCCTCCTCCTGGGGTCTGGAGCAAACTCCTCTGGGAGCTGGGCCGCGGAATGCCAAGCGCCACCCCGCAGCAGAGGCAGGGGTTGACGGCACCCTGCTGGCTCCCTCGCCCCCTTCCCCGGGCTGGGAGCGAGGGTTAGCACCTGCAATGCAGCCCCCTTGCCCCAACCCACCCCCAGCACCCCCTGAGGACCCTGGCTGGGGTGGGGGTGCAAGGGGAGGCACAGCTCTCCTGCGAGGTACAGCAAGGAACCACTGCAAATATTCCTACTGCAATCAAGCACTAATGCCCAGGGCAGCCCCCGAGGGAGGGCTGCAGCTGAGGGCGTGGGAGGAAGGGGTGAGCTCCCAACACTGCACCCTGGAGACATCCAAGCCCCTTTCTGAGGGGGGAGAAGCTTTTGGTTTTCATTCAATGCCTCCAAGGCTACAGGGCGAGGAGGAAAGCTCAAATCCTGCCCCGAGCCAGCCCCAGGGCTGGCCCAGCAGCAGGGGAGGGCTGTGGCAACAGCCTGGCAAGGAGAGATCACAGTATCTGTTGAGGCTGGAAGAGACCTTTGAGGTCATCAAGTGCAAGCACTCACCTAGAGCTCACCGTCCCAGCACAGCTGCCAGGCTGCTGCCACTGAACCACAGCCCTCAGCACCATTGCTCCTTGGCAGAGCAGCCGAAGCGTTTTCTTTGGCACAATAAATAAATGTTGGCACTCTCCTGGAGGGCAGCACTGGGGGCTGGGCTGGAGAGGGGCAGGGAGGGGGTGTCAGCAACCTGGAGGGGAAATGAATGCCACCTTGGTGCACCCACAGCATGCCAGGGATGCCATAGGTACCCATGCCTGCACGCCTCGCACCGCATCTGCCTGCTCAGAGAGTGGCAGGGGCTGGAAGGGAGACCTCTGGAGCCCACCTGGTCCAAGCCACCTGCTGAAGCAGGGGCACCCACAGGAGGCTGCCCAGGGTCACATCCAGGTGGGTTTGGAATCCCTCCAGAGAAGGAGACTCCATCATGCAATTAAAGCTCAGTCTCCCCCCTGCTGCAGTCCACTCCAGCCCAGCAAAGGCTGAGGACAACCAACACACCGTCATCAGCGCCTTCAAGATGCCACAACCTTGACTTTCTTGCAGCTGCATCAGTGCAGTGTTCTGCCCTGGCACCAGTGGCACTGCAAGCACCAGGCTTGAACAGCACTGTGCCCTAAACCCCCCCAGTGTGTGCCAAGTACCTTTGGTGGCCTCACCAGTGAGCCCCAGGCAGCTAGAGCTTCCCAAACGCTGTCCCTAGAGATGTCCTCACCCTGCTCATCAGGTGCCCAAGGAAGCAGGGCCAGCAGTTGCACCCACACCATACCCACGTGCCCAAGAGGTCCTGTGTTGCAATGCCAAACTGGTCCATCTGCCAAGCCTTGCCTTCCTCAGACCCCACCTCTCCATCCCCAGCACCACCTCCCTGCCAGCACTCGCCCCCCATGGAAGGCCACCTGCCCCTGGACCACACCTGGAGGTGCTGAACACACTCAGGTGGGAGGCTGCACCCCCCAGGCACCAAAATGATGTCAGCCCCCATGGGGACACTCCCTGGGGGACATGGCAGGCTGCCTGACCCCACTTGGGATAGGTTTTGAGGGCTCTGATTCCTCCAGGCAGACCCTGTGCCTGGACACCCAGCAAGCCACAGGCAGCCCTCGGCTCCTAAAGTGCTGTGCATAGGTTTAGTACCTGGCACAAGAATTACTCAGCGCTGTTAATCACCTCCCTCCCTCTACCCTTCCTCTGCAACTACCCCTAAAACCCACTCCCAGCCTCCCAGTCGTCCCCATCTGCCTCCAAGAGGTGCTGGTGGCCCACAGGCACCAGGGATGAGGCAGGAGAGGCTGGGGATGAGCATCAGCTCCAGGCTGGTGGCTCAGAAGTCCCCACCAGGTGACAGGTGGGTTCTAGGTGTGGCTTTGGTCTTTGACTTTGCTCTTATTGTTCATGGCAGAGTTGCCTGGACCATGTCCTGCCCATCCCACAACACAGGGCAGAAGCTGGGCCACGTCTTCATGCTCCATCTTACCCCCAGACACACTTCCCAAGCTCTCCACCCCACAGGGACAAGCCCAGGCAGCAGTCTGGGTGTTCCTCCACACCTCCCCTCCCCCTTCCCCCCCCAACACCTTTATAAAGAAACTTCATAGAATCACAGAACTGCTGAGGCTGGCAGAGGCTTTGAGGCCATCACATCCACCTCACCTCCAGTCCACTGTCCTTACTCAGGCTCCCACCAACCTCCCACAGCTACCACCAAGTTCCAGGCCTGGACCACTGAGGCAAGAATCTCCTCTCCAGCACATCTGGTGTTGCTGCTTGGGGGCTGGGGGAAAGGAACAGCCACATGAAAGCCTCCCCCTCCCAAATCCCTGTAGCACCTTGGGAGGAAGCAGCCCATCTACCTTCAGCCAAGCTGCTGCTGCCTGGGGGGTTTGCTGCTTTCCACCTTTTCTTTCCTCCTGTGATGCTGTCAGAAAAACCCCACCAAGAATCCAACCATCCCACAGCTGGGAGGGCAGGGGGCAAGGTGAGCAAAGATAGCTCAGGGTCCGGAGGAGCCAGACCTGGCAGTGCCACCTGTGAGAAACACCACTGGAGGTGGGGAGGAGAGGGAAGAGCAAGGGAGAAGGAGGAGAAGGAGGAGAGGGAAGGAGGTGAAAGGCTTCCCCTGCCCCCTGGTGAGGTGGTCCCCAGCAGGTTACCTGGAGGCTTGGCCCCTGGCCGGCTCGCTGGGGGCCGGCAGCCCCCTGGAGCCAGGAACCCCTCCGGCCCCGGGCAGTGGGGTGGGGTCCCCGGGGGGTCCCCGGGCAGGGACGGTGGGGCCAGGGGAGAGAGGCAGGGAGGGGCTGGGCCCGTGGGTGGCCGGGGCAGCGCTGGGGCCCGCGGTGGGGGGCGAGCCGGAGGCGGAGGAGGCTTTCCTGCCGCAGGACTCGCAGCACAGCTTGTTGTAGCCAGGGATGGAGCAGTAGCGAGCCAGGACCTCCATCTGGCAGAAGATGGACTTGTCCCCCAGGCAAAGCTCCCCTGGAAGAAGGGCAGAGCAGCATCAGCAAGCGTGGGAGGCAAAGACCTTCCGAAGCAGGGAGGACAGCGAGGTGATGGAGCAGGTCCAGAGAAGAGCAAGGAGCTGGTGTGGAGAGCAGGGCTGGTGAGGAGGGGCTGAAGGACAGGGAGTTGCTTAGTCTGAAGGAAAGAAGGCTGAGGGGAGACCTTCTGGCTCTCTACAACTCCCTGAAAGGAGGCTGGAGTCAGGTAGGGGTTGGCCTCTTCTCCAACATAACAAGTGATAGAAGGAGAGGAAATGGCCTCAGGCTGCAGCAGAGGAGGCTGAGGTTGGACATTAGGCAAAAAAGGCTTCACTGAAAGGGTTGTCAAGCCCAGGAAGGTGGTGGAGTCACCATCCCTGAAGGTGTTTAAAAGCCATTGAGATGTGGTACCTGGGGACCATGGCTTATTGGTGGACTTAGCAGAGTAGGGTATTTGGTTGGACTCAACGATCTTGAAGGTCTTTTCCAGCCTAAATGATTCTAAGCATTAGGCTCCCAGCCTTGCACCTTCCTGATGGTCCCAAAGACAACCTTCCCTTACTGCCCTCCAGTAATTAAAGGGGTCCTCTGAGAAAACTGGGGTCAGACTTCTGAGCAGGGCCTGTTGTGACAGGATAAGGGGTGATGGTTTGAACTTAAGGAGGGTAGACTTAGACTAGAGAGAAGGAAGACATTTTTGACACTGAGGGTGGTGAGAGCCTGGCCCAGGTTGCCCAGAGAGGTGGTGGATGCCTCATCCTTGGAACCATTCCAGGTCAGGTTGTCTGGGGCTGTGAGCAACCTGCTCTAGTTGCAGATGAATGGAATGGAATGGAATGGAATGGAATGGAATGGAATGGAATGGAATGGAATGGAATGGAATGGAATGGAATGGAATGGAATGAACCAGTTTGGAAGAGCCCTTGGAGATCACTGAGTCCAACCTATCACCCAGCACCATCTAATCAACTAAACCATGGCACCAAGCACCCCATCCAGGCTCTTCCTAAACACCTCTAGGGACTCCACCACCTCCCTGGGCAGCACATCCCAATGGCCAATCTCTCTCTGTGTAGAACTTCTTCCTAACATCCAGCCTAAACCTCCCCTGGCACAGCTTGAGGCTGTGTCCTCTTGTTCTGGTGCTGGCTGCCTGGGAGAAGAGACCAACCCTCACCTGGCTACAGCCTCCCTTCAGGGAGTTGGAGAGAGCAAGAAGGTCTCCCCTGCTGACTGCAGGGGGGTTGGACTGGATGCCCTTTAGAGGTCCCTTCTAATCCAAACTGTTCTGTGATCCATTCCAGTGCTCTGTGCCCCGTTTGGCAATGCCTGTGCAGGAAGAGGTGAGCTGAAAAATGAAGCCAAAGAGCTCCAGGTTTCTGTGCATGGGACTGAAAAAAAAAACACCCCAGCAAGATGCTCCAAACCAGCATCTTAAATCCAGCCATGGTGCACCTGGCCCCGGTGCTTTATGCCAGGAGCAAAAGCCAGAAGCCATCTCCCCGGCTTGGGTAAACAGGGGAGGCTGAGGGAAGTTCCAGACAAAAGGGAGAAGGGCATAAAATGTGAGAGGCAAAGGGAGTGCAAGACAGCGCCCAGCCCACGGCAGGGGGAACTGCAGGACCCCAGGCTCCAGGAGATGGCAGCCGAGAGGCAGAGCTTAGAGACAGAGCTTGCAGCAGAGCTTGCAGCAGAGCTTGCAGCAGAGCCATCCAGCACGCAGCAGCGGAGGGTCGAGCCCCGCAGAGCCGCTGCTGGATGGTGTCCTTCTTCCCACCCCGGCAGCAGCTCCTCACCCGAGCAGGGACACTTACTGGAGGAGACCTTGCTGACAGGGTTTGGGGCTCCCTCCTGGGGCACCTGCTGCCCTTTGGATGTGCTGTGGTCATCGGAATCGGCGCCGGTGGTGATGCCAGAGAGCTTCCCTGTGGAGAGAACGCCAGGATGCCCAGCTGCCAGGGGAAGTGGGGGGCACAGCAAATCCCACAGGAGGGGCTTTTGGGGGGGCTGTTTTTTGGTTTTAAGGGATCTTCTGAAAAACAAAATCCCAGGGAGAGCACCCAGGTGACCCAGCACTTAAGCCACCCAAGCTGAAGTCCAGGGTGGCCCCTCAGCAATTTGCATCCTCAGACTCCCAGAACACAGCAGGGCCAAGAAGGGGAAGGTGACAACTTTGGGCTGCTTAACCCTTTCTCTGCCAGCAGCAGGGACGTTCACCCCAACCTTCTTTGCTAGCACCCCCCTGAAGCAGAGAAGGGCTGGAGGAATAAATCTTATGAGGAATGACTGAGGGAGCTGGGGAGGGAGTGTTGCTCTGCACCAGGGTAGGGAGGCTCTGCAGAGGGGCTTGGATGGATCGGATCCATGGCCAGTGTTAATGGTCTGAGCTTCCACAAGGTCAAGTGAGGTCCTGCACTTGGGTCACAGCAACCCCAAGCAACGCTGCAGGCTTGGGGCAGTGTGGCTGGAAAGCTGCTGGCAGAAAGGGACCTGGGGGTTCTAATGGACAGGCAACTGAATAGGAGCCAGCAGTGTGCCCAAGAAAGCCAAAGGCATCCTGGCTGGGATCAGAAATGCTGTGTCCAGCAGGAGCAGGGAGGGGATTGTCCCCTGGTGCTCAGCTCTGGGGAGGCCACACCTTGAGTGCTGTGTCCAGTTTGGGGCACCTCAATACAGGAGAGATGTGGAGGTGCTGGAGCCAGGGCAGAGGAGGGCAGGGAAGCTGGGAAGGGCCTGGAGAATAAATCTGATGAGGAGCAACTGCAGGAGCTGAGGATGGTTAGTGTGAAAGAGAGGAGGCTGAGGGGAGACCTCCTGGCTCTCTACAGCTACCTGAAAGGAGGCTGTGGAGAGGCTGCTGCTGGTCTCTTCTCACAGGTGATTAGTGATAGAACAAGAGGGAGCAGCCTCAAGCTGTGACTGGGTAGGTTCAGACTGGATACCAGGAAGAATTTTTCCCAGCAAGAGTGGTCAGGCATTGGAATGTGCTGCCCAGGGGGTGGTGGAGTGACCAACCCTGGAGGTGTGTCAAGGTGGTTTGGATGTGGTGCTTGGGGATATGGTTTAGGGGTGACCCTTGCAGAGCAGGGTTTTGGGCTGGGCTTGGTGATCCCCAGGCTCTGCTCCAACCTGAATGCTTCTGTGATTCTGTGAATGTATGAAGGTCAGTCCCCCGCTGGCATGTGCCTCCCACCCCCCCAGTGTCCCCTCCTCATCCTCTCACCGGGACACAGGGCCAGGCGGCAGCCCTGGACGGCCTCCGGCTTGTCGCCCTCGCAGCGCCCGCCGCTCTCGCTGCCCTTGCACACAACCTGCCGCTGCTGGACGCCCTCCCCGCAGCTGGCCGAGCACTGCAGACAGACAGGCAGGCAGGCAAGCAGACAGACAGACACTTAGGGGTGCGGTGGGGGCAGCTGGCACCTCCCAACAGCCACCCCCAAACGGGGAGCTGCAGGTGACGACTCCTCGGGTGGATATTGGTTCTAGTAAAGGCTTTCGCTCCCCAGCAAACCCATCCTGCTCTTCACCGGGGTGCAGCTTGAGGACTGGGGTCAGCTCTGGGCCCCCCACTACAGGAGCAACAACGAGGTGCTGGAGAAGGCCCAGAGAAGGGCAACAAAGCTGGAGAAGGGCCTGGAGAAGGGGGCTGCTGAGGAGCAGATGTGGGAACTGAGGTTGTTTAATCTGGTGTAGAGGAGGCCGAGGGGAGACCTCATTGTTCTCAAAGGAGCTCCCTCAAAGGAGGTTGGAGTGAGCTAGGGGTTGGGCTCTTCTCCCAGGTAACAGAGAGGGAACCAGAGGAAATGGCCTCAAGTCCCACCAGGGAAGTTTAAGTTGGACATTAGGAACAACAACTTCTCTAAAGGGTTGTCAAATGCTGAACCAGGCTGCCCAGGGTGGTGGTGCAGTCCTCATCCCTGCAGGGATTTAGGAGCAGGGTAGATGCAGTGCTGAGGGCCATGGTCCAGTGGTGACCTGGCAGTGCTGAGTTAATCTCCAGACCTGATGACCTCAGAGGTCTTCTCAAACCCAACCAATCCTTTTCAGTGCCTGGTTGGGGCTGTCCCTGCTGACTATGGAGGGGTCGGGCTGGATGACCTCTGGAGCTCTGGCTGGGGCTGTCCCTGCTGACTGGGGGGGGTCAGGCTGGATGAGCTTTGGAGGCCCCGTCCTGCCTGGACCATTCTATCACTCTACCCCTGGCTAATTTTGACTTCCCCCACAACCCTGAGGGAAGACAGCAGCAGCTCTCACACCCGTGTCTCCAGGAGAGCTCCTGGCCCTCGCGCCCCTCTTTCACAGCCCCCTAGCACGCAGCCAGGCGGATCCCTCCCCGCCGCCAGCTCACCTCCGACCAGGCGCCGGTCCTCCACTGTGCGGGGCAGGGGGCGCGGGCGCAGGGCCGCCGGGCCTCGGGGCGCTGCCCGGGGCAGTTGCGGGTGTGCAGGGTGCGGTTGGTGCCGTCCCGCAGGCGCTGCACGCACTGCACCGCCCGCGCCTGCACCCCCAGCTTGCCGCAGGACCTGCTGCAGGAGCCCCACTCCTCTGCCACCCACCTGCCGGAGGCGGGGAAGGGAGCGTAAGGCGGGGACGCGGTTATGGCGCCCCCCGGGCTGGGAAGCAGCCCCAGGGGAAGGGCGAGGAGGGGACGGAGCCGGCCGAGGCGGACTCACATGGGCTGGGAGCACTCCTGGGGGTTGCAGCGGCGCCGGATGGGCTTCGGCTTCTTGCTGTGGTCGCAGAAGTTCCTGTGCACCATGCGGCTGTCGCTCCTCCGCCGGCAGCCGTACTTGGTGTACTGGATGCCTGGGGAGGGGGCAGGCAATGGCTGCACAGATCCCACCAGCTGCCTTCTCCCTGTCCCCCTTCCCCCACCTACTCCCAGTCTGCTCCCTCCTCTGCAGCCCTGAAGAAAAGGCCTTGGGGGTGCTGGTGCATGAGAAGCTCAACAGGAGCCAGCAGTCAGCACTTGCAGCCCAGAGAGCCAAGCAGCAGCAAAAGAACTGTGGCCAGAAGGTCGAGGGAAGTGATTCTCCCCCTCTACTCCACTCTGATCAATCCCCACCTGGAGCACTGTGTCCAGCTCTGGAGCACCTAGTACAAGAAGGATCTGGAAGTATTAGAACATGCCCAGAGCAGGGCCATGAGGAGGAGCAGAGGGCTGGAGCTGCTCTGCTGTGGAGACAGCCTGAGGGAGTTGGGGCTGTTCAGTCTGGAGAGGAGAAGGCTCTGAGAGGATTTATTGTGTCCTTCCAGTATCTGCAGGGGACTACAGGAAATCTGGGGAGGGACTTTTGAGGGTGTCAGGGAGTGATAGGACTGGGGGGGATGGAGCAAAACTAGAAGTGGGGAGATTGAGATTGGCTGTGAGGAAGAAGTTGTTCCCCATGAGGGTGGTGAGAGCCTGGCACAGGCTGCCCAGGGAGGTGGTGGCAGCCTCCTGCCTGGAGGTGTTTGCAGCCAGGCTGGAGGTGGCTGTGAGCAACCTGCTGTGGTGTGAGGTGTCCCTGGCCATGGCAGGGGGTTGGAACTGGCTGATCCTTGAGGTCCCTTCCAACCCTGACAATTCTATGATCCCTGCTGGGATGTGTCCTCTGGGATGTCACCACACAGAGGGACCAAGCAGTGCTTCAGCCAGGCTTGAAGAGGCCAATTGTATGAGATCACTGAATCACAGAATGTTAGGGGCTGGAAGAGACCTCAAAAGCTCATCCAGTCCAACCCCCCTGCCAGAGCAGGATCACCTAGAGCAGGTCACACAGGAATGCATCCTGGTGGGTTTTGAATACCTCCAGAGAGGAAGACTCCACATCCCCCCTGGGAAGCCTGCTCCTATGTTCTGTCATGCTAGCCAAGTGCTGAGTCCTGCACTTGGATCACAACAACCCCATGAGCACTCCAAGGCTCAGGGCAGAGTGGGTGGAAACTGTCCAGTGGAAAAGGACCTCTGCTATGAGGACAGGCTGAGGGAGCTGGGGTTGTGCAGCCTGAAGAAGAGAAGACTCCAGAGGGACCTCAGAGCTGCCTTCCAATACCTGAAGGGAGCCTACAGGAAGGCTGGAGAGGGACTTTTCATGAGGGTGTCTAGAGACAGGACAAGGCAGAATGGTTTGAAGCTGAGGGAGAGTGGGGTCAGGCTGGATCTTAGCAAGATGGAACAAGTTGTCCAGGGAGGTTGTGGATGCCTCCTCCCTGGGGGGTGTTCAAGGCCAGGTTGGATGAGGGCTTGAACAGCTGAGTCTAGCTGAGAGGGATCCCTGCCCGTGGTGGGGAGGTTGGAGTAGATGATCTCGGAGGTCCTTTCCAACCTAGGCCATTCTGTGATTCTCTGGCCTGGGGGTGCTGGACAACAGCAGGCTGAAGGTGGTCTCTTCCAACCAAAACAACTGCTAATATGCCAACAACTCTAATATGCCCAAGCACAGCCTCAAACACATACTGCAGGCTTTAAAAAGGGGCAGCTACCTCCTCCACAGGCCTTGGAGCACTGAGACCAGCTCTTGAGGGCCCACTCATAAGAATCCATCTCCTCAAGCAGGATGTTGTTGTTCCCAATCATGGGCAGCAGGTCTTCATGGATGATGTACTTGTACATCAGGCTGCTCCTCACCTCCTCCTCCTGAGGGATGACCTGCAGGGTCAAAAAAGAGAGAACAGTTGGAGGCAGGGAAGGAGAAAAAGGAGTGATGCCGTGGGAAAGGGAAGGGGAGGCCATCAAAGCAAAATGAAGAAAACAATGACCACATGGTAAGGTACAGAGGAGAGTAGGAGACACCAACCCTATTGCTACCTCCAACATGATCAGGTGGGCTCTGAACACAGAGTCTACCCTTTGGGAACATACCTCTGCAGCTGTAGAGAAGACTGCTGCCCAAACATCCCAACCCCAGCCTTTGGACAATCCTGCAGGACCACACTCTACAGCCAAAGCCAGCACCAGCCATGGGGATGGACAGGAGCACTGACCTTCCCTGGGAACCTAGGCCCTAACTCCCCTACATCCTTTCTCTACCAAAGTCCTTCCATCACCTTCTCCATGCTGTCTCAGACCACCTTCCCTCCCTGTACCACTAGGTAATGGTTGTCCCCAAGGTGCCCAGAGGACAAGTCAGCCAGGCTTACCAAAACACTGATGGCCTCATGCAGAGGACCACTGGTTTTCAGGCTCTCCTTGCCATGTTCAACTGTGTATTCCCACTCCAAGCCCATCTCAATGAACACTTGGCTTTTGGCTTCTCTGCCCTTGCCATTAAGGATGAAGTTACCTGTGGCTTGATTCTTCACAGCTGGAGGAGAAAGGAGGTATTTCAATGTCACTTCTCTTTGGAGGACTGGGATGACCCAAGTAAGAAGACCCTTGGGGCAGGGATTTTTCAGGACAGGGCTGAGACAGAGGCAGCAGGTGAAGGGAGAGGTGAACTATGGTGTACACACCAATGCTGTGGGATGCTGGCTCTATTTCTTCTATCTGAAGGTGCCTTGCCCCAGCTGGAATCTCAAACATCTTCAAAACACCTGCTGAAAG
Source organism: Dryobates pubescens (assembly GCF_014839835.1). Classification (NCBI taxonomy): domain Eukaryota; kingdom Metazoa; phylum Chordata; class Aves; order Piciformes; family Picidae; genus Dryobates; species Dryobates pubescens. Next base: position 12,684,535 of record NC_071641.1, read on the forward strand.
GGAAGAAGAAAGCGTGGAGGGAAGAGAAAGAGTTGGTTTGCTCCACCTGGACATGTACATAAATCATAGACTCACAGACTGGTTTGGGTTGGAAAGGACTTTTAAAGGTCATCTAGTCCAACCCCCCTGCAACCAGCAGGGACATCTGCAACTGGAGCAGGCAGAGTCCCAAACTACCTGACCTGGAATGGTTCCAGGGATGGGGCTTCTACCACCTCTCTGGGCAACCTGGGCCAGTGTTTCACCACCTTGAGTGTCAAACATTTCTTCCTTCTCTCCAGTCTCCCTCTTTTAGGTTCAAACCATCAGCCCTTTTCCTGTCACAACAGGCCCCACTCCAAAGTCTGTCCCCAGCTTTCTGATCAGCTCTTTTAAGTCCTGAAAGGCCACCGGAAGGTCTCCCCAGAGCCTTCTGTTCTGCATAAGGAACAACCCCAACTCTCTCAGCCTGGCCTCACAGCAGAGGTGCTCCAGCCCTCTTAGCATTTTTGTGGCCCTCCTCCAGATGACCCTGACCAAAGTCACCCCCAAAGCCACCCAAGCTCACTCACCTGGCTGCTTGGGGGTCTTGGCCAGCGTGCCCTTCACCGTCCGGCAGTGGGAGTTGTCCCCCCCGCAGACCCCACATTTGTCATCCTGCTTCAGGGAGCCAACCTCCTTGTCACAGCCAACATGCTGTCACCCATGGGAAGAAAGGACAAGCAGGGGGTTACAGCCCTGCAGCCCCAGCCCATCAGCCCACCATCCCCCAGGACCCCCTGCTACACCCAGGCTGTAACAAGCATCCCCAAGGGGCAGTGGGTCGAGAGCATCACAGACTGGTTTGGGTTGGAAGGGACCTTTAAAGGTCATCAAGCCCACCCCACCTGCAGTCAGCAGGGACAGCAGCAACTGGAGCAGCTTGCTCAAAGGCCCATACAACCTGACCTGGAATGGTCCCATGGATGGGGCATCTACCACCTCTCTGAGCAACCTGGGCCAGGGTCTCATCACCTTCAGTGTCAAACATTTCATCCTTCTCTCCAGTCTGAATCTCCCTCTTTTAACTCAAACTATCATCCCTTGTCCCGCTCAGAAGATTGCCCCAGTCTTTCTTCTAGGACCCTCTAAGTTCTGAAAGGCCCGCAGAGTGCTGCAGCAGCTCTCTTCTCTTCTGGACAGGCATGGGACAGGGAGGGCTGAGCAGCAGCCATCAGCTCCTCACCACACACTCTCCCCGCACGCAGACGCTGTAGGGGTCTCGGTAGCTGCAGCGAGTACCGTCGTGCACAACCTGATTCATGAAGACCACGGCCCCTGTCCCCTCAGACTGGCAGATCAGCTCACACTTCTGAGCATCTGCAGCAGAACAAAACAAACAAACAAGAGTTATGGGAGTGCACTGAGGTGACTGAGGACAGACACTCATCTCAGCTTGCAACCAGGTTTCCCAGGGCCAGGCTACTGCCTCGCTCTGCCACATCCTTTCTGCTGCCCAGGAATCATAGAATCCATAAGGTTGGAAAAGACCTCAGAGAACATCAAGTCCAACCTGTCACCCAACAGCTCAGGACTAATTAAACCATGGCACCAAGTGCCACATCCAGTCCCCTCTGGAACACCTCCAGGGATGAGGACTCCACCACCTCCCTGGGCAGCACATCCCAAGGGCCAATCTCTCTTGCTGGGAAGAACTTTCTCCTCACCTCCAGCCTGAACCTCCCCTGGCACAGCTTGAGACTGTGTCCTCTTGTTCTGGTGCTGGCTGCCTGGGAGAAGAGACCAACCCCCACCTGGCTACAGCCTCCCTTCAGGGAGTTGCAGAGAGCAAGAAGGTCTCCCCTGAGCCTCCTCTTCTCCAGGCTAAGCAACCCCAGCTCCCTCAGCCTCTCCTCACAGGGCTGTGCTCCAGACCCCTCCCCAGCTTTGTTGCCCTTCTCTGGACACCTTCCAGCAGCTCAACCTCTTTCCTAACCTGAGGGGCCCAGAACTGGACACAGGACTCAAGGTGTGGCCTAAGCAGTGCTGAGTCCAGGGGCACAATGACCTCCCTGCTCCTGCTGGCCACACTGTTCCTGATGCAGGCCAGGATGCCATTGGCCCTCTTGGCCACCTGGGCACACTGCAGGCTCATGTTCAGCCTACCATCAACCTGTACCCCCAGGTCCCTCTCTGCCTGGCTGCTCTCAGTCACTCTGACCCCAGCCTGTAGCTCTGCCTGGGGTTGCTGTGGCCAAAGTGCAGCCCCTGGCACTTGGACTTGCTGAATGCCATCCTATTGGCCTCTGCCCATCTGCCCAGTCGGTCGAGGTCCCTCTGCAGAGCCCTTCTGCAGATCAACTCCTGCCCCCAGCTTGGTGTCATCTGCAAATTTGCTCATGACTGACTCAATCCTCTCATCCAGATCATCAATACAGACATTGAACAGGACAGGACCCAGAACTGATCCCTAGGGGACACCACTAGTGAGTGGAAATTAGCAGAAGGCAACTCCAGGGACACACAGCATGACCCTGCACTGCCAGACACTTGGCTTTGGGCATGAGGAACACCTAAGCCAGGAGCTGGCTCCCAGCCCAGCCCGGCCTGGCAGGCTGCCGCTGTGGCTCCGGGAGCGAGTAGCCAGCGCCGTCTCCCCACCACCCCAAGGGCAAACAAGGCCTCTTGCATGCCAAAGCACACAGAGAGTGGAAACCAAGCTTCTGAAGAACTGGAAATGGATTTATCTCTGGTTGCCATTATTGGAATTACAACATCATTTTGCTTGGAAAAGTCCTTTCAAATCATCAAGTCCAGCTGCTAACCCAGCAGGGAGAGGTCACCGCTGAACCTTGTCCTCAGCACCACATCCACACAGCTCTGAAATCCCTGCAGGGAGGGGGACTCCACCACCTCCCTGGGCAGCACATCCCAATGGCCAATCTCTCTTGATGGGAAGAACTTCTTCCTAACAACCAGCCTAAACCTCCCCTGGCACAGCTTGAGACTGTGTCCTCTTGTTCTGGTGCTGGCTGCTTGGGAGAAGAGACCAACCCCCACCTGGCTACAACCTCCTTGCAGGGAGTTGCAGAGAGCAAGAAGGTCTCCCCTGAGCCTCCTCTTCTGCAGGCTAAGCAACCCCAGCTCCCTCAGCCTCTCCTCACAGGGCTGTGCTCCAGACCCCTCCCCAGCTTTGTTGCCCTTCTCTGGACACCTTCCAGCAGCTCAACCTCTTTCCTAACCTGAGGGGCCCAGAACTGGACACAGGACTCAAGGTGTGGCCTAACCAGTGCTGAGCACAGGGCAGAATGACCTCCCTGCTCCTGCTGGCCACACTGTTCCTGATGCAGGCCAGGATGCCCTTGGCCTTCTTGGCCCCCTGGGCACACTGCTGCTGCTAGCATCTGGCTACCTGGTGCCAGCCTATTGCACTGCAGTTTCCAGCACTGAAGCTGTGCACAATCCAACACCCACGCCGCTGGCACAGCCTCCACCAGCCCACGGCGACAGCCTCCAGCAGGGCCTCCTGTGAGGGCAGGTCATTTGGCTTCTGCCAGGAGCTGCTCACCATCATGATGCTCATAGGGCAGCCAGGAGTGCTTGCTGCTCTGGTGGGTGTAGTAGGAGTTGCGCTTGGAGCACTGCTGGGCACGGAAGTCCTGGAAGGGCCCTGGGCACTCCTCGGTGCTGCACACTTGGTACTCGTAGGTGGCTCCCGGGCAGGGGCGGCCGCCATACGCCGGGCTGGGAAGCACAGAGGGAGAGGCAAAAAGAGCATCAAGAGTGGGGGCAGGTTTTTAGGCTGGGCCTAGACATTTTTTCCCACAGGTCTTGGAGCAGAAAGTGGCAGGAGGTAAATAAATTACCATTGGAGGTAAAAAAGAGAAATAATGATAAGGTCTAAATAATGCCAGTGGGCAGAGAACAAACAGCAAAGTCAGAGCTGCAAACTAACCTCTCTTTTGGGCTTCCCCTCTCTAGCAGATACCAAGTTGTGGCTTCTGCTGGTTTTGCTGGCCTCGAATGTGCTCTTGGTGTGCTTAAGTAACTAACAGCAACTCTCTGCTCTCTCTTGTCCCCTGTGTGCAGTGGGGAGGGAAGGGAGCAGGGAGAGGGGGAAGCTATTCTTGTGCTGTTTATAAACTGCAGATATAAGCCAATGGTGTGTATTTCATACATATGCATTGCATCCCATCATTTAGACAGTACTTGTGCTTATAAACACAGCTCCATTTGCTTTCCAGCTGAACTGCTCTGGCAATTATGTGCTGGGGGCAACTTTTCAACCCACCACAAGGAGCTGGGGGCGGGATGGGAAGGCAAGGAGGCACTGTTCAAAAGTGACCAAACACACAGCACAGCTCATCCAGGAGCAGGTGTCTCCATTCCCACCAACCAAGCAAGCCCCCAAGGGGAAGGAAGCTACTCCAGCTCTCCCAGGTGGAGGGAGGGGGACAGAGGCCAAACCTACGGTGGGTGGTCGCAGCTCCGGCTGCGCGAGCGCACGCCGCCCCCACAGGTCCTGGAGCACGAGCCAAACTTGGACCAGGAGCTCCAGCTGCCATCCTGGCTGTAAGGCTGCTCTGAGGTCTTCCAGATGCAGTGACCCTTGAAGCACCACTGGAAGGGAGGAGAAAGAGGAGGAGCTCCACACCTGCCCCTTCTGAAGCAAAGAGAAGCCCTCCTGCACCCACGGCGCTGCAGAATGGCTCAGGGTGTGCAAAGCACAGGAGGAAGAGGCTCTTCAGCATGCCCTGGAGGAAGAGCAGAGGGCTGGAGCTCCTCTGCTATGGAGACAGACTGACAGAGTTGGGCTGCTCAATCTGGAGAAGAGAAGAGTCTGAGGAGACCTAATTGTGGCCTTCCAGTATCTGAAGGGGGCTACAAGACAGTTGGGGAGGGACTTCTGAGGGTGTCAGGGAGTGAAAGGCCTGGGGGGGATGGAGCAAAACTAGAAGTGGGGAGCTTGAGATTGGCTGTGAGGAAGAAGTTGTTCCCCAGGAGGGTGGTGAGAGCCTGGCACAGGCTGCCCAGGGAGGTGGTGGCAGCCTCCTGCCTGGAGGTGTTTGCAGCCAGGCTGGAGGTGGCTGTGAGCAACCTGCTGTGGTGTGAGGTGTCCCTGCCCATGGCAGGGGGTTGGAGCTGGCTGAGACTTGAGGTCCCTTCCAGCCCTGACAGTTCTGTGACTCTATGGCCCTCAGTGGGCAGCCGGACCAGGAACAGTCCCTGAGCATGTAACAGCAGGGCTGCACTCCAGGCTAGTTTGGGGATGAGCAAGCTGAATCATTTCCTAGAACCATGGAACGTTTTGGGCTGGGAGGAACTTTCAAAGGTCACCTAGTCCCACCTGCAGTCAGCAGGGACACCTGCAACTAGAGCAGGCTGCACAGAGCCCCAGACAACCTGACCTGGAATGCTGCCAGGGATGAGGATTCTACCACCTCCATGGGCAACCAAAATGATGGCACAATGCTGGCTCCTGGTGAACTTTTTGTCCACCTGGACTGCCAAGTCCTTCTCTGCAGAGCTGCTCTCCAGCAGGTCAGCCCCTAAGCTATACTAATGCAGGTAGTTCTTCCTCCCCAGGTGCAGAACCCTTCACTTGAGCTAGTTGAACTCCATGAGGTTACCTTGCACCCAACTCTCCAGCCTGTCCAGGTCTCCCTGGATGTCAGGTGAGTAGGTGTTGGATACTTCATGACCAGCCACCCTCCAGCAAAGGACCACTCAAAAATCTACCCTGGACAGCAGCTCCTCCAATACATTCACACTTTCATTCTGTGATAACAGACAGGCTAAGAGAGCCTGAGGTAAAGGCCTGATGACATCCTGAGGTTGGAGGGGCAATGATGTCATCATTCCCTTGCCAGGTGACCAAGCAAGTCCTGTTTCTCTGCAGCAGACCAGAAGATAAACCAAAGTCCTCCTCTGAGCCTAAACCGGGGAAAATAAGGAGTAACACAAGCTCAACAAACCCAGGCACCCACCACCCACTGCCCTCAAGGGTGTCCCTGTCCTGTCCCAGAGAGAGGGCAAGCAGGACCAGCCCCTACCTTGCCTGGAGAGCACTCGGTCCCATCCAGCGGGGGCCCCTTCTTGGTCTTGCAGAAGTAAGGGTTGTCTGGGTGGCTGCACCACAGCTGCTTGCAGGGGTCAAAGGTGCGGAACTGGGGAGGAGAGGGGAGCTGGGGTGGGACAGGGAGCTCCAGGACCCCTCCTTGCCCCTACAGCAGGTGGCTGAGGGTGGCAGGGTGGGACACAGCTCAGCCATGCACCCCACACTCACTGCTGTGCACGTTTTGTAGCCCACGCCGAAGTCGAAGCGGCACTGCTCATCCATGGAGTAGTTGATGCCCGGCAGCTCTGGCAAGGTAGGCCACTGGTGCTCAAAAGGGTCATCCAAGAGGCAGTCGTAGGAGCTGCACAGATGCAGGGCAGAAGCAAAGCAGAGTCACACACAGAGGACTTCTTCTCACCTTCAACCCTTCCCTCACCTCCAGCCTTCTCCCTAAGACCAGCTGTGGAGAAACTGAAATGACCTTGGCACTGATGCCAACTGCCCACCACTGCAAAACAGGATTCCAGCAAGGACCAACTGCTCAGAGTCCTCCAAAGAGCCCCTTGGTGCACCACCACCACCTGTGCTTCCTGCTGCTCTTCTTGGCCCTGATGTGCAGAAAGCTCCACCTTGTGATGGAGCTCAAAATACTTCATGGCCTAAAGGGGATCCCACAGAGGAGCAAAGCAAAAGCATCTGAGATCTGGATCTGGGCTCCAGCAGCAGAGAGCATCTGCAAACTGTTGCTCTCCTGACACCTCCAGCTTTTATCAGGCTCCTCTTTGCCTCCAGTCTCCACAGCTCAAAACCAAGTGAGACTCATGGAAGGAACCAAGTTGTCAGCAGAAGCAAAAGGGCAAAATAACCTCCTGTGGAACTACCTTTGCCGCTCTGGCCAAAACAAGGCCTCCCAGCCACAGAATCACAGAAACATTCAGGTTGGAAAGGGCCTCAGGATCACCCAGTCCAACCCAGAAGCCTGCTCTGCAAGGGTCACCCCTAAACCATATCCCCAAGCACCACATCTGACTTCCAGGGTTGGTGACTCCACCACCCCCCTGGGCAGCACATTCCAATGCCTGACCACTCCTGCTGTGGAAAAAGTCTTCCTAATGTCCAGTCAGAACCTACCCAGGCATAGGCTGAGGCCGTTCCTTCTTGTTCTATCACTGTGAGAAGAGACCAGCACCAACCTCTCCACAGCCTCCTTTCAGGTAGCTGTAGAGAGCCTCCTCTTCTCCAAGCTGAACAGGGACCTGGGCACTGGTTTCTTTTGTGGCAGAAAGGGACCTGGGGGTTCTAATGGACAGGCAACTGAATAGGAGGCAGCAGTGTGCCCAGGTGCCCAAGAAAGCCAAAGGCATCCTGGCTGGGATCAGAAATGCTGTGTCCAGCAGGAGCAGGGAGGGGATTGTCCCCTGGTGCTCAGCTCTGGGGAGGCCACACCTTGAGTGCTGTGTCCAGTTTGGGGCACCTCAATACAGGAGAGATGTGGAGGTGCTGGAGCCAGGGCAGAGGAGGGCAGGGAAGCTGGGAAGGGCCTGGAGAATAAGTCTGATGAGGAGCAACTGCAGGAGCTGGGGATGGGTAGTGTGAAAGAGAGGAGGCTGAGGGGAGACCTCCTGGCTCTCTACAACTACCTGAAAGGACCTCATAGAGAGGTTGGTGCTGGTCTCTTTTCACAGGTGGATAGGATAGGATAGGACAGGACAGGATAGGACAGGACAGGACAGGACAGGACAGGATAGGATAGGATAGGATAGGATAGGACAGGATAGGACAGGACAGGACAGGATAGGACAGGACAGGACAGGACAGGACAGGATAGGATAGGATAGGACAGGACAGGATAGGACAGGACAGGATAGGATAGGACAGGATAGGACAGGACAGGACAGGATAGGATAGGACAGGACAGGACAGGATAGGATAGGACAGGACAGGATAGGACAGGACAGGACAGGATAGGACAGGATAGGATAGGACAGGACAGGACAGGACAGGACAGGATAGGATAGGATAGGATAGGATAGGACAGGATAGGATAGGACAGGACAGGACAGGATAGGACAGGACAGGACAGGACAGGATAGGATAGGACAGGACAGGACAGGACAGGACAGGATAGGACAGGACAGGACAGGATAGGACAGGACAGGACAGGACAGGACAGGACAGGACAGGATAGGACAGGACAGGACAGGATAGGACAGGACAGGACAGGACAGGACAGGATAGGATAGGACAGGATAGGACAGGACAGGATAGGACAGGACAGGACAGGACAGGACAGGACAGGACAGGATAGGACAGGACAGGACAGGACAGGATAGTACAGGACAGGACAGGACAGGACAGGACAGGACAGGACAGGACAGGATAGGACAGGACAGGACAGGACAGGACAGGATAGGACAGGACAGGACAGGACAGGATAGGATAGGACAGGATAGGACAGGACAGGACAGGACAGGACAGGATAGGATAGGACAGGATAGGACAGGACAGGACAGGACAGGATAGTACAGGACAGGACAGGACAGGACAGGATAGGATAGGACAGGATAGGATAGGACAGGATAGGACAGGACAGGACAGGACAGGACAGGATAGGATAGGACAGGATAGGACAGGACAGGACAGGACAGGATAGTACAGGACAGGATAGGATAGGATAGGATAGGACAGGACAGGACAGGACAGGACAGGATAGGATAGGATAGGACAGGACAGGACAGGACAGGACAGGACAGGACAGGACAGGACAGACCAGACCAGACCAGACCAGGTTGGAAGAGACCTTTGAGATCATTGAGTCCAACCTATTATCCAACACCATCTGATCAACTAACCCATGGCACCAAGCACCCCATCCAGTCTCTACCTGAACACCTCCAGGGATGGTGACTCCACCACCTCCCTGGGCAGCACATCCCAATGGCCAATCTCTCTTTCTATGAAGAACTTCTTCCTAACATCCAGCCTAAACCTCACCTGGCACAGCTTGAGACTGTGTCCTCTTGTTCTGGTGCTGATTAGTGATAGAACAAGAGGGAATGGTCTTAAGCTGCAACTAGGTAGGTTTAGACTGGACATTAGGAAGACTTTCCACAGCAGGAGTGGTCAGGCACTGGGATGTGCTGCCCAGGGGGGTGGTGGAGTCACCAACCCTGGAGGTGTTTGAAGGTGGTTTGGATGTGGTGCTTGGGGATATGGTTAGGGACGACCCTTGCAGAGCAGGGTTCTGGGCTGGGCTTGGTGATCCCCAGGCTCTGCTCCAGCCTGGGTGTTTCTGTGTGATGCTGTGACTCTCCCTGCAGGAGCAGCAGGCCTTGACCCCACCTGAGGAGGGCATCTCCTCTGGCTGCGGCTGACTCACTGGAGGTAGCGGCTGAGCTCCTGCTTGCTGCAGCGGGACCAGTGGTAGCGGTGGAAGGCAGCCTGCACCAGCGGCGCCATGATGCTCCCCATGCTGGTCTCGTCGGCGCAGCGGTTGCCCTGCCCGTCGTGCTCCATGCCTAGCCTGGGGGGGAGAAGCAGGAGGAAAGGCAGGTCCAAGGGTGTGACAGCAGCCACCTGAGGCAGGGAAGTCATTCTTCCATGATACTCAGCGCTGGTTAGGCCACACCTCAGTACTGTCTCCAGCTCTGGGCTCCTCAGCTGAAGCAGGACGTTGAGATGCTTAGAATCAGAGTCAGCCAGTTTGGAAAAGACCTCAGGGATCATCCAGTCCAACCTATGACCCAGCACCCAACACCTCCTGGCAACTAAACCATGGCTCCAAGTGCCACATCCAATCCTTATTGGAACACCTCCCTGGGCAGCACATCCCAATGGCCAAGAACTCTCTTTGGGAAGAACTTTCTCCTCACCTCCAGCCTAAACCTCCCCTGCCACAGCTTGAGACTGTGTCCTCTTGTTCTGGTGCTGGCTGCCTGGGAGAAGAGACCAACCCCCACCTGGCTACAGCCTCCCTGCAGGGAGTTGCAGAGAGCAAGAAGGTCTCCCCTGAGCCTCCTCTTCTCCAGGCTAAGAAACCCCAGCTCCCTCAGCCTCTCCTCACAGGGCTGTGCTCCAGACCCCTCCCCAGCTTTGCTGCCCTTCTCTGGACACCTTCCAGCAGCTCAACCTCTTTCCTAACCTGAGGGGCCCAGAACTGGACACAGGACTCAAGGTGTGGCCTGACCAGTGCTGAGTCCAGGGGCACAATGCCCTCCCTGCTCCTGCTGGCCACACTATTTCTTGAACATGTCCAGAGAAGGGCAGTGAGGCTGGTGAGAGGTCTCAAGCACAAGCCCTGTTGAGGAGGCTGAGGGGAGAGCTCACTGCTCTCTATAACTCCCTGACAGGAGGTCGGAATGAGGTGGGGATTGGTCTCTATTCCCAAGGAACAAGTGATAGGACAAGAGGAAATGGCCTCAAGTTGCAGCAGGGAAGGTTTAGCTTGGACATTAGGAACTTGTCTTCCCTGAAAGTGCTGTCAAGCCCTGGAGCAGGCTGCTCAGGGCAGTGGTTGGTTCCCCCTCCTCAGAGGGCTTTAAAAGCTGTGTAGACATGGCTGTGAGGGACATGGTTCAGTGGTGCCCTGGCAGAGCTGGACTTGATCTTAAAGGTCTGTTCCAACCTGATTTTGAATGGATCCAGGGATCTATCACCTCTCCAGCTAACCTGAGCCAGTATCTCACCCCCTCAGTGGAAAAAGATTCTTACTTCTGTCTGGACTGAATCTCCCTCTTTCACAGAATCACAGAATTATTGAGGCTGGAAAAGACCTCTGAGATCATCAAGCCCAGCCTAAGACCTAACACCATGACATCAGCTAAACCCTGCCACCAAGTGCCACATCCAATCTGTTCTGAAAGACCTCCAGTGATGGTGACTCCACCACCTCCCTGGGCAGTCCATCCCAGTGTCTGATCAGGCTTTCCATGAGGAAGTGCTTCCTAATATCCAACCTAAGCCTGCCCTGGTGCAGCTTCAGGCCATGCCCTCTTGTCCTGTCACAAGTTGCCTGGGAGAAGAGCCTGACCTACACCTGACTACAATTTCCTTTTAGGTAGCTGTAGAGAGCAGTAAGGTGCCCTCTAAGCCTCCTCCTCTCCAGGCTGAACACCCCCAGCTCCCTCAGCCTTTCCTCATCAGACTTTCCCTCCAGCCCCCACACCAGTCTGGTCACTCTGCTCTGCTCCAGCACCTCAACATCCTTCCTGAAGTGAGGAGCCCAGAGCTGCACACCGTGCTTGAGGTGAGGCCTCACCAGTGCCGAGTCCAGGGCACAATGACCTCCCTGCTCCTGCTGGCCACTGTTCCTGATGCAGGCCAGGATGCCACTGGCCGCCTGTGCCCCCTGAGCACACTGCTGGCTCATGTTCAGCAGCTGTCACCCAGCACTCCCAGGTCCCTCTCAGCCAGGCTGCACTCCAGCCACTCACCATGGTAGGGAGAAGTTCAGAGAGCCTGGCACAGGCTGCCCAGGGAGGTGGTAGCAGCCTCCTGCCTGGAGGTGTTTGCAGCCAGGCTGGATGTGGCTGTGAGCAACCTGCTGCAGTGTGAGGTGTCCCTGCCCATGGCAGGGGGTTGGAGCTGGCTGAGCCTTGAGGTCTCTTCCAGCCCTGACAGTTCCATGGTTCTATCCCCCAGCCTGTAGCGCTGCATGGGGTCTCAAACCATCAGCAGCCCTTATCCTGCCACAACAGGCCCTGTTCGGGTGTCTGTCCCCAGCTTTCTTACCAGCACTGAGAGGCCACCAGAAGCTCCCCCAGGACTTACACATGGCCAGTCTCATGGGCAACAACAAAGGCTGAGGAGAAGCCATCCTCGTGGTTGAGGGTGCAGCTGCGCAGCGGGTGGCACATCCCCGTCACCGGCGCATAGCCTGGGCAGGGGAGGAGGGGTGGGGAGAGGAGGGGAGAGAGAAAACCTTTGAGAGGAGCAAAAACGACAGACTGCAAACCCCCGAACAGCCCCCAGCCTGCCTTCAGTGCAGGAGGAGCAGAAAACAAAGAGGAAGGCCCTGAAGAAGAGGAGCTGCCCAGGTCACTGGGGTGGCAGCCCAAGGACTGGCTACCAGCAGCAGCAGCAGCCTGCCACCAGTGCCTAAAGCAGGGTCAGGTTGTGCTGAGAACCAACAGCAGCTCTCTGGCCTCATGCCAGCGTGAGGGCAGCAAAGGGACCCACGGATGCCTTTGGCCAGGCTTCTTTAGCACTGCTGGTGGGGACCCATGGGTGCCTCAGTGGTGTTGGGGGGGACCCATGGGTGCCTTATCTGTATTGGTGACCACCATCTGCCAGCCCAAACATAAAGAAGAAAGGAAGAGAGAGAGAAGACAGAAGGTGTCCTCCCCCCCCTCCAAAACCCCAGCCCTGCTCAGGGGGGCTTCAGGGCACCCCTGCCATGCAGCCACAGATGCCCCCAGGAGCAGCCCCAGGCAGAGGCAGTGCAGTGGGGCAGCTCTGGGCCAGGCCACCTTCTCCCAGCCAGACAGCAATCTGCCACCTCCACTCCTGGGGTGATTTCCCCTTTTCCGCCTCTCACAGGAGAGAAAAACTCAATCATTCAATAAATTCCTTGGCACTTGCTAAAAGCATTTCCCAATCCATGGGGTTTTGGGCTTTTTATAGCTATAACTTTTTGTAAAGACTTTTGGCAACAAAGGGAAGGAAGTGAAGGAAGGACTTGAGGACCCAACAGTCACCACTGCTATCCCCAGGGAGCAGTGCTGGGCCCCAGCCTCTTCAGTGTCTTCATTGATGATCTGGATGAGGGGGTTGAGTCCATCATCAGTAAATCTGCAGATGACACCGAGCTGGGGGCAGGAGTTGATCTGCTGGAGGGTAGAGAGGCTCTGCAGAGGGACCTGGACAGGCTGCACAGATAGGCAGAGGCCAAGGGCAGGAGATTGAACACATCCAAGTGCCAGGGGCTGCACATTGGCCACAGCAACCCCAGGCAGAGCTACAGGCCGGGGTCAGAGTGGCTGGAGAGCAGTCAGGCAGAGAGGGACCTGGGGGTGCTGGTTGACAGCAGCTGAACATGAGCCTGCAGTGTGCCCAGACAGCCAAGAAGGCCAATGGCATCCTGGCCTGCATCAGGAACAGTGTGGCCAGCAGGAGCAGGGAGGTCATTGTGCCCCTGGACTCAGCACTGCTGAGGCCACACCTTGAGTCCTGTGTCCAGTTCTGGGCCCCTCAGGTTAGGAAAGAGGTTGAGCTGCTGGAAGGTGTCCAGAGAAGGGCAACAAAGCTGGGGAGGGGTCTGGAGCACAGCCCTGTGAGGAGAGGCTGAGGGAGCTGGGGTTGCTTAGCCTGGAGGAGGCTCAGGGGAGACCTTCTTGCTCTCTGCAACTCCCTGCAGGGAGGTTGTAGCCAGGTGGGGGTTGGTCTCTTCTCCCAGGCACCCAGCACCAGAACAAGAGGACACAGTCTCAAGCTGTGCCAGGGGAGGTTCAGGCTGGAGGTGAGGAGAAAGTTCTTCAGAGAGAGCGGTTAGCCATTGGAATGTGCTGCCCAGGGAGGTGGTGGAGTCCCCATCCCTGGAGGTGTTCCAGAGGGGACTGGATGTGGCACTTGGTGCCATGGTTTAGCAGTCATGAGGTGTTGGGTGACAGGTTGGACTGGATGATCTTTGAGGTCTTTTCCAGCCTTGCTGACCCTATGAACAGAGATGATTTCCTTGTTTGTTTCTTTACCATTCAGGTTCCTGCTGGGGATGAATTCTCCTCCTCCTCCCTCACACACACACGGAGGGTCGGCAGCCTTTCTGCCCCGGGCCCCGCTGGCCGTGCTGGCAGGAACCGCTCCCCCTGGGCCGGCCGTCCCCCAGCAAGCCGCACGCAGCCGACGGCGATCAGTACAGTACCTTGCATACCTGCGGGCCCGAAGTCCTGCCTGGTGAGGAACACGGCGTGGTCGTGGTGCTCGGCGTGCGCGGGGTCGGAGCGCTGCTGCGCGTGCGCCCAGCGGCACACCTGCTCCAGGCTGCGCGAGGGGTTCCCACGCTCGATCAGGCTGACCGACTGCGGGGAGACACACACCGGTCACCCACGCAGCCGGGGCACCCGGGGCACCCACGCACCCGGGGCACCCACGCACCCGGGGCACCCACGCAGCCGGGGCACCCACGGCACCCACGCACCCGGGGCACCCACGCAGCCGGGGCACCCACGGCACCCACGCACCCGGGGCACCCACGCAGCCGGGGCACCCACGCACCCACGCACCCGGGGCACCCACGGCACCCACGCAGCCGGGGCACCCACGGCACCCACGCACCCGGGGCACCCACGCAGCCACGGCACCCGGGGCACCCACGGCACCCACGCAGCCGGGGCACCCACGCACCCGGGGCACCCACGGCACCCACGCAGCCGGGGCACCCACGGCACCCACGCACCCGGGGCACCCACGCAGCCACGGCACCCGGGGCACCCACGGCACCCACGCAGCCGGGGCACCCACGCACCCGGGGCACCCACGGCACCCACGCACCCGGGGCACCCACGCACCCGGGGCACCCACGCAGCCACGGCACCCGGGGCACCCACGGCACCCACGCACCCGGGGCACCCACGCACCCGGGGCACCCACGGCACCCACGCACCCGGGGCACCCACGCACCCGGGGCACCCACGCAGCCACGGCACCCGGGGCACCCACGGCACCCACGCAGCCAGGGGCACCCACGCACCCGGGGCAGCCACGCAGCCGGGGCAGCCACGCACCCGGGGCACCCACGCACCCGGGGCAGCCACGCACCCGGGGCACCCACGCACCCGGGGCACCCACGGCACCCGGGGCACCCACGCACCCAGGGCACCCACGCACCCAGGGCACCCACGCACCCACGGCACCCACGCACCCGGGGCACCCACGCAGCCGGGGGCACCCACGCACCCGGGGCACCCACGCACCCGGGGCACACACGCAGCCGGGGCACCCACGAACCCGGGGCACCCACGCAGCCGGAGCACCCATGCACCCGGGGCACCCACGCAGCCAGGGGCACCCATGCACCCGGGGCACCCACGCAGCCAGGGGCACCCACGCACCCGGAGCACCCACGCACCTGGGGCACCCACACAGCCAGGGGCACCCACGCACCCGGGGCACCCACGCACCCGGGGCACCCACACAGCCAGGGGCACCCACGCACCCGGGGCACCCACGCAGCCAGGGGCACCCACGCACCCGGGGGCACCCACGCACCCGGGGCACCCACGCAGCCGGGGCACCCACGCAGCCAGGGCACCCACGCACCCGGGGCACCCACGCAGCCAGGGGCACCCATGCACCCGGGGCACCCACGCAGCCAGGGGCACCCACGCACCTGGGGGCACCCACGCACCTGGGGGCACCCACGCACCTGGGGGCACCCACGCAGCCGGGGGCACCCACGCACCCGGGGGCACCCACGCAGCCAGGGGGCACCCACGCACCCGGGGCACACACGCAGCCGGGGCACCCACGCACCCGGGGGCACCCACGCACCCGGGGCACCCACGCAGCCAGGGGGCACCCACGCACCCGGGGCACACACGCACCCGGGGGCACCCACGCACCCGGGGCACCCACGCAGCCAGGGCCACCCATGCACCCGGGGCACCCACGGAGCCAGGGGCACCCATGCACCCGGGGCACCCACGCACCTGGGGGCACCCACGCAGCCAGGGGCACCCACGCACCCGGGGGCACCCACGCAGCCAGGGGCACCCACGCACCCGGGGCACCCACGCACCCGGGGCACCCACGCACCCGGGGCACCCACGCAGCCAGGGGCACCCACGCAGCCAGGGGGCACCCACGCACCCGGGGCACCCACGCACCCGGGGCACCCACGCACCCGGGGCACCCACACAGCCAGGGGCACCCACACAGCCAGGGGCACCCACGCACCCGGGGCACCCACACAGCCAGGGGCACCCACACAGCCAGGGGCACCCACGCACCTGGGGCACCAACGCACCTGGGGCACCCACGCACCCACAGGGTCACTCACACACACACACACAGGGTCACTCACACACACACACAGGGTCACACTCACACACACACACAGGGTCACACACACACACACACAGGGTCACACACACACACACACAGGGTCACACACACACACACACAGGGTCACACACACACACACACAGGGTCACTCACACACACACACAGGGTCACACACACACACACACACAGGGTCACACACACACACACACAGGGTCACACACACACACACACACAGGGTCACTCACACACACACACACAGGGTCACACACACACACACACACAGGGTCACACACACACACACAGGGTCACACACACACACACACAGGGTCACACACACACACACACACAGGGTCACACACACACACACACAGGGTCACACACACACACACACACAGGGTCACACACACACACACACAGGGTCACTCACACACACACACACAGGGTCACACACACACACACACAGGGTCACACACACACACACACAGGGTCACACACACACACACACACAGGGTCACACACACACACACACAGGGTCACACACACACACACACACAGGGTCACACACACACACACACACAGGGTCACTCACACACACACACACAGGGTCACACACACACACACACAGGGTCACACACACACACACACAGGGTCACACACACACACACACAGGGTCACACACACACACACACACAGGGTCACACACACACACACACAGGGTCACACACACACACACACAGGGTCACACACACACACACACAGGGTCACACACACACACACACAAGGGTCACACACACACACACACACAGGGTCACACACACACACACACAGGGTCACACACACACACACACAGGGTCACACACACACACACACACAGGGTCACACACACACACACACACAGGGTCACACACACACACACAGGGTCACTCACACACACACAGGGTCACTCACACACACACACAGGGTCACACACACACACACACACAGGGTCACACACACACACACACAGGGTCACACACACACACACACACACACAGGGTCACACACACACACACACACAGGGTCACACACACACACACACACACACAGGGTCACTCACACACACACACAGGGTCACACACACACACACACACACACACACACAGGGTCACACACACACACACACACAGGGTCACACACACACACACACAGGGTCACACACACACACACACACAGGGTCACACACACACACACACACACACAGGGTCACTCACACACACACACAGGGTCACACACACACACACACACACACACACACAGGGTCACACACACACACACACACAGGGTCACACACACACACACACACAGGGTCACACACACACACACACAGGGTCACACACACACACACACACAGGGTCACTCACACACACACACAGGGTCACACACACACACACACACAGGGTCACACACACACACACACACAGGGTCACACACACACACACACACACACACACAGGGTCACACACACACACACACAGGGTCACACACACACACACACACAGGGTCACACACACACACACACACAGGGTCACACACACACACACACACAGGGTCACACACACACACACACAGGGTCACACACACACACACACACAGGGTCACTCACACACACACACAGGGTCACACACACACACACACACAGGGTCACACACACACACACACACAGGGTCACACACACACACACACACACACACACAGGGTCACACACACACACACACACAGGGTCACACACACACACACACAGGGTCACTCACACACACACACACACAGGGTCACTCACACACACACACACAGGGTCACTCACACACACACAGGGTCACTCACACACACACACACAGGGTCACACACACACACACACACAGGGTCACACACACACACACACACAGGGTCACTCACACACACACACAGGGTCACTCACACACACACACACAGGGTCACACACACACACACACACAGGGTCACACACACACACACACACAGGGTCACACACACACACACACAGGGTCACACACACACACACACACAGGGTCACACACACACACACACACAGGGTCACACACACACACACACACAGGGTCACACACACACACACAGGGTCACTCACACACACACACACAGGGTCACACACACACACACACACAGGGTCACACACACACACACACACAGGGTCACACACACACACACAGGGTCACACACACACACACAGGGTCACTCACACACACACACACAGGGTCACACACACACACACACACAGGGTCACACACACACACACACAGGGTCACTCACACACACACACAGGGTCACACACACACACACACAGGGTCACTCACACACACACACAGGGTCACACACACACACACACAGGGTCACACACACACACACACAGGGTCACACACACACACACACACAGGGTCACTCACACACACACACACAGGGTCACACACACACACAGGGTCACACACACACACACACACAGGGTCACTCACACACACACACAGGGTCACTCACACACACACACAGGGTCACACACACACACACACACAGGGTCACACACACACACACACAGGGTCACACACACACACACACAGGGTCACACACACACACACAGGGTCACACACACACACACACAGGGTCACACACACACACACACAGGGTCACTCACACACACACACAGGGTCACACACACACACACACACAGGGTCACTCACACACACACACAGGGTCACTCACACACACACACACAGGGTCACACACACACACACACACAGGGTCACACACACACACACACACAGGGTCACTCACACACACACACAGGGTCACTCACACACACACACACAGGGTCACACACACACACACACACAGGGTCACACACACACACACACACAGGGTCACACACACACACACACAGGGTCACACACACACACACACACAGGGTCACACACACACACACAGGGTCACACACACACACACACACAGGGTCACTCACACACACACACACAGGGTCACACACACACACACAGGGTCACTCACACACACACACAGGGTCACTCACACACACACACAGGGTCACACACACACACACACACAGGGTCACACACACACACACACACAGGGTCACACACACACACACACAGGGTCACTCACACACACACACAGGGTCACACACACACACACACACAGGGTCACACACACACACACAGGGTCACACACACACACACACACAGGGTCACACACACACACACACAGGGTCACACACACACACACAGGGTCACACACACACACACACACAGGGTCACACACACACACACACAGGGTCACACACACACACACAGGGTCACACACACACACACACACAGGGTCACACACACACACACACAGGGTCACTCACACACACACACAGGGTCACACACACACACACACACAGGGTCACACACACACACACAGGGTCACACACACACACACACACAGGGTCACACACACACACACACAGGGTCACACACACACACACACAGGGTCACACACACACACACACAGGGTCACACACACACACACACAGGGTCACTCACACACACACAGGGTCACACACACACACACAGGGTCACTCACACACACACACACACAGGGTCACACACACACACACACACACAGGGTCACACACACACACACACACAGGGTCACTCACACACACACACACAGGGTCACACACACACACACACAGGGTCACACACACACACACAGGGTCACACACACACACACACACAGGGTCACACACACACACACACAGGGTCACACACACACACACAGGGTCACACACACACACACAGGGTCACACACACACACACACAGGGTCACACACACACACACAGGGTCACACACACACACACACACAGGGTCACACACACACACACACACAGGGTCACACACACACACACACAGGGTCACTCACACACACACACAGGGTCACACACACACACACACAGGGTCACACACACACACACAGGGTCACACTCACACACACACACACAGGGTCACACACACACACACACACAGGGTCACACACACACACACACACAGGGTCACTCACACACACACACACAGGGTCACTCACACACACACACACAGGGTCACACACACACACACACACAGGGTCACTCACACACACACACACAGGGTCACTCACACACACACACACACAGGGTCACACACACACACACACACAGGGTCACACACACACACACACACAGGGTCACTCACACACACACACACACAGGGTCACACACACACACACACACAGGGTCACACACACACACACACACAGGGTCACTCACACACACACACAGGGTCACACACACACACACACACAGGGTCACACACACACACACACAGGGTCACACACACACACACACACAGGGTCACACACACACACACACACAGGGTCACACACACACACACACACAGGGTCACACACACACACACAGGGTCACACACACACACACACAGGGTCACTCACACACACACACACAGGGTCACACACACACACACACAGGGTCACACACACACACACACACAGGGTCACACACACACACACACACAGGGTCACTCACACACACACAGGGTCACACACACACACACACACAGGGTCACTCACACACACACACACACAGGGTCACACACACACACACACAGGGTCACACACACACACACACAGGGTCACACACACACACACACACAGGGTCACACACACACACACACAGGGTCACTCACACACACACACACAGGGTCACACACACACACACACACAGGGTCACACACACACACACAGGGTCACACACACACACACACACACAGGGTCACACACACACACACACACACAGGGTCACTCACACACACACAGGGTCACACACACACACACACAGGGTCACACACACACACACACACAGGGTCACTCACACACACACACACACACACAGGGTCACACACACACACACACACAGGGTCACACACACACACACACAGGGTCACACACACACACACACAGGGTCACACACACACACACACACAGGGTCACACACACACACACACAGGGTCACACACACACACACAGGGTCACACACACACACACACACACAGGGTCACACACACACACACACACACAGGGTCACTCACACACACACACACACAGGGTCACACACACACACACACAGGGTCACTCACACACACACACACAGGGTCACTCACACACACACACACAGGGTCACACACACACAGGGTCACACACACACACACACAGGGTCACACACACACACACACACAGGGTCACACACACACACACACAGGGTCACACACACACACACACAGGGTCACACACACACACACACAGGGTCACACACACACACACAGGGTCACACACACACACACACACACAGGGTCACACACACACACACACACACAGGGTCACTCACACACACACACACACAGGGTCACACACACACACACACAGGGTCACTCACACACACACACACAGGGTCACACACACACACACAGGGTCACTCACACACACACACACAGGGTCACACACACACACACACACAGGGTCACACACACACACACAGGGTCACACACACACACACACAGGGTCACACACACACACACACAGGGTCACACACACACACACACACAGGGTCACACACACACACACACAGGGTCACACACACACACACACACAGGGTCACTCACACACACACACAGGGTCACACACACACACACACACAGGGTCACTCACACACACACACAGGGTCACTCACACACACACACAGGGTCACACACACACACACACAGGGTCACACACACACACACACACAGGGTCACACACACACACACACAGGGTCACACACACACACACACACAGGGTCACACACACACACACAGGGTCACACACACACACACACACACAGGGTCACACACACACACACACACACAGGGTCACTCACACACACACAGGGTCACACACACACACACACACAGGGTCACTCACACACACACACACACACACAGGGTCACACACACACACACACAGGGTCACACACACACACACACACAGGGTCACACACACACACACACAGGGTCACACACACACACACACACAGGGTCACACACACACACACACAGGGTCACACACACACACACACACAGGGTCACACACACACACACACAGGGTCACACACACACACACAGGGTCACACACACACACACACACACAGGGTCACACACACACACACACACACAGGGTCACTCACACACACACACACACAGGGTCACACACACACACACACAGGGTCACTCACACACACACAGGGTCACACACACACACACACACACACACAGGGTCACACACACACACACACAGGGTCACTCACACACACACACACAGGGTCACACACACACACACACAGGGTCACACACACACACACACACAGGGTCACACACACACACACACACAGGGTCACACACACACACACACACAGGGTCACACACACACACACACAGGGTCACACACACACACACAGGGTCACACACACACACACACACACAGGGTCACACACACACACACACACACAGGGTCACTCACACACACACACACACAGGGTCACACACACACACACACAGGGTCACTCACACACACACAGGGTCACACACACACACACAGGGTCACACACACACACACACACAGGGTCACACACACACACACAGGGTCACACACACACACACACAGGGTCACACACACACACACACACACACAGGGTCACTCACACACACACACACAGGGTCACACACACACAGGGTCACACACACACACACACACAGGGTCACACACACACACACAGGGTCACTCACACACACACACACAGGGTCACTCACACACACACACACAGGGTCACACACACACACACACAGGGTCACACACACACACACACAGGGTCACACACACACACACACACAGGGTCACACACACACACACACACAGGGTCACACACACACACACACAGGGTCACACACACACACACACACAGGGTCACACACACACACACACAGGGTCACACACACACACACACAGGGTCACACACACACACACACACACAGGGTCACACACACACACACACACAGGGTCACTCACACACACACACAGGGTCACACACACACACACACACAGGGTCACACACACACACACACAGGGTCACTCACACACACACACACAGGGTCACTCACACACACACACACACAGGGTCACACACACACACACACAGGGTCACACACACACACACACAGGGTCACACACACACACACACACAGGGTCACACACACACACACACAGGGTCACACACACACACACACACAGGGTCACTCACACACACACACACAGGGTCACACACACACACACACACACAGGGTCACTCACACACACACACACAGGGTCACACACACACACACACAGGGTCACACACACACACACACAGGGTCACTCACACACACACACAGGGTCACACACACACACACACACAGGGTCACACACACACACACACAGGGTCACACACACACACACAGGGTCACACACACACACACACACAGGGTCACACACACACACACAGGGTCACACACACACACACACAGGGTCACACACACACACACACAGGGTCACACACACACACACACACAGGGTCACACACACACACACACAGGGTCACACACACACACACACACAGGGTCACACACACACACACACACAGGGTCACACACACACACACACAGGGTCACACACACACACACAGGGTCACACACACACACACACACACAGGGTCACTCACACACACACACAGGGTCACACACACACACACACAGGGTCACTCACACACACACACACAGGGTCACACACACACACAGGGTCACACACACACACACACACAGGGTCACACACACACACAGGGTCACACACACACACACAGGGTCACACACACACACACACACACAGGGTCACACACACACACACACACAGGGTCACACACACACACACACACACAGGGTCACACACACACACACACACAGGGTCACTCACACACACACACACAGGGTCACACACACACACACACACAGGGTCACTCACACACACACACAGGGTCACACACACACACACACAGGGTCACACACACACACACACACAGGGTCACTCACACACACACACAGGGTCACACACACACACACACACACACAGGGTCACACACACACACACAGGGTCACACACACACACACACAGGGTCACACACACACACACAGGGTCACACACACACACACACACAGGGTCACACACACACACACACAGGGTCACACACACACACACACACACAGGGTCACACACACACACACACACAGGGTCACACACACACACACACAGGGTCACACACACACACACACACAGGGTCACACACACACACACACACAGGGTCACACACACACACACACAGGGTCACACACACACACACACACAGGGTCACTCACACACACACACAGGGTCACACACACACACACACAGGGTCACACACACACACACACAGGGTCACACACACACACACACACAGGGTCACACACACACACACACACACAGGGTCACACACACACACACACAGGGTCACACACACACACACACACAGGGTCACACACACACACACACAGGGTCACACACACACACACACAGGGTCACACACACACACACACAGGGTCACACACACACACACACACAGGGTCACACACACACACACACACACAGGGTCACACACACACACACACAGGGTCACACACACACACACAGGGTCACACACACACACACACAGGGTCACACACACACACACACAGGGTCACACACACACACACACACACAGGGTCACACACACACACACACAGGGTCACACACACACACACACACAGGGTCACACACACACACACACAGGGTCACACACACACACACACAGGGTCACACACACACACACAGGGTCACACACACACACACACACAGGGTCACACACACACACACAGGGTCACACACACACACACACACACAGGGTCACTCACACACACACACAGGGTCACACACACACACACAGGGTCACACACACACACACAGGGTCACACACACACACACACACAGGGTCACACACACACACACACACAGGGTCACACACACACACACACAGGGTCACACACACACACACACAGGGTCACACACACACACACACACAGGGTCACACACACACACACAGGGTCACTCACACACACACACAGGGTCACACACACACACACACACAGGGTCACTCACACACACACACAGGGTCACACACACACACACACAGGGTCACTCACACACACACACACAGGGTCACACACACACACACAGTGTCACACACACACACACACAGGGTCACACACACACACACACAGGGTCACTCACACACACACACACAGGGTCACTCACACACACACACACAGGGTCACTCACACACACACACAGGGTCACACACACACACACACAGGGTCACTCACACACACACACACAGGGTCACACACACACACACAGGGTCACACACACACACACACAGGGTCACACACACACACACACACACAGGGTCACACACACACACACACACAGGGTCACACACACACACACACACAGGGTCACACACACACACACACAGGGTCACACACACACACACACACACAGGGTCACTCACACACACACACACAGGGTCACACACACACACACACAGGGTCACACACACACACACACACAGGGTCACACACACACACACACAGGGTCACTCACACACACACACACAGGGTCACACACACACACACAGGGTCACACACACACACACACAGGGTCACACACACACACACACACAGGGTCACACACACACACACACACAGGGTCACTCACACACACACACACAGGGTCACACACACACACACAGGGTCACTCACACACACACACAGGGTCACACACACACACACACAGGGTCACACACACACACACACAGGGTCACTCACACACACACACACAGGGTCACACACACACACACACAGGGTCACACACACACACACACAGGGTCACACACACACACACACAGGGTCACACACACACACACACAGGGTCACACACACACACACACAGGGTCACTCACACACACACACACAGGGTCACACACACACACACACAGGGTCACACACACACACACACAGGGTCACACACACACACACACACAGGGTCACACACACACACACACAGGGTCACACACACACACACAGGGTCACACACACACACACAGGGTCACACACACACACACACAGGGTCACACACACACACACACACAGGGTCACACACACACACACACAGGGTCACACACACACACACACAGGGTCACACACACACACACACAGGGTCACACACACACACACACAGGGTCACTCACACACACACACAGGGTCACACACACACACACACACAGGGTCACACACACACACACACAGGGTCACACACACACACACAGGGTCACACACACACACACAGGGTCACACACACACACACACAGGGTCACACACACACACACACACAGGGTCACACACACACACACACAGGGTCACTCACACACACACACAGGGTCACTCACACACACACACAGGGTCACACACACACACAGGGTCACACACACACACACACACAGGGTCACACACACACACACACACAGGGTCACACACACACACACACACACAGGGTCACACACACACACACACAGGGTCACTCACACACACACACAGGGTCACTCACACACACACACACACACACACACACAGGGTCACACACACACACACACAGGGTCACACACACACACACACAGGGTCACACACACACACACACAGGGTCACACACACACACACACAGGGTCACTCACACACACACACAGGGTCACTCACACACACACACACACACACACACACAGGGTCACACACACACACACAGGGTCACACACACACACACACAGGGTCACACACACACACACACACAGGGTCACTCACACACACACACACACAGGGTCACTCACACACACACACACACAGGGTCACTCACACACACACACACACACACACACACAGGGTCACACACACACACACACACACAGGGTCACACACACACACACAGGGTCACTCACACACACACACACACAGGGTCACACACACACACACACACAGGGTCACACACACACACACACAGGGTCACTCACACACACACACACAGGGTCACACACACACACACACACAGGGTCACACACACACACACACACAGGGTCACACACACACACACAGGGTCACACACACACACACACAGGGTCACACACACACACACACAGGGTCACACACACACACACACAGGGTCACACACACACACACACACAGGGTCACACACACACACACACACAGGGTCACACACACACACACACACAGGGTCACACACACACACACAGGGTCACACACACACACACACACAGGGTCACACACACACACACACACAGGGTCACTCACACACACACACACAGGGTCACACACACACACACACACAGGGTCACTCACACACACACACACACACACACAGGGTCACACACACACACACACACAGGGTCACACACACACACACACAGGGTCACACACACACACACACACAGGGTCACTCACACACACACACACACAGGGTCACACACACACACACACAGGGTCACTCACACACACACACACAGGGTCACACACACACACACACACACAGGGTCACACACACACACACACACAGGGTCACACACACACACACAGGGTCACACACACACACACACACAGGGTCACACACACACACACACACAGGGTCACACACACACACACACACAGGGTCACACACACACACACACACAGGGTCACACACACACACACAGGGTCACACACACACACACACACAGGGTCACACACACACACACACAGGGTCACACACACACACACACACAGGGTCACACACACACACACACACAGGGTCACTCACACACACACACAGGGTCACACACACACACACACAGGGTCACACACACACACACACAGGGTCACACACACACACACACAGGGTCACACACACACACAGGGTCACACACACACACACACACAGGGTCACACACACACACACACACACAGGGTCACACACACACACACACAGGGTCACACACACACACACACAGGGTCACACACACACACAGGGTCACACACACACACACACACACAGGGTCACACACACACACACACACACAGGGTCACACACACACACACACAGGGTCACACACACACACACACAGGGTCACACACACACACACACACAGGGTCACACACACACACACACAGGGTCACTCACACACACACACACACAGGGTCACACACACACACACACAGGGTCACACACACACACACACACAGGGTCACACACACACACACACACAGGGTCACACACACACACACAGGGTCACACACACACACACACACAGGGTCACACACACACACACACACAGGGTCACACACACACACACAGGGTCACACACACACACACACACAGGGTCACACACACACACACACACAGGGTCACACACACACACACAGGGTCACACACACACACACACACAGGGTCACTCACACACACACACAGGGTCACACACACACACACACACAGGGTCACACACACACACACACACAGGGTCAGACACACACACACACAGGGTCACACACACACACACACACAGGGTCACACACACACACACACACAGGGTCACACACACACACACACACAGGGTCACTCACACACACACACACAGGGTCACACACACACACACACACAGGGTCACACACACACACACACACAGGGTCACTCACACACACACACACAGGGTCACACACACACACACACACAGGGTCACTCACACACACACACACAGGGTCACACACACACACACACACAGGGTCACACACACACACACACAGGGTCACACACACACACACACACAGGGTCACTCACACACACACACACAGGGTCACACACACACACACACAGGGTCACACACACACACACACAGGGTCACTCACACACACACACACAGGGTCACACACACACACACAGGGTCACACACACACACACACACACAGGGTCACACACACACACACACACAGGGTCACTCACACACACACACACAGGGTCACACACACACACACACAGGGTCACACACACACACACACACAGGGTCACACACACACACACACACACAGGGTCACACACACACACACACAGGGTCACACACACACACACACACAGGGTCACACACACACACACACACAGGGTCACACACACACACACACACAGGGTCACACACACACACACACACAGGGTCACACACACACACACACACAGGGTCACACACACACACACACAGGGTCACACACACACACACACACAGGGTCACACACACACACACACACACAGGGTCACTCACACACACACACACACACACACACACACACACACACAGGGTCACACACACACACAGGGTCACACACACACACAGGGTCACACACACACACACACACAGGGTCACTCACACACACACACACACACACAGGGTCACACACACACACACACACAGGGTCACTCACACACACACACAGGGTCACTCACACACACACACAGGGTCACTCACACACACACACAGGGTCACTCACACACACACACACAGGGTCACACACACACACACACAGGGTCACACACACACACACACACAGGGTCACTCACACACACACACAGGGTCACACACACACACACACACAGGGTCACACACACACACACACACAGGGTCACACACACACACACACAGGGTCACACACACACACACACAGGGTCACTCACACACACACAGGGTCACACACACACACACAGGGTCACACACACACACACACACAGGGTCACACACACACACACACACACAGGGTCACTCACACACACACACACAGGGTCACACACACACACACACACAGGGTCACACACACACACACACACAGGGTCACTCACACACACACACAGGGTCACACACACACACACACACACACACACAGGGTCACACACACACACACAGGGTCACACACACACACACACACAGGGTCACTCACACACACACACAGGGTCACACACACACACACACAGGGTCACACACACACACACACAGGGTCACACACACACACACACACACAGGGTCACACACACACACACACAGGGTCACACACACACACACACAGGGTCACACACACACACACACAGGGTCACACACACACACACACAGGGTCACACACACACACACACACAGGGTCACACACACACACACACAGGGTCACTCACACACACACAGGGTCACACACACACACACAGGGTCACACACACACACACACACAGGGTCACACACACACACACACACAGGGTCACACACACACACACACAGGGTCACTCACACACACACACACAGGGTCACACACACACACACACAGGGTCAGACACACACACACACAGGGTCACTCACACACACACACAGGGTCACACACACACACACACAGGGTCACACACACACACACACACAGGGTCACACACACACACACACAGGGTCACTCACACACACACACAGGGTCACACACACACACACACACAGGGTCACACACACACACACACACAGGGTCACACACACACACACACAGGGTCACACACACACACACACAGGGTCACTCACACACACACAGGGTCACACACACACACACACAGGGTCACACACACACACACACACAGGGTCACACACACACACACACACACAGGGTCACACACACACACACACAGGGTCACTCACACACACACACAGGGTCACACACACACACACACACAGGGTCACACACACACACAGGGTCACACACACACACAGGGTCACACACACACACACACACAGGGTCACTCACACACACACACAGGGTCACACACACACACACACAGGGTCACTCACACACACACACAGGGTCACACACACACACACACAGGGTCACTCACACACACACACAGGGTCACACACACACACAGGGTCACTCACACACACACACACAGGGTCACTCACACACACACACACAGGGTCACACACACACACACACACAGGGTCACACACACACACACACAGGGTCACTCACACACACACACAGGGTCACACACACACACACACACACAGGGTCACTCACACACACACACAGGGTCACTCACACACACACACAGGGTCACACACACACACACACACAGGGTCACACACACACACACACAGGGTGACACACACACACACACAGGGTCACACACACACACACACACAGGGTCACTCACACACACACACAGGGTCACACACACACACACACACAGGGTCACACACACACACACACACAGGGTCACACACACACACACACAGGGTCACACACACACACACACAGGGTCACTCACACACACACAGGGTCACACACACACACACACACAGGGTCACTCACACACACACACAGGGTCACACACACACACACACACAGGGTCACACACACACACACACAGGGTCACTCACACACACACACACAGGGTCACTCACACACACACAGGGTCACACACACACACACACACAGGGTCACACACACACACACACACACAGGGTCACACACACACACACACACAGGGTCACTCACACACACACACACAGGGTCACACACACACACACACAGGGTCACACACACACACACACAGGGTCACTCACACACACACACACAGGGTCACTCACACACACACAGGGTCACTCACACACACACACACACACAGGGTCACACACACACACACACACACAGGGTCACTCACACACACACACACACACACACACACACACACACACAGGGTCACACACACACACACACACAGGGTCACACACACACACACAGGGTCACACACACACACACACACACAGGGTCACACACACACACAGGGTCACTCACACACACACACAGGGTCACACACACACACACACACACACACAGGGTCACACACACACACACACACAGGGTCACACACACACACACACAGGGTCACTCACACACACACACAGGGTCACTCACACACACACACACACAGGGTCACACACACACACACACACAGGGTCACTCACACACACACAGGGTCACACACACACACACACACAGGGTCACTCACACACACACACACACACAGGGTCACACACACACACACACACACAGGGTCACTCACACACACACACACACACACACACACACACACACACACAGGGTCACACACACACACAGGGTCACTCACACACACACACAGGGTCACACACACACACACACACACACACAGGGTCACACACACACACACACAGGGTCACTCACACACACACACACAGGGTCACACACACACACACACACACAGGGTCACACACACACACACACACACAGGGTCACTCACACACACACACAGGGTCACACACACACACACACACAGGGTCACTCACACACACACACAGGGTCACTCACACACACACACAGGGTCACACACACACACACACACACAGGGTCACACACACACACACAGGGTCACTCACACACACACACAGGGTCACACACACACACACACACAGGGTCACACACACACACACACACAGGGTCACACACACACACACACACAGGGTCACTCACACACACACACAGGGTCACACACACACACACACAGGGTCACACACACACACACACACAGGGTCACACACACACACACACACAGGGTCACACACACACACACACAGGGTCACACACACACACACACAGGGTCACACACACACACACACAGGGTCACACACACACACACACACAGGGTCACACACACACACACACACAGGGTCACTCACACACACACACACAGGGTCACTCACACACACACACACAGGGTCACACACACACACACACAGGGTCACACACACACACACACACAGGGTCACACACACACACACACACACACAGGGTCACACACACACACACAGGGTCACACACACACACACAGGGTCACTCACACACACACACACACAGGGTCACACACACACACACACAGGGTCACACACACACACACACACAGGGTCACACACACACACACAGGGTCACACACACACACACACAGGGTCACTCACACACACACACACAGGGTCACACACACACACACAGGGTCACACACACACACACAGGGTCACACACACACACACACAGGGTCACACACACACACACACACAGGGTCACACACACACACACAGGGTCACACACACACACACAGGGTCACACACACACACACACAGGGTCACTCACACACACACACACAGGGTCACACACACACACACACAGGGTCACTCACACACACACACACAGGGTCACTCACACACACACACAGGGTCACTCACACACACACACAGGGTCACACACACACACACACACAGGGTCACTCACACACACACACACAGGGTCACACACACACACACACACAGGGTCACACACACACACACACACAGGGTCACTCACACACACACACACACAGGGTCACTCACACACACACACAGGGTCACACACACACACACACAGGGTCACACACACACACACACACAGGGTCACTCACACACACACACAGGGTCACTCACACACACACACACAGGGTCACTCACACACACACACACACACACAGGGTCACTCACACACACACACAGGGTCACACACACACACACACAGGGTCACACACACACACACACACACAGGGTCACACACACACACACACACACAGGGTCACACACACACACACACACACAGGGTCACTCACACTCACACACAGGGTCACACACACACACACACACAGGGTCACTCACACACACACACAGGGTCACTCACACACACACACAGGGTCACACACACACACACACACAGGGTCACACACACACACACACACAGGGTCACTCACACACACACACACACAGGGTCACTCACACACACACACAGGGTCACACACACACACACACAGGGTCACACACACACACACACACAGGGTCACTCACACACACACACAGGGTCACACACACACACACACACAGGGTCACTCACACACACACACACAGGGTCACACACACACACACACACAGGGTCACACACACACACACACACAGGGTCACTCACACACACACACACACAGGGTCACTCACACACACACACAGGGTCACACACACACACACACAGGGTCACACACACACACACACACAGGGTCACTCACACACACACACAGGGTCACTCACACACACACACACAGGGTCACTCACACACACACACACACACACAGGGTCACTCACACACACACACAGGGTCACACACACACACACACAGGGTCACACACACACACACACACACAGGGTCACACACACACACACACACACAGGGTCACACACACACACACACACACAGGGTCACTCACACTCACACACAGGGTCACACACACACACACACACAGGGTCACTCACACACACACACAGGGTCACTCACACACACACACAGGGTCACACACACACACACACACAGGGTCACACACACACACACACACAGGGTCACTCACACACACACACACACAGGGTCACTCACACACACACACAGGGTCACACACACACACACACAGGGTCACACACACACACACACAGGGTCACACACACACACACACAGGGTCACACACACACACACACAGGGTCACTCACACACACACACAGGGTCACACACACACACACACACAGGGTCACACACACACACACACAGGGTCACTCACACACACACACAGGGTCACTCACACACACACACAGGGTCACTCACACACACACACAGGGTCACACACACACACACACAGGGTCACACACACACACACACACAGGGTCACACACACACACACACAGGGTCACACACACACACACACACAGGGTCACACACACACACACACACAGGGTCACTCACACACACACACAGGGTCACACACACACACACACACAGGGTCACTCACACACACACACACAGGGTCACACACACACACACACACACAGGGTCACACACACACACACACAGGGTCACTCACACACACACACAGGGTCACACACACACACACACACACAGGGTCACACACACACACACACAGGGTCACTCACACA
The DNA here is from genome assembly GCF_014839835.1 of Dryobates pubescens. Taxonomy (NCBI): domain Eukaryota; kingdom Metazoa; phylum Chordata; class Aves; order Piciformes; family Picidae; genus Dryobates; species Dryobates pubescens. The sequence goes on from NC_071641.1 coordinate 12,719,971, forward strand.
CACACACAGGGTCACACACACACACACACACAGGGTCACACACACACACACACAGGGTCACTCACACACACACACACAGGGTCACACACACACACACACACACAGGGTCACTCACACACACACACAGGGTCACACACACACACACACACACAGGGTCACTCACACACACACACACAGGGTCACTCACACACACACACACAGGGTCACTCACACACACACACACAGGGTCACACACACACACACACACAGGGTCACTCACACACACACACAGGGTCACACACACACACACACACACAGGGTCACTCACACACACACACAGGGTCACTCACACACACACACACAGGGTCACTCACACACACACACACAGGGTCACACACACACACACACAGGGTCACACACACACACACACAGGGTCACACACACACACACACACAGGGTCACTCACACACACACACAGGGTCACACACACACACACACAGGGTCACACACACACACACACACAGGGTCACACACACACACACACACAGGGTCACTCACACACACACACAGGGTCACTCACACACACACACAGGGTCACACACACACACACACACAGGGTCACACACACACACACACACAGGGTCACTCACACACACACACACACAGGGTCACTCACACACACACACAGGGTCACACACACACACACACAGGGTCACTCACACACACACACAGGGTCACACACACACACACACAGGGTCACACACACACACACACACAGGGTCACTCACACACACACACACAGGGTCACACACACACACACACAGGGTCACACACACACACACACACAGGGTCACTCACACACACACACAGGGTCACTCACACACACACACACACACACAGGGTCACTCACACACACACACACACACACAGGGTCACTCACACACACACTCAGGGTCACACACACACACACACACAGGGTCACACACACACACACACACAGGGTCACTCACACACACACACACACAGGGTCACTCACACACACACACAGGGTCACACACACACACACACAGGGTCACTCACACACACACACAGGGTCACACACACACACACACAGGGTCACTCACACACACACTCAGGGTCACTCACACCCTCGGGTCACTCACACCCACAGGGTCACTCAGTCACCAGATCACAGAGTCCATCTCAGAATCGCAGTCTGTCACAGCGAGTCCGTCACAGCCTCACCCCCAGTCACCGTCACTGTCACCGTCCAGCACCGTCACAGAGTCGTCACCAGTCACAGAGAGTCCACCACAGGGTCAGAGTCACAACCCACAGAGAGTCCCCGTCACTGAGTCACCGTCACAGTCACCACCAGTCCCAGAGAGTCCGTCACAGCCACCGTCAGAGAGTCACCAGCAGTCACAGTCTGTCACAGAGTCACAACCAGCCAGTCACAACCAGTCCCAGAGTCCATCACAGTCACCACCAGTCCCAGAGTCCGTCCCAGAGTCCCCATCAGAGTCACCAGCAGTCACAGTCTGTCACAGAGTCACAACCAGCCAGTCACAACCAGTCCCAGAGTCCATCACAGTCACCACCAGTCCCAGAGTCCGTCCCAGAGTCCCCATCAGAGTCACCAGCAGTCAGAACCAGGCAGTCACAACTGAGTGTCACAGACTCAGCCAGTCTCAGGCTGCAGAAGAGGCAGCAGCAGGAGAAAGAGGAGAGCAGCTGAAAAGAGGATTCAGATCCTTAGCTCCTGCCTGTGCTCCATGTTGAGACAGACAAGCTGCTGATGCTCAGCAATGAGCAGAGCAATGCACCCCAGAAACCCCGACCCACAGTGACCAAGCCCCTAGCAGAAAGTGGGGGGAGGTGTGCAGGGCCTTTGTGGTGCAAGATCAGCACTCAGCAGAATGATGCCCTCCACAGTAACTCTCTCACCAGGTTGGCCCAGGCCTTGACAACCCTCCTGAGGAAGGAATCTCTCCTAGTGTCCAACCTAATGAAACTCGAGGCCCTGATTTCTGGCTCCTTGGGAGAAGAGCCCAATCCCCCCTTGGCTCTAGCCTCTTCAGGGAGCTGTGGAGAGATCCCCCCTCAGCCTCCTTTTCTCCAGCTCTCTCACTGAGCTGCAGTGATGGGAATATGAAGGTAAGAAATGTTCTCCTTCCCCTGGCCCTTAAGTGGAGGCCACAAAGGTTTTACCCCACAAAGCGGAGGTGGGAGCCAAGAAGCCATGGAAGGACTTGCTCAGGAAGCATCAGACCTGAACTGTGGTGACCCTGAGCTCTTGTCTGGATTCAAACATGGGAGCAGCTCTGTTATGAGAATAGGCTGAGGGAGCTGAGGCTGTTCAGGCTGGAGAAGAGAAGACACCAGGGGGACCTTAGAGCTGCCTTTCAGTACTGGAGGGGAACCTACCGGAGGGCTGCAGAGGGACTTTTCATAAGGGACAGGACAAGGGGGAATGGTTTGAAGCTGAGGGAGAGGAGGCTTAGACTGGATCTTAGCAAGAAGCTCTTCAGTATGAGGGTGGTGAGACTTTAGAATAGGCTGCCCAGATGGTTGTGGATGCCATCTCCCTGCAGATGTTTAAAGCCAGATTGGATGAGGCCTTGGGCAACCAAGTCTAGCTGCGAGGCAGGGGCTTGGAGTAGAGGCCCCCTCCAATCCAAGGCATTCTATGAGTCTATGACAGCATCTGCTCATCCCTGGCTCTCTAGGAGGCATTCTGATGGCCAGGGAGATTCAAGTACCAAGGAGGGGTTTGTCCAAGACCTAATGGGGCTTATTAGTGGACCACACAGAGACACATCACCCTGCTGAGTCACTAATAGCCCTGCTAGAAGGCTACCCCTAGGGCAGGGGCTTGCCACCAAAAGCACAGCAAATCACATGCTGGTAAAGAAAATCTTCTGGCTGCTGCACTCAAATGAGCCTCAAAGAATAAATGCAGCCTGAGGAACCACATGCAACCTCCCTGTGCTGCTCCTGTACGTGCCCAAGCCACCTGAGAGCTGTGGGATAAGCAGCAGAGCCTTCCAGGGCTGCTGAGTCAAGGCTGGGATGGAGGAGATCCAAGGCTTGGCTTCTCTTCACTGCTCTCCAGCTCCCAGCAACTTGGGAAGCCATCTCCGTCCCTTCAATTACTGCCACCCTTGAGCTTCTGGGGAAGCTTCTTGAGGCTCCCCCACACCCCACAGCAAGCAGACAAAGGCCAATTGCAGCCACCCCACTCCCCATGGACATCTCTGCCCAGGGGCTGAACAGCTATGGGGCTCTCCAGATCTCCATGCTCCAGAAAGCAGCTGGATGAAGGTTCAAACTCACACAGAGTCACAGAATTGTCAGGGTTGGAAGGGAGCTCAAGGCTCAGCCAGCTCCAACCCCCTGCCATGGGTAGGGACACCTCACACCACAGCAGGTTGCTCACAGCCACCTCCAGCCTGGCTGCAAACACCTCCAGGCAGAAGGCTGCCACCACCTCCCTGGGCAACCTGTGCCAGGCTCTCACCACCCTAATGGGGAAGAAAAACTTCCTATCATCCAGTCTAAATCTCTGCTTCTTTAGCTTGGATCCAATCCCCCCAGTCCTGTCACTACCCAACACCCTAAAAAGTGCCTCCCCCCAGCTTTCCTGCAGCCCCCTTCAGATACTGACTAATTCATCCCTGCACAGCACAGCTCTCTCTTGGGCATCAGCAGCTCATCTGAAGGGCCACATTTTTTCCAAGCAGGGACATCCCTAAATGCTACAAATGGATGCAGGCAAGTTCCAGAGGGTATCTGACCCTCTTTGGGCACAAGTGTTGTGGTGATGAGATGCTAAACCATGGTGCTCTACATGCTTGCCAGCCTTGGGAGAAGCAGCAGATGCCTGCTGTGCCTATGCTGCATTTTGGCAGCCTTCATAGAATCACAGAATCAACCAGGTTAGAAAAGACCTCAGAGATCATCCAGTCCAACCTGTTACCTAACACCTCCTGACAACTAAACCACAGCTCCAGGTGCCACATCCAATCCTGTTTTGAACACCTCCAGGGATGGTGACTCTACCACCTCCCTGGGCAGCACATCCCAGAGGCCAATCTCTCTTGATGGGAAGAACTTCTTCCTAACATCCAGCCTGAACCTCCCCTGGCACAGCTTGAGCCTGTGTCCTCTTGTTCTGGTGCTGGGTGCCTGGGAGAAGAGACCAACCCCCAGCTGGCTACAACCTCCCTGCAGGGAGTTGCAGAGAGCAAGAAGGTCTCCCCTGAGCCTCCTCTTCTGCAGGCTAAGCAACCCCAGCTCCCTCAGCCTCTCCTCACAGGGCTGTGCTCCAGACCCCTCCCCAGCTTTGTTGCCCTTCTCTGGACACCTTCCAGCAGCTCAACCTCTTTCCTAAACTGAGAGGCCCAGAATTGGACACAGGACTCAAGGTGTGGCCTAACCAGTGCTGAGTCCAGGGGCACAATGACCTCCCTGCTCCTGCTGGCCACACTGCTCCTGATGCAGGCCAGAATGCCCTTGGCCTTCCTTCACTCATGGGGCAGGGCTGAAGTTGGGAAGGCAGTAGAAAAGCAGGAGTCTGCTTGAAATGGGATCACCTTCTCCTCCCCATGTCCCAGCAGTGCACTCACCTGGCGGTACCCCACCATGATCATCCTGACCAGCACAATGTTCATGTGAACACCCAGGGACTCGTCGTGGTAAATTTCATCCACCTGGAGAAGGGAGGGAAAGGAAACAAGAGAAGCAGTTCACAGATGTAATGGGTTGGGGCAGACAGAATCATTTAGGTTGGGGAAAAACAAAACAAAACCAAAGAAACCTTGCAGGTCATCAAATGCAACTGCTGAGCCAGCACTGCCAGGTCACCGCTGAACCACAACCCTCAGCACCACATCTACGTGGCTTGGAAATCCTCCCAGGGATGGGGGCTCCACCATTGCCCTGGGCAGCCTGCTCCAGGCCTTGAAAACCCCTCTGAGGATGAAATTTCTCCTAGTGTGCCAACCCAACCTCCCCTGGTGAAACTTGAGGCCCTTTCTAATTGCTTCTTCCTTAGGAGAAGGGACCAACCCCCACTTGGCTCCATCTCTTTTCAGAGAGCTGTAGAGAGTGAGTAGGTCTCTCCTCAGCCTCCTTTTCTCCAGGCTAAACAACCTCAGCTGCTCCTCACCAGGCCTGTTCTCAAGGCTCTTCACCAGCTTCACTGCCCTCCTTTGGACATCCTCCAGCACCTCAAGTTAAGACAATCTCAGCTCTCAAGCCCCTTCTGTCCTCCACATTCCCACGTTCAGCATCCTGCTCCGCTTTCCAAGACCACAGAAGACCAGGTGCAAAGATCTCATCTCCCTCCTCCTTTTTCCTTCCCCCTGGGTAAAAACCACAAAGTCAAAGAGCCAAGCTGGACTAAGGCTGATTTCCCCAGGATGGGGGTGGCTCACATGTCCCATGACATCACCCATCCCACCAAGAGAGCAGAGGAGAGCTGCCTTTCCCACAGGGGGCTGCCTCCACCAGCCAGCATCTCACTGTGACCCGCTTCACGCACAAATCCCTCCCGTGGCAGGAAATGCTTCAGTCTGCAGCATCCTTGCCTTTGGTGGAAATTAAGAATGGCTTTTTGGGGAGAAGGGAGCAAGAGCATTACTCAGCTGTACCAGTGAGTCAAGTCTGACCTACCACTCCAGAAACCCCAGGAGAAGACAACACAAGGAGAAGACCAAGGAGGGCTCGTGAGTCAGTGAGACACCAATCAATGGCAGCTATTAAGAACGACTCTGCAGAGGAAATAAACAGCTGTAACCTCTTCCTTCTGTGTTTCTAGGATGAATAAACAAATGCTGCTCCTCAGTGCTACCAAGAAGATGACCTCCAGATGAGCCAACAGTGTGAGTTTGGACTTGAGGGTGCTGGTGGATGAGAAGCTGGACAAGAGCCAGCAATGGGCATTTGCAGCCCAGAAGGCCAAGGGCATCCTGGGCTGCATCAAGAGCAGCCTGGCCAGCAGATGGAGAGAGGGGATTCTGCCACTCTGCTCTGGTGAGACCTCACCTGCAGTGCTGTGTCCAGCTCAGAACCCTCAACACAAAAGGACATGGACCATGACCAACATCTGCTCTCAACTTGGTGTCATCTGCAAACTTGCTGATGACTGACTCAACCCCCTCCTCCAGATCATCAATGAAGATGTTAAAGAGCAAGGGGCCCAGCACTGATCCCTGGGGCACACCACTGGTGCCTGGCCGCCAGCTGGCTGTGGCACCATTCACCACCACTCTCTGGGCTCAGCGTCCAGCCAGTTCCTAACCCATTGCACTGTGCTCCCATCCAAGCCAGGGGCTGACAGCTTAGCCAGCAGTTTGCTGTGGGGGACGGTGTCAAAGGCCTTGCTGCAGTCCAGGCAGACCACATCCACAGCCTCCCCACATCCACCAGGCAGTCACCTGATCATAGAAGGAGACCAGGCTGGAGAGGCAGGACCTGCCCTTCCTAAATCCATGCTGGCTGGGCCTGAGCCCTTGGCCATCCTTCAGGTGCAGTTATTGCCCCCAGGATAATCTGCTCCATCACTTTCCCTGGCACTGAGGTCAGGCTGCCAGGCCTGGAGTTTCCAGGTTCCTCCATCCCACCCTGCTTGTGGCTGGGGACCACATTGGCCAGTTTCAGTCACCTGGGACCTCCCCAGTGAGCCAGGACTGGAGGAAAATGATGGAGAGCGGCTTGGCAGCTCATCTGCCAGCTCTCTCAGCACCCTAGGGTGGATCCCATCCAGTCCCATGGACTTGTGAGAGTGTCCAAGTGGCTCAGCAGGTCCCGAACCAATTCCTCATGGATTTCCAGGGCATCACACTGCTCCCTGACCCCATCCCCAGCTCAGGAGGCCACTGGTGCTGAGCTCCTGCCCTGCTGTTAGACATTGAGGCAAAGAAGGTGTCCAGGACCTCAGCCTTTGCCTCGTCTGCAGTCACAGTGTTCCCCTCCAGGTCCAATAAGGAGTGCAGGTTCTTCTTGCCCTTCTCTTTAGTGTTGATATATTTGTAACAATGCTTTTTATTGTCTCTCACAGAGGTGTTCAGCTTCAGCTCCAGCTGGGCCTTTGCCTCTCTCATTTTATTCCTACATAAGCAAGAGGAGCTGGAGGTCCTAATCCACCAGTGTGACTATGATGTAGTCACCGTCTCAGAAACATGGTGGGACAACAGGCACGATTGGAGTGCTGCACTGGGGGGTTACAGGCTCTTTAGGAGGGATAGGCGAGGGAGAAGAGGAGGAGGGGTGGCTTTGTACATTAGGGAGTCACTTTCTGCCACAGAACTTGAGGTGGAAGATGAGGGAATTGAGAGCCTGTGGGTTAAAATCAGAGGGCAGCCCAACAAATCTGACATCCTGGTTGGAGTCTGTTACAGACCACCCAACCAGGATGAGGAGGCTGATGAATTATTCTATAAACAACTGGAGGCTGTCTCAAGATCATCAGATCTTGTCCTCGTGGGGGACTTCAACCTGCCAGATATCTGCTGGGAACTTAATTCAGCAGAGAGAAGGCAGTCCAGAAGATTCCTGGAGCGGATAGAGGATTGCTTCCTGACGCAGCTGTTAAGCGAGCCTACCAGGGGACAGGCTCTGCTTGACTTGCTGCTCTCCAATAGGGAAGGGCTGGTGGGGGATGTGACCGTGGGAGGCTGCCCAGGGTGCAGTGACCACGAGATAGTGAAGTGTTCAATCTGCAGGGAGATAGGGAGGAGCACCAACAGAACCTTCACCTTGGACTGCAGGAGGCCAAACTGCAGCCTGTTTAAGAAACTTATTTGTAAAGTTCCCTGGGTACCAACCCTCAAGAACCGAGGGGTCCAGGAGGGTTGGAGCTGCTTCAAACAGGAGCTCTTGAAGGCACAGGAACTGGCAGTGCCCATGTGCCGAAAGATGAGCCCAGGGGAAGGCTCTGGGCCTGGGTGAGCAAGCAGCTCCTGGAGGATTGAAGGGGAAAAAAGAGGCTGTATCACCTTTGGAAGGAGGGGAAGGCTTCTCCTGATATGTTTAAGGAAGTGGTTAGATTATGTAGGAATAAAATGAGAGAGGCAAAGGCCCAGCTGGAGCTGAAGCTGAACACCTCTGTGAGAGACAATAAAAAGCATTGTTACAAATATATCAACACTAAAGAGAAGGGCAAGAAGAACCTGCACTCCTTATTGGACCTGGAGGGGAACACTGTGACTGAAGATGAGGAAAAGGCTGAGGTCCTGAACACCTTCTTTGCCTCAATGTCTAACAGCAGGGCAGGAGCTCAGCACCAGTGGCCTCCTGAGCTGGGCAATGGGGTCAGGGAGCAGTGTGATGCCCTGGAAATCCATGAGGAATTGGTTCGGGACCTGCTGAGCCACTTGGACACTCTCACAAGTCCATGGGACCGGATGGGATCCACCCTAGGGTGCTGAGAGAGCTGGCAGATGAGCTGCCAAGCCGCTCTCCATCATTTTCCTCCAGTCCTGGCTCACTGGGGAGGTCCCAGGTGACTGAAACTGGCCAAGGTGGTCCCCATCCACAAGAAGGGACGGATGGAGGAACCTGGAAACTCCAGGCCAGTCAGCCTGACCTCAGTGCCAGGGAAAGTGATGGAGCAGATTATCCTGGGGGCAATCACTGCACCTGAAGGATGGCCAAGGGCTCAGGCCCAGCCAGCATGGATTTAGGAAGGGCAGGTCCTGCCTCTCCAACCTGATCTCCTTCTATGCTCAGGTGACTGCCTGGTGGGTGTGGGGAGGCTGTGGATGTGGTCTGCCTGGACTTCAGCAAGGCCTTTGACACTGTCCCCCACAGCAAACTGCTGGCCAAGCTGTCAGCCCCTGGGGCTTGGACAGCAGCTCTCTGAGCTGGGTTAGGAACTGGCTGGAGGCTGAGCCCAGAGAGTGGTGGTGAATGGTGCCACAGCCAGATGGCAGCCAGGTACCAGTGGTGTGCCCCAGGGAGCAGTGCTGGGCCCCAGCCTCCTTAACATCTTCATTGATGATATGGATGAGGGGGTTGAGTCAGTCATCAGCAAGTTTGCAGATGACACCAAGTTGGGAGCAGATGTTGGTCAGTTAGAGAGCAGAAGGGCTCTGCAGAGGGACCTTGATCGACTGGACAGATGGGCAGAGGCCAACAGGATGGCATTCAACAAGTCCCAGTGCCAGGGGCTGCACTTTGGCCACAGCAACCCCAGGCAGAGCTACAGGCTGGGGGCAGAGTGGCTGAGAGCTGCCAAACAGAGAGGGACCTGGGGGTGCTGATTGACAGCTGCCTAAACATGAGCCAGCAGTGTGCCCAGGTGGCCAAGAGGGCCAATGGCATCCTGGCCATATAGTGTGGCCAGCAGGAGCAGGGAGGTCATTGTGCCCCTGGACTCAGCATTGGTTAGGCCACACCTTGAGTCCTGTGTCCAGTTCTGGGCCCCTCAGTTTAAGAAGGACATTGAGAGACTTGAAGGTGTCCAGAGAAGGGCAACAAGGCTGGGGAGAGGCCTTGAGCACAGCCCTGTGAGGAGAGACTGAGGGAGCTGGGGTTGCTTAGCCTGGAGAAGAGGAGGCTCAGGGGAGACCTCATTGCCCTCTACAACTACCTGAAAGGTGGTTGTAGCCAGGTGGGGGTTGGTCTCTTCTCCCAGGCAGCCAGCACCAGAACAAGAGGACACAGTCTCAAGCTGTGCCAGGGGAGGTTTAGACTCGAGGTGAGGAGAAAGTTCTTCACCGAGCGAGTCGTTCGTCATTGGGATGTGCTGCCCAGGGAGGTGGTGGAGTCACCGTCCCTGGAGGTGTTCAAGAGGGGATTGGATGTGGCACTTGGTGCCATGGTCTAGTCGTGAGGTCTGTCGAGACAGGTTGGACTGGATGATCCTTGGGGTCTCTTCCAACCTTAGTTTTACTGTGAGACTGTAATCTAACCACTTCCTTGAACATACCTGGAGAAACCTTCCCCTCCTTCCCAAGGTGACACAGCCTCTTTTTTTCCCCTTCAATCCTCCAGGAGCTGCTTGCTCACCCAGGCCCAGAGCCTTCCCCTGGGCTCACCTTTCGGCACGTGGGAGCTGCCAGTTCCTGTGCCTCCAAGAGCTCCTGTTTGAAGCAGCTCCAACCAGCTTGGACCATCCCACTGTCCACCTGGCTGAAAGACACTGAACAGCACTGGTCCCAGAACTGACCCCTGAGGGACACCACTTGCCACTGGTCTCCATCTGGACATTGAACTGTTGATTGCAACTCTCAGACCACACCAGGGCTGTACAACCCCCACCCCAGTTTATAGGCTGTTGGCAGTGCCCACTCAGACCATGTTTAAGCCCAAAGACCCAGCACTAACATTTCCTCATGTCAGAACTAATGCTCCCATGGAGTGGCCCTGAGCTTTAGAGGCCTTCCAGGTCTTGAATGCAGCAGAAGTGATTAAAAACCAAGTGAAGCAATCACTCAATTGCCAGCCCCTCCCCATCAATGCATCCCTTGGGATGCACAGGCTGCAAGCCCTGTGGGGTCACATCTCCATCAGTGTGGAAGGACAATGCTGCACAGCCCATCCTCAGCTCAACAACTTCTTCTTGTGGTTGGGACAGAATCACAGAATTGCTTGGGCTGGAAAAGGCCTTGGAGACCATCAAGTCCAACCATTAATCCAGCACTGCCAGGTCACCACTAAGCCAAGTCCCTTGGCACCACATCTACAGGGCTTTTTAATCCCTCCAGGGATGGCTTTTTAATCTCTCCAAGGATTAGGACTCCACCACCTCCTGGGGCAGTTTGGTCCAGGGACTGACAACCCTTTCAGGGTTTCTCCTAATGTCCAACCTAAACCCCCCTTGGCACGACTTGAGGCTGGCCCACTTGTTCCCTGGGAGGCAAGACCAACCCACCTGGCTCCAACCTCCTTTTCAGGTAGTTCTAGAGAGCCAGAAAGTCTTCCCCCAGCTCCCTTTTCTCCAGATTAAACTACCACAGGTCCCTCAGCTGCTCCTCACCAGCCCTCTTCTCAAGAACCTTCCCCAGCTTGGTTGCCCTTCTCTGGGCCTGCTCCAGCCCCTCAATGTCCTTCTTGGAGTGTGGAGCCCCAAACTGGACACAGCACTCAAGGTGTGGCCTCAGCAGTGCTGAGCACAGGGGCATGACCACTTCCCTACTCCTGCTGGCCACGCTATTGCTGATCCAGGCTAGGATGCTGTTGGCCTTCTTGGCCACCTGGGCACACCCTGGCTCATGTTCAGCTGGCTGCCAACCAGCACCCCCAGGAACTTTTCCACTTGGCAGTTTCCAGCCACTCTGCCCCAAGCCTGAAGCCTTCACAGGGTTGTTGCATCCCAAGTGCAGGATGTGGCCTTGCTGAACCTCATCCCATTGGCCTTGGCCCATCAATCCTGCCTGGCCAGATGCTTCTCTAAGAGCCTTCCTACCCTCCAGCAGATCAGCGCTCCAGCTCGGCCTGGTGATGCCTCCATCCCCTTGTCCAGGTCATTAAAGAGAAGTGGTCCCAGTGCTGAGCCCTAGAATCTAACTCCATTCACCACCACTCCTAGGGCCTTCCTAGACAAGTGGCTACAGGCAGCAGCAGGACCACAAGCAGCTTAGAAACAGCTCATTGAGACTAAGAAGCTGAATTACTCCAAGATGTGATTTAATCCCCTAAATTTTCCTTTAAAAGCAGTGCTAAATCCCAGTGTCCCCCAGCTAGCAAGGACAAGCCCCTTTCCAGCCTCTGAACCAAAGGGTTAACCCTGAACCACAACCCCTGCTTTGTCTGGAGGAGGGAAGCATTTAGGCAGGGATCTGTACCTAACACATCCCAGCTCTGCTGTGACCTTTCTGGTTAATTCAGAAAGCAGATGTGAAACCAGACTGCCCAAGGCTGTGCACTGCCCTTAATAGCCTGATATAAATAATTGATTGAGGGGGAAAAAAAGTACATAGAAAAATCAAAAGGGCTCATTGCTTGCTGCCCCAGTGGCTGCAACCCCACCACAGTCCATCCCAGTGTCCTGTGGGGAGTATCAGAGCCAGAATCCCCCCTCCCAGGGCACGTGGAAGAAGGGGGGATGGAGCTGGGGAGGTCAAACATCATCTCCCTGCTCCTATCAGCCCGCCCTGGAGCTGGTTCAAAGCCCCAGCAGGGCTGGAAAGTGGCCCAGAGAGCAGTTTGCAGGTTTGGAACAACTCCCTTTGTCTTCTGTGGATGCCATTAAGTGAGCTGATATGCTCAGAGAAAAATCCACCCCCAGCCCAGAATACCTGCTCAGCAAAGTGAAGAGACCCCAGCAGCCTGAAGACAGATGGGGGCAGTGGTCTCCTTTATCTCCCTCACCCCCGGATTAGCTGCCCAGCCTGTTCAACACCAGCACCTGGCAAGAAACGCTCTCCTGTTGCACTTCAGAGAGGTTGGTTGGGTGGTTGGGTGTTTTTATGTCCTCCTCACCTAAAACAGAGGAGCCCTTAAGGCTAGCTGTGCATTAAGAGCAAGCCAGCAAGAACAACTGGGAGGGAGCAAGGCTGCCTACCTAAAATCCCTGCAAGGCTGTGGCCAGCCCCGAGCCTGCAGCCCCAGACGTGAGCTCTCGACACCAAACCGCACTGGCAGCGTCTAGACCTCAGGGAAGGAAAACAAAGAGAGGAGAGAGAGAGAGGAGAAGAATTTGCCAAAGCAGCAGAATAGCTGACATTTCCAAACCCCCAGAACAGCCAAGTCATCTTTGAAACTCCTTGATTTGATTTCTTTGCTCTTGCACAGTAGTTTTGAAGGCCTGGTAAGATTTACTCCCAGGTTTGGGGTTTGCACAGACAAAAAAATCCTCCTGACCACATTTTTGGTCTTGCTGCCTCTCCAAACAGGGAGGTCGAGGGTGTGCACAGGGTGATGTAGGTCACCACTCTACAAGGGGCTGCCCTGTGTCACCCAGATGGAATGGAGAGAATGGGGAGGTTTGCCCTGCAGGGCAAGAGCAGATTTTATCACAGCTCTCTATGCAACAGGCTCTGTTGTCCCCCCCAAAAAACAACATAGCAACAACCATGTGAGCCTAGGAAGGGGGTGGAAAAAAAGGAAGTGTCTACCCAAGAGAGGCAGCAGAGGTATTTCTTCTTCTTATCAGTCAGCAAGGAGATGGCTCCTGAACCACTACAAACCCCTCCACTCAACAGGACTGGAACTGCCCCAGTATTTTAGGCTGCCTCCCCACCACCCCTCCTCAAATCAGCACCAAGCTCAACCAATCAGTGTCTCCAGCAACCCATGCTCCCATCTCGGCTTCCCAGATAATCCTGGGTTAAAATTAAACCCAGAGGTTGGATCTGACTTTCTTTCTTCTCCCTGACCCTCTCTTCTGTGGGGTCTTCCTCTCCGTTGCTCAGCCCTGGGGAACAGCAATTCCACCGATGTGCTGGAGTGGAGCTGGGCAAGTCCCAGCCTGGGAAGGGCTCTGACTCACCAGGTTCCCCTGGTAACCTGAAACAATGGGAAAACACCGAGCACCTCTGCATCCTTAACCAAATCGTGGGCAACAGCCTGCCAAAACCCCAGCTGACACCAGGGCCAGGCTCAGCTGAGCCCATAGCTTGCATTGTCTTCTCCACTGGGGCCAGCTCCAGCCTTGAGGAGCATGGTGGGAAGTCCAGAGGAGAAAACCAAGGAGCCAAGGGGAATGATACAAAAGCAGGACACAAAACACATCCTCTCCTCTTCCCTTTAGGTGTTCATAGTATCACAATATCAGTCAGGGTTGGAAGGGACCACAAGGATCATCTGGTTCCAACCCCCCTGCCATGGGCAGGGACACCCCACACTACATCAGGCTGGTCAGAACCTCATCCAGCCTCATCCAGGCTGGCCTCATCCACCCTGACCCTCCAGGGACAGGGCCTCAACCACCTCCCTGGACAACCCATTCCAGGGCTTCACCACTCTCATGGGGAAGAACTTCCTCCTCACCTCCAGCCTCAATCTCCCCACCTCCAGCTTCATTCTATTCCCCCTAGTCCTATCACTGCCTGAGATCCTGAGCAGTCCCTCCCCAGCCTTCTTGGAGCCCCCTTCAGATCCTGGAAGGCCACAATGAGGTCACCTCAGAGCCTTCTCCTCTCCAGACTGAACAGCCCCAACTCCCTCAGTCTGTCTCCACAGCAGAGCAGCTCCAGCCCTCTGCTCATCCTCCTGGCCCTTCTCTGGACACACTCCAGCACCTCCAGATCCCTCTTGCAATAGGGGCTCCAGAACTGGAGGCAGTACTCCAGGTGGGGTCTCACCAGAGCTGAGCAGAGGGGGAGAATCCCCTCCCTTGCCCTGCTGGCCACACTGCTGATGATCCCCTCTGGGTTCCCAGTCCTTCTCCCATCTTTCAGTGATCTCTGTGGCTAGGAGCTGCTCATTTTGCTTCTCTAGCATGGCAATCCCTGCCATGGCTATCAAGCAAGGCAGGAGAATGGCCTTCCCCAGCCACCACATTGCCAAATATTCCCAGGAGCCTGGTGTCAGGGAGGGGACTACGTCTTGCTAGGGTGGACACAGTGATGCTCAACTCAGAGGTATCACAGAACATTGGAAGGGACCTCCTGAGATCATTATAGAATCACAGAACTGTCAGGGCTGGAAGGGACCTCAAGGCTCAGCCAGTCCCAACCCCCTGCCATGGGCAGGGACACCTCACACCACAGCAGGTTGCTCACAGCCACATCCAGCCTGGCTGCAAACACTTCCAGGCAGGAGGCTGCCACCACCTCCCTGGGCAACCTGTGCCAGGCTCTCACCACCCTCATGGGGAAGAACTTCTTCCTCACAGCCAATCTCAATCTCCCCACTTCTAGTTTTGCTCCATCCCCCCCAGTCGTATCACTCCCTGACACCCTCAAAAGTCCCTCTCCAGCTCTCTTGGAGCCCCCTTCAGATACTGGAAGGCCACCAGAAGGTCTCCTGGGAGCCTTCTCCAGACTGAACAGCCCCAACTCCCTCAGTCTGTCCTTATAGGAGGCCACTGGGTCCAACACCCCTGCCAAAACAGGATCACCTAGCTCAGATGCTCACCACACAGACACTCTGGCCAGCCAAATCCCCAGCTCACAGGATCTTAGGGGTTGTAAGGGACCTCTGGAGATCATTGAGTCACCACACCCCCCCAGAGCAGAGCCACAGAATCCAGCACAGGTCACACAGGAACACATCCAGACAGGGCTGGAAAGGCTCCAGAGGGGGAGACTCCACAACCTCCCTGGACAGCCTGCTCCAGTTTTGGGTGCAGCAGTGAAACAAGGAGCTCAAAACACCAAAGGTCAAGCTCTCATCAGGCTCACCACGATAACAACATCACAGAATGGCTTAGCTTGGAAGGGACCTCAGGGATTACCTACTCCAACCCCTCCTACCCAGGACTGCAAGGGGGGAAGGAAGGAGCAAGTCAGAGTATCTGGAAGTCAGGATGTGTTTCCCAAGCCTGTGATCCATCCTGCTTCAACCTGACCCAAAATCCTGGCGTAGGCTCCCAGCCAAGAAGGGATCAGCAGGCTGGGAATGCAGGCTGGGAGCCTGTGGGGCCAGCAGCCCGTGGGGAAGCTCTTAGGTGCACAAAAGGAGCAGTCATTCTCCTGTCAGCTTCCCAGGATGGCCACAGCTCCCTTGGGTTGAAAAGCTTGGCAACCACACTGCTGGCAACGAAATAAGGGCTGGGGATGGGCGTGGGGGAGGGAGGGGGGCTGGGTTTAATAAACCCCCAACTTCTCCGTGACAAATCATTTATCACTGAGCTTCAGCCAACAGAGAGGTCCTCATAAAAGGGTTTGTGTGCCAGGGAGAGCCCCCCCAGACCCTACCTACAGCAGTGCCTGGGAAGGGCTACGTGTCCCACCCCCCTCCTCGGCACCCAACGGGCAGCCTCAGAAACGGCAGGAAGTTTACTTCCAAGCTCACTGCCCCCTTATCCCTTGGGATATACACCCCCAAGGGAAAGTGCTGGAGGCTCTCCCCACTGGTAGCATCTCCCCAGGCCAGTTCATTCAGTCCTCTCCCTGTTTGAGGGGCTGGCCAAGCTTCTCCTCCTTGCCTCCAGCTCAATGGGATTAAGCGTTCAGTTGTGTGGTCCCAGCGCGCTCCTCCCCACCGTGACCCCAGCACCCTCCTCTCTCTCCCTCTGCCATCCAGGCCAGAAAGCAAGTTTTGTTGGTGGGGGTTTTTTGTTGGTTTTGGTTTGTTGCCTTTTTTTTTCCTCCTGCTGAATTGAGTATTTTCAGGGCAATCTGAGCTGGTAAGGAAACACCAAGGGAAGAGGAGGCGGACGGAGGTCACGGCAAGGCTGGAAAGCAAATGCACAGAAAAGCAGACAGAAAGGAGGGGAAGGGGGTGGAGGGGAATGTATAGGAGGAAATAATACTTGGGGGAAGTATTTGTTGCATGCATTACCCTGGAGTTTCCCCCCCCCTTTTTTTTTATTGATGCTGCCTTTTTCATTTTCCTTTCATTTAATTGATGGAAGTCTCCAGGGATTGAATAGAGAAGGAGGTCCTCCCTTCTCTCCCCCAGCACAGCATCCTGTGCATTCACTCCCTGAAAAGTCCTGCCCTGTGGGGTCTAAACCATGAAATGTGCCTGGAAGCCAAGCTTTTGATGAGACAAACCAACCTTTTGATTAGGCAAACCAACCTTTTGCTTCGAGCTGACAAGCCTCAGGCTTTCACAAACCCATCCAATCCCTCCCCATCCCAGGATGGGGAAAGGGAAAATGACCTCATCCCCACCCCCCATCATGTGGGAAGAGCTCTGGGTGGGAAGGAGGAAGCCTGTGGCTTCTCCCTTCAAGAATCACAGAATTGTCAGGGCTGGAAGGGACACCAAGGCTCAGCCAGTCCCAACCCCCTGCCATGGGCAGGGACACCTCACACCACAGCAGGTTGCTCACAGCCACCTCCAGCCTGGCTGCAAACACCTCCAGGCAGGAGGCTGCCACCACCTCCCTGGGCAGCCTGTGCCAGGCTTTCACCACTCTCTCAGCTAACATCCAATCTCAATCTCCCCACTTCTAGTTTTGTTCCATCCCCCCCAGTCCTTTCACTCCCTGACACCCTCAAAAGTCCCTCCCCAGCTGTCTTGTAGCCCCCTGCAGATCCTGAAAGGCCACAAGAAGGTCTCCTGGGAGCCTTCTCCTCTCCAGACTGAACAGCCCCAACTCCCTCAGTCTGTCTCCATAGCAGAGCAGCTCCAGCCCTCTGCTCATCCTCATGGCCCTGCTCTGGACACCTTCCAGCTCCTCCAGATTCTTCTTTTGTAACAGGGACTCCAGAACTGGAGGCAGTGCTCCAGGTGGGGTCTCACCAGAGTGGTGCAGAGGGGGAGAATCCCCTCCCTCAACCTGCTGCCCACACTTCTCTTGCTGAAGCCCAGGATATGAATCCTTCTCCTTGGAGAAGGACTTAATAAGCAAGAGAGAAAAGCTGTCAGAGGGATGCTGAGAGCATCTCACCATGAGCATTGGGACAATAAAACGTCACAATGAAGGATCAATGACACAGACAGTGGGATTGAGTGCACCACCAGCAAGTTTGCAAGCTGTGTGGGGCTGTTGATATGATAGAGGGACAGGATGGCATCCAGAGGGACCTGGGCAAGCTGGAGAGGTGAAGCCCAGGTGAACCTCCTGAGGTTCAACAAGAGCAAGTGCAGGGTGCTGCAGCTGGGCTGGAACAATCCTCACTGTCAGTACAGGCTGGGGGAGGAGGGGAGAGAAAGCAGCCCTGAGGAGAAGGCCTTGGGGGTGCTGCTGGGGGAGAAGCTGGACATGGGCAGGCAGTGTGAGACTGCAGCACAGAGGATCAAGGGCACCCTGGCCTGCATCAAAAGAACCATGGGCAGGAGGTCAAGAGAGGGGATTCTGCCACTCTGCTCTGGTGAGACCTCACCTGGAGTACTGCATCCAGCACTGGGGCCTTCAACAGAGGAAGAACATAGACCTGATGGAGTGGGTCCAGAGAAGGGCCACAAAAGTGACCAGAGGGCTGGAGCTCCTGTCCTGCAAGGACAGGCTGAAGGAGCTGGGGTTGTTCAGCCTGGAGAAGAGAAGGCTGCAGGGAGACCTAATCCTTTTCCCAAGAATGTGAAAAAACACCTCTGAAAATCCATGACAGTATTGCCCCCATCACCAAACACTCCTCCAAGCAAACACCAAACATCCCCAGCACACAGGAAGTGATAAATGCCATCATTTCAAACCACATAACCAATGACTCTCCTCTTTCCTAGCCTTTTGCTGGCCACATGCAGGAGTTGGTCTTGTCTAGAAGAAACAGAAGATGCTCTTGTTGGACTCAGGTGATAGAAAAATCATGGCAACCAACACACCCAATCTTATCATCCACCAGGAGAACATGATGGAGCTTCATAGATTCAAAGAATGGTTAAGGTTGGAAGGGACCTTAAAGATCATCTAGTTCCAAACCCCCTGCCCTAGGCAGAGACAACTTCCACCAGCCCAGGTTGCTCAAGGCCTCATCTAGCCTGGCCTTGAACACCTCCAGGGAGGGAGCATCCACAGCCACCCTGGGCAGCCTGTGCCAGTGTCTCCCCATCCTCATTCTAAAGAATTTGTTCCTCATCTCCAGTCTAATTCTGCCCTCCTCAAGCTTCAGTCCATTCCCTCTCACCCTATCATTACAACTCCTTGCAAAAAATCCCTTCCCAGCTTTCTTGTAGCCCCCTTCAGGTACTGGAAGGCTGCTCTAAGGTCTCCCTGGAGCCTGCTTTTCTCCAGCTGAATATCCCCAACTCTCTCAGCCTGTCCCCATGGGGGAGGTTCTCCAGCCCTCTGATCATCTTCATGGCCTTCCTCTGGACCTGCTCCCACAGTTCAGTGTTTTCCCTCTTATGCTGGGGGCACCAGAGCTGGTTGGAGTGTTCCAGGTGGGCTCTCAGCAGAGCAGAGGGGCAGAGTCCCCTCCCTGGGCTGCTGCTCTCCCTGCTCTGGATGCAGCCCAGCACACAGCTGCCTGCTGGGCTGCCAGTGACCATTGCTGGCTCCTGGGGAGTTCATCACCAACTGACAGCCCCAAGCCCTTCTCCTCCAGACTGCTCTCCAGCCACTCCTCTCCCAGCCTGGATTTGTGCTGGGGACTGCCCTGACCCAGGTGCAGGACCTTGCCCTTGGCCTTCCTGAACTCCATGAGGTTGGCTTGGGCCCAGCTCCGCACCTCGTCCAGGTCCCTCTGGATGCCATCCTTTCCCTCCAGTGTGCCAGCTGGGCCACACAGCTTGGTGCCACCCCCACTTGCTGGGGGGTGCCTCAATGAGCATAGAAAGACCTCTACCACACCTACTAAACACCAACCCTAGCAGCCCCAGTGAAGGAACAGCCCCTCCTGCACTACTCCTCCCTGTCCAAACCCGTTTGGCTTTCGTTTGCTCGGGGTTTTCTCCCCAGGGTAACAGACATCCAACACCAGAAGAGCAGTAAGCCAAGGTGGGGGGAGCCATGGCCCACCAAAGCCAAGCCTTACTATGTTCATGAGGGTGAGGACGTAGTTCTGGACGTGCTCCTTGCCGTGGAAGCGCACGACGGAGTCATCCACCGCCAGCAGCACCTCGATGTTGTAGTTGTCCTTCCTGGCGTGGCGCCGCTTGCGCTCGGCGTCGCCCAGCCGCTCCGCCAGCGGCTCCAGGGAGTTGGGGAGATCCCCCACCTGCACCCCAGGCACTGAGCAAGGCATGGGGAGGGGGGAACAGAAAGAAACAGTCAGTGAGGTGACCTTCACCATCAGGGGGTGAGACACCGGGACGGGATGCCCAGGGAGGCAGTAGAATCACAGAGCTGGCAGGGCTGGAAGGGACCTCAAGGCTCAGCCAGTTCCAACCCCCTGCCATGGCCAGGGACACCTCACACCACAGCAGGTTGCTCACAGCCACCTCCAGCCTGGCTGCAAACACCTCCAGGCAGGAGGCTGCCACCACCTCCCTGGGCAGCCTGTGCCAGGCTCTCACCACCCTCCTGGGCAACAACTTCTTCCTCACAGCCAATCTCAAGCTCCCCACTTCTAGTTCTTCTCCATCGCCCCCAGTCCTATCCCTCCCTGACACCATCAAAAGCCCCTCCCCAGCTGTCTTGTAGCCCCCTTCAGAGACTGGAAGGCCACAAGAAGGTCTCCTTGGAGCCTTCTCTTCTCCAGACTGAACAGCCCCAGCTCCCTCAGCCTGTCCCTGGAACTTTTTAAGACCAGGCTGGATAGAGCTCTGAGCAACCTGATCTAGTGTGAGGTGTCACACTATGGTGCATCGAGAACAATGTGTCCAGCAGGTCCAGGGAGGTTCTGCTCCCCCTCAGCTCTGCCCTGCTGAGACCACACCTGAAGTATTGTGTCCAGTTTTGGGCTCCCCAGTTCAAGAGAGAGAGAGACCTGCTGGAGAGAGCCCATGGGAGAGCCAGGAGGATGCTTAGGGGACTTGAGCATCTCCCCTGGGAAGAGAGACTGAGAGCCCTGGGGCTGTTTAGTCTGGAGAGGAGAAGGCTGAGAGGGATCTGATCAATGTCTATCAGTATCTGAGGGGTGGGTGTCAAGGGGAGGGGGCCAAGCTCTTTTGGGTGGTGCACAGTGATAAGCCAAGGAACAAGGGATACAAACTGGAACACAGAAGGTTTCAGCTCAACATGAGGACAAACTTCTTTGCAGTGAGGGTGCCAGAGCCCTGGAGCAGGCTGCCCAGGGCGGGTTGTGGAGTCTCCTTCCCTGGAGACTTTCAAACCCCCCCTGGATGCATTCCTGTGCTGACTACCCTAGGTGATCCTGCTTTGGCAGGGGGGTTGGACTCAATGATCTCTGGAGGTCCCTTCCAATCCCTGATGTACTGTGATACTGTGTCCCTGTCCATAGCAGGGGAGGCTGGAACCAGATGATCCTTGGAGTCCCTTCCAACCCTGACAGTTCTCCGAGTCTCTGATTCTGTGACCTGACATCATCAGGGCACTCCAAACAGCGAGAAACTGAGCAGGAAAAGTAAACAGGAGATGGAACTCCCAGCAGCTCACGGGACTGCAGGATGACAGGGGGTGGAAGGGACCTCTGGAGATCATTTAGTCCAACCACCCTGCTTTAGGGCCCAGAGCAGGTTGCAGGTCACTTCTCCAGCTTGCTCCACAGTAGGGCAATGGCTGTGAATTGAAAGCACCAGCACCAAAAGACTCCAAAGATGCCTGAGCAGCAAGGCAAGGGAAGCGATTCTGCTCCTATGCTCTGCTCTGGTGAGAGCCCTCCTGGAGTACTGTGATCAGCTCTGGAGCCCTCAACACAGGAGGGACATGGACCTGATGGAGCAGGTCCAGAGGAGGGCCACAAAAATGGCCAGGGGCTTGGAGCACCTCTGCTATAAGCACAGGGTGAGGGAGCTGGGGGTGTTCAGCATGGAGATGAGGAGGCTCCAGGGAGACCTAATAGCAGCCTGCCAGTAGCTGAAGGGGGCTGCAAGAAGGCTGCAGAGGGACTGCTTACAAGCACCTGCAGTGACAGGATGAGGGGCAATGGCTTGAAATTAGACAAGAGGAGATTAGGATTGGATGTTGGGAATGATCTGTGCACCATGAGGGTGAGGGAACACTGGAACAGGCTGCCCAGGGAGGTGAGTGAGGCCCCAGCCCTGTAGATATTCAAGGCCAGGCTTAACAAAGCTCTGAGCAGCCTGACCTAGGGGAGGATGTCCCTGCTGACTGCAGGGCAGTTGGACTGGATGAGCTTTGGAGGTCCCTCCCAACCCAAACCATTCTGTGATTCTATGATCACAGGCAAAGAAAAAGGGGGAAAAAAGACAAGGCACTAGAAAAGCAAAAGGTATGATGAGTGCTGGGGAAAGGAAGAGTTACCAAGGCAAATCAACATCACTCAGAAACTGGTGGGGCTGGAAGAGACCTCTGAGATCATCATGTCCAACTGCTCCCCTAGAGCTCACAAAATGCAGGTGATCAAAACCAGACTGCTGCACCTACACCTTCCAAGCTGAGTTAGTCAAGTTGGTCAAGTTAGACCAAGTCTGGCTCATGCTGGTCATAGAATTGCAGGGGCTGGAAGGACCTCTGAAAATCATCCAGTCCAACCCCCTGCCACAGCAGGATCACCTAGGGCAGGCCACATAGGAAGAAGTCCAGGCAGGTTTTGAGTCTCCAGAGCAGATGACTCCACAACCTCTCTGGGCAGCCTATTCCAAGGCTCCATCACACTCACAGGGAAGAATGTTTTCCTCATGCTGAGGTGGAACCTCCTGTGTTCCAGTTTTTGACAGCTGCCCCTTGTCCTATCACAGGGCAGCACTGAGAAGAGCCTGGCCCCTTCTTGACACCCACCCTTCAGCTATAAAAATCAGTAAGATCCCCTCTCAGGCTGCTCTCCTCCAGACTGAACAGCCCCAGGTGTCTCAGCCTTTCCTCATCAGATCTTCCACAGTCCCTTCACCATCCTCACAGCCTTCATTGGACTCTCTCTGGTATTTCCCTGGGGTTGCTTAGCCTGCAGAAGAGGAGGCTCAGGGGAGACCTTCTTGCTCTCTCCAACTCCCTGAAGGGAGGCTGTAGCAAGGAGGGGGTTGGTCTCTTCTCCCAGGCACCCAGCAGCAGAACAAGAGGACACAGTCTCAAGCTGTGCCAGGGGGAAGTTTAGGCTTGACCTTAGAAAGAAGTGAGGATAAAGTTCTTCCCAGAGAGAGTTGTTAGCCATTGGGATGTGCTGCCCAGGGAGGTGGTGGAGTCACTGTTCCTGGAGGTGTTCCAGAGGGGATTGGATGTGGCACTTGGTGCCATGGTTTGGTAGTTGGTGTTGGGTAACAGGTTGGACTGGATGATCCTTGAAGTCTTTTCCAACCTTATTGATTCTATGATTCTTCCTAGGAAGAGAGACTGCCCACTGGGGGGTGCTGCCCAGGGAGGGGCTGGGGTCGAGGTCCCTGGAGGTGTTTAAGAGCAGCCATGGTGCCATGGTCTGGTTGATTAGATAGGGTTGGGTGGTGGGTTGGACTTGATGATCACGGAGGTCTCTTCCAACCTGGCTGATTCTGGGATCCTGTGTGAGGCAGCCTGGGTTCAGGGGGCTCCTACCTTGAGGGTGGGGGTGGTGGCGGGGCTGGGCGCTGTGCTGCCGGACGGCCGACCGCCGGTACACCACATGGGCCCTGCCGCGCTCCTCCAGCGCCTGCTGCCCCCTCTCCAAGGGCTCAATGAAGAACTCGTTGCTGTCTGTCCGAATCAAGCCAGCCTGCATGCCACAAAGAGACAGACAAGGAGGGGTGGGGGAGGGGAAAAAGGGTGTGGGCTTGTAGACACTGAAGTGAAGGCACAGTGTACTGAGAGAAGACTGATGGAGAGCACACAAGGGGTGAAAAATCCAACCCAAACAGGCAGGGTGGCCTGCTGCTACCCCACACCACTGAGGGGCATCCATTGCCATGTTCAGAGACACACAGAATGGTTTAGGTGAGAAGGGACCTTAAATCTGTTGATCTGTTAGAGGGTAGGAGAGCTCTGCAGAGGGACCTTGCCAGGCTGGGCACATGGGCAGAGGCCAAGGGCAGGAGATTGAACACATCCAAGTGCCAGGGGCTGCACATTGGCCACAGCAACCCCAGGCAGAGCTACAGGCTGGGGTCAGAGGGGCTGAGAGCAGCCAGGCAGAGAGGGACCTGGGGGTACTGGTCGATGGTAGGCTGAACATGAGCCTGCAGTGTGTCCAGGCCATCCTGGCCTGCATCAGGAGCAGTGTGGCCAGCAGGAGCAGGGAGGTCATTCTGCCCCTGGACTCAGCACTGCTTAGGCCACACCTTGAGTCCTGTGTCCAGTTCTGGGCCCCTCAGGTTAGGAAAGAGGTTGAGCTGCTGGAAGGTGTCCAGAGAAGGGCAACAAAGCTGGGGAGGGGTCTGGAGCACAGCCCTGTGAGGAGAGGCTGAGGGAGCTGGGGTTGCTTAGCCTGGAGAAGAGGAGGCTCAGGGGAGACCTCATTGCTCTCTGCAACTCCCTGAAGGGAGGTTGTAGCCAGGTGGGGGTTGGTCTCTTCTCCCAGGCACCCAGCACCAGAACAAGAGGACACAGTCTCAAATTGTGCCAGGGGAGGTTCAGGCTGGATGTTAGGAAGAAGTTCTTCATAGAAAGAGAGATTGGCCCTTGGGATGTGCTGCCCAGGGAGGTGGTGGAGTCCCCATCCCTGGAGGTGTTTAGGAAGAGCCTGGATGGGGTGCTTGGTGCCATGGTTGAGTTGATCAGATGGTGCTGGGTGATAGGTTGGACTGGATGATCTCAAAGCTCTCTTCCAACCTGGTTAATTCTATTTAATTATGTTCTATCATCCAGTTCCAACCCCCCTGCCACAGGCAGGGACACCTCTCTCTAGCCCAGGTTGCTCAAGGCCTCATCCAACTTGAACACCTCCAGGGAGGTTAATTTCATCCTGTCAATGAAGAAGAAAAAAATACAAAAGGCAGGAAAAAAAACCAACAAAAGTATGAAGCCCAAATCACAAAGCCCTGGCCATGATTCAAGTTATGCCTTTACATGGTGAGGAATGGAGGTTCCTTCTCTTCAGTGAGGACTTTTACCACCTAAGACTGGACTTCCAATCCACTTCACCTTCCTGTACCCTCCCCATCTTCATCCTCATGCCTATGCTCATCCCCATTCCAACCCCACAGTGCTGGGGTGGAAATCAGGCATCTCACCAACTCCACAAGCTGCAATCACAGAGAGAAGGAAAGAAGAAGAGAAAAGGAACCATCACCCATGAAGTGCTTTGGGATCATCCCTTCAGAGAAGCTGGGAAGTGTGGCGCCTCCCAAACGCGGCCAGAAAATGAATGAGACAGCAAAGATGGCTGGAAACATCCTGGCTCCTGCCCTGCTCCCACCAAACCCCTGTGATGAAGGGGTTCCCATCAAATGAAATGAAAATAGAGACAGATACTGCACAGAGAGGCAGCAAGAGGTTGGCCAAGCAAACCTGGAGCTCCTCCACGCCCGCCTGGATCACCGGATGCCTATCGCCTCCACGCAGCGCTGCGTTCATCCTGGCATCAGCCAGCCTGCCTCTGTTAGGCTTCATCAAATTCCCTGCTCCACTTGGGGTTTATTAGCTGCTGAGCTTCTCTGGAAAGCAGGTTTTGGGCTGCTTTTGCTTCACCTCCTTCCTGAGGAAGCTATGTCTGGGCAGCAGGGCTAGGATCAACCTGCCTGACATGCATCTCAGGAGATGCTCAGGCCATGAGGGCAGACCTCTCCAGCCAGGGCTTGTCCTACCACCAACAACCAAGGAGACAGAACACTGAATCACAGACTGCTTTGGGTTGGAAGGGACCTTTAAACATCAGCTAGTCCAACAACCCTGCAGTGACACCTGCAGCTAGATCAGGCTGATCAGAGCACCAAACAGCCTGACCTTGAATAGTGCCAGGGGTGGTTTGAAATTAGAGTAGATTTAGACTGGATGTTAGGAACGAGTCCTTTACCTTGAGGGTGGTGGAAGACTGCAACAGGTTGCCCAGGGAGGTAGTTGAGGCCCTGTCCCTGGAGTTATTCAAGGTAAGGTTTGAGAAGGCTCTGAGCAGCCTAATGTAGTGGAGGATGTCCCTGTTCCCCTTCGGAGCTCCCTTCCAACCCAAACCATTCTATTATTCTCTGGGGCTTCTGCCACCTCCCCGAGGAGCCCAGGATTGGAAAGACCACAGCAGGTCTGGTGCACCAGGCAGGGTGGTGTTGATGAGAGTGGGATCCAATCGGGGAGCCAAGCCATAGGTCAGGGCCAGGGATGGCTGGGCAAGGCCATGACGATAGGGCAAGCCCAAGCTGCTGCTTCTATTGCACAGAATCATAGAATCAGATTGACTGGAAGAAACCTTTAAGGATCATCAAATCCAACCATTAACTCAGCACTGCCAGGTCACCACTAAACCACCATCTACATGGCTCTGAGATACCTGAATATATGTGCTAAGAGAAGGTGGGCATCCATTGCCTAAGAGTGGCAAAGGACTGAGCACAGAGCATCTGACACTGGCATCACAAACCCCTTTGGATTTCACACAGGGGAGTCATGCTGATGGGTCCCCACCAACTAACGTGCTTCTAGATTGACAGATTGCCTTGGGTTGGAAGGGACCTCCAATGGTCATCTTGTCCAAACCCCCTGCAGTCAGCAGGGACACCTCCAACTAGATCAGGCTGCCCAGGGCCACACTGGAGTCTGATCTTGAATGTCTCCAGGGATGGGGCCTCAACCACAGCCCTGGGCAGCCTGTTCCAGTACTTCACCACTCATTATTAAGAGCTTCCTCCTAACATTCAACCTAAATCTACATGGAATGGAATGGAATGGAATGGAATGGAATGGAATGGAATGGAATGGAATGGAATGGAATGGAATGGAATGGAATGGAATGGAATGGAATGGAATGGAATGGAATGGAATGGAATGGAATGGAATGGAATAAACCAGGTTGGAAGAGACCTTCAAGATCATCCAGTCCAACCTATCACCCAGCACCATCTGATCAACTCAGCCATGGCACCAAGCACCCTATCCAGGCTCTTCCTAAACACCTCCAGGGATGGGGACTCCACCACCTCCCTGGGCAGCACATCCCAATGGCCAAGCTCTCTTGCTGGAAAGAACTTTCTCCTCACCTCCAGCCTAAACTTTCCTTGGTGCAGCTTGAGACTGTGTCCTCTTGTTCTGCTGCTGGGTGCCTGGGAGAAGAGACCAACCCCCTCCTGGCTCCAACCTCCCTTCAGGGAGCTGTAGAGAGCAATGAGGTCTCCCCTGAGCCTCCTCTTCTCCAGGCTAAGCAACCCCAGCTCCCTCAGCCTCTCCTCACAGGGCTGTGCTCCAGACCCCTCCCCAGCTTTGTTGCCCTTCTCTGCTTCAGTTTCAGACCACAGGCCCTTGTCCTATCACCACAGGCTCTTCTAAACAGCCCCTCCTCAGCCTTTCTGTAGATCCCCTCCAATATTCTCATGTAGCTGTAAGGTCTCCCTTGAGCATTCTCTTCTCCAGGTTGAACAGCCCTGATTCACAGAAACAACCAGGCTGGAAGAGACCTCCAAGATCATCAAGTTCAACCAATCACCCAACACTATCTAATCAACAGACCATGGCAGTGGTCTCATCCAGGCTGGTCTTAAACACCTCCAGGGATGCCAACCCCAGCCCCTCCCCGGGCAGCACATCCCAATGGGCAAGCTCTCTTGCTGGGAAGAACTTCTTTCTAAGATCAAGACTCAACTTCCCCCTGAGCAGCTTGAGACTGTGTCTTCTTCTCCCAGGCAACCAGAACAAGAGGACACAGTCTCAAGCTGCACCAGGGAAGGTTCAGGCTGGATGTTAGGAAGAAGTTCTTCCCAGCAAGAGAGATTGGCCCTGGGGGTGTGCTGCCCAGGGAGGTGGTGGAGTCCCCATCCCTGGAGTTGTTTAGGAGGAGACTTAATGGGGTGCTTGGTGCCATGGTTGAGTTGATTAGGTGGTGTTGGATGATAGGTTGGACTCAATGATCTCTTCCAACATGGTTAATTCTATTCCATTCCATTCTATTCCATTCCATTCCATTCTCATTCCGTCGCTGGCTGCCTGGGTGAAGAGACCAACCCCTTCCAGCCTGGCATCACAGCAGAGGCTCTCCAGCCCCCTGACCATCCAGCTTGCACCCTGGCACAAGCTGAGCTGGAGCGGCGCCGGTGCGGTCCCCTGCCTGGACTCCTATCTAACCCCGGAGCCAGGGCCCAGCCCTGCCCCGAGAGAAGGTCTGCTGGGACACTTCTACCCCGCTGGCAGCCCCACCAGGAGCGTTCCAGCCAGGCTGAGGCACCCCAAAGCCGGCTTAGGGCCGAAGCCAGGCCTTGCTGAGTCAGGCGGCCAGAGGAAAGCCGCAGCGCCAGGCCGGGGCAAGGCTGGATTAAGGTCTGAAAGAGCCTGGGCCTCAGCCACAGCCCACTTGGGTCTGTGCCGCTCTGCAGCTCGTGACTGATTAGACATGGCTCAAGAAATCACAGAGGCACAGAAACACCCAGGTTGGAGCAGAGCCTGGGGATCACCAAGCCCAGCCCAGAACCCTGCTCTGCAAGGGTCACCCCTAAGCCATATCCCCAAGCACCACATCCAAACCAACTTCAGACACCTCCAGGGTTGGTGACTCCACCACCCCCCTGGGCAGCACATCCCAGTGCCTGACCACTCCTGCTGTGGAAAAATGCTTCCTAGTGTCCAGTTTGAACCTACCCAGTGGCAGCCTGAGGCTGCTCCCTCTTGTTCTATCACTAATCACCTGTGAGAAGAGACCAGCAGCAGCCTCTCCACAGCCTCCTTTCAGGTAGCTGTAGAGAGCCAGGAGGTCTCCCCTCAGCCTCCTCTCTTTCACACTACCCATCCCCAGCTCCTGCAGTTGCTCCTCATCAGACTTATTCTCCAGGCCCTTCCCAGCTTCCCTGCCCTCCTCTGCCCTGGCTCCAGCACCTCCACATCTCTCCTGTATTGAGGTGCCCCAAAGTGGACACAGCACTCACGGTGTGGCCTCCCCAGAGCTGAGCACAAGAGGAAATAAAGCAGCCCAGACCTCCTCACCCCTGCTTTCCCCCCGAGGAGGATGCAGGATGCTGCTGACACCAGGAGCCACGTGCCAAGAGGCTACTGCAAGGACTCGTGTGAGCCTCTGCTCACACCGCTCCGCTCTGCGGAGAGCCCTCCTGCAGGGCTGGCACCAGCTCTGCAGCCCTCAGCACAGAACAGCACTGAGCAGGGGACCCAGAGCAGGCCACAACAATGACCTAAGGGTAGGAAGCCCTCCACTGGGAGGACAGGCTGAGAAAGTTGGGGCTGTTTAGCCTGCAGAAGAGAAGGCTCCAGGGAGACCTTCTGGTGGCCTTTCAGGGCTTAAAAGGAGCTGATAAGAAAGCTGGGGATAGGACTGGGGGGGAATGGAACAAAACTAGGAATGGGTAGATTGAGATTGGCTGTGAGGAAGAAGTTGTTCCCCAGGAGGGTGGTGAGAGCCTGGCACAGGTTGCCCAGGGAGGTGGTGGCAGCCTCCTGCCTGGAGGTGTTTGCAGCCAGGCTGGATGTGGCTGTGAGCAACCTGCTGTGGTGTGAGGTGTCCCTGCCCATGGCAGGGGGTTGGAGCTGGCTGAGCCTTGAGGTCCCTTCCAGCCCTGACAATTCTATGATTCTGAAAGGGGAAGATTCAGACTGGAGAGAAGGAAGGAATGGCTTACACTGAGGGTGGTGAGACAGTAACCCAGGTTGCCCAGAGAGGTGGTGGAAGCCCTATCCCTGGAACCATTCCAGGTCAGGCTGGTTGGGGCTGTGAGCAACCTGCTCCTGTTGCAGATGTCCCTGCTGGCTGCAGGGGGGTTGGACTGGATGACCTTTAAAGGCCCCTTCCAACCCAAACCAGTCTGATTCAATGATCAGAGCAGCCTGATGAATGAAACAGAAACCACAGCAGCCACCTTGGCACTTACTAAAACAACCCAGCAAACAACCACCCAACAGCACCATCACAACAGGCAGGCCCCAGCCTGCCCAGTGCTCACCAAAAGGAGCAGCTCAGGCTCTATTCCAGCATTCGGGGAAGGCTGTAGCTGTAGGGAGGCAGCAAGAGAAGCCAGACCCCATCCCAGAAAGCCCCAGTAAAGCTTTCCTTGGGCTCCTGCCAAGAGATTGATCCTGTCCTCATGGATCAATCTGCCACTCCCAGTTTAATCACACCACATCAAGCAGAATGTGGCATGGTGGGGCTCCCCTTACTGACATTTCTGACACGAGATGCTGTCTGCAGCTCTCCAGGAAGGTAATTCCCAAACTGGAAAAATGGCCCTTTGAGGATAATTCCACTGGAAAGAGGGGAAAATAGACTTTTGATTTGAAGGAAAACACCAAGCTCACCTCTGCCAGCTCGCAGCAGGGGGGGAAGTCTCTTTTCCAGCTCTCCTGCATCCCTCCAGGCTATGGGAGGAAAGAACTGGCCCCATGCCACCCTTGCTAAGCAAGGGACACCCCCCTCCCCCTGCCTCCCCGCACCCTGGGCAGAAGGCTGCAGCTCCCACCGGAATTGAGGAAATTCTGACACTTCAGCACAGCAGAAATGTGGAAAACTCAACAAAGGCAGCGAGGCAAAGAGCGCCGCGGAGGGGGAGCGCAGCCGCGAGCACACTATGTATTTTTCCTACACCATTCACACTTCATTTGGACAAAACTCCCAGAAAGCTGGGCTGTGTGAACCAAGCCCCACGGCCAGCTCCCCCTCTTCCCCCCTCAGACTGCCCAGGGAGGGCATCAGGAGGCTGTGCAGCTGCCTGGCACCTGGCAGCGCCAGGGCGTGCGTGGCACCAGGGTACGGTACGGGCTGCTCCATCCCTCTCCGTCCACAGCAGCCCAACTAACACAATCCCTCTGCACTCCCTGACTGCTCTTTCCTGCTCCTTGTGCCGAGGCAAAAGGGTTTGGGATGTCTGTGGACACAGAGTTGCTCCCTCTGGGCTTTGCCAGGTGACCCAAGCCAGGACTGAAAGGGAGCTCCTGGCAGGGTGAGGGCACGGAGACACGCTCGGTGCTAATTACTCAGGTTTTCAGCCCAAACAGGCCCTGGCTGCCAAGGACAAGGAGTATCACATTGGAGAAGAGCCCTCATGCCCACATGAAAACCAGACCAGCAGAGGACAGAGGGATCTGTGTAACCAAAGGCACATGTCACCCCCAGCCATTTAAACCAGCACCTTTCCCCCTTCCCATCCCTTTCCCCCCCCTAATTAACCCCAGAAATCAGGAGCTGCAAGGCAAACCCTGAGAGACAAATCCACACCTGCTCATTAACTGGGAGGCTTCATAGAATCACAAAATAGTTTGGCTTGGAAAGGGACCCTTAAAGGTTACCTAGTCCACCCCCCCTGCAGTCAGCAGGGACATCTGCAGCTAAAGCAGGCTGCTCACAGCCCCAGATAACCTGACCTGCAATGGGTCCAGGGATGAGGCATCTATCTGGGCAACCTGGGCCAGTGTCTCACTGCCCTCAGTAGAAAACATTTCCTCCTTCTACCTGATCTCAATCTCCTCCTTTTGGTTTAAAGCATCAGCCATTGTCCTGTCACCACAGACCCTGCTCAAAGGTCTGTGCCCAGCTTTCTTACCAGCTCCTGCAAGTACTGAGAGGCCACCAGAAGGTCTCCTGAGAGCCTTCTCTTCTCCAGGCTGAACCACTCCGACTCTCTCAGCCTGGCCTCACAACAGAAGGGCTCCAGCCCTCTGTTTCTCCCTTCATTCCCCAGTAGTTCCTGTTCCAGAGGGCACTGGGGCTCTGCTTATCCACAGAATCACAGAATCGTTTCAGCTGGGAAAGACCTTGAAGATGTTCCAAGATCCCTGCCCAGACAGTAGGAGGATTTGAACTAGATGATCTTTAGATTCCCTTCCAACCCAAACCATGCAGTGATTCTATGATCCCAAGGTCCAAAGCAAGCCAAGGTGACAGGGATGGAAAAAATCACAGGATGGAAGGGGTTGGAGGGGACACCCAGAGACCATCCACTCAAACTCCCCTGCCACAGCAGGATCACCTAGGGCAGGCCACACAGGAATGCATCCAGATGAGAACTGAAACTCCCCAGAGGAGGAGACTGCACAACCTCCCTGGGCAGCCTGGTCCAGGGCTCCAGCACCCTCATGGTAAAGAAGTTTCTCCACATGTTGAGTTGGAACTTCCTGCATCTCATCTCACACTCTTTGCTCCTCTATCCTATCACTGGGCACCACCAAAAACAATGCTGGCTCTATGATTTGCAGCAGAGAGCAGTGGGGTAAAGTCAGCCAGGGGAAGCAAAGCTGATGTCTACAGATAGAATAGAATTAACCAGGTTGGAAGAGAGCTTTGAGATCATCTAGTCCAACCTATCACCCAGCACCATCTGATCAACTAACCCATGGCACCAAGCACCCCATCCAGGCTCTTCCTAAACACCAGTTCTGGTGTTCTTTGTCCAGTTCTGGGCTCCTCAGTTTAGGAAGGAGGTTGACTTGCTGGAACGAGTCCAGAGAAGGGCAACAAAGTTGGTGAGGGGTTTGGAACACAGCCCTGTGAGGAGAGGCTGAGGGAGCTGGGGTTGCTTAGCCTGGAGAAGAGGAGGCTCAGGGGAGACCTTATTGCTCTCTACAACTACCTGAAGGGAGGTTGTAGACAGATGGATGTTGGTCTCTTCTCCCAGGCAGCCAGCACCAGAACAAGAGGACACAGTCTCAGGCTGCACCAGGGGAGGTTCAGGCTAGATGTTAGGAAGAAGTTCTATACAGAGAGAGTGATTGCCATTGGAATGGGCTGCCTGGGGAGGTGGTGGAGTTGCCATCACTGGAGGTGTTCAGGAGAAGACTTGATGGGGTGCTTGGTGCCATGGGTTAGTTGTTCAGGTGGGTTGGATGGGTTGATGGATTGGACATGATGATCTTGAAGGTCTCTTCCAACCTGGTTTATTCTATGTATTCTATGTACCTCCAGGGATGGGGACTCCACCACCTCCCTGGGCAGCACATCCCAATGGCCAATCTCTCTTTCTATGAAGAACTTTCTCCTCACCTCCAGCCTAAACCTCCCCTGGCACAGCTTGAGACTGTGTCCTCTTGTTCTGGTGCTGGGTGCCTGGGAGAAGAGACCAACCCCCACCTGGCTACAGCCTCCCTTCAGGGAGTTGCAGAGAGCAAGAAGGTCTCCCCTGAGCCTCCTCTTCTCCAGGCTAAGCAACCCCAGCTCCCTCAGCCTCTCCTCCCAGGGCTGTGCTCCAGACCCCTCCCCAGCTTTGTTGCCCTTCTCTGAACACCTTCCAGCAGCTCAACCTCTTTCCTAACCTGAGGAGCCCAGAACTGGACACAGGACTCAAGGTGTGGCCTAACCAGTGCTGAGTCCAGGGGCACAATGACCTCCCTGCTCCTGCTGGCCACACTGTTCCTGATGCAGGCCAGGATGCCATTGGCCCTCTTGGCTGCCTGGGCACACTGCAGGCTCATGTTCAGCCTACCATTGACCAGCACCCCCAGGTCCCTCTCTGCCTGGCTGCTCTCAGCCCCTCTGACCCCCAGTTCCTCACCCATCTCTGCAATCAGCAGCGCTCAAAGCTCAAGCACACCGCTGCTGAGCGCCAGCAATGGAAAGATGGGATGTTGTCACTGCAGTGGGATGTGTCCCTCTGGGGCCAAAAAGCAGGGGGGAGGAAGGGAGCTCTCTGCCTAACACTACTTTAGCAGTGAGGAATTTGGTGGCTGGGATGTTCTGGCCAGCAGCATGTTCCCACCCTGGCAGGAGAGAGACAAAGACAAGGGATGGATTTTGCACGCGTGGATGCCCTGCAGCAAATAACCCATGTGGAAGGTGCCATGGCTTTGGCATCTGAGGGGGCTGGGGGGGAGCTCACTTAACATGGCTAAATATGGATTTAGGGGACTTAATGTGTGCTTTCTCTTTCTCTTCTCCCCCTCCCCCCCCCCTCATTATTTATAATCTCAGTCTCTGTTTATACACAGCCTAATCTCTTTGTGTACACAGCCTTCATCCACAGCATCCCAGAACACTTCCTTTGACCAGGAAGCCCTGGCCAAGAGCGGTGCTGTGCCTCCCACACACACTATACTGGGATGCATAAAAGCCACAAGCCCATTTGGAAACCCACAGAGAACTTCCAGCACAAGTTCATAGCGAGTCCAGGGTCCAGGCGTGCTGAAGAGCAAGGAAGCTACCTGCCGCTGGTGCTCCCCACGCTGCCAGGCTCTGTCTAGCATGCCCTGGCCATCACCATCCTCACTGTCAGTACAGCCTGGGGGGAGGGGTTAGAAAGCAGCCCTGAGGAAAAGAACTTGGGGGTGCTGATGGATGAGAAGCTGGCCAGGAGCAGGCAGTGTGAGCTTGCGGCACAGAAGGCAAATCACATCCTGGGCTGCATCCAAAGCAGCACTGCCACAGATCCACAGAGGGGATTCTGCCACTTGGCTCTGCTCTGGGGAGACCTCACCTGGAGTACTGTGTGCAGGTCTGGAGCCCTCAGTACAGGAAGGACATGGACCTGATGGAGAGGGTCCAGAGGAGGCTATGAAAGTGATCAGGGGGTTGGAGCAGCTCTGCTACAAGCACAGGCTGAGGGAGCTGGGGGTGTTCAGCCTGGAGAAGAGGAGGCTCTGGGGAGACCTAATAGCAGCCTGCCAGTACCTGAAGGGGGCCGCAAGGAGGATGGAGAGAGACTGTTTGCAAAGGCCTGCAGGGACAGGGCAAGGGGCAGTGGCTTCAGACCAGGGAAGAGCAGGTTTAGAGCGGATGTTAGGAACAAGTTCTGCACCATGAGGGTGGTGAACACTGGAAGAAGTTGCCCAGGGAGGTGGCTGAGGCCCCTTCCCTGGAGCTATTCAAGGTGAGGCTCAGCAGGGCTCTGGGCAACCTGATCTAGTTGGGGATGTCCCTGCTGACCCCTGGAAGGTTGGACTGGATGACCTTTGGAGGTCCCTTCCAGCCCAGACTATTCTGTGACACCATCCCTCCCAGATGCTCTGCTGCTCCATGCTGGAGGTACAGCATGGGCATAAATGCCACCCAAGCCCTGGAGCAGGCTGCCCAGAGAGGGTGTGGAGTCTCCTCCTCTGGAGACATTCAAAACCCCCCTGGATGCACCTGCTTTGGCAGGGGGGTTGGACTGGACAATCTCTGGAGGTCCCTTCCAACCCCTAATGTTCTGTGACTCTGTGATTCTTGCTCCATTTGCTACAGCCAGCTCTTTATACCAGTTTGGGGGAGCTTTACCCATGCAGGGGCTTTTACCTGCTGCAGCAGTACAGGCTGACCTGCTGGAAAGCAGCTCTGTGCAGAAGGACCTGGGGGTGCTGCTGGAAGTGCTCACCAGGAGCCAGCAATGTGGTCATTGAGGTCAGTGGGCTCCTGGGGGGCATTCAGAAGAGTGTGGCCAGCAGCTTAAGGCAGGTTCTCCTGTCCCTCTGCTTTGCCCTAGTCAGGCCACATCTAGAGAACCAGCTTCAGCTCTGGGCTCCCCTGTTCAAGAGCCAGGGAACTCCCAGAGAGAGGCCAGTGGAAGCTCCAAAGATGCTGAGGGGCCTGGAGCACCTCTGTGAGCAGGAAAGGCTGAGAGCCCTGGGGCTGCTTAGTCTGGAGGAGAGCAGCCTGAGAGGGGATCTGGTCACTACTCATCAAAAGCTAAAGGCTGGGGGGCAAGAGGATGGGGACAAACCCTTTGCAGTGGTGCCCAGTGACAGGCAAAGGGGCAATGGGTACAAACTGGAGCCCAGGGGCTTCCATGTGAGATTGTCAGAGCCCTGGAGCAGGCTGCCCACAGAGCTTGTGGAGCCTTCTGCTCTGGAGAGACTCCAAACTCACCTGGACATTGTGATCCTGGGCAAGCTGCTGGGGGTGACCCTGCTTTAGGAGCTGGGTTGGACTGGGTGATCTGAAGCGGTCCCTCCAAGCCCTGCCACTCTGGGGTTTGGCATCCTCTTGGTCTCACAGCTCCCCCAAAGGGGATATATTAGCTGTCAGACTAACTTAAACCAGAGGACCAGCAATCCACCCCAGCCAGAAAACCCATGAAAAGACAGGAACCAACTGCTGAATTGGCCCTGTCACAAAACCCTCTTCAGTGAGGGAGGAGCAGAGCCTCTGCTCAGGCTCTCTGTCCTCCTGACCTCTCCCCCCCAGCCTGCAATCGCCACATGTTCTCCATCGGATGACGGACACTGCTTTGTCAGGTGATGGGAAACTGCTTGCACTTCACTTGTTGGCCATGGAGCAGAAAGACATTGGAGGAAGGGAAAAAACAAATAGGCTTTGGTTTTTTGCTGTTTTTCTTTGTCATCTTCCCTGGTGTAATGGAGCTCCACGGGCAGAAGTCAAACGTCTGCAAGGCAACACAGCGGCACCCACAAGGCTCAGCTTCCCAAAGGGGATGCACCAAAACTGCCTGCAGAAGCCCTTGGGGTTTGCAAAGCCCTCTGCATCAGCACAGCCTGGCTTGGCTAATCCCACCCAGAGGCCACAAAGCCCCCACAGGGGTTCATGAAGAGAAAGGGAGATGAAGCAAGCACCCCGAGCCGCTGATCCTACGGGAAGAGCCACTTGCTCCTGTACATGAGCTCAGAGAAGAGGGCTTGGGGGCGGGGGGGTACCAGGGATGGCAAGACAGCTACAGGTTCAATAAATCCACCTGCAGGAGCACCCTGTGGTACCAGCAAGATAGAATCAGAGAATTGTTAGGGTTGGAAGGGACCCCAAGGATCATCCAGCTCCAACCCCCCTGCCATGGTCAGGGACACCTCACACCACAGCAGGCTGCTCACAGCCACCTCCAGCCTGGCTGCAAACACCTCCAGGCAGGAGGCTGCCACCACCTCCCTGGGCAACCTGTGCCAGTTTCTCCCAAACAGGGCAAAAATAATCACAAGCCCCACCATGTGCAGGGGGCTAGGATAGAGAACTTGGGGATAAAGCCAAGAAAAGCCCAGAAAAGTTAAACTCAAGACTAATTAAGATGGAGCCTAAGAGTAGACTTAGGGAAGAGAAACCTCCTAACACCATGCTCACTCTTCCTGGTTTTAGCATGACATGGATTCAGCTTCCAGCATCCCTCCTGTCACAATGCCAAGGGGAATTACATCTGCAGTGCAACTTCTAGACTTAAAAGTCATCTTTTCCTTGCAGACACAGCACTACCAGTTGCTTGCCTTGAGCCAGCAGTGTGCCCAGGTGGCCAAGAAGGCCAATGGCATCCTGGCCTGCATCAGGGACAGTGTGGCCAGCAGGAGCAGGGAAGCCATTCTGTTCCTAGACTCAGCACTGGTTAAGCCACACCTTGAGTCCTGTGTCCAGTTCTGGGCCCCTCAATTTAAGGAGGACATTGAGACTCCTGAAGGTGTCCAGAGAAGGGCAACAAAGCTGGGGAGGGGTCTGGAGCACAGCCCTGTGAGGAGAGGCTGAGGGAGCTGGGGTTGCTTAGCCTGGAGAAGAGGAGGCTCAGGGGAGACCTTCTTGCTCTCTGCAACTCCCTGAAGGGAGGCTGTAGCCAGGTGGGGGTTGGTCTCTTCTCCCAGGCACCCAGCACCAGAACAAGAGGACACAGTCTCAAGCTGTGCCAGGGGAGGTTTAGGCTGGAGGTGAGGAGAAAGTTCTTCCCAGAAAGAAGAATTGGCCTCTGGAATGTGCTGCCCAGGGAGGTGGTGGAGTCCCCATCCCTGGGGGTGTTCAGAAAGGCTTGGACGTGGCACCTGGAGCCATGGTTTAGTTGTCAGGAGGTGCAAGGTATTAGGTCATAGGTTGGACTTGATGATCTCTGAGCTCTTTTCCAACCTGGCTGATTCTATGAAACACCTTTAAAGCTTTTTCAAGCCCACCCAAACTTGCCAGCCCCAGATCCACGTCACAGAGAAACCCCTGCCCCAAATCCACAGCTGAATCCGAGAAGGACCCTCCAAAAGGGGTGGGGTTTGTGCTAAAACTGTGGCAAAATAGAAGAGATGAAACTAAAAAAATCAACCCCAAAATAAGCTCCTCTATGGAGGTGAAGTGTGTATTTCTAGCTGTGCTGCTCTATCATTTCTGCTCCTGCAGCCAACACCAGGCACTGTATAAAAAGAAAGGAATGCCAAACTGTTTGTGCTCACAGCCAAAATTGGCTTCAGGAACTCCCAGAATAAAGCAACCCAAAAAAAAAGGAGGAGGTGTGTGTATGTATATATATATGTGTGACAAAATGAGGCATTTAATCCCAGCTGAGGAGCAATAGAAGCGGCACCAGGAGAAAACTGCAAATGCTGGCACCTGAAACAAGAGTTAAATTGGCTCAGAGGAAATCTGGAGGGCAATGGGGCCTGCACCAGGAACAGTGTGGCCAGCAGGAGCAGGGAGGTCATTGTGCCCCTGGACTCAGCACTGGTTAAGCCACACCTTGAGTCCTGTGTCCAGTTCTGGGCCCCTCAGTTTCAGAAGGACATTGAGACACTTGAAGGTGTCCAGAGAAGGGCAACAAAGCTGGGGAGGGGTCTGGAGCACAGCCCTGTGAGGAGAGGCTGAGGGAGCTGGGGTTGCTTAGCCTGCAGAAGAGGAGGCTCAGGGGAGACCTTCTTGCTCTCTGCAACTCTCTGCAGGGAGGTTGTAGCCAGGTGGGGGTTGGGCTCTGCTCCCAGGCAACCAGCCCCAGAACAAGAGGACACATTCTCAAGCTGTGCCAGGGGAGGTTCAGGCTGGAGCTGAGGAGAAAGTTCTTCCCAGAGAGAGTTGTTAGCCTTTGGGATGTGCTGCCCAGGGAGGTGGTGGAGTCACCATCCCTGGAGGTGTTCAAGAGGGGACTGGATGTGGCACTTGGTGCCATGGTTTAGTAGTCATGAGGTCTTGGGTGACAGGTTGGACTGGATGATCTTTGAGGTCTCTTCCAACCTTATTGATTCTATGAGAAGTAAGAAAAGTAAAAAAAGAACTAAAAACCCCTGATTCCTCCAGCATATCAAAGGTGGGAACCCAGAGGCTGAGCAGATGCCAGGGCTAAAGAGGTAATGGAGCCATTTAAGTGATTGAAGGGTGGTGGCAGTGGCGCTATCAAGGCTGAACCCTGCTCCCCCTGCTCTCAGAAAGCCAAAAGGCTCTGAGCATGTCAGTCATTAGTCAAAACCAAAAGAGGTCCTGCCCCAAAAAGATGCTCAGCGGGAGCAAGACCACCTGCTGACAGGGGTTTCAGAGGGCCAAGAGGGCTCAGCCTCACTGAGGCGGTGGGAAACGTGGAGGGCAAAAGCACGGGCGAGCGAGGATGTTAACAGCAGCGTGGGTGCCCGGCCTGGAGTACCTGCTTCTGGGCAGGAGGCAGGAGGCAACCCCAGGTGATTTTTACACCCCTCAGCCCCCCCCATTTAAATGCATATAGGTGTGGGTATATAAGGGGAAGTATGATGCCCTGCCTTGCTCACAAGCTTTGTGGGGAAAGCGAACCCACAGCAGGCAAAGGGCACCAGGTCATAGGACACCACGATCCACCTCGAAGAGAAACCACCCCCAAAACCCACCCCTCCCCCAGGCAAAACGGTGGGCAGGGCACACAAATCACAGCCCCCCCGGCTCCCAGCTCACCAGTCCGTCGCAGTTGCTGATGGCCACGGCGGCTCCAGGCATGCCGGAGATGTCGCCGGTGAAAAGGCAGCGCTGTTGGAGGGGCTCCCGGAACAGCACCTCAAAATCCTCCTGCCATTCAGCCACGGCGCCCAGCGGCACCAGCCGCCGGTTGGGCCTCAGCCGGAGGTGCAGCTCCGTCCCGAAAACGGTGACATTGAAGTAGAGCAAGCGGCCGTCGGCCGCCCCACGGCCCCGGGGGGACTCATCGAGGGGGCTGCGCGGGATGCGGCGGCGGTGGGACGCAGGCGGGAAGGGGGGGCAGGCGGCTCCGCCGAGCCCCACCGTGGCCGCCGCTTCACCGGACACCACGTGCGAAAGGAAGCGGCCCCGGCAATCGGCGCTGAAGGGGACGATCACACCATACTCGCCGAGTTTGCCGGCCAGGAGGAGCTCTGCGGAGGGAAAGGGGTCGGTGATGGGGGGGAGCATCCCGCTCGACGGGTCGGCATTTCGGCGGCCGAGCCAACCCGGGGAGCCCTTAGCGGAGCTCCGGGAGCCCCACAACTGTATTTCCATCCCGAGCGAGCTCCGCTTTGTAGTTTTAACCGGCCGCCTCCAGCCTAGCAGAATAAACTCAGGCTGACGTGCCCCTCACACGCCAACCCTTCCTCGCCCAATCTCCATCTCCCCCCAATTTCCCACCGAAAAAACCCCAACGCCCCCCCCCTTCTCCCCCATCCTCCCGAGGTACGAACCACCTGTCAAAACAACGCGCACCCCCCACCACGGGGGATCCTCTACGTCTCCCCGGGGGTCAGGGGGCCGTACCTGGGGCACTGCCGGCGGCCAGGCAGCCGTGCAGGGGGACGAGGCAGGAGAGCACCAGCCGCAGATAATCCATTTGGGGCCCGGCGGCGCGGCGCGGCGGGGCTGCGGGGCAGGCAGGCGGGATGCTGGGGGGGGGGGGGAGCGGGCGGGCGGTGCGAGGGCCACCGCCTCTCCCCCCGCCCGGCACCGGGGCCGCCGCCGCCCGGGGCCGCTGCCGCCGCCCGGGGCCGGGGCCTGGGCTACTCCCGCCGCCGCCTCCGGTGAGGGGGGAGCCGGGCGGCGCCGCGCTGCGCCCGTGGCCCCCCGGGAGCGGGCGTGGGGCGGGCCGGGGGCTGGGTCTGTGGGAAGCGGCGGGAGGGAGGGCGGTTTTGTGTTACTTTGCTTCACTCTTCTTTTTCCCTTTGCCCTCTTCCCCCCCAAATTTTCCTCAATTTTACTTCACGTCTTTCTTTTTGGCTTTTGCTTTTTGTAGCTACTTTCTTCCAGTTTTTCTTTTGTTTCACTTCTTTTGGGGGACTTTTTTCCCCCAAATTTCTTTAATTTTATTTTAATTCTTCCTTTTTGGCTTTTACCTTTTTAGGGTTTTTTTCCCCAATTTTTCTTTAATTTTGTTTTGCTTCTTTCCTTTTTGGTTTTACTTTTTGTAATTTTTTTTCCCCAAAAAATTTTCTTTAATTTTATTTTACTTTTTTTTTAGGTTTTACTTTAATTTTTTCCAAATTTTCTTTTATTTTATCTTTTTCCTTTTGGTTTTACTTCCTCCCCCTCTCCAAATTTTCTTTAATCCTATTTTACTTCTTTCTTTTGGGGTTTTACTTTTCTTAATTTTTTTCCCAAATTTGCCTTTAATTTTATTTTACTTTTTTTTTTTTTTTTTACATTTTTCCCCCAAAATTTTTCTTTAGTTCTATTTTTTTTCCTTCCTTGGTTTTACTTCCCTCCCCTCCCCGCCCCCCACCCCCCAAGTTTTCTTTAACTTTATTTTATTTCTTTCTTTTTTGGGTTTTACTTTTTGTAATTTTTTTTCCCCCCCCAAATTTTCTTTGGTCTTATTTTACTTCTTTCTTTTGGGTTTCACTTTTTGAAGGTTTGTTTTGTTTGTTTGTTTGTTTTTTCCATATTAAATCAAAATAAGCTTTTTCGGGCTGCGTTTAGAGGGTTCCTTTCTCGGAGATTTAAAAAGGAAGGGGGGGGGGAAGTGGGGGGGGGGGGGGGAAGCGCCTTTTTGGGCAGCCGGCTCCAGCCTGCCCTCCCTCTCCTCCTTGTTCCTGCCCTCCCTCTCCTCCTTGTTCCTGCCCTCCCCTCTTTCCCTTCAGTCCTGCCCGAACAAAGGCGACGCCCGCCGGGAGCCGGAGCCCACCTCCCTGCTCTGCCCTCCTCCCTCCCCAGAAACCCACCCTGGAGCGAAATCCTGAGCAGAAGTCGAATGGAAAGTGTCTTCCCCTGCTTAAACCTCCAGGGAAGCAGCCTCATAGAACCAGCTGATCTCTGAATGGGCTGGATCGGAAGAGACCTTTAAAGCTCAACGAGACCACCCCACCCCCCCCCACCCCCCGCAGCCAGCAGGGGACAGCTGCAACTTGCAATAATAGTGATGCAAGTTGCTCACAGCTCCAAACCACTTGACCTGGAATGGTTCCAGGAATGGGGCATCTGCCCCTTCTCTGGGCAACCTGGGACAGGGTCTCCCCACCCTCAGCACAAGAAGAACAAAAAGCACAAAACACTTCTCTTTCTCTAGTCTGAGCC
Organism: Dryobates pubescens; assembly: GCF_014839835.1. Lineage (NCBI taxonomy): Eukaryota > Metazoa > Chordata > Aves > Piciformes > Picidae > Dryobates > Dryobates pubescens. The sequence goes on from NC_071641.1 coordinate 12,761,580, forward strand.
CTGTCTTTAAGGTGAAACCCATCAATTCCTGTCCTGTCACAACAGGCCCTGCTCAAACCTCCATCCCCAGCTTTCTTACCAGTCCCTCTAAGCACTGCAAGGCCACCAGAAGGTCTTCCTAGAGCCTTCTCTTCTGCAGCCTGAACAACCTCAACTCTCTCAGCCTGGCTGCACAGCAGAGGGCTTCCAGCCCTCTCATCATTGCTGTGGCCTCCTCTGGCTCCCCTCCTGCGCTGAGGACCCCAGAGCCAGACCCAGCAGTGCAGGTGGGGGCTCAGCACAATGACCTTTTCTACTCCTCCTCCTTTGTCTTTAGGAACAGAGGTAACAAAGCAGCACCTTGAGCACTCATCACCTATTTTCATGGCAGAAGACATCCACTGTGAGAATGCTTCAAGCCCAGGGCAGCAGAGCCCTCCACAGTAGGGCCTCTCAGCATCTCTTACCCAAACCTCACCTCAGTCAATGCCTTCTGGTCCATTTGCATTTGCTGGGATTATGGTTTTTCCCTTTCTAAATCTCCATCTGGTCAGGACTCTGAGGCCAGTTCAGAGAGGGAGCTGTGCTATGGCACTGGTAATACCAGTTGTGCTGGTTCTGCGTGGATCCTACAGAGCTGGGGCCTCAAGGGCAGTTTGGGTTACACTGAGCAACCCCGCGCTAGGAGCTAATCCCTCCCTTGAGGACCTTGTCACCTAAGCTGCTGCAGGAGCCACCAGCATGTGATGGGAAAGGCAGGATGGGCAAACAACATGCCAGGCTGCAAACACACCTAGTGGCTGGAGAGCGGCCAGGCAGAGAGGGACCTGGGGGTGCTGGTCAATGGTAGGCTGAACATGAGCCTGCAGTGTGCCCAGGGGGCCAAGAAGGCCAATGGCATCCTGGCCTGCATCAGGAACAGTGTGGCCAGCAGGAGCAGGGAGGTCATTGTGCCCCCAGACTCAGCACTGCTTAGGCCACACCTTGAGTCCTGTGTCCAGTTCTGGGCTCCTCAGGTTAGGAAAGAGGTTGAGCTGCTGGAAGGTGTCCAGAGAAGGGCAACAAGGCTGGGGAGGGGTCTGGAGCACAGCCCTGTGAGGAGAGGCTGAGGGAGCTGGGGTTGCTTAGCCTGGAGAAGAGAAGGCTCAGGGGAGACCTTCTTGCTCTCTGCAACTCCCTGAAGGGAGGCTGTAGCCAGGTGGGGGTTGGTCTCTTCTCCCAGGTAGCCAGCACCAGAACAAGAGGACACAGTCTCAAGCTGTGCCAGGGGAGGTTTAGGCTGGAGGTTAGGAAGAAATTCTTCCCAGCAAGAGAGATTGGCCATTGGGATGTGCTGCCCAGGGAGGTGGTGGAGTCCCCATCCCTGGAGGTGTTTAGGAAGAGCCTGGATGGGGTGCTTGGTGCCATGGTTGAGTTGATCAGATGGTGCTGGGTGATAGGTTGGACTGGATGATCTCAGAGGTCTCTTCCAACCTGGTTTACTCTCTTCTATTTGTTCACACAGCAGCTCTGCCATTACCATGACTATTTTGGATCCTTTTTCTTTTTCAGTAGGACCTCAGTTGGAGCTTTGCTCCCAGCCCAGCAGGGCAGTGGTGTTGGGAGCAGCAGGAGAGGAGAACCATTTGAGAAAAGCCCCCTTTGGAAAGGCTCTGCTTACCTCTGCTGTAAATGCTGGGGCTGCCATAAAGAGATGGGGAGCCCCATGGAGATGGTCCTGCTGCAGCTGTTTCTGGTGAAGAGCAGAGGGAAGAGGTTCTTCAGCGTTCTCAGGATCACAGGGCTGGAAGGGACCTCCCGAGATCATTGAGTCCAACCCTCCCTGCCAGAGCAGGACCATAGAGTCCAGCACAGGGCACACAGGAACACATCCAGATGGGGCTGGAAAGTCTCCAGGGAAGGAGACTCCACAACCTCTCTGGGCAGCCTATCCCAGTGCTCTGGGACCTTCACAGTGCAGAAGTTCCTCCTCATGGTGAGGTGGAACCTCCTGTGCTGGAGTTTCTATCCATTGCTCCTTGTCCTCTCACAGGGTGCAGCTGAGCAGAGCCTGTCCCCTCCTCTTGCCACCCAGCCCTCAGATATTGATAGACATTTACTAAATCCCCTTTCAATCTTCTCTTCTCCAGACTGAACAGCCCCAGGGCTCTCAGCCTCTCCTCATGTTCTCAGTCTTCTCCAGTCCTGTTCCTCTGACTGGGTGCTGCCAAAGCATCACCGAGGAGCTGCAGACCAGGGTGAAGAGCTGGGTGGCAGGGTTAGGTTTTGGAGAGAGAAGGGGAGACTGTGGTCCTGGTGATCACAACCCAACCAAATAAACAACTGTAGGCAGAGCCACAAGATGCCTCCAGGCAGATAGAAAAGGGGGGGGGGGGAGGGAAGAGATGAATAAGGTCACTTCAGCTAGAGGAGAAGAATTTGAAGCTGGAGAAAGAGATTTGCTTTCCCTGTTTCGGTCTTTGCACGCTGCTGCTGGCTTGGTGCAAGGTGTAATTATCACAAGAAGTGATCTGCAGGAGATTCTTTGCGTGGAAGACAGGAGGAGAATTTGTGCTGCAAGCATTCCAGGTGATTTGGGGAGATAGGCAGCCCCTGGAACATGAAAGCTGGAACAAGTCCTTGTGATGACTGAACGAGATTAATGACACAATGCACAACAAAGAGCAGGCTCTGCAGCAGCACAGGATGTGGAGCCACCGTCCCTGGAGGGCATTGGACATGGCACTTGGTGCCATGCTTTAGTAGTCATCTGGTCTTGGGTGACAGGTTGGACTGGATGACCTTTGAGGTCTCTTCCAACCTTATTGATTCTGTGAATGCCCTTCAGCCTTTAGCTTTTGATGAGTAGTGACCAGATCCCCTCTCAGGCTGCTCTCCTCCAGACTAAGCAGCCCCAGGGCTCTCAGCCTTTCCTGCTCACAGAGGTGCTCCAGGCCCCTCAGCATCTTTGGAGCTTCCACTGGCCTCTCTCTGGGAGTTCCCTGGCTCTTGAACAGGGGAGCCCAGAGCTGAAGCTGGTTCTCTAGATGTGGCCTGACTAGGGCAAAGCAGAGGGACAGGAGAACCTGCCTTAAGCTGCTGGCCACACTCTTCTGAATGCCCCCCAGGAGCCCACTGACCTCAATGACCACATTGCTGGCTCCTGGTGAGCACTTCCAGCAGCACCCCCAGGTCCTTCTGCACAGAGCTGCTTTCCAGCAGGTCAGCCTGTACTGCTGCAGCAGGTAAAAGCCCCTGCATGGGTAAAGCTCCCCCAAACTGGTATAAAGAGCTGGCTGTAGCAAATGGAGCAAGAATCACAGAGTCACAGAACATTAGGGGTTGGAAGGGACCTCCAGAGATTGTCCAGTCCAACCCCCCTGCCAAAGCAGGTGCATCCAGGGGGGTTTTGAATGTCTCCAGAGGAGGAGACTCCACACCCTCTCTGGGCAGCCTGCTCCAGGGCTTGGGTGGCATTTATGCCCATGCTGTACCTCCAGCATGGAGCAGCAGAGCATCTGGGAGGGATGGTGTCACAGAATAGTCTGGGCTGGAAGGGACCTCCAAAGGTCATCCAGTCCAACCTTCCAGGGGTCAGCAGGGACATCCCCAACTAGATCAGGTTGCCCAGAGTCCTGCTGAGCCTCACCTTGAATAGCTCCAGGGAAGGGGCCTCAACCACCTCCCTGGGCAACTTCTTCCAGTGTTCACCACCCTCATGGTGCAGAACTTGTTCCTAACATCCACTCTAAACCTGCTCTTCCCTGGTCTGAAGCCACTGCCCCTTGTCCTGTCCCTGCAGGCTTTTGCAAACAGTCTCTCTCCATCCTCCTTGCAGCCCCCTTCAGGTACTGGCAGGCTGCTATTTGGTCTCCCCAGAGCCTCCTCTTCTCCATGCTGAACACCCCCAGCTCCCTCAGCCTGTGCTTGTAGCAGAGCTGCTCCAACCCCCTGATCACTTTCATAGCCTCCTCTGGACCCTCTCCATCAGGTCCATGTCCTTCCTGTACTGAGGGCTCCAGACCTGCACACAGTACTCCAGGTGAGGTCTCCCCAGAGCAGAGCCAAGTGGCAGAATCCTCTCTGTGGATCTGTGGCAGTGCTGCTTTGGATGCAGCCCAGGCTGTGATTTGCCTTCTGTGCTGCAAGCTCACACTGCCTGCCCATGTCCAGCTTAAAAGGTCATCCAGTCCAACCCCCCCTGCCAGAGCAGTGTCACCCAGGGCAGCTCACACAGGAACACATCTAGGTGGGGTTTGAATGTCTCCAGAGAAGGAGACTCCACAACCTCTCTGGGCAGCCTGCTCCAGGGCTCCAGTACCCTCACAGTGCAAAAGCTTTTCCTTCTGTTCATGTGGAACCTCCTCTGCTCCAGCTTGCACACTTGCACACTTAGCCTATCATTGGACATCATTGACACTCACCCTTCACATCTTTATAAACATGAATGAGGTCACCCCTCAGGCTCCTCCAAGCTAAGGAGCTCCAACTCCCTCAGCCTTTCCTCAGCAGAGAGATGTTCCACTCCCTTCAGCATTGGACTCTTTCAAGCAGCTCCCTGAGGTCCTTCTTGAATTGAGGAGCCCAGAACTGGACACAATATTCCAGATGTGGCCTCACCAGGGCAGAGTAGGGGGGGAGGAGAACCTTTCTTGACCTACTAACCACAGCCCTTCTAATACATCCCAGGACACAATCTGCCTGCTTGGCACATTGCTGGCTCATGGTTATCCTTCTATCCAGCAGGACTCCCAGGCCCCTCTCCTCTGCACTGCTCTCCAACTTGCAAAGTCCAGCTTCACAAAACACCATTTCATTACTTCTCTGCTGAGGCAGAGACTGCTTCTTCACCCACAGGATCCATGAACTCATCCAAGCCCTCTAGACCATTAATGCTTCCCCACTGGCCTCAGTGGTGTCAGTCTAGCTAAAGGATGATGACCATGAGCTGATGTGCAGCTCCACAACCTGTGGACCTCCTACAGATAATGAAGAGACAAGGGGCAACAGGCACAAGCTGGAGCCCAGGAGGTTCTGTCTGAACAGGAGGAAAAACTCTGCTGAGGGGATGCTGGAGCCCAGGAGCAGGCTGCCCAGAGAGGTTGTGGAGTCTCCTTCCCTGGAGAGATTCCAGACCTGCCTGGACATTGTGATCCTGGGCAAGCTGCTGTGGGTGCCCTGCTGGAGCAGGGGCGTTGCACTGGATGATCTCCAGAGATCCTTTCCAACCCTCACCATTGTGGGGGTGCTGTGATTCTGTAGCATCACCCCAAGTGGGGCAGGACCTACACAGAGGAGCCCTGGGAGGTTTCCCACACACCCCAAAGGAGGCCCTGGCACAGGCTGCAGGGTGAGCACCTGGACATCCCAGCTTCTTTCCCCCATCAACACATCCACTCCTGCCACTCAGGAACCCCACAACAACCCCTCCCCCACTGCAGCTGAGGAGAGCAACCCCTGCAGCCACCTCCAACTCCTCTGCCCCCCGTGTTGTCCTTTCTCCCCTGTCCTTCCCCTTTGCTTTGCCCTCTCTGTTCCCTTCTTTGTCTCCTTTCCCCTCCTAGTCTTTAACACTGCTTGACCCTTCTCCTTGACTTTAGGCTTAACCTCTTCCTTTCCACTGTGGAGTCCAAATGGAGCCTTTTCTCCTGTTTTGCCTTCCTTCAGTGCAGTTTTATCTCCAGCCCTCATTTCCTTCATTAACAATAATCTTTGCATTTCCACTTTCTGATCCAACAGTCACCAGTGACATTGCTTTGGGGACTCTCCCTGTTTAGGAGGTGACCTCTAGGTTTGGGAAGGAGCAACTTTTCTTTCCAGCTTCTAGAGAAGAAAGCTGACAACAGCTTTTAAACCCCCAAACCAGACTATCTTTTCCCCTCCAGGAGACTCCAGCATGTGCTCCTAAAGCCTGGTTTTTATCTGGTGCCAAGCAAGCTCTGCCCAATTTGAAGCTGCTGGGACCAGCTTCTCCCCCCCCCAGCCAGGATCCTGAACTTGAAGGCTGGGAATACATTCACACCAGGCTGGAGTGATTTCTCCCACGGAAAAATCCTTAATTGGGTCTATTTTATCCTGTCTTTACAGGCACCTGTGGTTTTGCTCAGCCCTCTAAACCTCCTGGAGAGGAGGGCAAGAAGGTCTAATAGAATCATAGCCATCACCACCAATTACCTAAATTGGCTTTTTCTACCCATAACATCGTGAGTTTAGGAGCCAGGAGCTCAGGATGTATTGGAGTGAGAAGAGGAGGTGTTTCCAGCCATAGCAGGCTGAACATGAGCCTGCAGTGTGCCCAGGCAGCCAAGAGGGCCAATGGCATCCTGGCCTGCATCAGGAACAGTGTGGCCAGCAGGAGCAGGGAGGTCATTGTGCCCCTGTGCTCAGCACTGGTTAGGCCACACCTTGAGTCCTGTGTCCAGTTCTGGGCCCCTCAGGTTAGGAAAGAGGTTGAGCTGCTGGAAGGTGTCCAGAGAAGGGCAACAAAGCTGGGGAGGGGTCTGGAGCACAGCCCTGGGAGGAGAGGCTGAGGGAGCTGGGGTTGCTTAGCCTGCAGAAGAGGAGGCTCAGGGGAGACCTTCTTGCTCTCTGCAACTCCCTGAAGGGAGGCTGTAGCCAGGTGGGGGTTGGGCTCTTCTCCCAGGTAAGCAGCACCAGAACAAGAGGACACAGTCTCAAGCTGTGCCAGGGGAGGTTTAGGCTGGGTGTTAGGAAGAAGTTCTTCCCAGCAAGAGAGATTGGCCATTGGGCTGTGCTGCCCAGGGAGGTGGTGGAGTCCCCATCCCTGGAGGTGTTTAGGAAGAGCCTGGATGGGGTGCTTGGTGCCATGGTTGAGTTGATCAGATGGTGCTGGGGGATAGGTTGGACTGGATGATCTCAAAGGTCTTTTCCAACCTGGTTAATTCTATTCTATTCTATTCCTTATTATTCTACTTCAGGCTCAGCCTCATCCTAACTATGTGCTAATTTCTAGCAAGAAGGGGTAAAAAATGACAAAAAGACTGCGAAGAGAGAAGGGAGGGGGAGAGGGGAATAACCATCCCACCTTTCTCCTGCTAGTTTCTTTTGGTTGTGGTTTTAAAAGCAGCTGGAAGAAGAAAGCAGTAGCCCCAGGAGAGATGGACTAGCATCCTGGGAGAGCTGATCTAGCATCCCAGGAGGGATGGTGAAGTCTCCATCTCTGGACACATTCAAAACCCTCCTGGGTAGTTTCCTGTGATCTTCTTTAGGTGAACCTGCCTTGGAAGGGGAGCTGGACTCGATCTCCAGAGGTCTCTACCAAGCCCTTCCATTCTGTGATTCTGTTAAGAGCTGGACCAGTATCCTGAAAGAGATGGATGAGCATTCCAGGCACAGATAGGATGAGCATGGAGGAATGTCCAGGGTTCTACCCCTACCTATCCCCTTCCCAGGTGGGACACCCATCCACACATGGAGAAGGGTGAAGGTGGTGCTTGGTGGTCAAAGAGGCATCCAAACTCCCACCATGCAGGAACCCAAAGCCTCTTGCAGAGAGTCATAGAATTGTCAAGGTTGGAAGGGACCTCAAGGCTCAGCCATTCCCAACCCCTGCCATGGGCAGGGACACCTCACACTGCAGCAGGTTGCTCACAGCCACATCCAGCCTGGCTGCAAACACCTCCAGGCAGGAGGCTGCCACCACCTCCCTGGGCAGCCTGTGCCAGGCTCTCACCACCCTCATGGGCTACAACTTCTTCCTCACAGCCAATCTCAATCTCCCCACTTCTAGTTTTGCTCCGTCCCCCCCAGTCCTATCACTCCCTGACACCCTCAAAAGTCCCTCCCCAGCTTTCCTGTAGCCCCCTTCAGATCCTGGAAGGCCACAATGAGGTCTCCTGGGAGCCTTCTCCTCTCCAGACTGAGCAGCCCCAACTCTCTCAGTCTGTCTCCCTACAGAGCAGCTCCAGCCCTCTGCTCATCCTTGTGGCCCTGCTCTGGACACCTTCCAGCCCCTCCAGATCCTTCTTGTACTAGGGGCTCCAGAGCTGGCCCCAGAGCTGCAGCTGTGGTCTCAGCAGAGTGGAGCAGAGGGGCAGAATCCCTTCCCTGCCCTGCTGGCCACACTTCTCTTGCTGCAGCCCAGGCTCTGCTTGGCTCTCTGGGCTGCAAGTGCTCCCTGCTGGCTCCTGGGGAGCTTCTCCTCCCCCAGCACCCCAAGGCCTTTCCTTCGGGGCTGCTCTCAGGCAGAGCCAAACCCTGGCCAGCTGCAGCTCCCTGAGGCAGAGGCGCCGCGGCGGAGGCAGCAGCCGGCGGTGGGTGAGCGCGCATGACCTCACCCCTCAGACACGCAGCGCTGCCGCCAGACCGGAGCAGAGCACAGCTCCTGCCACCGCAGCTGTGGCAGAGGGGAGACAAAACCCCAGCGGGCATCTTCCCCTCTCCCTCCCCAAAGCAGTCTTCAGCTTCTAGCTCCTGATCCAAGCAGGGAAAACACCCCCACCACCTCCCAGCTCTTTTTTGCCAGGATCCCAGCTCTTTCCAAGGGTATTTTTAGCCTTGCTGCTGGAAGACCACCAAGGAAGGTCCCGAGGATGCCGTGCTCACCCGGGAGCAGGGACGAGGAGCACAGGCCCTGCTCTGCTCTGGAGGCAGGGAGCTGACAAGCACATCATCTGGTCTCCGGCTGCCCCCAGGCAGGATCATTCCTGCCAGATCTCTCCCTAATCCAAGCTTTAAGACCTCCAAAGAAGGAGGAGGCCTCCACAAGCCCTCAGGACATCGAAGGTTCCCCCTCTCCCCCCTTTGCCTTTCTTATCTTGCAGAGTTTCCCCCTCCTGTTTAATCCCAGTATTTCTTGCAGCTGCCTACACCAAGGAGCTTTTGTGCTGCTTGCTGGAGTTTTCCTGCTTCTCCTGCAGCCTTTTCCTGACACAAAGGGCAGCCCCTGTGTCCCTCCATAGCTTCTTCTGATCTCCCCTGACCTCTCCCCATTCAGGGCCAGCCCCTTCCCCACCGCACCCTGAATGCAATCCAATTAGCTCTCCTAATCCTCCACACCGGCCTGGGGATGGGCTTAAAGGCCTCTGGGCTCCAGGAGTGAGAGAGCGAAGCCCTGCTTCCCTGCTTTGCACACCCCTTCGGGCTCCCTCACACTCACCCTGGGGTCCTCACACGCCTCTGAAGGTTCCTGCTCGCCCCTTGGGGTCCCCCTGCAGTGCTGGGGCCAGCTCTGGAGTCCTCAGCACAGACATGGACCTGTTGGAGTGGGGCCAAGGGAGGCCACAGCAATGATGGGAGGGCTGGAAGCCCTCTGCCCCAAGGACAGGCTGAAGGAGTTGGGGGAGGCTCCAGGGAGACCTTCTGGTGGCCTTTCAGGACTTGAAGGGGCTGATAAGAAAGCTGGGGACAGACTTCTGAGGAGGGCCTGTTGGGACAGGACAAGGGGGGATGGTTTGAAACTGCAAGAGGGAGATTCAGATTAGAGAGAAGGGAGACATTTTCTCCACTGAGGGTGGTGAGACCCTGGCCCAGGCTGCCCAGACAGGTGGCAGAAGCTCCATCCCTGGAACCATTCCAGGTCAGGTTGTTTGGGGCTGTGAGCAACCTGCTCCAGTTGCAGATGTCCCTGCTGCCTGCAGGGGGTTGGACTGGATGACCTTTAGGGGTCCCTTACCACCCAAACCAACCTCTGAGTCTGCCACAGTAAGAGGTCCAAGGCCCTTCCCATCACCAGCCACTCTGCATCCCACTTCTCAAAGACTGCCACAGCCTCTTTGCTCCCTCAGCAAGACCACCATCCCCTGAGCACATGAGGCCATTCCCCTGCAGTCAAGGATGCCTGGAAGCAGCTGGCCAGGACAGGAAGATGAGGATATTGCACCAAGTATAACAACAAGAACCCTCTGGAGAGCAACAAATTCCCACACAGAAGCATATCCTGACCAAGAGGGTAGGAGAGCTCTGCAGAGGGACCTTGCCAGGCTGCACAGATGGGCAGAGTCCAAGGGCAGGAGACTGAACACATCCAAGTGCCAGGGGCAGCACATTGGCCACAGCAACCCCAGGCAGAGCTACAGGCTGGGGGCAGAGTGGCTGAGAGCAGCCAGGCAGAGAGGGACCTGGGGGTGCTGGTTGATGGTAGGCTGAACATGAGCCTGCAGTGTGCCCAGGGGGCCAAGAAGGCCAATGGCATCCTGGCCTGCATCAGGAACAGTGTGGCCAGCAGGAGCAGGGAGGTCATTGTGCCCCTGGACTCAGCACTGGTTAGGCCACACCTTGAGTCCTGTGTCCAGCTCTGGGCTCCTCAGTTTAGGAAGGAGGTTGAGCTGCTGGAAGGTGTCCAGAGAAGGGCAACAAAGCTGGGGAGGGGTCTGGAGCACAGCCCTGTGAGGAGAGGCTGAGGGAGCTGGGGTTGCTTAGCCTGCAGAAGAGGAGGCTCAGGGGAGACCTTCTTGCTCTCTGCAACTCCCTGAAGGGAGGTTGTAGCCAGGTGGGGGTTGGTCTCTTCTCCCAGGCAGCCAGCACCAGAACAAGAGGACACAGTCTCAAGCTGTGCCAGGGGAGGTTTAGGCAGGAGGTGAGGAGAAAGTTCTTTCCAGCAAGAGAGATTGGCCCTTGGGATGTGCTGCCCAGGGAGGTGGTGGAGTCCCCATCCCTGGAGGTGTTTAGGAAGAGCCTGGATGGGGTGCTTGGTGCCATGGTTGAGTTGATCAGATGGTGCTGGGGGATAGGTTGGACTGGATGATCTGAGGTCTCTTCCAACCTGGTTAATTCTACTCTATTCTAAGAGGGAAATGGAGCCCAAACCCTACCAGGTCCTCCTGGTGGCACCCAGGCAGCCTTTGCTGAACCTGCTTCAGAACCCTGCACCCAGCCTGTTCCAAGGGGAAAGAATCTCCTACTCACCCCACCAAACTGCTTGCACCCCCAAGCCTTGCTTCTACCATGAGCCAGCCTCAGACACATCCCCAGAGCACATCCCCAGAGCACATCCCCTTGCAGCTGCACCTCCGAATTCCTGCAAGATATTTGCCTTGGCAACCTGACTGGGAGGTTTTCAGGGGCTGGGAGCCCCTCCTCAGCCCTCTGCCCACCCAGGGTTCAACAGGCAAGCTTGGGAAATGAAACTGTAAAGCTGAACAGGAAAAAAAAGAAAGAAAGAAAAAAAGAAGAAGAAGAAGGAATAAATGAGCCAGAAAGTGGAAGCCGACGGCGGGCGGAGGGGAGACGCTGAACTGCAAGTGAAACAAGGTCAGGGAGATTTATACTGACAGCCTTGGAAGGCTTCCAGCCCCTACTGTCAGCAGCAGAGGCTTGGAAAAGAGGAGGGAAAAAGTTGCTCTCCTTCTAGGAACCTTGCAGAGAAAGCTCTGCTGGCTTGGCTGGGTCCTGCCATCTGGGAGGCAACAAACAACCCCCCCCTAAAACACCTTCTCCTTCTACCTGCAGTGCAACCTGGAGCCCTGCTGTGGAACTCTGGGTCAGCAGCACCACAGAGGAGTGCAGACATTCAGCATCACCTCAGTTTAAACCAGACAGCTGCCCCCAGCCACCCCAGAGAATCACAGAGGGCCAGGGGGCAGGAAGGGACCTCGAGAGATCACCCAGTCCACCCCCCCTGCCAGAGCAGGTCACCCAGAGCAGGGCACACAGGAACACATCCAGGTGGGTTTTGAATGTCTCCAGAGAGGGAGACTCCACAACCCCCCTGGGCAGCCTGCTCCAGGGCTCTGTCACCCTCACAGGGAAAAGGTTTTGCCTCCTGTTTCCATGGAGCTTCCTCTGCCTCAGCTTCCACCACTGCCCCTTGTGCTGGCACTGGGCATCCCCCAGCAGAGCCTGGCTCCAGCCTCTGGGCACTGCCCCTGCACAGCTTTAGCAACAGCAATGAGGTCACCCTCAGGCTCCTCCCCTCCAAGCTAGAGACCCCCAGCTCTCCCAGGCTCTCATAAGGAAGCTCTTCCACTCCCTTCAGCATCTTTGTGGCACCAGACACCTGGGTGAGGGGTTCCTCGCCACGATGGGCAGAAACCTATTGAACTGCTGCTCCCCAAACCCCAGAGGCTGCTTGAACACTGATATATTTCCAGGAGAAACACATGTTCCATGGCCTTGGCCATTAAATCCTCTCCATGCCTGTTACAGGAAGGATCTGGAGGTGCTGGAAGGTGTCCAGAGCAGGGCCTGAGGATGAGCAGAGGGCTGGAGCTGCTCTGCTATGGAGACAGACTGAGAGAGTTGGGGCTGTGCAGTCTGGAGAGGGGAAGGCTCTGAGGAGACCTAATTGTGGCCTTCCAGGATCTGAAGGGGGCTACAAGAAAGCTGGGGAGGGACTTTTGAGGGTGTCAGGGAGGGATAGGACTGGGGGGGATGGAGCAAAACTAGAAGTGGGGAGCTGGAGATTGGCTGTGAGGAAGAAGTTGTTCCCCAGGAGGGTGGTGAGAGCCTGGCACAGGTTGCCCAGGGAGGGCTGGGGCTGGCTGAGCCTTGAGGTCCCTTCCAGCCCTGACAGTTCTGTGAAGCTATGCTTGCAGCACCCACCACCAGGGAGGCACAATGCTGCTGGCACCATCACCTGTATCTCACCAGCATTGGTTCACCTCTGGGGCTCAGTGTGGGAGGTGAGCTGTCACTGCCAAAATACACACCCACTGCATCCATCCATCCATCCATCCAACCATCCACCCATCAATCTCTCCAGTCCATCCTACCAGGATGCTGAAGGGACTGGAGCACTGCCCTGTGAGGAGAGGCTGAGAGCCCTGGGGCTGTTCAGTCTGGAGAGGAGAAGACTGAGAGGGGATTTAGTAAATGTCTATCAATATCTGAGGGCTGGGTGGCAAGAGGAGGGGACAGGCTCTGCTCAGCTGCACCCTGTGAGAGGACAACAGGCAAGGGATAGAAACTACAGCACAGGAGGTTCCACCTCTGGACATGTTCAAGAGGGGATTGGATGTGGCACTTGGTGCCATGGTTTAGTAGTCAGGAGGTCTTGGGTGACAGGTTGGATCACCTTAGAGGTCTCTTCCAACCTTATTGATTCTATGGTTCTATACCTCAACATGAGAAGGAACTTCTCCACTGTGAGGGTCACAGAGCCCTGGAGCAGGCTGCCCAGAGAGGTTGTGGAGTCTCCTTCCCTGGAGACTTTCCAGACCCATCTGGATGTGTTCCTGTGTGCCCTGTGCTGGACTCTATGGTCCTGCTCTGGCAGGGAGGGTTGGACTCAATCATCTTTGGAGGTCCCTTCCAATCCCTAACATCCTTGGTTGGACTTGGTGATCCTGAGGGTCTTTTCCAACCTGAATGTCTCTGTGTGTGACCCTGTGATCCATCCATCCCCCCACCCACCCACCCATCCCCCTATCCCCTGCCTGCTCTCTTGCCATCCCCATCCCCTCCCTCTATTGACAGCCCAACACAAACTAGGTTAGCTCTGCCCAGCATCCTCCCAGATGGGCCTTGCCCTCTCCACGCATTGACCATCTTATTAATTGTTAATCATCCTCTTGCTAGAATTAAGCTTATTGGTGTGTAAACCCCAAATCTACACACATGGAATTTTTGTGGTGCCTCTTCAGCCGAGCTGCTGAGCGCTCCCCAGGCCCCCTGGGCCTTGCTCATCCCCTCAGCCGATGGTTATCGTTCTGGCATGACCCTGGAAAGCCTTCAAGCACTTTAAAGTGAATCCCATGGAGCCCCAGCTCCTTTTTTCTCCCCTCCCCCCCCAGCACTTTCAGCTCAAGATGGGGACAATTAATTTTTCATGGGTGTGGGGCCAGAAGCACCTCAAGGAGAAAGGCATTTCAAGCCTGGGGGAGCACAGTTGGCTTATTGCTTTTGGTTGGACCTGATGGCCTTAAAGGTCTTGGGGGTTGGAACTGGATGGTAGAATAGAATAGAATAGAATAGAATAGAATAGAATAGAATAGAATAGAATAGAATAGAATAGAATAGAATAGAATAGAATAGAATAGAATAGAATAGAATAGACCAGACCAGACCAGACCAGACCAGACCAGGTTGGAAAAGACCTTTGAGATCATCCAGCCCAACCTATCACCCAGCACCATCTGATCAACTCAACCATGGCACCAAGCACCCCATCCAGGCTCTTCCTAAACACCTCCAGGGATGGGGACTCCACCACCTCCCTGGGCAGCACATTCCAACCACAATGATTCTGTGATCCTTCCTCTAGCCCCCTCCAAGCACTGGCAGGCTGCTATTAGGTCTCCCTGGATCCTTCAGGTAGTTGTAGAGAGCAATAAGATCTCCCCCGAGCCTCCTCTTCTCCAGCCTGCACAACCCCAGCTCCCTCAGCCTGTCCTTGGGGCAGAGGTGAAGATGCTTTGCAGGATGCATGAGGTCTGATGGGGCTGGGAGGGGAAGAACCAGGGTGGGGGTGTGACGGGGTGGGGGGAGGAAGATTGATGGTGCTCAGATGCTCAGAGGTCTGGAGCCTCCATGGCTTTTATTTTCAGCTTTCCAAGCCCTGGCTCTGCAAAAGCATCTTAATTACTGCTCTTCAGCTCTCAAAATGAAACCCAGATGCTCTCCCTTCACAGGGATCCAACAATTTCGTTTGGGGCTTGGGGGGTGGGGGCAGAGGAGCTGCTCAAGAGGTACATCATAGAAAGGAAAACATGGAAATTATTATTATTATTATTATTATTAAGAGCCATTATGTCAGAGCTATGCATGGTGGCCCCATGCCAGCACATGCTGCCCCCACCCCCTCCCCCCCAGCATGGCTTTCACCCCTGAGCTCAGCTTCTTGCCATGCACCTTTCTCCAACCATAAATTCCATCACCCTTCCACCCCCCCAGCCCCAGAACGTTCTCTTTTCACTGGCAGCTCCTGAGCTGGCTCTTTGATGAACTGATGTCTGTAAGGACTTGGGTACAGCTGGCATTTTCTATCAGGCAGAGCTGGCACGGCTGGGTGGAGAAAAGAAGGGAGAAAAGGGGGTTTGGGGGTAAGTAAAACACAGCCCTGAAACTTTCTTGATCATCTGGGGCTGCAGCAGGTCCCACATGCCAGTGGAATATTGGCTCCTCAGCCTATTTTCCCCTGCTCCATGGATGAAGAGCCATAAAGACACGTGAACTCAAGCTTCCAAGCTTCTGCTCACCCAGAAAAAGGGAGGGAGGGAGAGGAGAATAAACCCTTGGCAAGGTAAGAGGAACCCTGTTCCCTTTACCTCTGCTCAGCCCAAAGAGAGAGGTCCCCTTTGCCAGGGCCTCCACCTGATGGAGATGGAGGAACAGAGAATCTGGCTGGGAACAGTTCTAATTTCTCTCCTCTTTTTCAGCACATTTTTTAGAGTCCAAACTCCACCAAATCTATCAATAATCTTAATAACAATAAGGAAAAGACCTTAAGATCATCAAGACCAACCATAACCTAACATCCAGATACTAGGAAGAAGTTGTTCCCCAGGAGGGTGGTGAGAGCCTGGCACAGGCTGCCCAGGGAGGTGGTGGCAGCCTCCTGCCTGGAGGTGTTTGCAGCCAGGCTGGAGGTGGCTGTGAGCAACCTGCTGTGGTGTGAGGTGTCCCTGCCCATGGCAGGGGGTTGGAGCTGGCTGAGCCTTGAGGTCCCTTCCAACCCTAACAAATCTGGGATTCCATGATCCCTGCTGGGCTGTGTGTTCTGGGATGTTGTGGATGCCTCCCTCCTTGGAGGTGTTTAAGGCCAGGCTGGATGAAGCCTTGGGTGACCTGGGCTAGTGGTAGGAGCTCCTGCCTGTAACAGGAGGGTTGGAACCAGGTGATCTGTGAGGTCCCTTCCAACCTACACCATTCTGTGAATCTATGAATCTCCCTGCACACAACTATTGGACCATAAAATAAGGGGGTCTCACAGGTTGGCTTATGCAAAGGGAGCTTCCCAAGGGGATGGTGGAGCTGAGATGGAGTCCTTGAATCATAGAATCAGAATCAATAAGGTTGGAAAAGACCTCAGAGTCCACCAAGTCCAACCTGTCACCCAACACCTCATGACTGCTAAACCATGGCTCCAACTGCCTCATCCAATCCTTCTTTGAACACCTCCAGGGATGGGGACTCCACCACCTCCCTGGGCAGCACATCCCAATGGCTAACAACTCTCTCTGGGAAGAACTTTCTCCTCACCTCCTGCCTAAACCTCCCCTGGCACAGCTTGAGACTGTGTCCTCTTGTTCTGGTGCTGGGTGCCTGGGAGAAGAGACCAACCCCCACCTGGCTACAACCTCCTTGCAGGGAGTTGCAGAGAGCAAGAAGGTCTCCCCTGAGCCTCCTCTTCTGCAGGCTAAGCAACCCCAGCTCCCTCAGCCTCTCCTCCCAGGGCTGTGCTCCAGACCCCTCCCCAGCTTTGTTGCCCTTCTCTGGACACCTTCCAGCAGCTCAACCTCTTTCCTAACCTGAGGAGCCCAGAACTGGACACAGAATACATAGAATACATAGAATAAACCAGGTTGGAAGAGACCTTCAAGATCATCGCGTCCAACCCATCAACCAATCAAACACCGCCCAAGCAACTAACCCACAGCACCAAGTACCCTGTCAAGTCTTCTCCTAAAAACCTCCAGTGATGGTGACTCCACCACCTCCCCAGGCAGCCCATTCCAATGTGCAATCACTCTTTCTGTATAGAACTTTTTTCTAACATCCAGCCTGAATCTCCCCTGGCGCAGCCTGAGACTGTGTCCTCTTGTTCTGGTACTGACTCAAGGTGTGGCCTAACCAGTGCAGTGTACAGGGGCAGAATGACCTCCCTGCTCCTGCTGGCCACACTGTTCCTGATGCAGGCCAGGATGCCATTGGCCTTCTTGGCCACCTGGGCACACTGCAGGCTCATGTTCAGCCTACCATTGACCAGCACCCCCAGGTCCCTCTCTGCCTGGCTGCTCTCAGCCCCTCTGCCCCCAGCCTGTAGCTCTGCCTGGGGTTGCTGTGGCCAAAGTGCAGCCCCTGGCACTTGGACTTGCTGAATGCCATCCTGTTGGCCTCTGCCCATTGGTCCAGCCTGGCAAGGTCACTCTGCAGAGTCCTTCTGCCCTCTAACAGATCCACTCCTGCCCCAAACTTGGTGTCATCAACCACCTTCTCTCTCTCTCTCACACACACACAGAGCCTCCCCACCAAGCAGTGGATGAATGCATTTCTTTTTCACATATCTATACATTCATTATATTATTATCCTGAGAAGAGCAAGTTTGGCTTTCTCTGGAGGGAGGCAACTGCTCTGAGTGCCCATGTGGATGGACATGGTACAGCTCTCTGCCCAAATACTGCTCATGGTGGCAAAGGCCTGTGGGGATAGGACAAGGGGCCATGGCTTCAGACTAGAGAAGAGCAGATCTAGACTGGATGTTAGGAGCAGGTTCTTTGCTGTGAGGGTGGTGGAACACTGGAACAGGTTGCCCAGGGAGGTGGTGCTGATGGCAAAAAAGCTCCATCCCAGAGCAAAGGCTGATCATGGAATCCCAGAATGGTTTGGGTTGGAAGGGACCTGTCAAGGTCATTTAATCCAACCTCCTTCGAAGCAAGCAGAGACATCCCCAGCTGGATCAGTGTGCTCAGAGCCCCATCAAGCTTGATCTTGAGTGTCTCCAAAGGGAGGGCCTCTGCCACCTTCCTGAGCAACCTCCTCCAGTGTTTCAAAAGACAACTTTTATCCCCCTGTGGATGGTGGATATCATTTCTTACTGCAAACAGTCACTGGTTGATGATGCCTCATGTCTCACCTCTGCTATGAGGACAGGCTGAGGGAGCTGGGGAGAAGAGAAGGCTCCAGGGAGACCTCATAGCAGCCTTCCAGTACTTGAAGGGGACTACAAAAAGGCTGCAGAGGGACTGTGTGCAAAAGCCTGCAGAGATAGGATGAGGGACAGTGGTTTGAAACTGGAAGAGAGGAGACTTAGATTGGATGTTAGGAACAAGTTCTGCACCATGAGGGTGGTGGAACACTGCAACAGGTTGCCCAGGGAGCTGGTTGAGGCCCCATCCCTGGAGATATTCCAGGTGAGGCTGGACGAGGCTGTGTTCTACCTGACCTAGTGGAGGATGCCCCTGCTGACTGCAGGGGGTTGGACTGGATGAGCTTTGGAGATCCCTTCCAACCCAACCCATTCCATGATATCTAAGTGAAGCTGTTTTAATCATCCCTTCATTAGGTTCCTCTGCCATGAGCAGAGAGCCCCTGTGCAGCACGTCCACTGCAGAGCAAAAAAGAGCCTGGGAAAGGGGGAGAGCAGCATCCCCCAAACCCTCAGGGATGGGCAGGCAAACAGAAGCATTAAACACACCCCCCAACCCTCCCCCCCGAAATTTATCCACTGAAAAAGGATAAATCTCAGGAGGCAGTAGCAGAGCACAGCTACAACAAAATCCCAACTGTTGCCACGTTACCCTCACGCTGCAGCCAAAAAGAGAGGAGGGGGGAGGGGAGAAGCCATAAAATCACTCACTTGCTTTTACAGCCATGGAGCTTGACTCCCAAACTGGCCCAAAAGGGGGAAAAAAAAGTCTTCTTTGATGAGAATCCAGAGTATTTTGGCATGCAGGAGCCAGAGTCCCTCCTCTGCTCCGCGCTCAAGGCTTCCTCAGCGGTGCAGGGAGGAACAGGAGCGGCGCTGCAAGCTGCAAGCCAGGGAGCTCTGCTGCTCCCAGGAGTGGGGTTTCAGCTCCCAGGGAGAGGAAGGAGGGGGTGGGGTGGAAGGTGAGTATCCACCTGGGAATAATTTGCCCTCAGTCAGCACTGATGCCCTTAAAGGTGCTGGTCCCAGTGAGGAGGGAATAAGTGTGGGGATGGAGTACCCTGATTTTTCTCCTGGGAAGATTATGTGGCCCAGCCTGGTGCAGCCTTTGAATTCTCTCCTGCAGCAATAGAGCTGTAAAATAGAGATGCATTTGCTCTGGCACAGGTCAGAGACCTGTAAGCAGTGGGTGCTGAGGCAGCTGTGGGACCCTTTACGCAGAATCAGATCATCCCAGCATGGTGAGGGTTGAAAGGGACCTCTGGGCATCCTCTAGTCCAACTATCCTGCTAAAGCAGGGCCACCCACAGCAGCTTGCCCAGGATCACCATGTCCAGGCAGGTTTGGAATCTCTTCAGAGATTCCACAGCCTCTCTGGACAGCCTGCTCCAGGGCTCCAGCACCCTCACAGCAAAGAAGTTTTTCCTCCTGTTCAGGTGAAACCTCCTGGGCTCCGCTTTGTGCCCACTGCTCCTTGTCTTGCTGCAGGGCACCACTGAAAAGAGTCTGGCTCCATCCTCTTGCCCCCCACCCTTTAGCTCTTGCTGAGCATCCATCAGATCCCCTCTTAGGCTCCTCCTCCCCAGGTTAAGCAGCCCCAGGTCTCCCAGCCTCTTCTCCCAAGAGAGAGATGCTCCAGCCCTCTCAAGTTCCATCAAGGCTGGTGCCACAAAGCCCATTTTCAACACCACAAACAGCTTTTTCCACAGGCAGAATGGTTTTGACCCCCACCCCTCAGATACTGATAGGCAGTGATCAGATCTCCTCTCAGCCTTCTCCTCTCCAGGCTAAACAGCCCCAGGGCTCTCAGTCTCTCTTCACA
The DNA here is from genome assembly GCF_014839835.1 of Dryobates pubescens. Taxonomy (NCBI): domain Eukaryota; kingdom Metazoa; phylum Chordata; class Aves; order Piciformes; family Picidae; genus Dryobates; species Dryobates pubescens. The sequence continues at coordinate 12,781,065 of NC_071641.1, forward strand.
GGGGAGATGCTCAAGTCCCCTATGCATCCTCCTGGTTCTCTGTTGGACTCTCTCCAGCAGGTCTCTGTCTCTCTTGAACTGTGGAGCTCAAAACTAGGCACAGCATCCCAGGTGTGGTCTCACCAGGATAGAGTAGAGGGAGAGAAGAACCTCCCTAGACCTCATTTCCACAGGGATCCCCCAAGGAAGTGAGGTGCAGGCCCAGGATGGACACAGAGATGCTACACCATCTGCTACATGGGTGGATGCTGCAGCATCAGGCCAGTGTAGCAGGAAACCAGCCAGGGATGTGCATTTCCAGCTTGCAAATCAATCCCTTGGGACTGCTGCCTGGGATTTCAATATTGACTTATCTGCCCTCAGATGAACTCGGATCCCCTTGGCTGCAGTGTGCCCAGAAGCACCAGGGAGGGGATTGTCCTTCTGTATGCAGCACTGGGGAGGCCAGGCCTTGAGTATTGGGGTCAGTTTTGGGGTCCTCATTGCAAGGCACTGAGATGCTGAAGTGGATCCAGAGAAAAGCAATGAAGCTGGTCAGGGGTCAAGGGTGTAGAGCACAGGGTGTTGTGAGGAGCAGCTGTAGGAACTGGGGTTGTTGTCTGGAGAAAAAGGGGCTGAGGGGAAACCTTCTGGCTCTCTGCAGCTGATGGAGAGGAGGTTGGATTGAGGTGGGGGTCAGCCTCTTCTTAGTTACAATGGTTAGGAAAAGAAGAAATGGCCTCAGGTTGCACCAGGGGAGGTTCAGGTTGAATATTAGAAGAAACTCCTTCCCTGAAAGGGTTCTCAAGCACTGGCAGAGGCTCCCCAGGGAGGTGGTGGAATCCCCAGCCCTGGAGGTGTTCCAGAGCTGCAGGGATGTGGTGCTGAGGGACATCATTTAGCACCAGGCTTGGCAGAGTTGGAGAATGGTTGGCTCAGTGAGCTTCAAGGTCTCTTCCAACAGAAATGATTCTCTGATTCTATTACTGTGCTCCAAGTTCTGAACAAGAGGAGAGCAAGAGCAGAGAAACAGGAGTCTAAGGCAGCTAACCAAGGGTCAGAAACCTGCAGAAAAATGAGTGTGCATGAAAAATCACTGGAATCCATCACTGGGGGCTCCCTTCCATGGGCTGAGCAGAGCTGAGCAAAGCTGAGCTAAAGAGAAGCAATCAAGAGGTGCAAATAAAGAAGTCTTGTTTGACTCCCTGAACCTCAAGCTCAGTGATTTCCAGGGAAAAGAGGCAACCAGCAAACCCAGGCAATGGAAAATAGCTTCATATATACAGTTATATATACACATACAGAACCACCTTTGAGTTTCTCTTTCCATCAGCATTTGTGTCCGCAGACCCCCTTGTTGGTTCCTGCTCTGCTGCTCCTGGTAGAGAGCATACAGAATACAGAACACAGAATTAACCAGGCTGGAAAAGTGCTCAGAGATCATCCAGTCCAACCTATCCCCCAGCACCATCTGATCAACTCAACCATGGCACCAAGCACCCCATCCAGGCTCTTCCTGAACACCTCCAGGGATGGGGACTCCACCACCTCCCTGGGCAGCACATCCCAATGGCCAATCTCTCTTGCTGGGAAGAACTTCTTCCTAACAACCAGCCTAAACCTCCCCTGGCACAGCTTGAGACTGTGTCCTCTTGTTCTGGTGCTGGCTGCCTGGGAGAAGAGACCAACCCCCACCTGGCTACAGCCTCCCTGCAGGGAGTTGCAGAGAGCAAGAAGGTCTCCCCTGAGCCTCCTCTTCTGCAGGCTGAGCAACCCCAGCTCCCTCAGCCTCTCCTCCCAGGGCTGTGCTCCAGACCCCTCCCCAGCTTTGTTGCCCTTCTCTGGACACCTTCCAGCAGCTCAACCTCTTTCCTAACCTGAGGGGCCCAGAACTGGACACAGGACTCAAGGTGTGGCCTAACCAGTGCTGAGTCCAGGGGCACAATGACCTCCCTGCTCCTGCTGGCCACACTGTTCCTGATGCAGGCCAGGATGCCATTGGCTCTCTTGGCTGCCTGGGCACACTGCTGGCTCATGTTCAGCCTACTGTGGCTGTCAACCAGTACCCTGTGTTCAGAGAAGGGCAACAAAGCTGGGGAGGGGTCTGGAGCACAGCCCTGTGAGGAGAGGCTGAGGGAGCTGGGGTTGCTTAGCCTGCAGAAGAGGAGGCTCAGGGGAGACCTTCTTGCTCTCTGCAACTCCCTGAAGGGAGGCTGTAGCCAGGTGAGGGTTGGTCTCTTCTCCCAGGCAGCCAGCAGCAGAACAAGAGGACACAGTCTCAAGCTGTGCCAGGGGAGGTTTAGGCTGGAAGTGAGGAGAAAGTTCCTCCCAGAGAGAGTTGTTAGCCATTGGGATGTGCTGCCCAGGGAGGTGATGGAGTCCCCATCCCTGGAGGTGTTCAAGAGGGGATTGGATGTGGCACTTGGTGCCATGGTTCAGTAGTCATGAGGTCTTGGGTGACAGGTTGGACTTGGTGTTCTTTGAGGTCATTTCCAACCTTATTGATTCTGATCACAGCCCAGTCAGGCTGGAGGGCAGCTCATTAACCCCAGCCTACTAAGAGCTGCTTTAAAAATCTCTCTTGTATCTCTATTTAATTTTCTATTCTCTACAGACTGTGTACTGTGGAAGCATGTCCCTACACATGCTGTGCATAATACACTCTGCAATGCACTCAGCATGCCCAGTAACCTGCTGGCTTTCCATGATGGAACCACAGCAGCAGTAGATCAGGGAAAAGGAACTGATGGCCACGAGGATGAGCAGAGGGCTGGAGCTGCTCTGTATGGAGACAGACTGAGGGAGTTGGGGCTGTGCAGGCTGGAGGAGAGAAGGCTCTGAGGAGACCTTCTGGTGGCCTTCCAGGATCTGCAGGGAGCTACAGGAAAGCTGGGGAGGGAATTTTGAGGGTGTCAGGGAGTGATAGGACTGGGGGGGATGGAGCAAAACTAGAAGTGGGGAGCTTGAGATTGGATGTGAGGAAGAAGTTGTTCCCCAGGAGGGTGGTGAGAGCCTGGCACAGGCTGCCCAGGGAGGTGGTGGCAGCCTCCTGGCTGGAGGTGTTTGCAGCCAGGCTGGATGTGGCTGTGAGCAACCTGCTGTGGTGTGAGGTGTCCCTGCCCATGGCAGGGGGTTGGAGCTGGCTGAGCCTTGAGGTCCCTTCCAGCCCTGATAGTTCTCTGATGCTATGAAATCAGAGAGCTTCATCAGGGATGATTCTTTCAGATCATCAAGCTAAGCCAGCACTGCCAGGAAGCCTCCTTGGCTGCATGGTGGGGTCCATAGAAGGGTTTGGGGCTTGGGTGTGAAGGCCAGGAGGCCGTGGAGGAGCAGGCTGCTCTCATGGAGAGGGGTGAGAGAGCTGCTGATGTTTTCCCTGAGGTTTGTGGGGGAAGTCAACATTGGGCAGGGGACAGCAGCACAGAAGGGGATTGGTGGTGTTGGAAAAGACCTCTGAGATCAGCACCTGTGGCCATGAGCCCAGCACTGCCAGGAAGCCCCCTTGGCTGCATGGGTGCTCTCTAGAGCTGCCATCCAGCCCCTTCCCTGCTGGAATTCTGTGCTGTGTTGGATTACTGCTGGGTTGGGGGTCTTGTCCCCCTCCAGGAGAGGAAGAATAGTGAAGAATAAAGTTAAATGAAACCAAGCTGCCAACAAGGGCTCCCTGGTGGTGGTGTGGGCACAGGGAGGGTGGCAGGGAGCGGGGAGGCCCTGGCTGGTGTGGCTGGAGGGATGATAGAGAAGGATGGGAAGCACAGAAGCAGGAGCACACGCTCCGGCTGCCCCAGCAGCGGTTTCATCCGCTGCCAGCAGCGAGAGGCACAGGCAGCAGGAATCCAGCTCTGGAGGGGGGAAAGCAAAACACACAAACCCCGGCCAGGCATGCTCCTGGGGGCTGGGGGTGGCTCCTGCAGCAGCTGGCAGGGGCCCAAGGGGACCCCTCGCTCGGTTTGTGACCCTGCCCTGGGGGTGGCTTTGGTTTGCGGTGTGAGTTGTGGCTGTAGGATACCTGCCGGAACGCCTGGGAGCCCGGCTCGGGCAGGGCCCTGCTGGGATAAGGTGCTGCTGAGGCAGTGGGACAGTTGGTGCAGTCGGCTCAGCCACCTGCAAGAGCCTGGGGATGCTACTGGGGATCTCTGTCTCTTTTGTTTCAGTGGAGCACGTGCTTCCCCTCAGCACCTCTCCACTGCTTCTGCCTTCCTGGAGGGGATTCTCCCCCTCTACTCCACTCTGGTCAGACCCCACCTGGAGCATTGTGTCCAGTTCTGGAGCCCCTAGCACAGGAAGGGTCTGGAGGTGCTGGAAGGTGTCCAGAGCAGGGCCATGAGGATGAGCAGAGGGCTGGAGCTGCTCTGCTATGGAGACAGACTGAGAGAGTTGGGGCTGTGCAGGCTGGAGCGGAGAAGGCTCTGAGGAGACCTTCTGGTGGCCTTCCAGTGTCTGAAGGGGGCTACAGGAAAGCTGGGGAGGGAATTTTGAGGGTGTCAGGTAATAGGACTTGAGGGAATGGGAAATAAATAGAAATGGGTGGATTTAAATTGGCTGTGAGGAAGAAGTTGTTCCCCATGAGGGTGGTGAGAGCCTGGCACAGGCTGCCCAGGGAGGTGGTGGCAGCCTCCTGCCTGGCGGTGTTTGCAGCCAGGCTGGAGGTGGCTGTGAGCAACCTGCTGTGGTGTGAGGTGTCCCTGCCCATGGCAGGGGGTTGGGACTGGCTGAGCCTTGAGGTCCCTTCCAGCCCTGATAGTTCTCTGATGCTATGAAATCAGAGAGCTTCATCAGGGATGATTCTTTCAGATCATCAAGCTAAGCCAGCACTGCCAGGAAGCCTCCTTGGCTGCATGGTGGGGTCCATAGAAGGGTTTGGGGCTTGGGTGTGAAGGCCAGGAGGCCGTGGAGGAGCAGGCTGCTCTCATGGAGAGGGGTGAGAGAGCTGCTGATGTTTTCCCTGAGGTTTGTGGGGGAAGTCAACATTGGGCAGGGGACAGCAGCACAGAAGGGGATTGGTGGTGTTGGAAAAGACCTCTGAGATCAGCACCTGTGGCCATGAGCCCAGCACTGCCAGGTCACCACTGAGCCATGGCCCTCAGCACCACAGCTACACTGCTTCTAAATCCCTTGCAGGGATAGGGACTCCCCCCTGCCCTGGGCAGCCTGCTTCAGTGTTTGACAACCCTTTGAGAGAAGGTGTTGTTCCTAATGTCCAACTTCAGCCTCTCCTGCTACAACTTGAGGCCATTTCCTTGCAGGGATGAGGACTCCACCACTGTCCTGGGCAACCTCTTCCAGGTCTTGACCACCCTTTTGTGGAAGCCTTTAGGCTCCATTGCTTTCAGCCCCATCCCCTTCTCTTGCCCCCAGCAGCAACCCTCAGAAGCCCTCCCTAAATAGCTCTGGCTTAATTAGGCAGGGATTTTTAATTGCTTAGGAAATCTCAGCTCCTTTAATCTTTGTAATGAAGGCTGGAGCTTTGCCTCCCCTGGACTGAGGGGCTCAAAGGCTTCTTTCCACTTTCCCACCATCCTAACAACCGATTTGCAGCACAGGGCAACAAAAAACCCCAACAAAACAAAACAACAAAGCCTTGGGGATGGGAATGTGTTTGAACATGAGAAATCTCAACCAAGCTGCATTTAGTTCTTTGTTTCTCCAGGCTGGGAAGGCAGAAACCTCTCTCCCTCTCACAAGAAATTTAACCTGCCTCTGAGTGGCTGCTGGAGAGGCTTCCTCCAGCTTGGAGTTCTCAGTGCAAGGCAGGAGAGAGCCACCATAGAATTCCAGCATGGCAGGGGGTGGGAGAGACCTCTAGAGATCACCCAGTCCAACCCCCTCACACATTTCCTAAAGCACAGACACCCACAGCAGCTTGCCCAGGATCCCCATGGCCAGGTGGGGTTGGGAATCTCACCAGAGGAGGAGATTCCACAACCTCTCTGGGCAGCCTGCTCCAGGACTGCTGCACTCTCACACCAAAGAAGAGCCCAGGGTGGGTGTCAGTGTGAGGGGAGCAGCAGGGACATGGGGGACAGCTCCCCCAGGGATGCTGAGGGACCTGGTCCCCAACACTTCTCCTGCCCCCCTGCAATTCTTCCACTGTGACTGCTGCAGCAAATGGACTTTCCCTGCAAGTTCAGCTCATGATTTCACTCCTTCCCTTCGTCCCAACCAGCCATGGTTGCACCATGAAGCCTTGCTAAGACATTTGGCTGTGCACTTCCATCCTGACCTGGGGGATTTATTACCTATACTGGACAGAGTACTTTGCATACTGTATACATTGTGTAGTCCATACTGCAGTCCAACAAAGCAGGGCACCCACAGCAGCTTCCCAGGAGCACAGTGGCCAGGTGGGGGTTGGAGTCTCTCCAGAGCAGGAGGCTCCACAACCTCTCTGGGCAGCCTGCTCCAGGGCTCCAGCAGCCTCACAGCAAAGAAGTTATTCCTGATGCTCAGATGGAAGCTCCTGGGTTCCAGTTTGTGCTCACTGCCCCTTGTCCTGTCACTGGGCACCAGTGCAAAGGGTCTGGCCCCATCCTCTTGTCCCCCACCCTTTAGTTATTGATCAGCCTTGATCAGATCCCCTCTCAGGCTGCTCTTCTCCAGGGCTCTCAGCTTTCCCTCCTCAGAGATGCTCCAAGCCCCTCAGCATCCTTGTGGAGTCCTCTGGCCCCTACTCATCAGTTTCTGTCTCTCTTCAACTGGGGAGAGCAGAACTGGGCCCAGCACTCCAGATGTGGCCTCTCTAGGGCAGAGTAGAGGGACAGGAGAACCTCCTTAGCCCTGATGGCCACACTCTTCTGAGTGCAGCCCAGGATCCCAGTGGCCTTCCTGGCCATGAGGGCACATTGCTGGCTCATGATGAGCTGCTTGTCCACCAACAGTCCCAAGTTCTTCTCTGCAGAGCTGCTTTCCAGCAGGTCACCTCCTCACCTGTACTGCTGCAGGGGGTTGCTCCTCCCTGGGTACAGGAGCAGAGAGTGCAACAGCCCTTGTTGAACTTGATCAGGCTCCCCTCCACCCAACTCTCCAAGCCTGTGCAGGTCTCCCTGAGCGACAGCACAGCCTGTCAGGGTGTCACCCACTCCTCCCAGTTGGGGATCACCAGCCAGCTGGTGGAGAGGACACTCAGACACACGGAGGTCTGGCTGCAGCTGCGGCGCGAGCGGCAGCACGGTGCAGCTGTGGGCGCGCAGGGACTGCCGCCGCGGGGCAGAGACGCACGGCGTCCTTCGGGGGGGCTCTGCTCTGCTTTAGGGAGAGAGTCAGGCTGGGCTGAAGAAACCTGGCCCAATAATTCCATGCATCCACCAAACCCAGGCAGTGGCATCCCAGCATTGCAGAGCAGCTTCCCCAGTCCCCATCGCCCCCAGCCCAGCCCCTCGCCGTTCCGCACCTGCCTCCGAGCAGCCAGCGGCAATTTACAAGACTTTTATTGCATCCCAAAGATCCCCCAGGCATTCCCAGGCCCCAGGGCTCGGCCCCTCCCTCCCCACACCCCCTTTTTTGGGCAAACAGTCTTCAGCCTCTCTGTCCCCCCCTGCCCTCCCCAGCAGGGAGGCTCTCGGCGCCCCAGGCCCTACCCAAAGTCCCCGCGGAAGGGGCGGGAGGTGCCGGCCTGGGCTTGCCAGCGGCCCCGCAGCGTGCTCAGCACCTTGCCCTCCAGGCTCTCCAGCTCTGGGAAGCCCAACTGGTTGAGGACCTCGTAGATGCCAGCCACTGCAGCCACCTGAAAAAGAGAGGGACAAGACTGAATTCCTCCTCCCCCGGCCCCAGCTCTGTCCTCCTCCTGGGTAAAGGTTTTAGACTCAGAGAATTGTTTGGGTTGGAGGAGACCTTCCAGGTCATCGAACCATGGAACTGTCAGGGCTGGAAGGGACCTCAAGGCTCAGCCAGCTCCAACCCCCTGCCATGGCCAGGGACACCTCACACCACAGCAGGTTGCTCACAGCCACCTCCAGCCTGGCTGCAAACACCTCCAGGCAGGAGGCTGCCACCACCTCCCTGGGCAGCCTGTGCCAGGCTCTCACCACCCTCCTGGGGAACAACTTCTTCCTCACCTCCAATCTGAATCTCCCCACTTCTAGTTTTGCTCCATCCCCCCAGTCCTATCACTCCCTGACACCCTCAAGAGTCCCTCCCCAGCTTCCTTGTAGCCCCCTTCATTTACTGGAAGGCCACAAGAAGGTCTCCTCAGAGCCTTCATCCGAGTCCAGCTGTCATCCCAGCACTGCCAGGTCACCAAACATAGAACCATAGAATGGCTCAGGTTGAAAGGGACCTCAGGGATCATCCACTCCAACCCTACTGCCACGGGGGCAGACACCTCTCAGCTAGACACAGTTGTCCAAGACCTCATCCAACCTGGCCTTGAAGACCTCCAGGGAAGAAGCATCCACAACCTCCCTGGGCAACCTATTCCAGAGTGCCACCACCCTCCTACTGAAGAACTTCTTCATCAGATCCAGTCTAAACCTTCTCTCCCTCAGCTTGTTCCTCAGCACATCTACACAGCTTCTAAATCTAGGGCTGGAGGCTTCACCACTGCCCTGGGCAGCCTGGTCCCATGCTTGGCTACTATTTCAGTAAAGAAACTTTTCTTAATATCCAACTTAAGCCTCCCCTGCTGCAACTTGAGGCAGTTTCCTCTTGCCCTGTCACTTGTACTTTGAGAGAAGAGACCAACACCTACCTGGCTGCAACCTTCTTTCTGGTAGCCATAGAGAACCAGAAGGTCTTCCCTCAGCCTCCCTTTCTCCAGGCTGAACACCCCCAGTTCCCACAGCTGCTCCTCACCAGCCCTGTTCTCCAGACCCTTCCCCAGCTGCACTGCCCTTCTCTGGACACACTCCAGCCCCTCAATGTCCCTCTCGGAGTGAGGAGCCCAAAACTAAAGGCAGTACTCCAGGTGTGGCCTCAGCAGTGCTGAGCACAAGGGGACAATGACTGCCCTACTCCTGCTGGCCACACTGCTGCTGATCCAGGCCAGGATGCTGCTGGCCTTCCTGCCCACCCAGGCACACTCTGGCTCTTGTTCAGCTGCTGGTGACCAGCTCCCCCAGATCCTTTTCTGCTAGGCCTTTTCCAGCCCCTCTGCCCCAAGCCTGGAGCATCCACAGGGGCTGTGGTGACCCAAGCGCCGGACCCAGCACTTGGCCTCGTTGAACCCCATCCCCTCTGCCTTAGCCCATTGATCCAGCCCGGTCCTGATCCCTCTGCAGAGCCTTCCCACATGCCAACAGATGAATCACAGAATGGTCCAGGCTGGGAGGGAGCCCCATCCAGTCTGACCTCCCTGCAGTCAGCAGGGACATCCCCAACTAGATCAGGCTGCCCAGAGCCTCCTCGAGCCTCACCTTGAATATCTCCAGGGATGAGGCCTCAACCATCTCCCCAGGCAACCTGTTCCTGTGTTCCACCACCCTCAGAGAGAAGAACTTCCTGATGTCCAATCTAAATTTGCCTCTCTCTGATCTGAAGCCATTGCCCCTTGTCCTGTCCCTGCAGACCCTTGTGAACTGCCTCTCTCCATCCTTCCTGTGGTCCCCTTCAGGTACTGGGAGGCTGCTGTCAGGTCTCCCCAGAGCATACTCATCTCTATGCTGAACAGCTCCCTCAGCCTGTCCTCAGAGCAGAGCAGCTCCATCCCCCTGATCCTTCTCCTCTGAACCTTCAGTGCTTCCACCCAACTCGGTGTCACCTGCAAATCCACTGTGGGGAGCCCCCATCCCCTCCCCCAGGTCACTGACCAACCCATTCAGCAGCACAGGACAGGCTGGGAAGGTCCCCAGCCTCTCCTCACACCCAGGTATCCACAAGCAGCCTCTGTCCGCCCCGGCCCCGGCGCCAGCGCCCCGCTCCAGCCAGGGATTGTTCACTCTCGGAGCTGTGCCTCGCTGCCGGGGTCAGGCGGCGCAGGGTTTGTTGGCTTTGGCACCCTCCTGCCAGCAAAGCCACAATGGGGCCTTGTTGCAGCTGCAAACCTGGGATTGTGCAGAGGGAAGGGGAGCTCTGGGGGTCAAAGGCTCCTTGTGTCCAGGGGCTGGGCAGGCCTCCGCTGCGCCACCAGCTCCAGCTGACAGGGGAGGGCTCGGGGGGCGGAGGGAAAGCCCAACAGCAAAGATGCAGCAGCAAGGCAGCTCCATCAAAAGAGGCTCTATCTAATGGGCCTGCAGCTAGGGGCCTGCAGCTAAGGAGGCTCCAGCTGCAGGGGCCTGAAGCTAAAGAGGCTCCAGCTGCAGGGGCCTGAAGCTAAAGAGGCTCCAGCTGCAGGGGTTTGCATCTGAGGAGGCTCCAGCTGCAGGGGCCTGAAGCTAAAGAGGCTCCAGCTGCAGGGGCCTGCATCTGAGGAGGCTCCAGCTGCAGGGGTTTGCATCTGAGGAGGCTCCAGCTGCAGGGGCCTGCATCTGAGGAGGCTGCAGCTGCAGGGGCCTGCATCTAAGGAGGCTGCAGCTGCAGGGGCCTGCATCTAAGGAGGCTGCAGCTGCAGGGGCCTGCATCTAAAGAGGCTCCAGCTGCAGGAGTTTGCATCTAAAGAGGCTGCAGCTGCAGGGGCTTGAATCTCAGGAGGCTCCATCTAGAGGATCTCAAATCTGAGGAGGCTCCATCCACAGAACTCAAATCTAGGACCTTGCTTCTAAGGGGGCCCCAGCTGCAGGGGACTGCATCCAAGGGGCCCCCAGCTGCAGGGGACTGCATCCAAGGGGGCCCCCAGCTGCAGGGGACTGCATCCAAGGGGGCCCCAGCTGCAGGGGACTGCATCCAAGGGGGCCCCAGCTGCAGGGGACTGCATCCAAGGGGGCCCCAGCTGCAGGGGACTGCATCCAAGGGGGCCCCAGCTGCAGGGGACTGCATCCAAGGGGGCCCCAGCTGCAGGGGACTGCATCCAAGGGGCCCCCAGCTGCAGGGGACTGCATCCAAGGGGCCCCCAGCTGCAGGGGACTGCATCCAAGGGGCCCCCAGCTGCAGGGGACTGCATCCAAGGGGGCCCCAGCTGCAGGGGACTGCATCCAAGGGCCAAGGGGGCTCACATCTCAGTTGCTTCCACTACAGGTCTTGCATCTATGAGGTCTCCATACAGAGGGCTCTAATCTAGGGTGTTGCACCTAAGGGCTTTCCTCCCATGTGCTTGAAGCTAAGAGGTCTCCTGCTGCTCCATCTAAGGGCTTGCTTCTATGGGGACTCCATACACAGGAGGTTGCACCCAAGGCAGCCCCTTCTGAGGGGCTTGCACCTAAGTTAGCTTACACCTAAAGGAGTTCCTTCTAAGGGTCTTACATCTAAGTGAGTTCCTTTTGAGGGTCCTACAGTTAAAGGAGTTCCATCTATGGGGCTTACATCTCAGGAGGCTCCATCTCAGCCACAGCCTTCCAAGCCACGCTCCCCACACCCAGCCCCCAGCAAGCACCACACATCTCCAGCAGCTCCCTGCCCCTGCTGCTGGGCAATGTAAACAGTGACATAACTGGGATGCCATGCCAGGATGGGCACTGGCCACCCCCTTGCCCTCACTGCAGCCCCTCCCCAGGGAGATGGGGCCGAGGGAGCAGAGCTGGTGGCCACCACTTTCATCTGCTGCCCAGCAGATCAAACACGCCAGCACGAATTAGTGGTGCTGGCGGAGGCCAGGCAGGGGAGGAAGATTTTCCCACACAGCCAAAAGCCAGGAGAGAAAAACTCATCCCTGCATAATAACAATTACAGAAGGGACAAAAAGCAGGAAGCTGGGGGCATCTGGGGTCTCCATCAACCCCCTCACTGCATTTGTCAGATGGTGCCAGACTCTTTCAGTAATAATAATATTAACAATAATAAACCAGGTTGGAAGAGACCTCCAAGATCATCGAGTCCAACCCCTCAGCCCATCCAACCCACCTGAACAACTGACCCATGGCACCAAGCACCCCATCCAGGCTCCTCCTGAACACCTCCAATGATGGGGACTCCACCACCTCCCTGGGCAGCACATCCCAATGGCCAATCTCTCTTGCTGGGAAGAACTTCTTCCTAACCTCCAGCCTAAATCTCCCCTGGCACAGCTTGAGACTGTGTCCTCTTGTTCTGGTGCTGGGTGCCTGGGAGAAGAGACCAACCCCCACCTGGCTACAACCTCCTTGCAGGGAGTTGGAGAGAGCAAGAAGGTCTCCCCTGAGCCTCCTCTTCTGCAGGCTAAGCAACCCCAGCTCCCTCAGCCTCTCCTCACAGGGCTGTGCTCCAGACCCCTCCCCAGCTTTGTTGCCCTTCTCTGGACACCTTCCAGCAGCTCAACCTCTTTCCTAACCTGAGGGGCCCAGAACTGGACACAGGACTCAAGGTGTGGCCTAACCAGTGCTGAGTCCAGGGGCACAATGCCCTCCCTGCTCCTGCTGGCCACACTGTTCCTGATGCAGGCCAGGATGCCATTGGCCTTCTTGGCCACCTGGGCACACTGCAGGCTCATGTTCAGCCTACTCTCAACCACTACCCCCAGGTCCCTCTCTGTTTGGCTGCTCTCAGCCACTCTGACCCCAGCCTGTAGCTCTGCCTGGGGTTGCTGTGGCCAATGTGCAGCCCCTGGCACTTGGATGTGTTCAATCTCCTGCCCTTGGCCTCTGCCCATCTGCCCAGCCTGTCCAGATCCCTCTGCAGAGCTTCTCTACCCTCCAGCAGATCAACTCCTGCCCCCAGCTTGATGTCATCTGCAAACTTACTGCTGATGGACTCAATGCCCTCATCCAGATCATCAATAAAGATGTTAAAGAGCACAGGGCCCAGCACTGATCCCTGGGGCACACCACTGGTGCCTGGCTGCCAGCTGGCTGTGGCACCATTCACCACCACTCTCTGGACTCAGCCTCCAGCCAGTTCCTAACCCAATGCAGTGTGCTCCCATCCAAGCCATGGGCTGACAGCTTGGCCAGGAGGTTGCTGTGGGGGACAATGTCAAAGGCCTTGCTGAAGTCCAGGCAGACTACATCCACAGCCTGCCCCACATCCACCAGGCAGTCACCTGGGCATGGAAGGAGATCAGGTTGGTCAGGCAGGACCTGCCCTTCCTAAACCCATGCTGGCTGGGCCTGATCCCTTGGCCATCCTCTAAGTGCTGTGTGACTGCACTCAGGATGACCTGTTCCATGATCTTGCCTGGCACTGAGGTCAGGCTGACAGGCCTGTAATTCCCTGGCTTATCCAACCTGCCCTGCTTGTGGATGGGCATCACCTTGGCCAGCTTCCAGTCCTCTGGGACCTCTCCAGTGAGCCAGGACTGATGAAAAATGATGGAGAGCATCTTGGCAGCTCATCTGCCAGCTCTCTCAGCACCCTGGGATGGATCCCATCTGGTCCCATGGACTTGTGGGGATCCAAGTGGCTGAGGAGAGCTCCAACTGCCTGCTCCTGGAACACAGGGAAACTATGCAGCTCCCTGGCTCCTGCCAGCTCTGCAGGCCAGCTGTGTGGAAGACATTCTGCCCTGCTAGTAAAAATTGAGGCAAAGAAGGTGTGAAGTAACTCTGCCTTCTCCTCATCCTTTGTTACAGCATTCCTCTCCATGTCCACCAAGGAGTGGAGGTTGTCCCTGCCCTTCCTCTTGCTATTCATGTATTTATTTGTTGTCCTTCACAGCAGAGGCCAGGCTAAGCTCCAAATGTGCTTTTGCCTCCCTAATTTTCTTCCTACATGATCTAGCAACATCTTTAAACATTCCATGGGTTGCCTCCCCTTTCTTCCAAAGGTGATACACCCACTTTTTTTTTGGCTGCCCAGCGCCAGCCTCTTCATCCTCATGAGTCCTTCATCCCCTGTGCCACCCACCCCAGCAGGACAAGGCAAAGCAGGGCTGATTTTGATTCTTCTTTCCTCTCCCTACCCTGTTTGGCCATGGTATAGTATGTTTAATATGCTGCAAGGAGAACAGAGATGGTGGAGTTGGGTGCAAGGAGAGCCAGCCAAGCTCACCAAGCCAGGCAGAGGGGCCCACTGGGGTTAGATGATGGCTTCCTAGCCCCTGGTGCTGCAAACACAACCAGCAGACCAAAATAAAACCCTGGGGAACTCAAAAGAGGAGAAAAGGGCAAGTTTGGGGTGGGGTGGAGCAGTCCATCCCTGTGGTGGGATGCCACTTCTCTCACTGAGGGAGCTGGGGTTGCTTAGCCTGGAGAAGAGGAGGCTCAGAGGAGACCTTCTTGCTCTCTCCAACTCCCTGAAGGGAGGTTGTAGCCAGGTGGGGGTTGGTCTCTTCTCCCAGGCACCCAGCACCAGAACAAGAGGACACAGTCTCAAACTGTGCCAGGGGAGGTTTAGGCTGGAGGTGAGGAGAAAGCTCTTCCCAGCAAGAAGCCCTTGGAATGTGCTGCCCAGGGAGGTGGTGGAGTCCCCATCCCTGGAGGTGTTTAGGAAGAGCCTGGATGAGGCGCTTGGTGCCATGGTTGAGTTGATCAGATGGTGCTGGGTGATAGGTTGGACTGGATGATCTCTGAGGGCTCTTCCAGCCTGGTTAATTCTATTCTATTCTAGCAAGAGCCATGAGAGCCACATAAGAGCAGCTCCACAGAAAAGGATGTGGGAGTGCTGATGGACAAGCAGCTCATCATGAGCCAGCAATGTGCCCTCATGGCCAGGAAGGCCACTGGGATCCTGGGCTGCACTCAGAAGAGTGTGGCCAGCAGGGCTAAGGAGGTTCTCCTGTCCCTCTACTCTGCCCTAGAGAGGCCACATCTGGAGTGCTGGGCCCAGTTCTGCTCTCCCCAGTTGAAGAGAGACAGAAACTGATGAGTAGGGGCCAGAGGACTCCACAAGGATGCTGAGGGGCTTGGAGCATCTCTGTGAGGAGGGAAAGCTGAGAGCCCTGGAGAAGAGCAGCCTGAGAGGGGATCTGATCAAGGCTGATCAATAACTAAAGGGTGGGGGACAAGAGGATGGGGCCAGACCCTTTGCACTGGTGCCCAGTGACAGGACAAGGGGCAGTGAGCACAAACTGGAACCCAGGAGCTTCCATCTGAGCATCAGGAATAACTTCTTTGCTGTGAGGCTGCTGGAGCCCTGGAGCAGGCTGCCCAGAGAGGTTGTGGAGCCTCCTGCTCTGGAGAGACTCCAACCCCCACCTGGCCACTGTGCTCCTGGGAAGCTGCTGTGGGTGCCCTGCTTTAGCTGGGGGGTTGGACTGGATGACGCCCAGAGGTCCTTTCCAGCCCCTGCCGCTCTGCGCTCCAGGGCTGCCCAGCAGCCTGCAAATGGGAGGTGGAAGGGAGGAGCCTGCAGGGAGAGCCTTACCTCACGCATCCAGAGGCTGAAGGGCCGCTGCCAGGAGTCCTTCTTCTCCAGGTGCAGGTAGGAGTTGAAGAGAATCAGGTAGAGGTAGCGCTCCAGGTACTGCAGGCTCCTCAGGTGCAGCGTCCGCCTCTCCTTCTCATCCCTGCCCGACTTCCCCTGCAAGCAGCAAGAGCCCAGCTGAGATGCCTGAGCTGCCTGCCTCAGGAGCACAGCCTGCAGGCACCTCCTGCACCCAGGCAGAGACTCCTGCGCTTGATGGGCCGCAGCTGGACGTCAAAGAAGATGGCAGACATCCCAGCCATGAGCTCTGGCTCCTCCTCCCCTTCCAGGACGTTTTCTCCCAGCATTGACTCCATCCCTTGGGCTTCAATAGTGACCTAAACCACAGCAGCAGAGCTGGAGCAAAGCTGGAGAGGGATTTGTGCCCTGTGAGTTCCCATCCCTGCCCAACCCTGGCTCAGGGACCCTCTGAAGCAGGAGGACGCCGATGGGGCGGGTTGGATGGGGCATCCAAGCTGCCCTTGAGCTCCATGCAGCACTGGGGTTGCAGCCCCTGGTTCTGGGGGAGGCAGGGGAGCCCCTGCTCCAGGGGTGGTCTGTGTGGCTTCACACTGGGCATGGGAGGTGTGCAGAAGATGCAGAGTGAAGAGGTGAGGTCAAGCCCCATAAGGAGGCGAAGAAGGGACACAAGGGGCAGTGGATGGAAGCTGCAGCACAGGAGGTTCCAGCTCAGCATGAGGAGGAACTTCTGCACTGTGAGGGTCACAGAGCCCTGGGGCAGAGGTTGTGGAGTCTCCTTCTCTGGAGACCTTCCAGCCCTGTCTGGATGTGTTCCTGTGTCTGACCTGTGCTGGATTCTAGGGTCCTGCTCTGTCAGGGGGCTTGGACTTGATGACCTCTGGAGGTCCCTTCCAACCCCTCACCTCCTGTGATTCCAACCACAGGACTCCAGCCTACAGCACACAGCAACCTAACTCCACCATGGCCACTAAACCACGTCCCCAGGGGCCATGTCCACAGGCCTCTTGAACACCCCCGGGGGGGGTGACTCCACCACCACCTCCCTGGGCAGCCCTTTTATTCATCATTATATGCTCCTATAATTTATTGTTTTCTTACATTCTCCACTCTTTCCTCCCAGTGCAGGGTGGGAGGAGTGGGAACAACCCCAAGCAAGCACCAGAGGAACTTTTCCTTCCTTGTCTTCACCCCCCACTCCCCCCCAGTTCTCTAAGCACCAACCACACCTTAGTTAAAAGCCCACTAAGAGAATGCCTAGGCTACACAATTCCACATGGAATTGCATGGCTATACATGGAATTACATCAAATTCACCCATCCCAACCCAAGGGGAGGGATGGATGGAGCAGCCAAGAGGGAAATGCAAACTGCTGGCAGCGAGCAGAGGCTCTTCCTCAGGCAGAAGGTGTGGGAGAGAGCAGAGAATTCCCTCCTCATCCTGCCAGGGTGAGGTGGATACAGCCAGCCAGGAAACAGGATATGGCCCAGGAACACCCATGGGCTGGTCCTGAGCACCAAGCCCCAGGAAGAGGGACCAGGAGGTCATGGGAATGGCACTCCAATGAAAACCACAGGAGGAGCAGCTGCTGAGACTCCTTGGCCAGGGTCATCCTCCTGGAATCCCCCTAGGCTGAGCAGCACTGGGGTGGGAGAGTCACCAGGGAGCAGAATTAAATCCAGGAGCAGGCAGCAAGGGAGGTTTTAGCTCCAGAACACCAAAGGATGCAATCAAGGAGGTGAAACTTCCCACCTGTGGGGTGGGCACCTCCCCACAACACACAGTGGGGTGGGGAGGGGAATAAACTGACCTGAATTGTCCCACATGATGTCACAGCAGCAAAGAGTCAGTTCCCAGCAGCTCATCCCAAGGATTTTAGCCCCAAAAACCCCACTGAGGATCCAAATAAATCAGGAGGGAAAGCCCATGGAGCTGTGGCTGTTACCAGGTCATTAAATGCTTTGGGTCAGTTGTTGGTGGCCACTGACTGAAAAAAGGTTGAGAGCAGCCCAGAAGAAAAGGCCTTGGGGTGCTGGGGGAGGAGAAGCTCCCCAGGAGCCAGCAGGGAGCACTTGCAGCCCAGAGAGCCAAGCAGAGCCTGGGCTGCAGCAAGAGAAGTGTGGCCAGCAGGGCAGGGAGGGGATTCTGCCCCTCTGCTCCACTCTGCTGAGACCACAGCTGCAGCTCTGGGGCCAGGTCTGGAGCCTCTGTGCCAGGAAGGATCTGGAGGTGCTGGAGGGTGTCCAGAGCAGGGCCAGGAGGAGGAGCAGAGGGCTGGAGCTGCTCTGCTGTGAGGACAGACTGAGGGAGTTGGGGCTGTTCAGTCTGGAGAGGAGAAGGCTCCCAGGAGACCTAATTGTGGCCTTCCAGGATCTGAAGGGAGCTACAGGAAAGCTGGGGAGGGACTTCTGAGGGTGTCAGGGAGGGATAGGACTGGGGGGGATGGAGCAAAACTAGAAGTGGGGAGATTCAGATTGGAGGTGAGGAAGAAGTTGCCCAGGAGGGTGGTGAGAGCCTGGCACAGGCTGCCCAGGGAGGTGGTGGCAGCCTCCTGCCTGGAGGTGTTTGCAGCCAGGCTGGAGGTGGCTGTGAGCAACCTGCTGTGGTGTGAGGTGTCCCTGCCCATGGCAGGGGGTTGGAGCTGGCTGAGCCTTGAGGTCCCTTCCAGCCCTGACAATTCCATGATTCTGTGGCAGGTGTGGGCAAGAGCATCACTGGTGGAGATGTGGGGGACACCAGCCTGGGCAGGGAAGATGCCAAGGCCCAAGCTCAGCCCTTCCAGGGCCCAAATCAAAATGTTGCACAGCTCAAAAAAAACCCCAAATAGAAGAGAAATTGTCCTTGCTTCCCTGCATTGGCTCCACAGCAGCTCCCACAGAAAACCAAGCTGAAGCCCACAGGCTCAGCTGCCTCTGGGATGCCTCCTGCGTGGGCATGTGTGGGTGTCCTCCCGAGGCTGGATCCCTCCTCCCAGGCTCAGAGGGGCTGGAGAAGTCCTTAGGGCTGGAAGTGGAGCAGGATGGACCAGGCCTGCCCTCTGCTGGCTGTGCACGGCTGGATGGGTGGGATGTGAGATGGGATTTGGGACTGGGAGCTGGGATGCAGAATGGTGCTAGATGGGCAGGATGCTGGGGTGGGATGCAGGATGGCACCAGACAGGTGGGGTGCTGGGCGGGATGCAGGATGGGAGCTGATGAGCAGGATGCTGGGTGGGATACAGGAGGATGAGTGGGATGTAGGATGGTACCAGATGAGCAGGATGCTTGGGGGGATGCAGGAGAGTGCCAGATGGGTGAGATGCAGGTTGGCATCAGATGGGCAGGATGCTTGGGGGGATGCAGGACAGTGCCAGATGGGTGAGATGCAGGATGGCACCAGGTGAGCAGGGTGCTTGGTGGGATGCAGGACAGTGCCAGATGGGTGAGATGCAGGATGGCACCAGGTGAGCAGGACGCCTGGGGGGATGCAGGACAGTGCCAGATGGGTGAGATGCAGGATGGCACCAGGTGAGCAGGACGCCTGGGGGGATGCAGGACAGTGCCAGATGGGTGAGATGCAGGATGGCACCAGGTGAGCAGGACGCCTGGGGGGATGCAGGACAGTGCCAGATGGGTGAGATGCAGGATGGCACCAGGTGAGCAGGACGCCTGGGGGGATGCAGGACAGTGCCAGATGGGTGAGATGCAGGATGGCACCAGGTGAGCAGGACGCCTAGGGGGATGCAGGACAGTGCCAGATGGGTGAGATGCAGGATGGCACCAGGCGAGCAGGATCCTTGGTGGGTCATGGGATGGCATCAACCAGGCAAGATTCTGGATGGCATCCTGGGACACAGGATGCTGAATGGGCTGTGGGATGGCACCAGGCAGGCAGGATGGTGGCTGGGATGGAGAATGCTGGGTGGGATGAGGATGGCACTGGGCAGATGGGATGCAGAACGGGATGCAGGATGGCACAGGATGCAAGACAGCAGTGGATGACCACGATCCAGAGAGCCCTGGCACCTCCCAGGTAGCATGCCAGAAAACTTGAACTTGAGACCCCTAGCAGCTCCAGGAGGCTTGTGCTGGCTGGCAGCTGCGTGCCTGGCGGCCCCAGGGCAGGGAGCAGAGGCAGAGGCTCACCTGGCGGAAGGTGCAGATGATGATCTCCCGGAGGTGATAGTGCATGGGGGTCATGGTCTCACTGACGGTGTCCAGGGCCATGTCCACCTCCTTCTTCATCCTGTGACCGTCAGGCAGCAGCTGGACCACCTTCATCACCACCTGGAGCATGGGCAGAAGCAGCAGGGCCTTTACCAGGTGCCTCCTCGCCTCAGCCCCATCACTCAGTCCTTGCTCAGGAGAGGCCTCAGCCCCTCCAAACAAGCATCTGTGGCTGAGGTAGCGAGGAGCAGGCTTGGGGGGGGGACCCTCTAGGACTGAATCAGGCCCATGGACTCACCTCAAACTCCCCTTTGGTGTACTTGGCATCAGGCACGCTGACAATTTCCTCCTCACTCATCTCAGGGAAGCCCTGGGATGGTCAGAGAATGGTGCTGTGAGGGGCTGCACAGCCCTGTCCCCACCACCCTACAGCTGAGCTGAAATGCAGACCCCAACCCACCAGGACCTCAAGCATCCTTCACCTTCTCCCTGCATGGGCAGAGAAGCGCAAAATATTGCTCTGCATGGAGGTCCATGCCCTTAACCCTTGGTCCTAAGGGTGGGGCCTCTTGAGGACAAGGTAAGGGCCCACCAGGGATGCCCCCACACCGCTCCTGGAGGGCTGGGCACCGCAAGAAGCCAACAAACAGATGTCCACAGCCCACCCTGGCCCTCCCTACACCCCTTGCAGCTCTCCCACAAATCCTCAGGCAGAGCTGCAGACCCTGGCACCCACATTGAAGTGCCAGAGGGTGAGGACAGCGATGACCATGGCCGTGGTGGTCCTGCCCCGGCCGCTGGAGCAGTTGAAGACGAAGGCAGCCCTCGAGTCCTCCGCCAAGGCACTCCTCATCGCCTCCAGCAGCCGGTCAAAGTCCTGCCAAGGGGCAAACCAGTAGGTTTTTATGGGTGTAGCCCACCACAGGTCAGCACAGGCTGCCCACCTCCCATCCCCAGCATGGGATCCCCCTTGTCCTACAGCCTCCTGGCTAACCACCCCCCAGCTCCTTGTCACTGGATCCAGCCCAGCAGCCTGACTGGGCTGAAGGTACCCAGGATCTCCACACAGCATCTCTCTGGGGACCCTCCTTGCCCCAGCAAGCACCCCACACCAGCACAGTCCCAGGGCTGGGTGGCACCCCAGTGACACTGGAGGGATGGCTTGGGGAGAGGGCAGCAGCAGCAGCCCCCCATCCCCGGGTACCTGCTCCTTGGGAGCGCAGAAGTCAGGGATGGGGATGCGGCGGTAGGTCAGGCCCTGGTAGGAGCTCTTCTGTTGGCTGAAGATCTCCTGCGTGGTCAGGCAGCTCTTGAACATCTTCATCTGCTTCTCTGATTCCAGGTACACCTCCAGCCACTTCTGGCACTTCAGCAGGTCGGCCTTCAGGGTGGCCTCTAGCTTCTGCAGAGGATAAAACAGAACAGAACAGAATAGGATAAACCAGGTTGGAAGAGACCTTTGAGATCATCCAGTGCAACCTATCACCCAGCACCATCGGGCACCAAGCACCCCATCCAGGCTCTTCCTGAACACCTCCAGGGATGGGGGCTCCACCACCTCCTTGGACAGCACATCCCAATGGCCAATAGAATAGAATAGAATAGACCAGGTTGGAAGAGACCCTCAAGATCATCCAGTGCAACCTATCACCCAGCACCATCTGATCAACCAAACCATGGCACCAAGCATCCTGTCAAGCCTCGTCCTGAACGCCCCCAGCGACGGCGACCTCACCACCTCCTCGGGCAGCCCATCCCAACGGGCAATCACTCTCTCTGTGTAAAACTTCCTCCTAACCTCCAGCCTAAACCTCCCCTGGTGCAGCCTGAGACTGTGTCCTCTTGTTCTGGTACTGGGTGCCTGGGAGAAGAGACCAACCTCTGCCTGACTACAACCTCCCTTCAGGGAGTTGCAGAGAGCAAGAAGGTCTCCCCTGAGCCTCCTCTTCTGCAGGCTAAGCAACCCCAGCTCCCTCAGCCTCTCCTCACAGGGCTGTGTTCCAAGCCCCTCACCAACTTCGTTGCCCTTCAATCTCTCTTTCTATGAAGAACTTCTTCCTAACCTCCAGCCTAAACCTCCCTTGGCGCAGCTTGAGCCTGTGTCCTCTTGTTCTGGTGCTGGGTGCCTGTTAGGAACAAGTTCTTTACTACAAGGGCAGTGCAACACTGCAACAGGTTGCCCAGGTAGGCAGTTGAGGCTCCATCCCTGGAGATATTCAAGGTGAGGCTCAACAGGGCTCTGAGCAACCTGATCTAGGTGCCCCTGCTGACTGCAGAGGGGGTTGGGCTGGATGACCTTTGGAAGTCCCCTCCCACCCAAACCAACCATGACAGAGAAAAGCAGCAGCCCAAAGCAGCCCCAGGGGTGAGTGACTGCCACGGCCTGCGGACACCGCTCACCAAGGCTCCTGGGAAAGAGCTCACCTCCAGCTGCTGGGGTGAGGCAGCAGGCACAGGGATCAGCTCCTCCAAGTGGCCAGGCTCCCTCAGGGTATAGATCTGGTCGTTGGCCTCCAGCACAGCTTCCTCCCGCAGGCTGACCCAGACGATGCGGGCGTGCTTGCGCTTGGCATCCGTCAGGTACCGCAGCACGCTGCCCAGGCTCTGCGGGAAGGGGTGTGGGGAGAGCCAGGGTGGGATGGGGTGAAAATTACACACACACCCCCCCCTCAGCGTTAGGCTTGCCAGGCCAGCTCAGCTGGAAGCTAATGAAAGCTGTATTTACAAGCAAACAACGGTCTGCAATGGATGTATTTACACCAGGTACAGGTGCTTACAACTAGTGAACAGCACAAGGACCCTCCCTGGCCAAAAACAGGGGAGCTAATAGCTTCCCCTTCCCTGTCCCCTTCCTGAACCCCCCCTGGACAAAAAGGGATAAGAGAAAGGAGAGACAGAGAAGTTAATACCAGTCACAACACAGCAGGGCAGCCAAGGCCCAGCAGAAGCCAGTTAGTATCTCCCAGCCCAAGGAAGTGAGAAGAGAGAGACAGAATTGCTTTCCACAACTGGTTTGAGTCCATAATGTCTCCCAGTGGGATTGTTTGGGGCTATCATTATCTTCCTTCTTACCCCCAATGAGTGATTTGTTTACCACTTTCTGCTGGAGAGCTGCTGAAAAACTTTTCAAGGCATAGGCTAAAGTCACCACAGAGGTGAGGGCAGAGCTGCTGCAGGTGCCCCTGCTCCCCCCGTGGGGATTTAGTTCCTTTCTGCTCCTTTCTGTTTGAGAGCTGTTGACAAATTTTTAAAGGCATAGCCTAAAACTGCCTGTGGTGGGTTGAAATTTCATCCCCCCCACCATGAGCTTTGCCAGCTCAGTTGGAAGCAAATGGGAGCTGTGTTTACAAGCAAAGCTACAATCCACAAAGGGATGCAGTGAAGATGTACAAGATACCCAGGAGTCACAATACTGACAGGGATGTACAGCTAATAAACAGCACAGGACCCTGCTGGTCAAAGACCAGGGGAAGCAACTAGCTCCTTCCCTGCCTCCCCCTGACCCCCTGCACAGAAGGGAGAAGAGACAGAAGCAGAGAAGTTCATAACAAAACAATGCAGCCAAGGTCAAGCAGAAGCAAGTTAGGCTCTCTCCCAGAGTGAAGAAGGCTGGCACCTACGGCAGCTTCCCTCCGAGGGGCTGGCACCTATGGCAGCCCCCTCCGAGGGGCTGGCACCTACGGCAGCTACCCTCCGAGGGGCTGGCACCTACAGCAGCTACCCTCCGAGGGGCTGGCACCTAAGGCAGCTACCCTCCGAGGGGCTGGCACCTACGGCAGCTACCCTCCGAGGGGCTGGCACCTACGGCAGCTACCCTCCGAGGGGCTGGCACCTAAGGCAGCTACCCTCCGAGGGGCTGGCACCTACAGCAGCTTCCCTCCGAGGGGCTGGCACCTACGGCAGCTACCCTCCGAGGGTCTGGCACCTAAGGCAGCTACCCTCCGAGGGGCTGGCACCTACAGCAGCTTCCCTCCGAGGGGCTGGCACCTACGGCAGCTACCCTCCGAGGGGCTGGCACCTAAGGCAGCTACCCTCCGAGGGGCTGGCACCTACGGCAGCTTCCCTCCGAGGGGCTGGCACCTACGGCAGCTACCCTCCGAGGGGCTGGCACCTACGGCAGCTACCCTCCGAGGGGCTGGCACCTAAGGCAGCTTCCCTCCGAGGGGCTGGCACCTACGGCAGCTACCCTCCGAGGGGCTGGCACCTACAGCAGCTACCCTCCGAGGGGCTGGCACCTACGGCAGCTACCCTCCGAGGGGCTGGCACCTACAGCAGCTACCCTCCGAGGGGCTGGCACCTAAGGCAGCTTCCCTCCGAGGGGCTGGCACCTACGGCAGCTACCCTCCGAGGGGCTGGCACCTAAGGCAGCTACCCTCCGAGGGGCTGGCACCTAAGGCAGCTACCCTCTGAGGGGCTGGCACCTAAGGCAGCTACCCTCCGAGGGGCTGGCACCTACGGCAGCCCCCTCCGAGGGGCTGGCACCTACGGCAGCTACCCTCCGAGGGGCTGGCACCTACAGCAGCTACCCTCCGAGGGGCTGGCACCTAAGGCAGCTACCCTCCGAGGGGCTGGCACCTATGGCAGCTACCCTCCGAGGGGCTGGCACCTAAGGCAGCTACCCTCCGAGGGGCTGCCACCTAAGGCAGCTACCCTCCGAGGGGCTGGCACCTAAGGCAGCTACCCTCCGAGGGGCTGGCACCTACGGCAGCTACCCTCCGAGGGGCTGGCACCTAAGGCAGCTACCCTCCGAGGGGCTGGCACCTATGGCAGCTACCCTCCGAGGGGCTGGCACCTACAGCAGCTACCCTCCGAGGGGCTGGCACCTACGGCAGCTACCCTCCGAGGGGCTGGCACCTAAGGCAGCCCCCTCCGAGGGGCTGGCACCTACAGCAGCTACCCTCCGAGGGGCTGGCACCTAAGGCAGCTACCCTCCGAGGGGCTGGCGCCTAAGGCAGCTACCCTCCGAGGGGCTGGCACCTACGGCAGCTACCCTCCGAGGGGCTGGCGCCTATGGCAGCTACCCTCCGAGGGGCTGGCACCTAAGGCAGCTACCCTCCGAGGGGCTGGCACGTAAGGCAGCTACCCTCCGAGGGGCTGGCACCTAAGGCAGCTACCCTCCGAGGGGTGGCACCTAAGGCAGCTACCCTCCGAGGGGCTGGCACCTACGGCAGCTACCCTCCGAGGGGCTGGCACCTAAGGCAGCTACCCTCCGAGGGGCTGCCACCTACGGCAGCTACCCTCCGAGGGGCTGGCACCTAAGGCAGCTACCCTCCGAGGGGCTGGCACCTAAGGCAGCTACCCTCCGAGGGGCTGGCACCTAAGGCAGCACCCCCAGAGGGGCTGGCACCTACGGCAGCCCCCGCCTGTCCATCGGTGCACTCAGCTCCAGCCCCGTGTCTCTTCCAGAGGGGCTGTTCAGCCTCCTCCCGCTCGTCCTTGCCACCCCCACAGTGACTTATTTACGTTTTACTACTTTTCTGTTCAAGACCTGTGACAAATTTCAAAGGCGTGGCCCAAGAATGCCACAGAGGGTGAGGGCACCGCCCCTGCAGGTGCCGCTTCTCGCCCCGGGGGGGCGCCTGTCCCTCACCTTGCAGCTGGGTTGTGCCATCCCATAGACTGGCATCTTGGGCACCCGTCGGAAGTTGGCCACGCTCATGTCCCTGGCGGTGCTCAGCACGTCCGGGCAGAAGCGTTCGTCTGCCACCTGCAGAGGGGCAACACCTGAGGCAAGGGCTGTGCCCCCAGGGCAGGGCACCTGGCACCTGCCCCCTTCCCACCCACAGGCCCCCCCAGGGGTGTGCGGGAGGGCTCCCGGCACACTGCAACCGCTCTGCCGCTGTCCAGGCTCAGGAGATGTCCCCAGGCCCATCCCATCTAAAGCTACTGTTCATAGATCTGCCAGGGCTGGAAGGGACCTCAAGGCTCAGCCAGCTCCAACCCCTGCCATGGGCAGGGACACCTCACACCACAGCAGGTTGCTCACAGCCACCTCCAGCCTGGCTGCAAACACCTCCAGGCAGGAGGCTGCCACCACCTCCCTGGGCAGCCTGTGCCAGGCTCTCACCACCCTCATGGGGAACAACTTCTTCCTCACAGCCAATCTCAATCTCCCCACTTCTAGTTTTGCTCCATCCCCCCCAGTCCTATCACTGCCTGACACCCTCAAAAGTCCCTCCCCAGCTTTCCTGTAGCCCCCTCCAGATCCTGGAAGGCCACAATGAGGTCTCCTGGGAGCCTTCTCCTCTCCAGACTGCACAGCCCCAACTCTCTCAGTCTGTCTCCACAGCAGAGCAGCTCCAGCCCTCTGCTCATCCTCATGGCCCTGCTCTGGACACCTTCCAGCACCTCCAGAACCTTTTTGTACTAGGGGCTCCAGAACTGGATGCAGTACTCCAGGTGGGGTCTCACCAGGGCAGAATAGAGAGGGAGAATCAGACATAGAGCCTGACATAGAGCCATAGGATCATTTTGGTTGGAAAAGGCCTGCAAGATCTGTGTGCAGGTCTGGAGCCCTCAATATAGGAAGGAAATGGAGCTGGTAGAGCAGGTCCAGAGGAGAGCCATGACAGTGATCAGGGGGTTGGAGCAGCTCTGCTACAAGCACAGGCTGAGGGAGCTGGGGGTGTTCAGCCGGAGGAGAGGAGGCTCTGGGGAGACCCAATAGCAGCCTGCCAGTACCTGAAGGGGGCTACAGGAAGGATGGAGAGAGACTGTTTGCAAAGGCCTGCAGGGACAGGGCAAGGGGCAGTGGATACAAAGTTGAGAAAGGCAGATTTAGAGTGGATGTTAGGAACAAGTTCTTTACTATGAGGGTGGTGGAACACTGGCACAGGTTGCCCAGGGAGGTGTTTGGGGCTCCTTCCCTGGAGATATTCTTCAGTTGATTAGATGGTGTTGGGTGATAGGTTGGACTCCAGGATCTCGAAGGTCTCTTCCAACCTGGTCTAGTCTATTCTATTCTATTCTATTCTAAGGTGAAGCTCAACAGGGCCCTGGGCAGCCTGATCTAGTTGGGGATGTCCCTGCTGACTGTGGAGAGGTTGGACCAGATGACCTTTGGAGGTCCCTTCCAGCCTGGACCATTCTATCATTCTGTGCTCTGGTCCAGCTGTCCACCCAACACCAGCAGGGCCATGAAGCCATGTCCCAACACCAGTAAGCCCCAGGGCTGCATTTCAGAGGTGGGGGATACACTCAGGGCCATTAACTTCAGAAGGTGCAGGCAGTTAGAAGAGATTGAGCTGAGCAGTAAAAGATCAGGACAAATTCTGTTCTTCAGTGAGGTCTCAAACCAGGAGAGGGAGGAAACAGAAACGGCAGTGGTGAGAACAAACTGAAGGCTTGAAGAACTAACAGCAGCTTCTGGTCTTTTTCTCCCTAAGGCTAAACTAAATGCTCTGAATCATGCTGTAATCCAATGGCACTTGAAAGCATTTCTCACACGGAATTGGAGCTAGCTCTTAGGTGACTATTAAAAATGAAGTTTAATATTGTCCCCAGATAGATGTAGAGTGTTTGGGTTGGGTAAACATGGAGGAGTGCTGGGCTTGGCTCAGTTTGATTATCTAGCCATTGATTGGCCCTAGTGGGAAAGCAGCCCACACCCATTTCAAAGTATTCCTAGACACATCCTTATTTATAATGGGGAAAAAAAAGATTTGATTGCTCTGTACTGTTCTTGGTTGGGCTCTTCTCCCAGGCACCCAGCACCAGAACAAGGGGACACAGTCTCAAGCTGTGCCAGGGGAGGTTTAGGCTGGATGTGAGGAAGTAATTCTTCACAGAGAGAGAGAGAGATTGGCCCTTGGGATGTGCTGCCCAGGGAGGTGGTGGAGTCACCATCACTGGAGGTGTTTGGGAAGAGTCTGGATGGGGTGCTTGGTGCCATGGTTGAGTTGATCAGATGGTGCTGGGTGAGAGGTTGGACTGGATGATCTCGAAGGTCTTTTCCAACCTGCTCTAAGTGTAAGTGTATCTCCTTCTTGCAGCAGCAAGCTGCCAACAGCTCTGGACTCCCTTACCCCACCACAGACAAAGACTTCCAAGAAAGATGAAGCTGCAGCTATGCCAGCAGCTCAGGCTGGCATCATGGGGCACTCCAGCATCCCAGCACCCTGGCTCTGTGGGGCTGGACACACTCATGTGCACAGGAGGTTTCTGGCCATATGGTAGCCTTGAGTGTTCTCAATTGTAAAGGACATTTAAAGGTCATGTAACCCACCTCCACTGCAGTCAGCAGGGACATCTGCAGCTAGAGCAGGTTGCTCAGAGCCCAACAACAACCTGACCTGGTATGATTCCAGGGATGAGGCTTCCACCACCTGTCTGGGCAACCTGGGCCAGGGTCTCACCACCCTCAGTGTCAAACATTTCTTCCTTCTCTCCAGTCTGAATCTCCCTCTTTCAGTTTCAGACTCTCACCCCTTGTCCTGTCACAACAGGCCCTGCTCAAGAGATCATCTCTACCTTTCTTCATACCCCTTACAGGCCCCCACCTGCCCATCCTGATCTAGTGTGAGGTGTCCCTGCCCATAGCAGGGGGGGTTGGAATTGGATAATCCTTGAGGTCCCTTCCAACCCTACATCAGGTTGCTCAGAGCCACATCCAGCCTGGCCTTCTAAACCTCCAGGGATGAGGCTTCCACCACCTCCCTGGGCAACCTGTGCCAGTCTCTCACCACCCTCATGGGGAATAACTTCTTCCTAACATCCAGTCTGAATCTAACCACATCTGGTTTTGCTCCATTCCCCCCAGTCCTATCACTACCACCAGTTAGCAGCCTGCTGTAGTGTGAGGTGTCCCTGCCCATGGCAGGGGGCTTGGAACTGGCTGATCCTTGAGGTCCCTTCCAACCCTAACAATTCTATGACCTTTGCAGAGGATGCCAGCAGGACACAGACCTGAGGCCCCCAGCAGGTTCCTGGAGACCCCCCAAAACTCAACGTCTGCCCTACAACAACAAAACTTCTCACTCCTCCCATCCCACCAAAAGAACCTATTTGAGGGTGGGGAAGGGGGCCAAGGAGGAGCCCCCCCCAGCCCTACCCCCTGTGCCCAGGCTGGGTACTCACCAGCACCCGTGTCCCCTTGGTGACGAGGTCCCCGGCGACGCTGAGCTCCGAGGAGTTCATCTCTGCCTGCAGCCGGTAGAGCTCGGGGTGCCTGCACATCCACCTGCTGAAGCTGAGGGCAAAGCCCAGGGGGTACTGCCGGCAAGGGGGAGGGAGCCAGGGGGGGAGGGATGTGCCATCAGCTTGGGCTCGCACCCCCAGCCCAGGGCACAAGCCAGGAGCCCACTCAAAAGCACCTTTGGAAGCACAGAGGTGGAAACGCCCAGCCCCTCCCTCCCCTCCCGCTGCAGGGGGGGAAGGAAACACCAGAGCGAAGGAGGAGTTCTGGGGGGCTTGGTGGGGGTGGGGCTTACCTGCTCATGGAGATAGTAGTTGAAAGCAATCAGGTAGAAGTAGCGTTGGAGGCTCTGCAAAGTCCTCTGGAGGAAATACTCTTTGGTGCTGCTCCCCTGGAAGCAAAGGGAGATTCATTATGCTAAAACACCTCCCACGAGCAGCCCTGGCTGCAGGGAAGGTTTGCTGCCTGCTGCAGAGTTCACCAGGTTGGGAAAGACCTCAGAGATCATCAAGTCCAACTTATCACCCAGCACCATCTAACAGAATAGAACAGAATAGAACAGAATAAACCAGGCTGGAAGAGACCTTTGAGATCATCCAGTCCAACCTATCCCGCAGCACCATCTGATCAACTAACCCATGGCACCAAGCACCCCATCCAGGCTCTTCCTGAACACCTCCAGGGATGGGGACTCCACCACCTCCCTGGGCAGCACATCCCAATGGCCAATCTCTCTTTCTATGAAGAACTTCTTCCTAACCTCCAGCCTAAAACTCCCCTGGCACAGCTTGACACTGTGTCTCTTGTTCTGGTGCTGGTTGCCTGGGAGAAGAGACCAACCCCCACCTGGCTACAGCCTCCCTTCTCAGCCTGTCCTCCCAACAGAGGTGCTGCAGCCCTCTCATAGAGTCACAGAACTGTCAGGGCTGGAAGGGACCTCAAGGCTCAGCCAGCTCCAACCCCCTGCCATGGGCAGGGACACCTCACACCACAGCAGGTTGCTCACAGCCACCTCCAGCCTGGCTGCAAACACCTCCAGGCAGGAGGCTGCCACCACCTCCCTGGGCAACCTGTGCCAGGCTCTCACCACCCTCCTGGGGAACAACTTCTTCCTCACAGCCAATCTCAATCTCCCCATTTCTAGTTTTGTTCCAATCCCCCCAGACCTATCCCTCCCTGACACCCTAAAACGTCCTGCCCCTCATTATCTTGGTGGTCCTCCTCTGAACCCACTCCATCAGGTCCACATCTGTTGTGTTGGGAGCCCCAGAGCTGGATGCAGTACTCCAGGTGAGGTCTCACCAGAGTAGAGGGGCAGAACCACCTCCCTTGACCTGCTGGCCACAGTTATGTCAACGCAGCCCAGGATTCAGTTGGCTGTCTGGGCTGCAAGTGCCTCCTGGCTCTCTACAGCTACCTGAAAGGAGGCTGTGGAGAGGCTGCTGCTGGTCTCTTCTCACAGGTGATTAGTGATAGAACAAGAGGGAGCAGCCTCAGGCTGCCACTGGGTAGGTTCAAACTGGACACTAGGAAGAATTTTTCCACAGCAGGAGTGGTCAGGCACTGGGATGTGCTGCCCAGGGGGGTGGTGGGGTCCCCAACCCTGGAGGTGTGTCAAGGTGGTTTGGATGTGGTGCTTGGGGATATGGTTTAGGGGTGACCCTTGCAGAGCAGGGTTCTGGGCTGGGCTTGGTGATCCCCAGGCTCTGCTCCAACCTGTATGCTTCTGTGATTCTGTGATTGCTGCCTCAGGTCCAGCTTCTCACCCACCAGCACCCCCATGTCCTTCTCTGCAGGGCTGCTCTCAATCTCCTCATTCCCCAGCCTGGACTGACAGTGACAGTGGCCTAGACCTAGGTGCAGGACCTTGCACTTAGCCTTGTTGAACCTCATGATGTTCTCCTTAGCCCCCTCTCCAGCCTGTCCAGGTCCCTCTGGCTGGCATCCAGTCCCTCAGCCTTGCCAACCACACCACCCAACTTGGTATCCTCACCAAACTTGCTGAGGGTGCCCTCAACCTCATTGTCCATTCCCATGGATGGAGATATGATGAGCACCAAGTGGTCCTACCGCCCCCCAGCCCAGGATGCTGGAGAAAAGCCCTGCACACACTTGTTTGGGGTTGGCTTGGAAGAGAGACAGGCTTTGTTCCTTCTACATGGAGCCATTTCTGGGGAGGGAAAAGGTCAGAAATGCCAGCTAAGTCCCTCAGAAGCGTTTTGCATCCTCATGCTAACTTCTCCAAGCTGTGTGACTGAGAAGAAACCACTTCAGATGAGAAGAGGTGGAGAGAAACCCTCCAAATCCCAAGCTGGAATCGAGGGGTTTGGAAGCCTTTGTTTGGTGGGGTTTGTGGTGTGGGTGTCCTAATGCAACACTGCAAGTTGTCTGTATCATAGTAGATGCTGCCTGAAGACATGCATTTGCCTTTCAGCTCAAACAAAACCTCCCCTTTAGCCCAAGGACACACTGGGAGCAGTTCCAACCAGAGCCAAGGAGCATGGGAGGGTTTATCTTGCTGTCAATGTCCAGATGCTACTTGGAGACACAAAGCCAAGGGGAGAGTGTTGGCCAGGATGGTGACTTGCTGGAGGGTGTTCAGAGGAGGGCAACAAAGGTGGGGAGGGGTCTGGAGCACAGCCCTGTGAGGAGAGGCTGAGGGAGCTGGGGTTGCTTAGCCTGCAGAAAAGGAGGCTCAGGGGAGACCTTCTTGCTCTCTGCAACTCCCTGAAGGGAGGCTGTAGCCAGGTGGGGGTTGGGCTCTTCTCCCAGGCAAGCAGCACCAGAACAAGAGGACACAGTCTCAAGCTGTGCCAGGGGAGGTTTAGGGAATGTGCTACCCAGGGAGATGGTGGAGTCACTGTCCCTGGGTGATCTTTGGAGGTCCCTTCCAGCCCCTGGCATTCTGTGAGTCAGTGATCATCCAATCCATCCACAGCCTACCATCTCCCTGTTAGACCCTGTCCCTCAGCACCTCATCCCAATGTCTTCTAAACACCTCCAGGGGTGGTGGCTGCCCCCTCCCCATTCACTTTGCCCTGAACCCGGTGGAGCTGTGGCCACGTAAGGATCAGCTGGGCAAAGGTGGAGGCTTGCATCTCTCTGGCACTTTGTGGCTGGCTCAGGAATATTTACTTCTTCCCTGTGAGAGAAACCTGGCCTGTGGTCATTTATCACGAGGCAGAACAGGAGGATTTGCTCTGGGAACTCAAAACAAAGCCTGAGAAGATGGAGCTGTGCTGGGGGCTCTTCTTCCTGAGGGTTTGACTTCCTGCTGTACAAACCAGCCCTAAGCTCCCACCCAGAAACAGGTTTTTGATGATGAGGGGAATGAATGAGCTGCTGACACCTGAGCCATGGGGAGCTGGGCACTGCAGGGCTGCAGCTCAGCATCCCATGCCAGGATGCACCTACCCCACGTCACAATCACTCAAGGACTTCAATGTTTTCCTCCCCTACCACAGGCTAGAAACCCACCCTCCACCATGACCTCATTCCTCCATGCCCAGAAGCAGCTCAGCCTCTCCCCACAGCAAGAGCTCCACACAGGGAGAGCTCCACAAGCTCAAGCCAGCCAAGCCTCCCCACTACCACCTGCAGCCCCCTCCAGCCCTAACCACACCAAGGTTATTTTTCTGATGGCTGAGCACCAGCCCCTACTCCCCAGCTCCTCTCCCCACCTCCTCTCCCCTCCTCCTCTCCCCACCTCCTCTCCCCACCTCCTCTCCCCTCCTCCAGCTTATTTTCCTGGCCCCTGGCCACTGTTTAAACCTGCTCTTGCTCCACAAAGACTTCAAATAAACTCTTCCCCTGGCTAACTTACCACAGTCCCCCCCAGGCCATTTGTTTCCCCACCATCAGGGATGACACAGAGCAGCCTTCCTCAGCCAGGAAAAACCAGGGAGAGGCTTCGAGGCAGTGGGAAAATCCTCTGCCCCAAATCCAAACTTTCCCCTCTGTACAACAGAAAATACCTGCCAGCATAGGAGCAGCACCAAATATAGCCAAATTCACCCCAAAATGGGGCAGAGGGGGCAACATTTAGGGACAAACAGCCAAAAAAGTGCCAGTAAATGTTTTGGTTTCCCATCCCTGAATCATTCCCAAGGTCCTTCTCTGCTCCAGTTCATTTACTGTGGCCATGCAGGACCTGGTTTGGGTACCATCACCACCATCCCAGGGTCTCCACTCCACATTCAGCAGCTGACTGGGGAAATGACTCTCCAAAGAGGCTGGGAGTGGGGGCAGTACTTCCACCTGAGCATACATCCACCCACAGAATCATGGAATTGTCAGGGCTGGAAGGGACCTCAAGGCTCAGCCAGCTCCAACCCCCTGCCATGGGCAGGGACACCTCACACTACAGCAGGTTGCTCACAGCCACCTCCAGCCTGGCTGCAAACACCTCCAGGCAGGAGGCTGCCACCACCTCCCTGGGCAGCCTGTGCCAGGCTCTCACCACCCTCCTGGGGAACAACTTCTTCCTCACAGCCAATCTCAATCTCCCCACTTCTAGTTTTGCTCCATCCCCCCCAGTCCTGTCACTCCCTGACACCCTCAAAAGTCCCTCCCCAGCTTTCCTGTAGCCCCCTTCAGATCCTGGAAGGTCACCAGAAGGTCTCCTGGGAGCCTTCTCCTCTCCAGCCTGAACAGCCCCAACTCCCTCAGTCTGTCCTCACAGCAGAGCAGCTCCAGCCCTCTGCTCATCCTCATGACCCTTCTCTGGACACCTTCCAGCACCTCCAGACCCTTTCTGGCACAGAGGCTCCAGAACTGGCCCCAGAGCTCCAGCTGTGGTCTCAGCAGAGTGGAGCAGAGGGGCAGAATCCCCTCCCTGGCCCTGCTGGCCACACTTCTCTTGCTGCAGCCCAGGCTCTGCTTGGCTCTCTGGGCTGCAAGTGCTCCCTGCTGGCTCCTGCTGAGCTTCTCCTCTCCCAGCACCCCCAAGGCCTTTTCTCCAGGGCTGCTCTCAATCCACCCATCCACCACCTGGTGAGGAGCTGCTCAGGCTGGGACAGCAAACACATCTTCCAGCACCACCCTGCTGCTTCTCCAAGCAAAGAGGTAGGATAAAAATAATCCTACAGATAGAAAAAAACTTGACCCTGAGTGACTACAGTTGCAGGAAAGCCTCCAAGCACCAACCCCTCCCAGCTCCAAGGACTGGTCTGGATTTTCCACTTTTTCAGCTGACAGAACCAGGGCATGAGAGACTTTTTTGGCCCCCCCTGAGGTCAACCACCTTGGGCAGCGGTGAAGCCCAAGGCAGCCAGCTTCCCCCTCGAAGCTCAGCCTGCTCAGTGTCAGGGCTCTGAATTTCAAGGGGCAAACCCAAAGGCAAAAGCTGCCCAAGCCCCCAGGGGTCAGGCCTCTGGGAAACTGCCAGCTCACAGAAGCTTTGGAGCTGCAGAATTTACATTCTTCTCATCCCCCTGCAAAGCAGAAGCAGCTCAATAAAGGAGCTCACCACAGGGCAGGGGGTGGACCAGATGACCTTTAAAGGTCCCTTCCAACCCAAAGCATTCCCTGCTTGCAGCTTGAATCCAAATCAATCCTCCAATGAGCCTACCTGGATCTGATAGTCCTCCCCAATCCCTTCCAGCTTCTTCTTGTACTCGTAGATGGCTTCCTTCATGTCGTGCATCTCCGAGCAGGAGGCAATGGCACTGTCCACCTTGTGAGGAGCAAGGGAAAAGCCACTCAGCCAACCCCAGGTGGAGGAGGGGACCGACCTCAGCCCATCTCACTCACCCCCTTACCTCCTCAACTATCTGCTGGCCCTTGGGGACCATCTCAATGAAAGTCTGGATGACTCGAAGTCTGTCCCTGGGAGATGATTTAGGCAGGTGGGAGAGGCTGGGATGGGAGAAGAAGAAGATGATCAAAATGGCCCCAGGGGTACAGACAACCTGAGAAGAGCCAGAGGGAGGGAGAAGAGCCAGAGGGAGGGAGAAGAGCCAAATGGCCCCAGAGGTACAGACATCCCACCCCAGCCCAGAGGCTGCCTCAATTACTCAGGCTTCTGGGTGGCTCCTCGGTGGTGGTGGAGGACCAGGGTGCCCATGGCCATGGCCAGGTTGGTCCTGCCCACTCCAGTCTGGCAGCCAAAGAGCAGAGCCGGCGGGGGTCTGCTGGGGTCCCGCAGCAGCAGGCTGGGGCTCTCCTAGGAGGAAAGGACAGAGAGATGAGGACCACAGGGACAGCCAGAGCTGCCACTGCAGTGGTCAGGGTGGAGATGAGAACCTTGCCAAGGGGCAAGGCAGAAGGGTGGCCTCTCCCCTTTGCTGGGGGCAGGGTGGATGAACCAGGACAGCACAACTGGCAGTCATAGAATCACAGAGCTGTCAGGGTTGGAAGGGACCTCAAGGCTCAGCCAGCTCCAACCCCCTGCCATGGCCAGGGACACCTCACACTACAGCAGGTTGCTCACAGCCACATCCAGCCTGGCTGCAAACGCCTCCAGGCAGGAGGCTGCCACCACCTCCCTGGGCAGCCTGTGCCAGGCTCTCACCACCCTCCTGGGGAACAACTTCTTCCTCACAGCCAATCTCAATCTCCCCACTTCTAGTTCTGCTCCATGCCCCCCAGTTCTATCACTGCCACCAGTGAGCAACCTGCTGTGGTGTGAGGTGTCCCTGCCCATGGCAGGGGGCCTGGAGCTGGCTGAGCCTTGAGGTCCCTTCCAGCCCTGACAGCTCTGTGATTTCTCCCAAAGCCATTGAGGGAAGAGAGACCTACACAGGGATGCTGGGAAGTGGTGAGGGATGGTCACCTCCAGCCAGGAGGAGTAGGGACAAGCAGTTGGGACAAGATGGACTTCTCCAGCAGGGTCTACAGTGATGGGGATGGAATGCACCCAGAGGCAGGCTCCAGCTGGCAGCATCAAGCCAAAGCAGGAGCTGCTCCTGGGAAAGCCACGCTCCCAGACGCTGCAGACTTGCTCAGGCACTGGATCAGGGGCACTGCTCCTGGGCTCACCCTGAGGAAGCAGAGGAAGGCATCGAACTGCTCCTCCAGCGGCGCTCCCTCGGCGGGCAGCGGCAGCCGGTGGTACCTGCCAGGCACAGCGCACGTGAGGGTGGCAGGGCCAGGGCGGCAGCCTGGCGCCCACCACGGTGCAGGACACAGGGCTGGAGAGAGGGGGGAGGGGGGAGGAGGGACAGGAGGGAAGGGCAGCACCTGTAGGAGGGCAGGAGGAAGATGGGCCTGCGGTACACCTCCTCGGTCACCTGGATGTCCTCCTCGCCCTGCACCCGCACCGGGTGGGGCTCGTCCCGCAGCCGCTCCAGGTCGTTGTAGACGTAGTAGAGGCTCTCGCTCAGCTGAGCAAAGTCATGGATCTGCCCGAGGAGGAGACTCCCATCCTCACCCAGCCCATGCCCACCGCCCCAGCAGACTCCCAGCACCACCCAGCCCATGCCCACCGCCCCAGCAGACTCCCATCCTCACCCAGCCCATGCCCACCACCCCCAGCAGACTCCCATCCTCACCCAGGCCATGCCCACCGCCCCAGCAGACTCCCATCCTCACCCAGCCCATGCCCACCGCCCCAGCAGACTCCCAGCACCACCCAGGCCATGCCCACCGCCCCCAGCAGACTCCCAGCACCACCCAGCCCATGCCCACCACCCCCAGCAGACTCCCATCCTCACCCAGGCCATGCCCACCGCCCCAGCAGACTCCCAGCACCACCCAGGCCATGCCCACCGCCCCCAGCAGACTCCCATCCTCACCCAGGCCATGCCCACCACCCCCAGCAGACTCCCATCCTCACCCAGGCCATGCCCACCGCCCCCAGCAGACTCCCATCCTCACCCAGCCCATGCCCACCGCCCCAGCAGACTCCCAGCACCACCCAGGCCATGCCCACCACCCCCAGCAGACTCCCAGCACCACCCAGGCCATGCCCACCACCCCCAGCAGACTCCCAGCACCACCCAGGCCATGCCCACCACCCCCAGCAGACTCCCATCCTCACCCAGCCCATGCCCACCGCCCCAGCAGACTCCCAGCACCACCCAGGCCATGCCCACCGCCCCCAGCAGACTCCCAGCACCACCCAGGCCATGCCCACCGCCCCAGCAGACTCCCATCCTCACCCAGGCCATGCCCACCACCCCCAGCAGACTCCCAGCACCACCCAGGCCATGCCCACCACCCCCAGCAGACTCCCAGCACCACCCAGGCCATGCCCACCACCCCCAGCAGACTCCCAGCACCACCCAGGCCATGCCCACCGCCCCCAGCAGACTCCCAGCACCACCCAGGCCATGCCCACCGCCCCCAGCAGACTCCCAGCACCACCCAGCCCATGCCCACCGCCCCAGCAGACTCCCAGCACCACCCAGGCCATGCCCACCGCCCCCAGCAGACTCCCATCCTCACCCAGCCCATGCCCACCACCCCCAGCAGACTCCCATCCTCACCCAGGCCATGCCCACCGCCCCAGCAAGCCCCTGCTCGCCTCCCCAGAGGGGCTCGAGCACCTGGTTGGTGCTGGGGTGAGGACCCCGGCTCCCCCTCCCCACCTCACCTCCTTCCGGATGGCCAGCTCCAGGCTCTCTGCCCTCCCTCCCTGCTGCAGGTTCTCGTGCAGGTTCTCCTTGCCCCGGGGGGTGTAGGACACGAAGTCCCCCTCCAGCCGCAGGAACACCACCGGCTCCTCGCGCACGCAGAAGAAAACACATTCCTGCCAGGACAGGGAGAGGCTGCCCCCAGAAGCTCTCCTGCCATTGCTGCTCACCCATCCCCACTGCCCCCTTGACAGAAGCACAGAATCATCAACCAGGTGGGAAGAGACCTCCAAGGTCCTCAAGTCCAACCCATCACCCAACCCAACTGATCAACCAGACCATGGCACCAAGTGCCTCACCCAGGCTGGTCTTAAACACCTCCAGGGACCCCAACCCTACCCCCTCCCCAGGCAGCACATCCCAAGGGCCAATCTCTGGGAAGAACTTCTTCCTAACCTCCAGCCTAAACCTCCCCTGGCACAGCTTGAGACTGTGTCCTCTTGTTCTGCTGCTGCTTGCCTGGGAGAAGAGCCCAACCCCCACCTGGCTACAGCCTCCCTGCAGGGAGTTGCAGAGAGCAAGAAGGTCTCCCCCATGCCTCCTCTTCTGCAGGCTAAGCAACCCCAGCTCCCTCAGCCTCTCCTCACAGGGCTGTGCTCCAGACCCCTCCCCAGCTCTGTTGCCCTTCTCTGGACACCTTCCAGCAGCTCAACCTCTTTCCTAACCTGAGGGGCCCAGAACTGGACACAGGACTCAAGGTGTGGCCTAACCAGTGCTGAGTCCAGGGGCACAATGACTTCCCTGCTCCTGCTGGCCACACTGTTCCTGATGCAGGCCAGGATGCCATTGGCCCTCTTGGCTGCCTGGGCACACTGCAGGCTCATGTTCAGCCTACCACCAACCAGCACCCCCAGGTCCCTCTCTGCCTGGCTGCTCTCAGCCACTCTGACCCCAGCCTGTAGCACTGCCTGGGGTTGCTGTGGCCAATGTGCAGAACCTGGCACTTGGATGTGTTCAGTCTCCTGCCCTTGGCCTCTGCCCATCTGTGCAGCCTTTCAAGGCCCCTCTGCAGAGCCCTACCATGTGGACAGCTGCTCCCAGCTTGGTGTCCCACCAACCTTGTGGCCTTCTCTCTGCAGCTTCTGCAGGACGAGCTTGAAGCCGTTGAGGCTGGGCTGCCCCATGCCGAACACAGCGTAGCCTCCTTTGGCCTGGCGGAAGTTGGGAGCCCCGCAGCTGCCAGTAGTGTTCAACACATCCAGCTTGCCATACACATCCCTGACCAGGAAATACTTCCCCTGCAAAAGCAGGACACAAGCAGGGAGGAGGCAGGCAAGAAGTGAACTGGAGCGAGCAGGTTCGGACGCAGCCATATGGAGAGAAGTGGCATGGAAGGTGCCCAGGCCCCCCCGGGGTGAAACGTGTTCAGCGTGGGGGGGCAGTGGCCATCACAGCATCACAGCATGGTAGGGGTTGGAAGGGACCTCTGGAGATCACCATCACCTTCTGCTAAAGCAGCAGCACCCACAGAAGGACCACCACAGCCAGGTGGGGTTGGAATCTCTCTGGAGAAGGAGACTCCACAGCCTCTCTCTGGGCAGCCTGCTCCATGGCTCCAGCACCCTCACACCAAACAAGTTTCTCCTCCTGGGCCGATGGAACCTCCTGGGTTCCAGCTGGTGCCTATTGCTCCTTGTCCTGTCCCTGGGAACCACTGAAAACAGTCTGGCCCCATCCTCTTGTTCCCTGCTCTTCAGCTACTGATCAGCATCGATCAGATCCCCTCTCCAGCTGCTCTCTTCCAGGCTCAACAGCCCCAGGGCTCTCAGCCTTTCCTCCTCACAGCGATCCTCCAGTCCCCTTAGCATCTTTGTAGCCTCCTCTAGACTCTCTCCAGTGGTTCCCTGTCTCTTTTGACCTGGGGAGCCCAGGACTGGAGCCAGTACTTGAGCTGTGGCCTCGGAGGTGCTGCTCACCTGCACAAGGTAGTGCTCGAGGGTGGCCTCAGAAATGCGTCCCACAGTGTAGTTGGCCTTCAGCAGGTCATCGTGGATCTGAAACTCCTCTCTGCAGTTGTACCTGCAAAAGGACAACACAACAACTTAGGCAAGGGTCAAAAAGGCCAAAACAAACCAGCCAGGTCACTCTTGAAAAGCCCCAGCACTGAGGGGAGAGGCTGCCGGAACGCAGGGGTCCGGAGCTGCCGGAGCAGACCTCGCCGAGGGCCCTTACGTGATGACCACGGGCGCCACTTTGTTGGTGATGATGGACTTGGCCTTGCTGTTGTGGAGCCCCAGGGTCTGGAAGGAGTGGATGCTGAGGGAGTGCTGGTCCTCCATGCTGCTGTCACCTGGTGCCCCACTCTCTGGAGGGGATGCTGGGACCGCCTGCTGTGCCGCGCTGGCCGTCGTACCCATCATCCGCGGGCGGCTGCGGCGCCGCCGGGGAGGAAGCAAGGAGAGGAGGAGAGGGTTGAGGAGTTGGGTTTGCAGCCACTCCTGGTTTAGGAAGGTGGGGGGAAAGCCTAGGCACACCCCCTACCACCACCACAGGCAGCAAGGGTAAGAAACAAAGAGGCTTGGACCTTCCAACCCAGACCAGCATCACCACAGTATCACCAAGGCTGGAAGAGACCTCAAAGACCATCGAGTCCATTCTAAGGTTCCAAACTCTGCACTTGCCCTCCTGCTCCTACAAAGGGTTTCCTGCCTGCCTGTCCTAGGGCCCCCTTCAGAGCCCTGGAGCAGGCTGCCCAGAGAGGTTGTGGAGTCTCCTTCTCTGGAGACTTTCCAGAGCCATCTGGATGTGTTTCTGTGTGACCTGTGCTGGACTCTACGGTCCTGCTCTGGCAGGGGGGGGTTGACTCGATCTCTGGAGGTCCCTTGCAACTGCTAACATCCTCTGCTCCTGTGACTCATCCAGGAGGAAGCAGTCAAAAAAGTGGAGCTGAGGAAAGGGAGAGATCCAAGCCTCTTCGAATCTGCTGAGTCAGCAGGGGGCACTGTGGAGGGACACTGTTGGCCTCACCCTCTGCTTCCCCAGTGCCCATACAGCACTCCAGGGTCCCTCCCTGTGGGGAAACCACTTGAACAAGGAGTAAATATAGCTAACTGTTCACTAATTAATTTGGGAGCTGCCCAGCATGCTTGGGGGCAGCCAGGGAGCTCCCAGCTCCCAGCTCCAGGCTTGTACCCACGTGTCAAGGAGGAACAGTTTGGGGGGAAGGGAGGGAGTGAAGCTCCCACACATCATTCTGTGGCCTCAGAGGCTGCAGGAGGGAAGGTGTCCCCCATGCAGCAATAAACAGCCCTGCAGGGCTCAGAAACTCCCTCAGCTGCAGATCAGGAGCCTGGAGGCAGCAGGAGGAGAGATGAGCAAGTTTAGAAGGTGATTTAAAGCAGCCACTTATTCCCATCCTGGAATTCCCCTCTACCCTAGTGCAGGTGGGGGGATCCCAAAAGCAGACCCCACCCTCCCCATCCCCCACCAGGGAGCTCATCCCTAAACAAGGATGAAAGCTGAAAGGGTCAGCTCAGGGCAGAGAGGGATGGCAGCAGCCAGGAGCACCCCACCACACTCCACTGGTCCAGGACAATGTGGTGACTGTCTGCGGGATCCTGGTAACCTAACAAAGCCAGAGATGGCAAAGGGGCAGGGGAAAGGGGAACAAAACAAAACACCTCTCAGCCTAACCCCTGCTGAGGCAGTCCCCAGTAAAACTCTGCTTTGTACTGGTGCTGGACTGGGAGCAACCCTGGCAGCCGCAGCGGCAGCCGGCGCCTGGCTCGGCAGCGATGCCCAGCGCTGGCAGACCCAGGGCGGCTCCAGCCCGGCCCTCCAAATGTCTTCCTGCTGCCTCACAAGCAGCCCAGGAGCAGTCCCTGAGCTTGATCCCAGGGAATGCCATGCCCCCAGCAGCTGCAAATGCTTCCAGCCAGGGGGGAAAGCCTCTGGAAAATGTGCTATTTCGAGCGGGGGCCGTGCCCAGGCACTGATTTCCCCCGGTCTTTCCCCTCCTCCCCACCTTCCCTCCCTGCTCTGCACAGGGCTGCATTTGGTGTGAATTTTCTGCACCATTAGGCAGCCTGGGTTCTTTCAGAGGCAAGAAAAAGGGCAGTGGGGGGAGGGAAATAAACCCAACTCAGCTGTCTCCTGCCAGTGCCATTTCTCCAAGTCCTTTTTCATGCTTTTGCTTGCACTAAGCACTGTCAGGGCAAAACCAAAGCAAAGTGGGGGAGGGAAATACAGAATCACAGAATGGTTTGGGTTGGAAGGGAGCTTAAAGCTCATCTAGTTGCAAACCCCCCTGCCCCAGGCATGGGCACGTCCCACTAGCCCCCACTAGCCCAGGCTGCTCCAAGGCCTCACCCAGCCTGGCCTCAAACACCTCCAGGGAGGGGGCATCCACCACCTCCCTGGGCAACCTGTGCCAGTGTCTCACCACCCTCACTGGAAAGGATTTCTTCCCAATCTTCCAGTCTGAATCTGCCCTCTTCCAGCTGCGAGCCACTGCCCCTCATCCTGTCACTAGGAGCCCTTGTAAGGAGTCCCTCTCCAGCTTTCCTGTGTTTCAGAGCAGACACTGGTGGCTTTGGAGAGCTCAGCCAGGGAGCAGGAGCCAGGAGGCTGCTTTTTTTGTTGCTGGTTTTTTCCCTTTCCCCTCCTTTATTTTGTTCAGCATTGGTGCATCTCTTCCAAGGCAGCCACAGGAGCTGCACTGATCCCTCTGGGTCTGCTCCAGCACCCCCAGGCTTGCAGGGGGGGAGGGAGAGGGGGGGAGACTCACACACACACCCCCCCAAGTTGCAGGCAGCCTTCTGCATATCCTTCATCCTTGTCCCCCCCACCATCAGCAACCTTCACCCTAAACCCCTCAGGGATTATTTTCTCTTGCCCCAAACCACATCACAAACAAGGAGGCACAGAAAGACGCCGGGGAGAGTTGGACAGGGGCCTCTCAAACCACAAAATGAATGGAGAGAGGAAACGGCCTTTCAGCTGCTTTCCCTCTCTGGGCTGGGCAGCAAAAGCAAGAGAAGTCCCCAGATTCCCCCAAATGGGTGCCCTGGGCAACCATGGAAACGGCTCTGAAAAGGCCAGGGGAAGAGGGGGAGCTTCAGCGTCACCGAGCCCTGGGAGCAGCTGTTCACCGGCACAGCTGCATCTGACTTGCAAGCTGGCACATCACATCACATCACAGAAGGGTCTGAAGGGACCTCCAAAGGTCATCCAGTCCAGCCCCCTCTGCAGTCAGCAGGGACATCCTCCACTAGATCAGGTTGCCCACAGCCTTGTTGAGCCTCACTTTAAATGGGATGGGGCCCCAACCACCTCCCTGTGCAAGCTGTTCCAGTGCTCCACCACCCTCACAGTAAAGAACCTGCTCCTAACATCCAGTCTAGATCTGCTCTTCTCTAGTCTGAAACCATTGCCCCTTGTCCTATCCCCACAGGCCTTTGTAAACAGTCCCTCTCCAGCCTTCTTGTAGCCCCCTTCAAGTACTGCAACACCACCAGTAGGTCTCCCTGGAGCCTTCCCTTCTCCAGGCTGCACCACCCCAGCTCCCTCAGCCTGTCCTCATAGCAGAGGTGAGACATGAGGCATCATTAACCAGTGACTGTTTGCAGTAAGAAATGATATCCACCATCCACAGGGGGATAAAAGTTGTCTTTTGAAACACTGGAGGAGGTTGCTCAGGAAGGTGGCAGAGGCCCTCCCTTTGGAGACACTCAAGATCAAGCTTGATGGGGCTCTGAGCACACTGATCCAGCTGGGGATGTCTCTGCTTGCTTCGAAGGAGGTTGGATTAAATGACCTTGACAGGTCCCTTCCAACCCAAACCATTCTGGGATTCCATGATCAGCCTTTGCTCTGGGATGGAGCTTTTTTGCCATCAGCACCACCTCCCTGGGCAACCTGTTCCAGTGTTCCACCACCCTCACAGCAAAGAACCTGCTCCTAACATCCAGTCTAGATCTGCTCTTCTCTAGTCTGAAGCCCCTTGTCCTATCCCCACAGGCCTTTGCAAAGAGTCTATCTCCAGCCTTCTTCTAGCCCCCCCCTTCAGGTACTGGAAGGCTGCTATTAGGTCTCCTGGGGATGGGTGCAGAAGCAAAACCCTCTCCCAAGAAGCAGCCAAAATGACCTTGCCTGACAGCTCTCCCATCCAGCCCCATCAAGAGCCCAGGCAAGTGAGACAGGAGCCCCAGGAATCAGTCTGACAGGTTCCAGCCCATCCTAGGGCTCAGGATCAGCCCCCAAATCATGTTTCCTCCCCAAAAGCTGAACACAGTTAAGAAACACTCTCAGCAAATGCTTGGGCAGGCAACTTCCCCCTGAAAAAAAACCCAGTAATTTTCTTATTTGACTTAAAAGAACCTCTCTGCATCCAATGTCTGTCTGGAATGTTAAATTGGAGTTATTCCCCCAAAAATCAGCCAGGCTGCCGGGGTTTGGCTTTGCTTGGGAGCCGCTACGAGAAGTCAGGAGGCTCACATTCAACCCATGTGGATTTGCTGGTGGAGTCAGCTGGGACAGCTTCACTGTGAGGGTGGGGAGACACTGGAACAGGTTGCCCAGAGAAGCTGTGGACACCTCATCCCTGGAAGTGCTTCAACCAGGCTGGATGAGGCTTTGAGCAACCTGGGCTAGGGGGAAGTGTCCCTGCCCGTGGCAGGAAGGTTGGAAGTACATAACCTTTGTAGTCCTTTCCAGATCAAGCCAGTCTAGGGTTCTGCGATTCCATGACA
The DNA here is from genome assembly GCF_014839835.1 of Dryobates pubescens. Lineage (NCBI taxonomy): Eukaryota > Metazoa > Chordata > Aves > Piciformes > Picidae > Dryobates > Dryobates pubescens. The sequence continues at coordinate 12,824,846 of NC_071641.1, forward strand.
AGCCAGTTTTGAGCAGCCCTTACAATCATGGAATTGTCAGGGGTCAAAGGGACCTCAAGGCTCAGCCAGCTCCAAGCCCCTGCCATGGGCAGGGACACCTCACACCACAGCAGGTTGCTCACAGCCACATCCAGCCTGGCTGCAAACACCTCCAGGCAGGAGGCTGCCACCACCTCCCTGGGCAACCTGTGCCAGGCTCTCACCACCCTCATGGGGAACAACTTCTTCCTCACATCCAATCTCAATCTCCCCACTTCTAGTTTTGTTCCATTCCCCCCCAGTCCTATCAGTCCCTGACATCCTCATAAGTCCCTCCCCAGCTTTCCTGTAGCCCCATGTGCCCTTCTCTGGGCACCTTCCAGCTCCTCCAGATCCTTCCTGTGCTAGGGGCTCCAGACCTGGATGCAGTCCTCAAAGTGAGGTCTCAACCAGAGCAGTGCAGAGGGGCAGAATCCCCTCCCTGCCCTGCTGGCCACACTTCTCTTGCTGCAGCCCAGGCTCTGCTTGGCTCTCTGGGCTGCCAGTGCTCACTTGTGGTTCATGCTGAGCTTCTCACCCACCAGCACCCCCAAGGCCTTCCCTTGCAAGATTTAGGAGTTTCCTTGCCTGGAGGCAGAGACAACCTCCCCTGCACAGCACAGAGCCATAGAATGGTTTGGGTTGGAAGGGACCTCCAAAGGTCATCTAGTCCAACGAGACATCCCCAAACAGGTCAGGCTGCTCAGAGCCCCACATCAAGCCTGACTTTGAATGTCTCCAGGGGATGAGCTTTCCCCCACCACCCTGGGCAACCTGTTCCAGTGTGTTCCAGCCCTGCCCCCTGCCTGCATCTTCTCCCCAGGGTAAGGAGACAACCCCAGGGATAGTTGCCAAGCCAGCTCAGCCCCTCACTGGCACTTGCAGCCCTAAGCTCAGGGACCTAAAACAGAATTCAAGCCTGGAATCAAAGTGGCTTGCTAACAAAGAGCCCATTTTCTCCCAAGCCACAAGAAAGGAGAGACACCCTGCAAGGGCTCCCACCAGAACAAGCCACCACTGTTCTTCTCCAGGTGTATTGCTTAAATTCAAAGCTCCAGCGACCAGCTGCTTAGTTATTCCTAACAAGGAGCAGAGCCTGTGGGTGTGCAATGGACAGAGGCTTCCCTTCCCATGCAGACCTCCCTTGGTCAGGCATTGGAACAGGTTGCCCCAGGAGGTGGTGGCCACAGCAACCCCAGGCAGTGCTACAGGCTGGGGTCAGAGCGGCTGAGAGCAGCCAGGCAGAGAGGGACCTGGGGGTGCTGGTTGATGGTAGGCTGAACATGAGCCTGCAGTGTGCCCAGGTGGCCAAGAAGGCCAATGGCATCCTGGCCTGCATCAGGAACAGTGTGGCCAGCAGGAGCAGGGAGGTCATTGTGCCCCTGGACTCAGCACTGGTTAGGCCACACCTTGAGTCCTGTGTCCAGTTCTGGGCCCCTCAGGTCAGGAAAGAGGTTGAGCTGCTGGAAGGTGTCCAGAGAAGGGCAACAAAGCTGGGGAGGGGTCTGGAGCACAGCCCTGTGAGGAGAGGCTGAGGGAGCTGGGGTTGCTTAGCCTGCAGAAGAGGAGGCTCAGGGGAGACCTTCTTGCTCTCTGCAACTCCCTGCAGGGAGGCTGTAGCCAGGTGGGGGTTGGGCTCTTCTCCCAGGCAGCCAGCACCAGAACAAGAGGACACAGTCTCAAGCTGTGCCAGGGGAGGTTTAGGCTGGAGGTGAGGAGAAAGTTCTTCCCAGCAAGAGAGATTGGCCATTGGGATGTGCTGCCCAGGGAGGTGGTGGAGTCCCCATCCCTGGAGGTGTTTAATGTAAGACTGGACGAGGTGCTTGGTGCCATGGGTTAGTTGATCAGATGGTGCTGGGTGATAGGTTGGACTGGATGATCTCAAAGGTCTCTTCCAACTTGGTTAATTCTATTCTATTCTATGGTCCCTGAAGGTGTCCAAGAAGCACTTTAGGATATAGTTTAAGAGCTATGGTGGTCTTAGGCTGGCAGTTGGACTTGTTGATCTTAGAGACTCTTCCAACCAAAACAATTCTATGGGGCATGGGCAATAGGTCAAGAGAGCTTCTCCTCCCCTTCTACTCTGCCCTGCTGAGGCTGCATCTGGAGTATTGTCTCCAGATCTGGGCCCCTCAGTTCAAGAAGGACCTCAGGGAACTGCTTGAAAGAGTCCAGTGCAGAGCCACAAAAGTGATGAAGGCAGTGGAACATCTTCCTTATGGGGAGAGCCTGAGGGAGCTGAGGCTCTGTAGCTTGCAGAGGAGGAGCCTGAGGGTGACCTCATTGCTCTTGCTAAAGCTGTGCAGGGGCAGTGCCCAGAGGCTGGAGCCAGGCTCTGCTGGGGGATGCCCAGTGCCAGCACAAGGGGCAGTGGTGGAAGCTGAGGCAGAGGAAGCTCCATGGAAACAGGAGGCAAAACCTTTTCCCTGTGAGGGTGACAGAGCCCTGGAGCAGGCTGCCCAGGGGGGTTGTGGAGTCTCCCTCTCTGGAGACATTCAAGACCCACCTGGATGTGTTCCTGTGTGCCCTGCTCTGGGTGACCCTGCTCTGGCAGGGGGTTGGACTGGCTGATCTCTCGAGGTGCCTCCCAGCCCCTGGCCCTCTGTGTGGTTCTGTGTGTGTGATTCTATGACCAGCCCAGGGTGGATGTGGAACACCAGAGCCACCACAGCCCGCAGCAGGGTGCTGCTGGAGCATCCCAAGAGAGGACACGTGAGCTCAGTGGCCTCTCCCACATAAATCACAGCAGCAGCCAGTGCTCAGCCCCCCACCTCCTCAGCTCCCAGAGCTGCTCCTCTCCCCCTCCACCCAGCACAGGGGTTATTGCCGTGGCCAAGGACTTGGCAAGGACTCAAAGCCGGAGCAAACAATGGACTAAATATAGCGGGAGGCAGGCAGGCTGCAGCTGCAGGATGCATCTGCCCCAGCTGCTGGGACGAGGAGGAAGCCTGCACTTGCCTGGCTGCCTCATTGCCAGCAGGAAATCAATCCAATGAATCTCCCCCTGTGCATCCTCAGGTTGTTTTATCTGGAGGGGGTTTCTTATCTATTTTGATATGGAGTCAGGGAATTGTCAGGGTCAAAGGGACCTCAAGGCTCAGCCAGCTCCAAGCCCCTGCCATGGGCAGGGACACCTCACACCACAGCAGGTTGCTCACAGCCACCTCCAGCCTGGCTGCAAACACCTCCAGGCAGGAGGCTGCCACCACCTCCCTGGGCAGCCTGTGCCAGGCTCTCACCACCCTCATGGGGAAGAACTTCTTCCTCACAGCCAATTTCAATCTCCCCACTTCTAGTTTTGCTCCATCCCCCCCAGTCCTATCACTCCCTGACACCCTCAAAAGTCCCTCCCCAGCTTTCCTGTAGCCCCCTTCAGACACTGGAAGGCCACAAGAAGGTCTCCTGGGAGCCTTCTCCTCTCCAGACTGAACAGCCCCAACTCCCTCTGTCTCCATAGCAGAGCAGCTCCAGCCCTCTGCTCATCCTCCTGGCCCTTCTCTGGACACCTTCCAGCACCTCCAGGTCCTTTTTGTAACAGGGGCTCCAGGTATTTTGTTGCATTTTATAAGAATCATAGAATCAGCTGGTTGGAAGAGATCTTAAGATCTTTGTGTCAAAGCATAAGCACACAGCTGTCACACCACGTCCCTCAGCACCTCATCCCATTGTCTTTTTGCCACCCCAGGGATGGTGGCTCCACCATTTCCCTGGGTAGCCTGTTCCAGTGCCTGGTGAGCCTTTGGGTGAAGACATTTTTCCTGATCCCCAGCCTAAACCTCCCCTAGTGCAAGGCCAGGCCATTTCCTCTCCTCCTGTCACTTGTGACTTGGGAGAAGAGACCACCCCCAGCTGGCGACAACCTCCTCGCAGGGAGCTGCAGAGATGAGAGCTGCAATGCAAAGCCTTTCAGGAAGCAGCAGCAGTCACACCACCCTCCAAACACATCCATCCCTCCCTTGGGTGCAGAGCAGCCTTTGGCACCCAGCCAGCATGGATGCCTCCAGGAGGATCCAGGGAGGCAGGAAACACCGCAGCAGCTGGCAGGAAGCCCCCAGCGCTGCCAGAGGGGCATCAGGGAAGCCTGGAGGAAGCCCTGGAGCTGAGCCTCCTGCCCCAGTGTGCTCTTTAACCTCCTTTTTCTGTTTCCCAAAAGCAGTGAAAAGAAAAATCACACAAAAGCAAGAGCAGAGCTGGAGTGTGCTGGGAGATAGCCCAGAGCTGAGGCTGCATGGGAACCAGGCTCCTGTTGTTCCAGGTGACGTGGGAAGGAAGCAGCTCAACTCATGAAAAAACAAAACCAAACCAAACAAACCCAAACCTCCACAGCAAAACAAAAAGGAAAGGTGGGAAGTGGTGCATGAAATTGTGGCTGGTTTGAAACATGGCATAAGGCAAGGCAGCAATGCCACCCAAAATCATAGAAGCACAGAATGCAGCAGGTTGGAAGGGCTCCTCAAAGCCTGCAGTGTGCCCAGGGGGCCAAGAAGGCCAAGGGCATCCTGGCCTGCATCAGGAACAGTGTGGCCAGCAGGAGCAGGGAGGGCATTGTGCCCCTGGACTCAGCACTGCTTAGGCCACACCTTGAGTCCTGTGTCCAGATCTGGGCTCCTCAGGTTAGGAAAGAGGTTGAGCTGCTGGAAGGTGTCCAGAGAAGGGCAACAAAGCTGGGGAGGGGTCTGGAGCACAGCCCTGTGAGGAGAGGCTGAGGGAGCTGGGGTTGCTTAGCCTGCAGAAGAGGAGGCTCAGGGGAGACCTTCTTACTCTCTGCAACTCCCTGCAAGGAGGTTGTAGCCAGGTGGGGGTTGGTCTCTTCTCCCAGGCAACCAGCACCAGAACAAGAGGACACAGTCTCAAGCTGTGCCAGGGGAGGTTTAGGCTGGGTGTTAGGAAGAAGTTCTTCCCAGCAAGAGAGATTGGCCCTTGGGATGTGCTGCCCAGGGAGGTGGTGGAGTCCCCATCCCTGGAGGTGTTTAGGAAGAGCCTGGATGGGGTGCTTGGTGCCATGATCAGATAGTGCTGGGTGATAGGTTGGACTTGATGATCCTGAAGGTCTCTTCCAACCTGGTTAATTCTATTCTATTCTGTTATATCTTGTCCAACTCACCTCCACCAAGCAGGGACATCTCCAACTAAGTGAGGTTGCTCAGGGCCACATCAAATCCTTCAGTGTCTCCAGGGATGGGGTCTCCACCACATCCCTGGGCAGCCTGTTCCAGTATTTCACCATTCTCCCTGTAAAGAACTTCCTCCTGATGTCCAGCCTGGATCTACCCTGCTCCAGTTTCAAACCATTGCCCCTTGTCTTATCACCACAGGCCCTTCTAAACAGTCCTTCCCCAGCCTTCCTGAGGGTTCCCTTCAGATATTGAAGGCCAAAATAAGATCTCTCTGGAGCCTTCTCTTCTCCAGGATGGACAACCTCAAGTTTCCCAGCCTGTCTTCATAATACTTTAAAATATACTTTAAAAATCATAGCATTGTTTTGGTTGGAAAAGACCCTCAAGGTCGAGTCCAACCCACACCACCATGGCCACTAAAGCATGTCCCACAGTGCCATGGCCACGCATTTCTTGACCGCCTCCATGCACGGTGACTCCACCACCCCCTGGGCAGCCTCTGCCAGTGCCTGACCACCCTTTCAGGAAAGAACTTTTTCCTAATCTCCAACCTAACCTCTCCCCTGGCACAATTTCAGGCCATTTCCTCCCATTCTATCACCTGATAGCAGGGAGAAGAGACCAACTCCCACCTCACTGCAACTTCCTTTCAGGCAGTTGTAGAGAGCAACGAGGTCTCCTCTCAGCTTCCTTAAAACCAACCCTAAAGCACTTTGCCACGGGGAGGAAAAGGCTCTGGAAAAGGCATTGGGAAGCCAGCTTTGCAGCTTTGATTCTTCAAGCCTTGATTGGTGTATTATGACTTTTAAAGGCACAAAAAAAGAAAGCATAAAAGAGGCACAAAAGAACTCCCCAAGGTCGATGGCCAAAACTACAACTAACCAAGCAGCCTTTCCTAGAGAGCAGAGAGGTGTTCCCCAACCAGGCTGAGACCCCCTGCTGCCCAGCCCCTGTGCTTCATCTGCCAGGGAGGAGGGGAAAGCAGCAGTGGGATGCCTTCTCCCAAATCCAAGCTGGAGCACCAGGAGGTGGAGGAGGAGGAGGACTTGGCATTTCCCATCCCCTTCCCGACGAGCTCCTGCCTTCTGGCAGAGAACCGAGCGCCACATCCCCGTCCTCCACGTGACCCAACCCGCCTCCAGTCACTTGATTTAAAAGTCCTTAAACCCAGGGAAAGCTGCTGGAGACAAGGAATGGGGGAGAGAAAGGCAGCACCCAGGCATCTGGGCTGTAAGCTGGAAGAGGGGAGAGTTAGACTGGAGAGCCTCCTTTATGCAGACAGGCTAAGAGAGTTGGGGTCGTTCAGACTAGAGGGAAAAAGGCTCCAGGGGGACCTTAGAGCAGCCTTCCAGTACCTGAAAGGGGACTGCAAGAAAGCTGGGGAGGGACTTTTTCCAAGGGCTTGTAGTAATAGGATGAGAGGAAATGGACTGAAGCTTGAGGAGGGCAGATTCAGACTGGAGATTGGGAAGAAATTCTCTCCAGTGAGGCTGGTGAGACACTGGAAGAGGTTGCTCAGGGAGGGTGTGGATGCCTCCTCACTGGAGGCATTCAAGGCCAGACTGGATGGAGCCTTGGGCAACCTGGGCTAGCAGAAGGCATCCCTGCTCTTTGCAGTGGGGGTGGAACTAGATGATCTTTAAGGTCCCTTCCAACTCAAACCACTCTGGGATTCAATGTCACCCCAAAAAGGTGAGTGTGACTCTGCACCCCACCACAGAACTGGCCACCAACAGGAAGGATGCTGGTGCTGGGTGGGAGGTACCAGAGTGGTGCCAGCCTGCAGCCACACCTGGTTTAGAGTGAATTCTTTCCTCAGCAGTGCTAAACTTTCCTCCTTGAGCAAAGACTGGGTGATGCACTGCAGGAACTAAGACACAAACTCCAGCGTCTCATCAGCAGGATACAAAACCAAGAGGTGGCTCCTTGGGCTGAGCCACCTCTGCTTTGCCCAGAGCTGCTAACAGCAGCCCAGGTGCAGGTTGCCCTTTGGCTGAGCATCTACCACATCCTCCTTCCCCTCCTCCCTCTAGAAAAACAGCTGCTCCTTTCCTGCTCTTTTTAAAGCCACACAGACTTGCCAGTCCCTTGGATGCCGCTTGGCAGGGCTAAGAGGCGGCCGAGGGACAGGCAGGAGATGCTCAGGCCGCCCAAGCGAAGGGTTTTACCGATGGCATTCAACGGGGAAGAGGAACAAAGCCCTAATTTGCAAGCTCCAGCGCTGCGGGTTGTGCCGGCAGCCCTGCTTTCAAGGTCTGCGAGCATGCTTACTGAGGAGTTTCCTTTCAGCCATGCAAAGAGACAAACAAAAAGCCATAAAGGATGGAGATAAAGGCCGGGGTCATCTCCAAAGAGACGCCCATCCTGTAGAGGAACCTTCCTGCAACACCAGATCCTCCCCGCCCCATCACAGCCCCACGCCCAAACCCTCTCCGCCAAATTCCACCCTCCCCCCATGTCACTTCCATCTCCTCCTCACAAAGGTTTTGTGCTGTGACCCCACCAAATTTCACCTCCACACCACTTCCATCTCCTCCTCACACAGGTTCCATGGTCTGACGGCACCAAACTTCACCCCCACGCCGCTTGCATCTCCTCCTCATGGGCACAACCTCACACTAGCCCGCAGCAAGGGGTGTCCCCACGGGGCGGGGGGGGGATGCTGGGGTGGCAGCCACCCCACAGCTCCCTGCTGCCAAGCCTGGGAGGCTGAGCGCCAGGAGGAGGGCGGGCAGGGCGCTCGGGGGAAGGCGAGGGCTATGATTTGTGCTATTCATAGCTAACCGCCGGCTGGCTTCCCGACGGCAACGCTGCCGGAGCCGCGGGACGGCTCCCTTTACAAGGTGGGGGCTGCTCCTCAAAGCCAAGCTCCTGCAGGACCGCACCTTCCCTGCCAGACAGGCAGCACCTCCTGCTCGCCGGCACCCAGCGGGCACGCTCGCCCCTGGTGCCCTGCTGGCTGGTTTTTGCTCGTGGGAGCCAAGAATCATAGAATTATCAGGGTTGGAAGGGACCTCAAGGCTCAGCCAGCTCCAACCCCCTGCCATGGGCAGGGACACCTCACACCACAGCAGGTTGCTCACAGCCACCTCCAGCCTGGCTGCAAACACCTCCAGCCAGGAGGCTGCCACCACCTCCCTGGGCAGCCTGTGCCAGGCTCTCACCACCCTCCTGGGGAACAACTTCTTCCTCACAGCCAATCTCAAGCTCCCCACTTCTAGTTCTGCTCCATCCCCCCCCAGTCCTATCACTCCCTGACACCCTCAAAAGTCCCTCCCCAGCTTTCTTGGAGCCCCCTTCAGATCCTGGAAGGCCACAATTAGGTCTCCTCAGAGCCTTCTCCTCTCCAGCCTGCACAACCCCAACTCTCTCAGTCTGTCTCCATACAGAGCAGCTCCAGCCCTCTGCTCATCCTCATGGCCCTGCTCTGGGCACACTCCAGCACCTCCAGATCCTTCCTGTAAGAGGGGCTCCAGAACTCTTGCCGGGGCTCTCCCCTCTTCCCCTACCTTTAAATCCAAGCCAAATCAAGCAAATCCCGGGGGTGGGGGGGATCTGCTCACAACAGAGACCTGCTGGATATTTTTAGGCTCAATGTCATCCGTGCAAAGGCAATAATCACTTCCTGCCTTCCAGGAAGGAAATGTCCCAGCACCGGCTGCCTGCATGCCTGCCCACTCCCTCCTCAGGCAGTGCCTGCCTGCTCCCTGGCCCAGCCACCCCCAAAACCTGTTCACCACGACCCCCCCCCCCGACACGTTTCGCGGGGGGGAGGGGGTAACAACCGGGACACAGCACGGGATGTCCCCAGTGGCAGAGAGAAGAGGTGGTGCTCATGCCAGAGGAGCGATGCACCAGGGAAAGGGCAGAGGAAGAGGTCCGGGAAAGCCCAGCAGCCATAGGAAGTGCAGCCTGGATGCAGCTTCTGGAAGTTTTCAGCTCCAGCAGGGCAGGAGCTCGGCAAGAGCAGGCAGCCTTCCCAGCTAGGACATGCTCCTCATCCCAGGTGACCTGGCACTGAGGATGACCGAGGGACCCTACATGGAAGTGCCAGTGAGGGCTTGCCCTCTCCTTCCAGGCTCCCTGAACTGGAGGCTGTGGAGCCAAACCCAGGATTGCAACCCAAGCATGGGTAGGTTCTCATCCTCCTGCAGCTCCCTTTCGCAGAACCAGCTCTCCCCAAATGACTTTTGGGGTGTAAGTGAGGCAGCCAAGGGATGCAACCCCCAAAACTCCCTTTGAGCCACTCAAGCCACAGCCACAGGACCTCCTGGCTCAGCCCCTGCAGGGCTAGCTTCCAGGCAGCAGGACAGACAGAGAAGTCCCTTTTCAATAGGAAATGGGACTGCAAAGGCACAAGAGCTGGGGGGAGGGACATGGATGCTGGGCCCCAAAACTAGTTCTGTCTTTTCTAGAGGTCTGAAGTGCAGCATTGGCTTCCCCCCACCTCCCGCCCCCCCGGCTTTTCAGCACCTCATGGTCACGCAGTGGGGTTTGTGCTCCGGGAGGCAAAATAAAGCTTCATCCCCACCACCTTCCCCCGCTTTGGCTTGGGGTGAGAGGACCTCTGCCCAAAAAATATCACCCCCACGGGAAGAAGGCTGCTTCCAGCAGCAGCACCTGACCCCCCCAACCCCCCGGTCCCGATGGGGGGAGGGGAGGAGGGAGGGGAGGAGGAAGGGGAAAGGGAAGAGGAAAAGGAAAGGGACCCCCGAGGTGCCGCCCTGCTCCAAGCTGGTGCCCCACGCCCGAGCCTGGCTCCTCCATCCCCTTTTTCACGCATCCGCCGGGAAATGAACTCTCCCCACAGCCGGGGAGGGGAAGCGCAGGGCATGGCTTGTCCCGGGATAGGACGAAAGGGGTGCTTGGTCCCAGGGGGTCGGAATACCCGGTCCCGGGGTCGAGGGGGAATGCTCGGCCAGGGGTGGGGCATGCTTGGCCCTGGTGAGTGAGAAATGCCCGGAGCGGAGGGGACGTCTGGCTGTGGGGGAGGGTGATGCTCGGTCCCGGGGGGTGCTCGCTGCGGGGGGGTGCCCGGTCCCGGGGAAGAGGGGATGCCCGGTCCAGGGGAAGGGGATGCTTGCTTTCGAGAAGGCAGGATACCCGGTCCCGGGGTGGGGGGGATCGCTGGGTCTCAGGGTGGGGGTACTTGGCTCCGGGATGCCCGGTGCCCGGGGGGGTTGGGAGGATGGAGGGAGCTCGGTACCTTGCGTGGGCTCCGGGCTCAGCTCCCACGCCGGGCTGGCCGCGCCGCGGGTCGGTCCATGGGGGCGGCGGGAGCGGGGTGGCGGGAGCGAAGCCCCGCGGCCGCCCCGACCGCCGGAGCCTCGGCGGGGGAAGAGGCGGAGGCGGAGCCGGAGGAGGGGCAGCGCTGCCGCCCGGCCCCACCACGCCGTGCCCGCCCCTCGCAGCGGACAGCCCCCACCGGCATGAGGCTGCCCCCACCCCTCCCGTTGGAGCCCACTCCCAGCGACAGTGCCCACCCGCCCCCTTGGGGACCCTCCGGTACCTAACATCCCCCACGCACAGCACCCAACCCCCTGGGGACCCTCTGGCACCTAACATGTCACAGCACCCATCCACTGGAGACCCTCTGGCACCTAGCATCCCGCACCCACCCGCCTGGAGACCCTCTGGCATGTAACATCCCCCACCCACAGCACCCACCCCCTTGGGCACCCTCTGGCAACTACCACTCCCCATCCATAGCACCCACCCCGTTGAAGCCCACCCCTAGTCACAGCACCTTCCCCACAGGGCCACTATGGACCCCCCAGAGGAGGGAGGGATGTCTGTGGTGGGGGCCGGGCTGAGGGGTGCTGCTGCGCTGGGTGACCTCCTAGGTCTTTTCCAACCCGGTTAATGCTGTGGTTCCGTGGATCCGGGCTGGGACTGGTGTGAAGTGGCCTGTGGGGAGCTCCTGCTTCCCTTCTTTACCATGTTGTATTCTCCAGGGAAAGCTAAGGCCCAGGACTTGCTTCTGCAAGTGCTCAGCAGGGCTTTTGAAAGCAGACAGAGCCGAAGCTCACAGGGGAATATGCACTTTCTGCAGCCTTTGGTGGGCATGGTTGAGAGGCTATAGACTGGAGGCACCCTCTGAAACACCAGGATAGCTCCAGGCCCCCAGGTCTCTTTGCACACACACCCCAACCCCCCCTTGCTTGGGCCACTCAGAAAACTGCTGCCCACCCAAGTTCAGTCACCACGGTGGGTTCCTGTGATGGCTCTGCCAGGAGCAGCATCAAGGTCTGCTCATCTCCTGCTGGTTTCCAGCACAGCACAGAGCAAAGCCAGGAGATGACTTTAGGCTTCCCTCACTGCCAACAGGCATCACACTTACTCTGCTGCTGCAGGAAGATGTTGGTTTAGCTAAAAATCCATAAAACCCCAAATCCTTCAGCTCCTAACCACCTTTGCCCAATCTGTTTGGGTTGACCTCTGAGCCCTCAGAGGGTCCCATCTAGGAGGACCCTAACCTGAGATAGAATCACAGAACCACACAGAATCAACCAGGTTGGAAGAGACCTCCAAGATCACCAAGTCCAACCCATCACACAACCCTCACCAACCAGACCATGGCACCAAGGGCCTCATCCAGGCTGGTCTTAAACACCTCCAGGGATGCTGACCCCACCCCCACCCTGGGCAGCACATCCCAATGGGCAAGCTCTCTTCCTGGGAAGAACTTCTTTCTAAGATCAAGCCTAAACCCTCAGGTTAGGAAAGAGGTTGAGCTGCTGGAAGGTGTCCAGAGAAGGGCAACAAAGCTGGGGAGGGGTCTGGGGCACAGCCCTGTGAGGAGAGGCTGAGGGAGCTGGGGTTGCTTAGCCTGGAGAAGAGGAGGCTCAGGGGAGACCTTCTTGTTCTCTCCAACTCCCTGAAGGGAGGCTGTAGCCAGGTGGGGGTTGGTCTCTTCTCCCAGGCAGCCAGCACCAGAACAAGAGGACACAGTCTCAAGCTGTGCCAGGGGAAGTGTAGGCTGGATGTTAGGAAGAAGTTCTTCCCAGCAAGAGAGATTGGCCCTTGGGATGTGCTGCCCAGGGAGGTGGTGGAGTCCCCATCCCTGGAAGTGTTCAGGAAGAGCCTGGATGGGGTGCTTGGTGCCATGGTTGAGTTGATCAGATGGTGCTGGGTGATAGGTTGGACTGGATGATCTCGAAGGGCTCTTCCAACCTGGTTCATTCTATTTGATTTGATTCGATTCAATTCGATTCGATTCTATTCTAAACTTCCCCCTTGGCACAGCTTGAGACTGGGTCCTCTTGTTCTGGTGCTGGTTGCCTGGGAGAAGAGACCAACCCCCACCTGGCTGCAGCTCCAACTCCCCAGGACTGCAGCCTTGCTCATACCCAGCACCATCCCAGGGAGGCATGGCCAAGGAAAGGTTTATGGGCCCCCACCAGCCGGAGGGGGAAGGGGAGTGAGGGTGTTAAGGCATTCACCGGAGCAGGGAAGGAGAGCCAGGAATGTAAACGGAGCCTGGAGGCTGCCGAAAATGGTAAGGGCTGGGAAGCAGTGCTGGAAAGTTTGTTCATCAGGATCTGAGATACTAGCCAGGCTCCCAGCCTTCAGCTTTGGAAGCCAGGACTGAGGAAACCAAAAGCACCCCAAAAATTCAGGAGGAAAAGGGTTGGTGCTCCCTGCAGCTGGGCATCACGGCTGGGCTTGGGCTTGGTGGCTGCTCCGATGACCTTGGAGGCCTTTTCCAGCTGCAACAATTCTGTGATCACAGGGGCAAAGAAGAGAGGACCTCCCAAATGCCCCAGCAGCACTGCTTTGTTTATCATGCTCCTCTCCTCTCCTCTCCTCTCCTCTCCTCTCCTCTCCTCTCCTCTCCTCTCCTCTCCTCTCCTCTCCTCTCCTCTCCTCTCCTCTCCTCTCCTCTCCTCTCCTCTCCTCTCCTCTCCTCTCCTCTCCTCTCCTCTCCTCTCCTCTCCTCTCCTCTCCTCTCCTCTCCTCTCCTCTCCTCTCCTCTCCTCTCCTCTCCTCTCCTCTCCTCTCCTCTCCTCTCCTCTCCTCTCCTCTCCCCTCCCCTCCCCTCCCCTCCCCTCCCCTCCTCTCCCCTCCCCTCCCCAACAAACCTCTCCAAACCTCTCCGAACCGAACCTCTCTGAACCTCTCCAAACCTCTCTGAACCTCTCTGAACTGAACCTCTCCTCTCCGAACCTCTCTGAACCTCTCCAAACCTCTCCTTTACGAACCTCTCCGAACCGAACCTCTCCGAACCGAACCTCTCCGAACCTCTCCGAACCTCTCCGAACCGAACCTCTCCGAACCTCTCTGAACCGAACCTCTCCGAACCGAACCTCTCCGAACCTCTCTGAACCTCTCTGAACTGAACCTCTCTTCTCCGAACCTCTCTGAACCTCTCCAAACCTCTCCTCTCCGAACCTCTCCTCTCCGAACCTCTCTGAACCTCTCCAAACCTCTATGAACCTCTCCGAACCTCTCTGAACTGAACCTCTTCGAACCGAACCTCTCCTCTCCTCTCCGAACCTCTCCTCTACGTACCTCTCCTCTCCGAACCTCTCCTCTACGTACCTCTCCTCTCTGAACCGAACCTCTCCGAACCGAACCTCTCCGAACCTCTCCTTTACGAACCTCTCTGAACCTCTCCGAACCGAACCTCTCCGAACCGAACCTCTCCGAACCTCTCCTTTACGAACCTCTCTGAACCTCTCCAAACCGAACCTCTCCGAACCTCTCCTTTACGAACCTCTCTGAACCTCTCCGAACCAAACCTCTCCGAACCGAACCTCTCCGAACCGAACCTCTCCGAACCTCTCTGAACCGAACCTCTCCGAACCGAACCTCTCCGAACCTCTCTGAACCTCTCTGAACTGAACCTCTCTTCTCCGAACCTCTCTGAACCTCTCCAAACCTCTCCTCTCCGAACCTCTCCTCTCCAAACCTCTCTGAACCTCTCCGAACCTCTCCGAACCTCTCCTCTACAAACCTCTCCGAACCTCTCCTCTCCTCTCCTCTCCGAACCTCTCCTCTCCAAACCTCTCCTCTCTGAACCTCTCTGAACCTCTCCTCTACAAACCTCTCTGAACCTCTCCTCTCCGAACCTCTCCAAACCTCTCCTCTCCAAACCTCTCCTCTCCGAACCTCTCCTCTCTGAACCTCTCCTCTCCGAACCTCTCTGAACCTCTCTGAACCTCTCCAAACCTCTCCGAACCTCTCCTCTCTGAACCTCTCCTCTCCGAACCTCTCTGAACCTCTCTGAACCTCTCCAAACCTCTCCAAACCTCTCCGAACCTCTCCTCTCCGAACCTCTCTGAACCTCTCTGAACCGAACCTCTCTGAACCTCTCTGAACCGAACCTCTCCGAACCTCTCTGAACCGAACCTCTCTGAACCTCTCTGAACCGAACCTCTCCGAACCTCTCTGAACCGAACCTCTCTGAACCTCTCTGAACCGAACCTCTCCAAACCTCTCCTCTCCGAACCTCTCTGAACCTCTCCTCTCTGAAACTCTCCGAACCTCTCCGAACCTCTCCGAACCTCTCTCCTCTCCGAACCTCTCTGAACCGAACCTCTCCAAACCTCTCCTCTCCGAACCTCTCTGAACCTCTCCTCTCTGAAACTCTCCGAACCTCTCCGAACCTCTCCGAACCTCTCTCCTCTCCGAACCTCTCTGAACCGAACCTCTCCAAACCTCTCCTCTCTGAACCTCTCCGAACCTCTCCGAACCTCTCTCCTCTCCGAACCTCTCTGAACCGAACCTCTCCGAACCGAACCTCTCCAAACCTCTCCTCTCCGAACCTCTCCTCTCTGAACCTCTCTGAACCTCTCCAAACCTCTCCTCTCCGAACCTCTCCTCTCCGAACCTCTCTGAACCTCTCCTCTCTGAAACTCTCCGAACCTCTCCGAACCTCTCCAAACCTCTCCTCTCTGAACCTCTCTGAACCTCTCTGAACCTCTCCAAACCAAACCTCTCCAAACCTCTCCGAACCTCTCTGAACCTCTCTGAACCTCTCCGAACCAAACCTCTCCAAACCTCTCTGAACCTCTCCAAACCTCTCCGAACCTCTCCGAACCTCTCCAAACCGAACCTCTCCGAACCGAACCTCTCCTCTAACTCCAACTCCAACAGGCTCTGAGGTGCCCCTGAATGGAGCCTTTGGGCAAGAAACAAGCCAGAATTTGAGGAGAAAATCCAGGAGGGAGCAGCCATGCAACACATGTGGCTAGTGCAAAGGAGAGGCTTCCCTCACTGCCTTCTCCATCCATCCTCCTCCTCATTCACACAGTCACAGAACTGTCAGGGTTGGGAGGGACCTCAAGGATCATTCAGTTCTAACCCCCCTGCCATGGCCAGGGACACCTCACACTACATCAGTGCCACTTTCTAACTCAAGATCAGGATCAGAGAGGATCACAAGAACAAGAGAAGAGTTGGCATCATCATCATCATCATCATCATCATCATCATCATCATCATCATCATTATCATCATCATTTAGTAACCAATGAACAACAACAGCAACCAGCAGCAGGTTAACAGCAGGGCAGCTGCTGCTGATCTCCAAGGTCTTTTCCAACCTGATTAATTCTGCATTCTGCTGCAGTATGCACCCACAGCAGGACCAAGCCAAGCTGGGGGGTGTGGGGTGTGAAGGGCATCCTCCCCCCCAAAACTCAGATCAGTGGCACCCTTGGTGTGGCCATCCCAGCTTCACCCACAGGACCCAGTATGGACACGGACGGTCTGGGAATGTGGAGTGCTGCTGTGGTATTTCACGGCTGGAGCCTGCATCCTGAACTGATGAGCACATCAGGGTGGCTTTGTAGAACCACAGACTGGTTTGGGTTGGAAGGGGCCTCTGAAGGTCATCCAGTCCAACCCCCTGCAGCCAGCAGGGACATCTGCAACTGGAGCAGGCTGCTCACAGCCCCAAACAACCTGGCCTGGAATGGTTCCAGGGATGGAGCTTCTGCCACCTGTCTGGGCAACCTGGGCCAGGGTCTCACCACCCTCAGAGTAAAACATTTCTTCCTCCTCTCTAGTCTCAGTCTCCCTCTTTTAGTTTAAACCATCACCCCTGTCCCCAGCTTCCTGAACAGTCCCTTTAAGCACTGCAAGGCCACCAGAAGGTCTCCCTGAAGCCTTCTCTTCTCCAGGCTGAACAACCTCAACTCTCAACCTGTCCTCCCAGCAGAGAGCTTCCAGCCCTTGCATCACTGCTGTGGCCTCCATTGGCTTCACTCCAACAGGTCCATGTCTGTCCTGTGCTGAGGACTCCAGAGCTGGCCCCAGCACTGCAGGTGGGGTCTCAGCAGAGCAGAGGGGCAGAATCCCCTCCCTGCCCCTGCTGCCCATGCTGCTGGGGACCAGCCCAGCTGGCTCTAGGCTGGGAGTACAAAATGCCACTCATCTCCAGCTTTTTCCCCACTGCCATCCCCGAGTCTTTCTCCTCAGGGCTGCTCTCCAGACATGCTGGAGGGAAGGGATCCATCCAGAGGGACCTGACCAGGCTGGAGAGCTGGGCCTAAGCTAAGCTCATAAGCTTCAACACCACCAAGTCCAGGGTCCTGCATCTGGATTGGGGCAATCCCAAGCACTGATATAGGCTGGGCAGGGACTGGCATGAGCCAGCACTTGCAGCCCAGAGAGCCAACCAGAGCCTGGGCTGCAGCAAGAGACACATAGCCAGCAGGGCCAGGGAGGGGATTCTGCCCCTCTGCTCCACTCTGCTGAGACCCCACCTGGAGTACTGCATCCAGTTCTGGAGCCCCTAGCACAGGAAGGATCTCGAGGAGCTGGACGGTGTCCAGAGAAGGGCCACAAGGATGAGCAGAGGGCTGGAGCTGCTCTGCTATGGAGACAGACTGAGGGAGTTGGGGCTGTTCAGTCTGGAGAAAAGAAAGCTCCCAGGAGACCTTCTTGTGGCCTTCCAGGATCTGAAGGGGGCTCCAAGAAAGCTGGGGAGAGACTTTTGAGGGTGTCAGGGAGTGATAGGACTGGGGGGGGGATGGAGCAAAACTAGAAGTGGGGAGATTGAGATTGGCTGTGAGGAAAGTTGTTCCCCATGAGGGTGGTGAGAGCCTGGCACAGGCTGCCCAGGGAGGTGGTGGCAGCCTCCTGCCTGGAGGTGTTTGCAGCCAGGCTGGAGGTGGCTGTGAGCAACCTGCTGTGGTGTGAGGTGTCCCTGCCCATGGCAGGGGGTTGGAGCTGGCTGATCCTCGAGATCCCTTCCAGCCCTGACAGCTCTGAGTCTATGAAATTGCTAGGGGTTTGCAAATTGAGTGCAGCTTAAGTTCAGGGTTTTATTTGGGGTCTGGTTTGGACACTCTCTCAAGCAGAACCTCTCCACTTTGATGGCCAGGTCTGTGCAGGTTTCTGCACCCAGTGGTGGAGGATAAATGACCACTTTGGAGCAATTTTATACATGGGCAACTCTTCTGTGGTAAACCCAGGTCTTCCCACCCAGGAAATGTTGCAGCCAAATCACCCCCTCCAGCCAGGGCGGTTGGTCCTGCTTCTGTCCATTCTCTGCTCCTTGCAACACTAAGATCTGCCAGGCAGGAGGTGAGGGCTTGCTCCCAATCTGCACTCCGGGCTCTGGAGTTACCTTTCCCTCCCCTCAGCTTGGATATTTGGAAAGCAACTCACCTAAAGCATTTGGGAAAGAATAAAAGAAGCTAAAGGAGAAATGAAGAAGGGTTGACCCATGATGGCTTAGGGGGGATGGGTGAAGCCCAGAAGGCATGGGATGGCAAAATGCTCCTCCAACCCCAAGTCACAATCAGAAGCAAGCTCCAGCACCTCGATTTCATAGAACCAAGATCTTTATTGATCTCACTGTAACAGCAACCACTGGCGAGAGCTTCTCCTCCTCCCAAGCACCTGCTTCAAGAGGGTAAACCAAACCCAAACCTGTACCCTGACTAGCAGAGGAGCTGCCCTGGCAAGACCAGGCACTCCCTCCCTGCTCTCCAACCCCAAGCCCCATCAGAAAACCAGGAGAAAGTGGCAGGGATGGGGAGCAGGGATGGGAAGCCTGGGAAGGGGGCGTTGAGGGGGAAACAACACAAGCCCAAACAGGTGGCTCCCCTCCGGCTCCTCTCCCCAATTTATGTTGTCCTTGGGCATTTTCTTCACTTTTTGGCCTGGAGAGCAGGTCTCCCCAAACCCAAGCATCCACAGCCGAGGCTCCTTGCACCCGTGGTGCCCATCCCCCGCTGCGCAAAGGATATCCTCAACCCTTCCCCTCCGCCCCCAGCCCTGCCGCTCCCTCCAGCCGAGCCGAGGGCCTCGCAGACCCCCTGGGGACCTTCGCTTCTAAGGCAAATATATTTCTTTCTATATAAGATATAGATTTCTCTGTGTCTGTGTTCAGCACCACCCACACAGCCTTCCACTTGCACTCACTCACTCGTGCACCCAGGGCAGCTGGCTACGCGGTCCCATCCGAGGGAAAATCTGGGAGGAACTTCCCCCTCCCTCGCTTAGGGGGTTTGGCCTTTTCCCCCCTTAAAACGAGCACCAGCCCCACACCCCCTCGACGGTTGCTCACAGCCAGCTGACCCGAGCCAAACACACCTAGAGAAATAAATTAGCGGACAGAAAAGTGCACAGAGCCTGGGGCAGGGATGCCGCCGCGGGGAGGATCCAGCCCTGGCACGCAGAGCCACCACCCCACCAGGGCAAGGGGTCCCTAGGGCTGGGGTACCAACCCCGGGGAGGCAGGAGGGAGGGGGGGAGAGAGGGAGGCTAGAGGGAGGGAGGGAGCAGGCACTCGAGGTGGGAGCTGGATAAAACGGCACTTGAGAAGGTGCTGATGGCACTCAGTAGGTAGTTAAAAACAAACAAACGTTACGAGCCGGGGAGGTGGTGGCCTTGGGGAGCACAGGCTGGCACCGCTGCGGGGTCCCCCAACCGTGCACCCCCTCCCCGGATGCTGCTCTTGATGGAAAGTCACATCAGAGGGAGGGAAAAAAATAAATCCCATGGCTGGGCAGGGGGAAGGTTTGAGATGCAGGATGGCCACCATGTGCCAGGGTGGCTACCAGCGCTGGCAGCAGCAGGAAATTTATCCACAGCAGCACGACCTGGCACAGCCAGCTGGTGGATGATGGCACCAATGCCAGCGCCCTGCAAGGGGAGCACCCTGAAACAACTGGAGCACCGTGGAAAGCCAGGGGATAATGCTGGCACCCTGCAAGGGGAGCACCTTGGGAAGCAAGGGGTTAGCACCGATGCTGGCACCCTGCAAGGGGAGCACCCTGAAGAGCAGGTGGGCACTGGCACTCTGCAACTAGAGCACCCTGGAAAGCAAGGGGATGATGGCACCAATGCTGGCACCCTGCAAGGGAAGCACCCTGAAGAGCAAGCGGATGGTGGTACCAGCGCTGGGACCCTGCAGCCGGACTGCCCCAAAGAGCACGTGCAGGATGGCCCTGGAGCACCTTGGAAAGCAAGGGGATGATGGCACTGATGCTGGCACCCTGCAAGGGGAGCGCCCCAAAGAGCAAGTGGATGGTGGTACCAACCCTGGAACCCTGCAGCTGGAGCACCCTGACAAGCAAGCAGATGGTGGTACCAATGCAGAGACCCTGCAACCAGTGTGCCCTAAAGAGCATGTGGAGGATGGCCCTGGCACCCTGCAACTGGAGCACCTTGGAAAGCAAGGGGATAATGCTGGCACCCTGCAAGGGGAGCACCCCAAAGAGCAAGTGGATGGTGGTACCAACCCTGGAATCCTGCAGCTGGAGCACCTTGGAAAGCAAGCGGATGATGGCACCAACACTGGGACCCTGCCAGCAGAGCACCCTGAAGAGCAAGTGGACACTGGCACTGCTGGCAGCACCCTGCAACCAGAGTGCCCTGAAAAGCAAGCACACACTGGCACTGGTGCCCTGCAATTAGAGTGCCCTGAAGAGCAAGAAAGCACTGGCGTCAGTGTCCTGCAACTGGAGTGCCCTGAAGAGTAAGCACACACTGGCACCACTGGCAGCAGCCTGCAACCAAAGCACCCTGAAGAGCAGGTGGAGGATGGCACCGCTGGCAGCAGCCTGCAATCAAAGCACCCTGAAGAGCAGGTGGAGGATGGCACCACTGGCAGCAGCCTGCAACCGGAGCACCCTGGAGTGGACGAGGGCACCGGCACCGGGCTCCTGCAAGTGCAGCATGCCCGGGTGGTGCTCCCAGCTGCAGCACCTGGTCCCTGTGGCATCCTGCATTCCCCGCCCCGGGGCTATTCCTGAGACATCTGATGGTGCCGAGGGATTAGTTTCTTTCTCCTCCTGTATTATTCACATTTTAAAAGGCAGAGGGTGGGAGAAGGTTTAAAAAGCAAAAGCACTTTCCCAGAGGGTGCTCATCCCCAGCCCCCCCCAAAAAAGAAGCATGGTGGGTAAAGTGCCCCTTTTTTAGTACCAAAAATCAGTAAAAACAAGGGTTTGGGGGTTTTTTGTAACATATGGCTCCGAGTCCTGGCTGGAGGCTCAGGGAGGCAGCCCCTGGTTGAAAGGCCACAACGGAATAAATCCAGGTAGGAGAGGCGCAGGCGCCGCCGCCCGACGCTGCCAGGGGGCCGAGGCAGAGCCCCACAGCACCCAAGGGAAGGGGCAGCCAAACTGTGTCCTCCAGTGGGTCCCGGGGGAGCTGAACAACCCCTCCCCAGGGTGCAAACGGGCACTTGGGTTGAGAAGTGACACTTTTCCCCCCGCCCCTCCTCCCAAGAGGCTGCCTGAATCTCTGAAGGGGCGAACGAGGGAACGCAGCTCTGGATCGCCAAGCCGCCGGCGACAGGAGGCTTGGGGGGGAACGGCAGGGCGGTTGTGGGGGGCCTGGGGGCAGCGTGAGGCAGCAGAAGAGGCAGAGGGATGTTTTAAGAAGCCTGGTGGAGATCAGGCTGCTGGTGGGTGGAGGAACAGGGCTGGACCTGGAAGGGCTCCTCCGGCCGGCACATGCTGGGAGCAGTCACCCAAGCCAGAGCCAGACTCCCCAGAAAGAAGTGGGGGGGCACGGGTCAGGGAGGGAGGTGCTGGGGGGGGACTGCTGCCACCTCCGCCTCGCCGGGACGGCTCCTGCTAAGCCGAAGGTGGGGTGCACAGGTCTGGGGGGGTCGCCGCTGCCGCTCCGTGGTTCCCGCTCAGATGTCCATCTCGAACTGAGCGTCGTCCCCTGGGCAAGGAGATTAGGAGAGAAGTGTTAGGAGGAGAGGGGTCATAGAATCATAGACCTGTCAGGGTTGGAAGGGACCTCAAGGCTCAGCCAGTTCCAACCCCCCTGCCATGGGCAGGGACACCTCACACCACAGCAGGTTGCTCACAGCCACCTCCAGCCTGGCTGCAAACACCTCCAGGCAGGAGGCTTCTAAACCCCCACCCCGATTTCCACCTCACAGCTGCACCCTAGCAGAGGTTCCCTTTACCCATGGATGGCTTCCCCTCCTGGTGGTTCGAGCTGTTGGTGTCTGCTTTGGGCTCCTCGCCGGCCGAGCCGGGGCTGGTGACGCCGGGAATATCGGGGAGGTGGCAGGGCGGGGTCTGAGCCATGGGCGAGTTCCGACGGTCCAGCAGGAACTTGCGGTCGTAGATGATCCGGGTGCCTGGAAGCAGGGTACAGAGGGAGAGGAGGACGCAGCCTGGCAGCGTGTGTTTTCCCAAGGGAGTCTCCCAGCCACCCTGGCCAAGGACTGCTGGCCATGCTGCAGCCCCACGGATAAGCGGGGGGTGGGGGTGGGGAGAAGTTGCGTGAGCCGCCGCCGCCGCCACCACGCTGCCTGCTCTTATCTGGGCACAGCGGGCGATAATTCGGCGCTGGATAAACACCCTCAGTGACACCTGGCTACCAGCTGCCCACAGGCTGGGCAAAACTCATGGCAGGGATGGGGACGCACCCCAGAGGTGCCACCCTGAAGTGTTCCCCATGTCCCTGACCCCCCGGCCACGGGTCAGCGATGCTCCGACCCCGGGAGCGTCAAAGCAGAACGGGGCAGAGTTCTCCTGCCCTTTGCCACCAACAGCTCCAGGGGCATCGAGCCACGCTGTGCCACCCCGTACCGAGGGCTATCTCCTGCCTTCCCCGGGACTCGCTGCACCCCCGTTAGACCCCGGAAAAGAAAACGTAAACCCTTCCTCAAGCATTCGATCTGAGCACAACGAGCAGCAGGCGCTTCCCATGCACCACATATAGACACGGTACGGTCGCGATAAGCGCGATATCCCCGCGATAGGCGGAGTTTAACGACTCGTGCGGGCGGCGGGAGAGTTTCCCCCAGCGCGGCCCCCGCGGCCACCGCCCCGCCAAGGCCTCGGTTCCGGGCCCCGGGCTCTTACCTCCCGGTGTGGTGGAGAAGAGGGTGCCGCCGGGGGTGGTGCAGTAATCCGGGGGGAGCTGCGCCGCGTCGCTGAGGGTCACGGTGCGGGTGGGGATAGCCCGGCTCTGGCTGGGTTGGCGGCCGCCGGCGGACGACATGGCCCCGCGCTATTGTCCCCGCGGAGGCGGCGCGCAGGAGGCACCGCCCCCGTCCCGTCCTCGCCGTGGTTTCGCCACCTCCCACCGGCACCCCCCCGCCCTCCTAGCGCCGCCGCCGCGCCACCGCCAGGCGGCCGCCGCCAGCAGGGGGCGGGCGAGGGGAGCGCTGCTCGCTCCTTCCCACGTGGTCTAGGGGTGAGGATTCCTGGCTTTCACCCAGGCGGCCCGGGTTCGAGTCCCGGCGTGGGAAGAGTCCTTTTGGGAAGAGGAGGAAGGAGGACGCGGAACACACAGCAGTGCAGGAAGGGTGTTGTGTTAAACGGTCCCTCCATCAAAATGTTTTGGCTGAGCATGCGAGAAAGGAACGGGGATGGGATTGGATGGGATGGGATGGGATGGGATGGGATGGGATGGGATGGGATGGGATGGGATGGGACCAGACCAGGTTGGAAGAGACCTTCAAGATCATCGAGTCCAACCTATCACCCAGCACCACCTAATCAACTAACCCATGGCACCAAGCACCCTATCAAGTCTCCTCCTGAACACCTCCAGTGATGGTGACTCCACCACCTCCCCGGGCAGCACATTCCAATGGGCAATCACTTTCTCTGTGTAGGACTTCTTCCTAACCTCCAGCCTAAACCTCCCCTGGCTCAGCCTGAGACTGTGTCCTCTTGTCCCCATATCCCAAACTCACCAACCCCCAAAGTGCTGGGGGTCGTGGATCCCAGCAGCTGCACCCTCCCCTGGAAACCAGACGTATCTCCTTTTGCTAATGGATCAACCCAGAAAGCTGGGAATCCTGTGCAAGGAGGGCCATGCTAGCCCCAGGCTGTCAGGAAGGGGGATGTATCCCTACATTCCAAACATGCCATCCTGGAAAGTTGGGAAATTCATACTCTGAGGGCCACACCAGCCCCAGATCACTGAGGAAAGGGGATCACTGGGAAGAGGATGTATCCCCATCTCCCATAACCAGAAAGGGGATGTATCTCCATATTCCAAATATGCCATCCTGGAAAGTTTGGAATCCTGTGCCCTGAGGGCCACACCAACCCAAGAACACCGGAAAAGGGAATGTATCCCCATATCCTTCATCCTATTCCATAGGAAAAAAGAGGGGCCATGCCCTTATCCCTATATTCCACAGGAAGAAAAGGGGTGCATGCCCTTATCCCAAATGTAAGAACCCAAAAGGTTGGGAATCCTGTGCTCTGAGGGCCAGAACAGCCCTGGATTGCCAAGGGGACAGATCCCCATAACTCATACCAGGAAAGGGGATGCATAGCCATATCCGAAACATACCAACCTGGAAAGTTGGGAATCCTATCTCCTGAGGGCCATGCCAGCCCCAGATGGAATGTGCTGCCCAGGGAGGTGGTGGAGTCCCCATCCCTGGAGGTGTTCAAGAGGGGATTGGATGTGCCACTTGGAGCCATGGTTTAGTCATGAGGTCTTTGGTGACAGGTTGGACTCGATGATCTTTGAGGTCTCTTCCAGCCTTGGTGATACTGTGAGACTGTGACCAGGGAAGGAGATGTATCCCAAATGTACCAACAGAAAAACTTGGGAATGCTGCTCCTCTATCCTCAAGATCACTTGGAAAGGGAATACATCCCACATGCCAAAGTACCACCCTGGGAAAGCTGAGAATCCTGGCTGTGCCAGCTAGCTGGAAAAGGGAACATAACCTCATATCCCAAACCAGAAAAGGGGCTGTGTGCTCAGATTTCAAACATATCAACCTGGAAGTTTGGGAATTCTATGCCCTCAGGGCTACAATACCACATGCCCAGATGACCAGGAAAGTGAATTCAAAACCCTACATCCCAAACAAGGGAAGGGGATGCATCCCCATACCCCAGATGGGTACAGCACCCTGAAAAGTTGGGAATCACAGTACCAGCCAGGCTGGAAGAGACCTCCAAGATCACCAAGTCCAACCTATCACCCAACCCTAACTAATCAACCAGACCATGGCACTAAGTGCCTCATCCAGACTGGTTTAAAACACCTCCAGGGACCTCGACCCCACCACCTCCCTGGGCAGCCCATTCCAATGGGCAATCTCTCTTCCTGGGAAGAACTTCTTTCTCAGCTCAAGCCTAAACTTCCCCAGGCACTGCTTGAGACTGTGTCCTCTTGTTCTGGTGCTGGTTGCCTGGGAGAAGAGACCGACCCCCACCTGGCTGCAACCACCCTTTAGGTAGCTGCAGACAGCAATAAGGTCTCCCAAGGTGTGATCGTTTGAGTCTGTGCCTTTAAGAACAAACAGTGCTGGGACAGGGTTCACCATCAAGAGAGACAAGGTGAAAGGTCCTACCACAGAGATCCAGTTTCTGGGAGTGCAGTGGCAGGATGGACGCCGACACATTCCAGTGGATGTGGTAAATAGGGTCTCTACCATGGCAAAGCCCACCAACAAGCAAGAAACTCTACGTTTCTTGGGGATAGTGGGATTGTGGAGACTGCACATTCCTGGATACAGTCAGATTGTGAAACCTCTGTATGATGTGACTCGAAAGAGGAACAGTTTCCACTGGGGACCTGAACAACAAGCAGCCTTTGACCAGATAAAGCAAGAAGTAGTTCAAGCAGTGGGTCTGGGACCTGTCCGAGATGGTCCAGACATCAAGAACATTTTGTACACGGCTGCAGGTGACAATGGTCCAACCTGGTGCTTGTGGCAAAGAGCTCCAGGTGAGACACGTGGACGACCTCTTGGTTTCTGGAGTTGAGGTTACAGAGGTTCAGAGGCTAATTATACTCCAACAGAGAAAGAGATTCTAGCTGCCTATGAAGGAGTGAAAGCAGCTTCTGAAGTGATTGGAACTGAATCACAACTACTCTTAGCTCCCAGATTACCAGTTTTGAATTGGATGTTCAAAGGCAAGGGTTCCACACCACATCATGCCACAGATTCCACCTGGTCTAAGTGGATGGCCCTGATAACACAGAGAGCTCGAATGGGAAATCTTGAAAGACCTGGTCTGGTGGAGGTGATCTCGAGTTGGCCTGAAGGTACCAACTGTACTAAACCTCCAGAGGAGAGAGTAACTCGTGCTGAGGAAGCTCCTCCTTACAATGACCTTTCTGATGATGAAAAGAAATATGCTTTGTTCACAGATGGTTCCTGTCGTCTCGTCGGGAACAAGCGAAGGTGGAAGTCTGCAGTGTGGAGTCCAACACGCCGAGTTGCAGAGGCGAAGGATGGAGAAGGAGAATCCAGTCAGTTTGCAGAGGTAAAAGCTGTCCAGCCAGCTCTCGACATAGCTGAACGTGAGAGATGGCCAAAGCTTTATCTCTACACCGACTCATGGATGGTAGCCAATGCTCTATGGGGTTGGCTAAAGAACTGGAAGAAGAATGGCTGGCAGAGGAAAGGAAAACCCATCTGGGCAGCTGACCTGTGGCAAGACATTGCCGATTGAATCGAGAGAATTCAAGTGAAGGTGAGACACATTGATGCTCACATTCCTAAGAGCAAAGCTACTGAGGAACAGCAACACAACCATCAGGCAGATCTAGCTGCAAGAGTTTCTCAAGTAGACAAGGACTCTGAACTTGATCTCGACTGGAAACACCGAGGGGAGATATTCTTAGCTCGGTGGGCTCACGATTCATCAGGACATCAAGGCAGAGATGCAACATACCAATGGGCTCGTGACAGATCCATAGACATTTCCATGGATGCTATCACACAAGTCATCCATGACTGTGACATTTGTGCTGCTATTAAGCAGGCAAAGCGAATTAAGCCCTTGTGGTATGGTGACAGATGGTCCAAGTACAGGTATGGTGAAGCTTGGCAGATTGACTACATCACTCTACCACGTTCTCGTTCTGGTAAGCAGTACGTGCTTACTATGGTAGAGGCAAACACTGGATGGCTGGAAACTTACGCAGTCCCACATGCAACTGCACGCAACACCATTCTCGGTCTGGAGAGACAGATCCTGTGGAGACACGGAACTCCAGAGAGGATTGAGTCAGACAACGGAACTCACTTCAAGAACAACCTTGTAAAGAGCTGGGCAAAAGAGCACGGTATTGAGTGGATTTTCCATATTCCTTACTATGCACCAGCTGCAGGGAAGATTGAACGCTACAACGGTTTGTTGAAGACCACTCTCAAAGCCATGGGAGGTGGATCTTTGAAAAACTGGGAGAAACATTTAGCACAAGCAACCTGGCTGGTGAACAGTAGAGGTTCAGTGAACCGAGCTGGACCGGCACATTCAGATCTGCTACGGAGAGTAGAAGGTGATAGAGTTCCTGTTGTTAGAGAAAAGAATCTGTTAGGTAAAACTGTTTGGGTATTTTCGCCCTCAGGAGAGGCTAAACCTGTCCGAGGGGTGGTTTCAGCAGAAGGTCCGGGTCACACTTATTGGGTAATGCAAGAGAATGGTGAAATTCAGTGTATTCCACAAAGAGATTTAACTTTAGCTGAGAGAGTTTAATTTCAGACTGTTGTACAGCTACATCGCGTCCAAAGGAAGAGTCCCTGAGGAATCTACAGTGCACGAACCCTGAGAGCCCTGAGAGCCCTGAGTCAACTGAGAGTCCCTGTGTTCATCTGCGGAGAGACAAACTGTTTTCCATTTTCTTGATTTTGGATTTTCTTGGACTTCTGAATCATCTACATCTGAGTATAGCCAGAATGGACTATGAACTTGACTTACAAACTGTAAATATTGTTCTGGATTGGATGGACAGTACGAACAGCCAATGAAATTGTTTAGAAAGGGGTGGACTGTGGTCGTTTGAGGCTGTGCCTTTAAGAACAAACAGTGCTGGGACACACTGGCTAAATGTTTCCGGTACTAGAACCAAAACATTCTGATATTCTGAACGAATTTCATTGGTGGATAGACAAAATGCAACTTTAAATTGTAAAGCAGTTGGAATTGTTTGTGGAGTTTTGGTTTGGGAGTTGGGGAGTGTGGGTTTCAGCCTGTTCTCCCTGCCTGCTTCTTCACAAACTGCTGGATTTGGCCTTCAGATAAGCAAACACTGATCCTGCATGGGCTTTTGAAGCTTACTAACAACTCTTTCCCTTAATAACTTGCCTTTCTTTCTCTCTAACCCCTTTGTGGGGAAAAAGGGAGGTAGGGGGGGAGAGAGGGGGTTA
This sequence comes from Dryobates pubescens, assembly GCF_014839835.1. NCBI lineage: Eukaryota > Metazoa > Chordata > Aves > Piciformes > Picidae > Dryobates > Dryobates pubescens. The sequence goes on from NC_071641.1 coordinate 12,852,545, forward strand.
TAGGGAGGGGATCCCTCCTCAGGGAGGGATTTTTGTTGTGTTATTTCTCTTTGCTGTATATTTCTGTGTATATATTGTAAATACCTGTATATATTGTGTTATATATAACCTGCTTTCCATATATGCTTGTAAATATATAGCTTTGCTCTTCGACTGGGTTAGCTGTGGTTTCTAACTCTGTGGAGGAGAGAGAGCTAGGCCCTCTCTCAACCTACCACACAAGGAATCTCACCCCCCGAGGGCCAGGGCAGCCCTGGCACAGCCTCCCTCCCTTCCCGGGGAACGCTGCTGGCTATTTTTAGCCTCCCTCAGCAGCGAGGCTGGAGCCGCTGCTGGTTTCTCCTTGCAGCCCTGGATCCCCCCGGCCCGAGTGTGTCCCCGCCGGGACCGGCTGCCCGCATGCACAAGAGGATGGGTGAGGCAGTGGCCCGGGTGGCCAGGAAGGTGAACGAGACCGTGGAGAACAAAACAGACTCCCTGGGTAAGCTCAGCGCTCCGGCTCAGCTCCCGCTGGGGGCCTGGAGAAGGATCGGGTAGCCGGGAGCAGGGCTCAGGGTTTCAGTGCTCTTGGTCACCTCTCTGCCTCTTGGTCACCTCTGGGTACTGCACCCCAAGGCTCCGGCACCCCTGGGGACGGCTTCCAGCTCCTCTAAGTGGTCTCAGCCACAGCAGAGTTTGAGTGGGCTCCCAGCAACGATCCCGTGGGAGAAAGTTCTTCTTTGCAAGAGGCTGTGGGAGGAAGACTTCTCAGGCTGCCCTGTCAGATCTCGGTTTCTTGCAGTTTTCTTGTTCCTAGCTAACATCCAAGATCCACATGTGGGTCATCAACATGGAATTATGATTGTCAGGGCTGGAAGGGAGCTCAAGGCTCAGCCAGCTCCAACCCCCTGCCATGGGCAGGGACACCTCACACTACAGCAGGTTGCTCACAGCCACCTCCAGCCTGGCTGCAAACTCTTCCAGGCAGGAGGCTGCCACCACCTCCCTGGGCAGCCTGTGCCAGGCTCTCACCACCCTCATGGGCAACAACTTCTTCCTCGCAGCCAATCTCAATCTCCCCACTTCTAGTTCTGCTCCATCCCCCCCAGTCCTATCACTCCCTGACACCATCAAAAGTCCCTCCTCAGCTTTCCTGTAGCCCCCTTCAGATCCTGGAAGGCCACAATGAGGTCTCCTCAGAGCCTTCTCTTCTCCAGACTGAACAGCCCCAACTCTCTCAGTCTGTCTCCATAGCAGAGCAGCTCCAGCCCTCTGCTCATCCTCATGGCCCTGCTCTGGACACCCTCCAGCACCTCCAGACCCTTCCTGTAACAGATGCTCCAGAACTGGATGCAGTACTCCTGGTGGGAGATGAGAGTGGCTCACTGCCATCCATGCTGGATTCCATGCCCTTGGGTATGAACCAGCCTAGGCTGAGGCAGAGCTGCAGCACTCAGCTGCTCAGGGTCCTGAGTGAGACCCAGACAGGCTGGAGAGTTGGGTGGAAGGGAAACCTCATGACATTCAACAAAGACATGTCTAGGGTCCCGCACCTGGGGAGAAATAATCCCTGCACCAGGACAGGTGAGGAGTGACCTGCTGGAAAGCAGCTGTGTGGAGCAGGACCTGGGAGTGCTGGTGGACAACAGGATGACCATGAGCCAGCAATGTGTCCTTGTGGACAAGAAGGCAAATGGGATCCTGGGATGCAGGTCAAGGGAGGATCTCCTCTCACTCTCATCTGCCCTACTCAGGCCTCATCTGGAGTACTGGGTCCAATTCTGGGCTCCTCAGTTCAAGAAAGACAGGGAACTACTGGGGAGAGTCCAGCAGAGGCTGCAAGGATGCTGAGGGGCCTGGAGCAGCTCTGTGGGGAGGAAAGGCTGAGAGCCCTGGGGCTGTTGAGCCTGGAGAAGAGCAGCCTGAGAGGGGATCTGATCAATGCTGATCAATAGCTACAGGATGGGGGGCAAGAGAATGGGGACAGACTACTTGCAGTGGTGCCCAGTGACAGGACAAGGGGCAACAGGCACAAAGTGGAACCCAGGAGGTTCCACCTGAACAGGAGGAGAAAATTCTTTGCTGTGAAGGTGCTGGAGCCCTGCAGCAGGCTGCCCAGAGAGGCTGTGGCATCTCCTCCTCCGGAGAGATTCCAACCCCACCTGGCCATTGTGATCCTGGGCAAGCTGCTGCAGGTGCCCCTGCTTTAGCAGAGTGTTGATCCGCAGAGGTCCTTTCCAACCCCCACCATTCTATGAGACAAGAAGCAGGAGAGGACTGAGCTCATGCAGCCCCCAGCATGGCTTTGGGAAGGGGGCAGGCAGCAAATAAATTTCAGGACTGGGACAGGGTTTCCATCCCTCTCCCTACCTCTTCCCATGGGGCAAGCACTCCTCACCATGAGAAATCCAGGAGGAGCACACCCAGGGAAAGTCCTGCTCCATCCATCAGTGGTGCAGGAACATCCCTGTGCTGCTCAACCATCCTCAGGGCATTAGGGTGTCTCAGTCCAGAGAAGGAAAGCAGGAGAATATTCAAAAGAACTGAGTCTCTATGAGATTAGAGGCACAAATGAGGCCAAAATATCGACAGCCCTCGAGGCTATTTATTAACAGAATAACAAAAGGAGGAAGAGAGAGGGGGAAGAAATAGAAACAGGGAGAAGAGGGAGAAAGCAGGAAAGGGATTATATTACCACACTCCCCACCCCCCAAGACAGTTTGGGTCTGTAGAGGAAGGCTACTGCAGCTTTGGAAGGGAGGAGATGTTTGGTCTGTGAAGAAAGGCTGCTGCAGCTTTGGATGTAGAGGAGATGCTGGCTGTGCTGTCCTCTGAGCAGCCTCTTCAGCTCCATGTGAGTTGTAGCAGGCAGCACTTAGGACACAGAGAGAGGGTTCCTCTTGGTCTGCTTCTCCCAGGTTGCATGGTGATGTCTCTGTCAGTTTTTCCTCTCCTGGTATTCTCTCTGTTTTTCTTCAGAACAGCATTGCCCCAGGCTTCTCCTTCTCCTGTGGTTTCCTTCTCACTGGCATTGTCCAGGTCTTCTCCTTCTCCTGTGTTCTCCTTCTCAGCAGCATTGTCCAGGTCTTCTCCTTCTCCTGTGTTCTCCTTCTCAGCAGCATTGTCCAGGTCTTTTCCTTCTCCTGTGTTTTCCTTCTCCTGTGTTCTCCTTCTCAGCAGCATTGTCCAGGTCTTTTCCTTCTCCTGTGTTTTCCTTCTCCTGTGTTCTCCTTCTCAGCAGCATTGTCCAGGTCTTTTCCTTCTCCTGTGTTTTCCTTCTCCTGTGTTCTCCTTCTCAGCAGCATTGTCCAGGTCTTTTCCTTCTCCTGTGTTTTCCTTCTTTTGAGCCAGTAGTTGCTCAGCTCTTTGATACAGATTTTAGGTATGCATATTCCAGGGAGTGTCGATAGCAGTGGCCTCTGCCCATTATTTCCAGAGCAGCTGCAGTCTGGTGAGCAATCCTTATCTCTGCACCTTCCTGAGAGTCCAGTACACATCAGCTGTTGTCTGGGCAAGCAGCAAAGGTGATTTTATCTTTGTTGAGTCACATCAAGAAGGACAAGATTTAGTCTCTCACACAGGGACAGGGAGAAGGGGGGGTTATGGAAGCTGTTTGGCATGGGCAGACTGGAATGCAGAGGTAGAGGCAACGTGGTTTAGGATTGAAGGCAGAGCAACCTCAGCACTTTTGGGACAAACTGCCTGAAGAGATGACTCCAAAGATCTCTGCAATGGGAAGGGTTATGGCAGGGGACAGTATGGCATCCACGGGTAGCAGCACCCAGACATCAAATCTATTGTTAGGGGGTGGAAGCCGAGATGGAAAGCATTGCTCCATCCCAGCCTGGGTACATTCTAAGGTGCTTTGGTCTCTTGGGGAGCAGACCTGGCCAACTGCAAGCTGATGACCTTCCCTGTGGGCATCTACAAAGCCATGAGGAGCGTCACCGAGGGGATCCGCCGCATCTCCCTGGCAAACAACGAGCTGAAGTCCATCACCAGCAGATTTGTCACCACCTTCAGCCAGCTGAGAGGTAAGGGACAGCCCCACAGCTTCACAACCACCACTTCTCAACCCCTCGGGATCCAGCAAGGACCCTCTGGGTTGCTGCAGGGGGGACACAGCACCAAAGAGCCTCCTCACCACCTCATCACAGTTTTTGCTCCTCTGTGCTCGTGCCTCATTCTAGGCACTAGGTTCAGACCCCTACAAATCCATTTTTCTTCACCCTTGCTGAAAGGGGACACTGGTTCTGCACTCCCCCACCCTCCCAAACCCATCCCCACACCACCTTTCAGCAGTGCAGGATGGCTTATCATTCTCCAGCTCTCTCCAAGGATGGAATTAGGGATGGAAGATGAGTAGGAGAGAGTGGTAGGATGGCTTTCAGGAGCGTTTGAGGCTGCAGCAGGCACACTGGATCGTTGCTGGTTAATTAGCTCCCCATCATAGGGCCATCACCGAGCGCTGCTTGCTTCCCACTGGATGCAGGAGGTGGGGGCAGTCATCAGTGCAGGGCTGGTGCCACAGGGAGACATTCCTGTGGAGACCAGCAAGTAACAAGCAACAAGAGGAAAAGGCCTCAGGTTGGACCAGGGGGAGGTTTAGATTGGACTTGAGGAAATATTTCTTCCCCCCAAGGATTGCTTGTCCTTGGAACAGGGTGCCCAGGGCAGTAGGGGACACCCCCTTCCTGGAAACATTTCAAAGCTCTGTAGATGTGGTGCTGAGGTTTAGTGGTGACCTGGCAGGGCTGGATTAATGGTTGGACTGGATGATCTTAAAGGTCTCCTCCAGGTTCTATGGCTAAAAGCTGCCAAAACCTGGCCATGCAGGAGTCCAGTACCATAGTCTTGAATGCTGGGGACTGCGGCAGGGCTTTGCCTGCTAGCAGCAGCTGGGGCTCTGGCAGCTCACCTAACAGGCTGCAGAGCCACCACCACCACACTGTGACGCTGGTTTTCCAGATCTGCCCTTCACAATTCCCTTATGGGTGATAAAAAGCCTCTTGTGAAAACAGGAGTGGCTTGCTCAGCAGTGGCTGAAGAGCCAGCCTGTGCCCAGGCGGCCAAGAAGGCCAACAGCATCCTGGCTTTCATCAGACACAGTATGGAGAGCAGGGCCAGGGAAGTCCTGAACTGGGCAGTGGTGAAACCACACCTCAAATCCTGGCTCCTGTGCCACCCACTCCAAGAAGGACATTGAGGTCCTGGAGCATCTCCAGAGAGGGGCAACAAAGCTGGTGGAGGGTCTGGAGCACAAGGCATATGAGGAACAGCTGAGGGGCTTGGGGTGGTTCAGTCTGGAGGAAAGGAGTCTGAGGGGAGACCTTCTGGCTCTCTGCAAGTCCCTGATAGGAGGCTGGAGCCAGGTTGGTGTTGGTCTCTTCTCCCAAAGAACAAGCAACAGGACAAGAAGAATCAGCCCCAAGTGGCACCAGGGGAGGTTTAGGTTGGAGTTTAGAAGAAAATTCCTCTCTGAAAGGGTTCTCAAACACTGGAAGAGGCTGCCCAGGGAGGTGGTTGAATCACCAAACCTGAAGCCTCAGATGTGGTGCTGAGGGATATGTTTTATCCTTGGCAGAGAGATAATGGTTGGACTCAAGGAACTGAAAGGTCTTTTCCAACCTAAAAGTGATTCTGTGATTCTTCACTGGAAGGCTGCCTGGGGAGGCGCTTCCTGTGCTGTGCTGAAGCTGGAACATCATCCCTAAAACTCCCTTAGGCTGGAGAAGAAGGAACATGTGGAGCAAAAGAAGCTCTGAGGGTTCCAAGGTCTCTTTTCCCAGCAAGGGCTTTGTTGCAGCAGTGAGAAAAATCACTGTGGTGATGAACACACTGGGCCTCAGCAGGGCTGGTGAAGAGGAAGAGGTGCCCCAGGGCTGGGGAGAGCCTTGCACCAGCCTGAATGAGGCAGGACCTATAAATACCAGGTATTAGCAGGGACAGGGCAGCTTGCCTGGGTATTTATAGAGCAGAAAGCCCTCTGTCACTGGAGAAGGACACTGGGCCAGCAGGATTTGGGTTCCTCTTCCCAGGGTTAACAGCCGCTTGTGCAGCGAAGCAGCTCCTGGTCCCACAGGAGCTCACTTGTGGAGTGGGAAAAAGCAGCACAGAGGTATTTTTCACACTGAAATACATGTCTTCCACCACTCTGGTTATTCCTCAGGAGGGCTTCAGGCACCTGGAGATAGAAAACCAACCCTTCAACCACAACAAATATTCACTGTGCCAATTTCACTAAGAAATGTTGTTGCTTTCCACAGCCCCTACCTGCAAAATGCCACCCAGGCTTCATTAGGAAAGCCCAAGGAAGCCAGGAAACCTCTTGCTCCAAAAAGCCACATTCACAGCAGGCAAAGGGCCAGTGGAGATGAGCAAAGGAACAACAAAATCCCATTGTGGGGAGCTGAAATCCCACTGCTGGACCTGGCAGCTGACAGGGGACACAGGCTGCAGACTGCTTAGGCCACACCTTGAGTCCTGTGTCCAGTTCTGGGCCCCTCAGGTTAGGAAAGAGGTTGAGCTGCTGGAAGGTGTCCAGAGAAGGGCAACAAAGCTGGGGAGGGGTCTGGAGCACAGCCCTGTGAGGAGAGGCTGAGGGAGCTGGGGTTGCTCAGCCTGCAGAAGAGGAGGCTCAGGGGAGACCTTATTGCTCTCTGCAACTACCTGAAAGGAGGCTGTAGCCAGCTGGGGGTTGGTCTCTTCTCCCAGGCACCCAGCCCCAGAACAAGAGGACACAGTCTCAAGCTGTGCCAGGGGAGGTTCAGGCTGGATGTTAGGAAGAAGTTCTTCCCAGGAAGAGAGAGTGGCCCTTGGGATGTGCTGCCCAGGGAGGTGGTGGAGTCCCCATCCCTGGAGGTGTTCAGGAAGAGCCTGGATGGGGTGCTTGGTGCCATGGGTTAGTTGATCAGATGGTGCTGGGTGACAGGTTGGACTTGGTGATCTCAAAGGTCTCTTCCAACCTGGTTTATTCTATTCTTTTAAGCTGTGCATTGATTCTGTATACAGTGTGCAATTAAGTTGTTATTAATGATGGCTTATGAATTATTTGCCCACCAGAGCTCAATTTGTCAGGCAACTACCTGCACCGCCTGCCCGAGGAGGTCTCCTCCCTGCTGCACCTCCAGGCCATCAACCTCTCCCGCAACAGATTCCGGCGTTTCCCTGAGCCCCTGGCTGCTGTCACCACCCTGGAGGCCATTGACCTGGAAGAGAATGAGATCACAGGTGAGAAGGATCCTGCCCCACTGGTGGTGAGGCTGAGCATCACCATCCACACAGCACAGAATCACAGAATGTTAGGGCTTGGAAGGGAGCTCCAGAGACCATCCAGTCCAAGCCCCCTGCCAGAGCAGGGTCACCCAGGGTAGTCAGCACAGGAATGCATCCAGGTGGGGTTTGGAAAGTCTCCAGGGAAGGAGACTCCACAACCCCCCTGGGCAGCCTGCTCCAGGGCTCTGGCACCCTCACTGTGAAGAAGTTTCTCCTCCTGTTGAGCTGAAACCTTCTGTGTTCCAGTTTGTATCCCTTGTTCCTTGGCTTATCACTGTGCACCACCCAAAAGAGCTTGGCCCCCTCCCCTTGACACCCACCCCTCAGATACTGATAGACATTGATCAGATTCCTCTCAGCCTTCTCCTCTCCAGACTAAACAGCTCCAGAGCTCTCAGTCTCTCTTCCCAGGGGAGATGCTCAAGTCCCCTAAGCATCCTCCTGGCTCTCCCATGGGCTCTCTCCAGCAGGTCTCTGTCTCTCTTCAACTGGGGAGCTCAGAACTGGACACAGTACTCCAGGTATGGTCTCAGCAGGGCAGAGCAGAGGGGGAGCAGAACCTCCCCAGCCCTGCTGGCCACACTTTTCCTGCTGCACCCCAGGACCCTATTGGCTCTCTTGGCCACCAGGGCACATTGCTGTCCCCTGCAGAACTTGCTGCCCACCAGCACTCCAAGGTCTTTCTCCACAGGACAGCACATCCCAGAGGTGATGCTGGCCCACATCCCTGTGTAGAGAGGGATGTGCATGGCCCACCATCCCCATCACCAGGCAGAGAGATGCCTTACTGATCTAGCAACAAGAGGGTGAATTGGGCTTGGGGAAGGGCACAAGATGCTAAACAGCCAGAGCCTCCTTAGTCACTTGCTTGTGCTAACTCCTGAGCTGCCTCCTGCAGTTAAGCTGCTGCAGACATAGGGGGAATCAAGCCCCATTCAAGCTGCCCTCTATTCACTGTGCTGGCATCTGGCTCTCAAAGGCAGCTCTAGCTGTGACTCAAAATCACTAGATTTAATAAAAAAACCCAGCTCTGACTGCAGAAGGTAGCCCCAAGGATGTCTGCTGCCTACCTGAACGTTTCCCAGAGCAAATGAGAGCCATAACACTACAAAATCCCCTCAAAAACTGTAACAAGACATTAAAGGGACGATAGAAGCTGCTCATCTCTTGACCCAACAGTGGGAGGAAAAAATCTTTGATGCACAAAGCTGAAGCCTTTGGAGTCCCCAGAGGCTGGGCAAAAAGAACAGCTGTTGCATGCAGATAAAGGGGGACTTGTTTAGAAGCAAGCTCTCAAGGAGGCCAGGCTGGAGCATCCCCCAGCCCACACAGGTCCCCAGGGAAGCAACTATCAGGCCCAGTCAATTTTGTCTTTTTATCTGGGAGGGCTTCAGCTGCTGCTGGGAAAGCTGCTCCCTGCAACACAAGTTTTATTACCAGCATCAGCTGTTCCCTGCCTGTGAAAACAAGGGAGATTACATACTGCTTCCATGAGAGCAGAGCAAAAAGATCTGGGGTTTCCTCATCCCTTTTTTCCCCCCCCTCTCCCATTGCCCAAGCAGAGCTTAGATCCTTCCATCACTTTTTGAGCTTAATTGGACAACTTCACTCAGGCCTGGTCTCCCAACAGTGTATTTCCCTCTTGCTTTGTGCAAGAAAGGAATAAGCTGTTATTAATTTACTCATTTCCCTGCTCCAGTGCAGAGAGGAAAGGCTGCACCCAGGGTTGTACCCAGCTGGATTAGTCCTGAGGGGAAAGGGGTGGCTGGAAAGGACAGCTGCCAGGCTTGGTCACCTCCCACCCAGCTCCCTTCAGCTGCTCTTGTCAGACTCAGGAAAAACACTGACAGAGTAGAAATCAACAATTTCAAGCTCAAATGCTTTAGGGACATGGTGTAGCAATGCCCACAATGCTTTCTGGCTGCAGAAATATGCCAGATGAGCTTACTTGGGGCATTTTCAGGGGAGGGAAGGGCTAGGGAACAGAAAACCTGAGGTATTGCAACCCATTTTAAAGACAGCTCTTCCCAAACACCTCCCCAGCTCACCTGCATGGGAGCTTGCATTTACATCCACATGGATGTCTGTCTGTAGGATGACACACTTTGATTTATCAGGGAGCTTTGATTTATACACACACCACTGGGGAAGGGGAGTTAAGGAGGCTTCGACAGCTTGAATCTAACTGGCACCAATGTAGTTTGCCCTTAACAGCCAAGCAAGATGTGAGTCCTTCATACCTATTTCCACCCAAGAGACCTTAGAGCAGCCTGTAAGAGATGGCATCCCCTTCCCCTGCCCTTCATGCATACAACTCACCCACTACAGCTGGCTAAGGAGCCTGATTTAGCAGCAGAGCCTCATGAAGAGCAACAAGACCTCATGGGAAGCAACTGCCATGTTCTGGGAGAAGCTCTTGAGCTATCTGAAAGATCAAGAGGGAGCTGAAACCTCATTCAGATGCTCTTCTTCAACAGCAATACCTCCAACCAACCAACCCAGCAGAGAAGGGATCCACCACAGCAACCCCAGGGCTGCCTTTAGCTGCCTTTTATAGTTTGGGGCCCAGGTTGTCCTACTTAGCCCAGCAATGAGTTGAGGACCCTGTTCCAAGTCGAAGAGCAGCAGATGAGAGAAGGATACTCTCCAAGTCCCAGGCTGGGGATGAACTGGGGGCTCTCTCAAGCAGCATGAAGGTTGCAGAGGGTCTGGTTTCTGAAGGTGTTGTAGCTGTGTACCATTCCTGGTTCTGCCTGCCCTCTTCTGCCCCATCAGTGATGCTGAAGTTGATTGCAGGGCTGCAAAGCACCTTTCAGAGCACCTCCTGAAAGAGGACTGAGTCACCTAGCACAGTGCATTGAGCTGGGGATGGTAGGTAATGTTTTCCAGGCAAAGGGAAACAAGAGTAAAAGGAGATTAATTAATACCAGCCTGGAGTCTGTGGGCACTGAGAAAGGGAGGCATTCAGTGCTAGGAGATGCCCTTTTCATCTCAAGTTGCTTTTAACTCTGGAGTGTTGTTATCTGCATGTTAATGTCAGTGCTTTTAACTCTTTCCCTGCTAATTAGAGTTAGATCAAACTAGAATTTCCAGTTCCCGAGTCCACGGTGATTTATTGGTGCCTGAAGCTTCAGTTTCTCTTTCCCTTACTCTTTGATCAATGGTTTCATGCAGAAGGGGTTGCAACAGCATGGGGGGTGCTGGAGACCACAAGAAAGGTTGAGAAGGTTGCTGCTGGTGACAGCTGTGGCTGATTTTTGTCCTTCTGAGCACTCCTAATTAGGGATATCGGCAGGGGAAACGCGTCTCTGTTAACAGCTGCACAGCAGCCAGCATGGGGGCTTCCACCAGTAGCTTTGGAGGAGGCTGGCAGGAGCTGGTGGCCAATAAAGGATGTGAGCAATGCTAAAAGCTGTCTGGCAAGTGGCTCTGCTGAGCTGAGCTGGGTCCTTCCTGCTCCAGTTTGCAGCCACACGTGGCTTCGAGACCCTCAGGGCTGTTAGGGTTCATTACCTCCGGCTCCTCAGATGCCTCAGCAGATAGGAAAACCCAGCTCCTCCTGACGCCTTGGCAGCTGTTTCCTCTGAAGGAACTGGGCTTTCCACTCACTTATGAGCATGTCCTGATTTGAGAAGATAGCTCCTAGCTGTTTTGATTATGTAAAAGCCTCCTCTGATCGTTTCCCTTCTTTATTTGGGTGGTTTGGGTTTGTTTTGGTTTTGCTGTACTGGCGAAGCCAGCATGAATAATTCAGGCTCAAACGTGACTGCCTGATCCTTTGGGTTGCTTTTAGAGGAGCTTGTGACTTCCATGGCATGTCCATATAGGTGGAGGCTGCACTGCCTGCCTCTTCATGCTGGGAGTGAGTCACTGTTCCTCACCTGGAAACAGCTGCAGAGCTGCACTGTTCCCACCCTGGGCAAGGCTTGGTCCCTAACCCCCTTTCCTTAGCTCCCTACAAAGTGTAAGCCTTGACTCTGTGTAGCCTGAGAAGATGATTGCACAGGAAGATCTACCACAGAAAGAAGCTCTTTTTGTGCACTGAGGTGTGTGGGAGGGAGAAATAACATGCAAAGTGATCCAAGGGAGTGGCAGTCAACAAATCCATCATGAAAAGCAGCACGAAAAAGAACCCCACCAACAAATCCACCTGAAGCTCAGCCTGGTGAGAGAGGTGCTGTGAAGAGTCATCAGATTGTTTTGGTTGGAGGAGACCTTGGAGATCCTCAAGCACAACCATTAACCCAACGCTGCCAAGTCACCACTAAACCATATCCCTCAGCACCACATCTGCAAAAGGAATATGCAGAAGTTAGGACAGAAATTAGCTTTGTGGAGGGGAAAGCAGAAAGCCACAGAGGTGTTGGAGTCCTTTTGGTTTGGTTTGGGGTTTGGGTTTTTTTTTCCAGCATAAAATAAGTTTCCAGGTTTCAAAATCACATCATCATCTGCCCAGCTGTAGCTACATCCCCAGGATTCTGCTCCAAGTGCTGGCAGAAGAAAGCAGAGCTGGGGATAGTAAAAGGTTTCTCCTGGTTCTGGTGGCCAAATGAAAATGAAACTGCTCTTGGGAAGCTCAGGCAGGTGGGGCTTTCCCAAGCCCATAATACTGTGATCTGCAACAACAGCAACAAGGCTGAATCCATAATCTTTTGATGATCTTAATGGTTGGGATTTCCATATCAGCCTCATAGAATCATCTTGGTTGCAGAAGACCTTTAAGAACATCAAGTCCAACCGTTCTCTAACTACCAAGTCTGGTGCTAAAGCAAGTCCCTCAGCACCACATCTCTGTGTCTTTGTAACACCTCCAGGTGTGGTGATTTCAGCCACCACCCCAAGGAGCCTGTTCCAGGGTTTGAGAACCCTTGCAGTGAAGAAGTTTCTTCTCATATCCAACCTAAACCTGCCCTTGGTGCAACTCGAGGCCATTTCCTCTTGTCTCGCTCCTGTGCTCCCAATGGTGTCACATCTGGGACCATCTATGAGCCCTGCCCTGGTTTTTAAATGTAAATGTTTTCCTTTAGGAACCCTTCCTGAAGGAAAACATCTGAATTCATGGAAATTGCAAGAGAGGAGGCATGCCCAGTGCTGGCTGAGAGCCACCTGGCAGCCTGTCCAACAGGGCCAAAGAGCATGTGCTCTCTCATTACCCTGGTGAGGAGGGCTCCTGGGCATTGCAACACTGGGAAGAAAAGCAGGGGATAGGTCTTTGAACCCCACTTCACACTCCAGCAGGGGTTTTGGAGGACTGGAAGAACTGGAGGGCAGCATCCAGCATGGTGTTTGCACATTGCCAAGACATTTGCTTGAGTAGTTTGCATTATATAATCTCATTTGATGGTGAGGGGCAGGAGCAAGGTTTGCCTTGGACTGCCCATCAAGCCATGGTTTTCAACCCCCTTCACTGCTCTGAACTCCCCAGCAGCAAATGCTGGGAGGGAACGAGGGGAAAAAGGGAGGGAGAAAGGAAGAGAGGGAGGGATGACAGAACCATAGGATAATAGAATGATCTAGGTTGGACAAGACCTCTAACATCATTGAGCCAAGCTGTCAATCCAACACCACCATAGCCATTAAACCCTGTCCCACAGTGCCCTGGCCACACATTTCTTCAACACCTCCAGGAATGGTGACTCCACCACCTCCCTGGGCAGCCTGTTCCAGTGCCTGAACACTTTTGCAGGGAAGGCATTTTTCCTAATCTCCAACCTAAGCCTCCCCCTGGTGTGGTTTCAGGCCATTTCCTCTCATTCTATCACTTGATACTAGGACCAACCCCATCTCACTCCAACCTCCTTTCAGGGAGCTGTAGAGAGTAAGAAATTCTCTCCTCAGCCTCTTCTCCTCCAGACTAAACAACCCCAGTTCCCAAGCTGCTTCTCCCAACCCTTCCCAGCTTCATTGCCCTTCTCTGGACACACTCCAGCGCCTCAACGTCCTTCTTGTAGTGAGGGTCCCCCAAAACTGAGCCCAGGATTTGAAGTGCAGTCTCAGCAGTGCCTAGCAGGGGGATGTCTGCTCACCCCTTGCTGCTCTCTTTTGCAGAGGTGCCAGTGGAGAAGCTGGCCAGCATGACAGCGCTGAGGAGCCTCAACCTCCAGGCAAACCCTGTCGGCCCCGAGGTGCGGCTGCTCGTCCGACCCCTTGTCCCCTTCGACCTGCTGCTGTCACCAGAGAAGCCCCTCCCCGAAGCCTGAGAGGGCCCTGGGGTGCCTGGGCAAGCTCTGCTGACAGAGAATTAGAATCATGGAATTACAGAATCGGTTTGGTTGGAAAAGACCTTGAAGATCCTCAAGTCCAGCCACTAAGCCAACACTACCAGGTCATGAAACACACCAGCAGATGGAATCACCAAAGGATGAAGAACTTTTGCTCCTTGAAGCATTATTCTTATTATTTAGCATTCTATCCTATTCTATTCTATCCTATCCTATTTCTATCCTATCCTATCCTATCCTATCCTATTCTATTCTATTCTATCCTATCCTATTTCTATCCTATCCTATTCTATTCTATCCTATCCTATTTCTATCCTATCCTATCCTATTCTATTCTATCCTATCCTATTTCTATCCTATCCTATCCTATCCTATCCTATCCTATCCTATCCTATCCTATCCTATCCTATCCTATTCTATCCTATCCTATTTCTATCCTATCCTATCCTATTTCTATTCTATTCTATCCTATCCTATCCTATCCTATTTCTATCCTATCCTATCCTATTCTATCCTATCCTATTTCTATCCTATCCTATCCTATTTCTATTCTATCCTATCCTAGCCTAGCCTATCCTATCCTATTTCTATTCTATTCTATTCTATCCTATTTCTATCCTATCCTATTTCTATCCTATCCTATCCTATCCTATCCTATCCCTATTTCTAGTCTAGTCTACCTTTTCCTATTCCTATTTCCTATCCTGTCCTATCCCTATTCCTATTCTATTCTATTCCTATTCTATTCTATTCTATACTATTCCTATTTCTTTTCTATTCTATTCTATTCTGTCTTTTCCTATTCCTATTTCCTATCCTATCCCTATCCCTATTTAATTTCTACCCTATTCTATTCTATTCTATCCTATCCTATCCTATCCTATTTCTATTCTATTCTATCCTATCCTATCCCTATTTCTATCCTATCCTATCCCTATTTCTATTCTATTCTATCCTAGTCTATCCTATCCTATTCTATTCTATTCTATTCTATTCTATTCTATTCTATTCTATTCTATTCTATTCTATTCTATTCCTATTTCTTTTCTATTCTATTCTATTCTATCTTTTCCTATTCCTATTTCTATTCTATTCTATTCTGTCTTTTCCTATTCCTATTTCCTATCCTATCCCTATCCCTATTTAATTTCTACCCTATTCTATTCTATTCTATCCTATCCTATTTCTATCCTATCCTATCTTATCCTATCCTATCCTATCCTATCCTATCCTATCCTATCCTATCCTATCCTATCCTATCCTATCCTATCCTATCCTATCCTATCCTATCCTATTTCTATCCTATCCTATCCTATCCTATCCTATCCTATCCTATCCTATCCTATTTCTATCCTATCCTATCCTATCCTATTTCTATTCTATTCTATCCTATCCTATCCCTATTTCTATCCTATCCTATCCCTATTTCTATTCTATTCTATTCTATTCTATTCTATTCTATTCTATTCCTATTTCTTTTCTATTCTATTCTATTCTATCTTTTCCTATTCCTATTTCTATTCTATTCTATTCTGTCTTTTCCTATTCCTATTTCCTATCCTATCCCTATCCCTATTCCTATTTAATTTCTACCCTACCCTATCCTATCCTATCCCTATTTATTTTCTTTTCTATTCTATTCTATTCTATTCTATTCTATTCTATTCTATTCTATGCTATCCTATCCTATCCTATCCTATCCTATCCTATCCTAACCCAGCCTAGCCTAGCCTAGCCTAGCCTAGCCTATTCTATAATATTCCTATTTCTATTCTATCCTATTCTATTCTATTCTATCCTATCCTATCCTATTTCTATTCTATTCTATTCTATCCTATCCTATTTCTATTCTATTCTATTCTATCCTATTCCTATTTCTATTCTATCCTATTCTATTCTATTCTATCCTATCCTATTTCTATTCTATTCTATCCTATTCCTATTTCTATTCTATTCTATTCTATCCTATTCCTAATTCTATTCTATTCTATTCTATTCTATTCTATTCTATTCTATTCTATTCTATTCTATTCTATTCTTTTCCTATTTCTATTCCTATTTCATTCCTATCCTATCCTATCCTATCCTATCCTATCCTATCCTATCCTATCCTATCCTATCCTATCCTATCCTAATTATGTTATATTAGCATTATTTAGGGTGTCAGGTAATGCTAGGACTAGGGGGAATGGAACAAAAATAGAATTGAGTAGATTCAGATTGGATGTTAGGAAGTTTTTGGTACCCCACAAATCATCCTGGGGGTTAGGACAGACTCAAGGCTGGGGGTTGGACAATCCACTTTGTGCTTACTGCATCCACAGTAGCTTTTGCACACTCTTGACTGCAGCAGAAAGGGCTGTCAGACACAGTCAGGTTTGTGCTAGAAGAGAAGGGTTGCTCATGAGAAGCTGAAAGACAAACCTCTCCCCCAAGAGCATCAAATCATGGAGTGCTAAGGTCATGGAGCCAGTTGCCAAAGTGAGGGACTTTTGAGGGTGTTGGAGAGTGAGAGGACATGGGGGGATGGATGCAAGCTAGAGAAGGGGAGACTGAGACTGGATGTGAGGAAGAAGTTGTTCCCCATGAGGGTGGTGAGAGCCTGGCACAGGTTGCCCAGGGAGGTGGTGGCAGCCTCCTGCCTGGAGGTGTTTGCAGCCAGGCTGGAGGTGGCTGTGAGCAACCTGCTGTGGTGTGAGGTGTCCCTGCCCATGGCAGGGGGTTGGAGCTGGCTGAGCCTTGAGGTCCCTTCCAGCCCTGACAATTCTCTGATTCTCACCACAGCCTACTCTGCTTACTGCAGTCCAAGATAAAAGCAGGTTGCCTTTTGGACTCCAGGCACCAAAGCATGACCTTGCTCTACGAGTTCCATCTCGTTTTGTGCATCTTGGCTACCAGCAGTGCATGATGCTGGCCCAGAAAGTTCCCACACTTCATGAACTGGTATGAAACAACTCCAGCTATTCACCCATGCTGCTGAGGGATGACTGCCTGTCAGAGTGGTTTGGCTTGGCTCAGTCCCTGCTGCACTGCTGGTTTTGGCTCAAACCTGCGGTGAGGCTGCCAGTTCCTCCTTTTTCCCTTTTCCATTCCCTAATAAAAAGCAAGCAGCAGGATTCCTCTGCAAAGGGATGGCTTCCCCAGCTCCCAAGCCAGGGAATCTCATGGGGGGGAAGCAGAGCTGGCATGCTTGCAGTGCAAGGTTTGGGTAAATGTTTGGGAGCTGGATGCTTGGCTGCATTCATGCTGCCTGGGCAGTGATGGGGAGCATCTGCTGCCCTGGTCCAGCAGGGCTGGGACAGTAAGGGACATCCCTCTGCTCCCCTTGGAATTGCTGATATGGCCAAGTGCCACATGCCTGATTAAATGTTTTCCTGGTTTTCTTTTGTGTTTATTAAATTTGTGAGTGAGCAGTTGTCTTCTCCTTCAAGAAACCCCTTTGCACCTCCCCACGCAGCTTAGACTGTTGCCTCCAGCTGGATTCTGCCCAGACCTGAGCAGTATTTCTCTGGATTTTTCCAGGGATGGTTTGGTTTTCTTTCTTTCCCCAAGGAAATTTGGTTTCCCCCATAGTTTTTCAAAGTGGAAATTAAAGACACCCTGTGCCAACAGGTCCCCACACACTGCTCACCCCCTGGGTGTTCCCAGAAGCATTCAGCCACTTCCTAGGTGATGAGGGTCTTGAAGATCTGCTGCTTTCATAGAATCATAGAATCAACAAGGTTGGAAAAGACCTCAGAGATCATCAAGTCCAACCTGTCACCCAACAGCTCATGACTAACTAAACCATGGCACCAAGTGCCACATCCAGTCCCTTTTTGAACACATCCAGGGACAGGGACTCCACCACCTCCCTGGGCAGCACATCCCAGTGGCCAATCTCTCTTGCTGGGAAGAACTTTCTCCTCACCTCCACCCTAAACCTCCCCTGGCACAGCTTGAGACTGTGTCCTCTTGTTCTGCTGCTGCTTGCCTGGGAGAAGAGACCAACCCCCACCTGGCTACAACCTCCCTGCAGGGAGTTGCAGAGAGCAAGAAGGTCTCCCCTGAGCCTCCTCTTCTCCAGGCTAAGCAACCCCAGCTCCCTCAGCCTCTCCTCCCAGGGCTGTGCTCCAGACCCCTCCCCAGCTTTGTTGCCCTTCCCTGGACACCTTCCAGCAGCTCAACCTCTTTCCTAACCTGAGGGGCCCAGAACTGGACACAGGACTCAAGGTGTGGCCTAAGCAGTGCTGAGTCCAGGGGCACAATGACCTCCCTGCTCCTGCTGGCCACACTGTTCGTGATGCAGGCCAGGATGCCATTGGCCTTCTTGGCCCCCTGGGCACACTGCTGGCTCATGTTCAGCTGCTGTCTATCAGTGTGCCCAGGTCCCTTTCTGCCTGGCAGAGTGGCTCCAGCCACTCCGACCTTAGCCTGTAGCACTGCATGGGGAAAGGAAGAGCTCCAGGAAGAGCTGTAGAGCTCAGGATGAGGCCCTGGAAGGATGGTGGCTCCTTGGTGGCAGGGAGGCCACTCCTGGGTGTCCCTTGGCAGCTGCCTGCCTGCAGAACAAGTCCTGGGAGAAACTGCAGCTGTTCTCTCCAAATGCTGTGTTTAAACCTCTCCTTTGTGGTTTTGAGGATCAAACTCTTCCCAGTGGTGTGGGCTGGCTGGGGGCTGCCAGGAATTGTTGATCCTGGAAATATTTGACTTCTAGGCTTGCCCAAGCTCGACTTTGGGAAAAGACCGTGGTAAGAAGGGGGTTGTTGATGTCAGCAGAGATGGAAGGAGCTGGAGTCAGAGCGGCTTTGGGCCAGGACCAGCACCCCTAAGGGCTGTGCTGCTTTTCTCCTACACCTGGGGCCAGGGGGACACACGTGTGTCCTCCCCACTTGTTCTGGGGCTCCCAGCATGTTTGCTCACCCCGGGATGGGCAGGAGGACTGCTGGGAACATCAGCCAGCAGCCATCAAGTGCCAGCATCACCGTGGGTGACAAGGGATATGCGGAGCCTTATCTTCCCCAGGCACCACACCCACTCCGGCTCTCCCCTCGCCTTCCGTGGGCTTGTTCCTCCCCCACACCACCCCGTGCTGCCTCGGTACCCCGGTATCCATGGCGATGGGAGGATGTCCCCCCCGTCATCCCCCTCCTCCTCACCGCTGCAGCCGCCAAGCAGCCGCAACCAGCGAGGCAGCACCGCTGTAGCGGCACCGGGGCTCAGCCCCGGGCTGGGGGGCACTGGGGAAGGAACGGGGACAAACTCCCACCGCACGCCCCCTCCCCACCCCTCACCCCCCGACCTCATGCCAGCGATGCACCCCCCGGAGCCAGCCCGGGCTGGCGGAGGTGAGTACCAAGACCTGATTTATTTCATTTTACTCCCAAATAAAGGCATTCAGCCGCACGCCCCTATTGCACCAGCCCAGCCTCTTCCCTGAGGTGCTTTCCCACAGCCAGGCAAGGTGGACCCCCATCTCCTTGCCACCCTCCTCTGGGTCCCCCCTGTCTCCTCGTCACCGCAGCTGAGACGTGCAGCAGAAGCTTCACTCCATCCATTCATCCGCCCGGCACCGACCCAGGCGCTCCGCAGCCCCTTCCTTTCCCTTTCCTCCTTGAAGCCGCCTGGAATGCTTCATCCTTAGGACGCTCACCTCCCGCTAATGCCGCAAGATGTTGCAGCCCAGAGAGCTAAAGTCCACCAAAGTTTCGGGTTTAATAACGCAGGCTTTGGGCAATCTCCTGGCAGCCTTTGCTGTATCACTTCTGCTTAACGAAGCCGGTTGGTGCGAGCGGACCTGCTGCCGACGGGCTGGAGCATGGTGCCCCAGCAGCTCCCAGCTTTCTTGCCTCTTCCAGAGGCTCCTTCTTCGGTGTCGGTGTTGCGAAGCCTCCCCAGCACCTTTCTGAAGCCCTGCTGGGGACGTGTTGGCGAATCCTGCAGCCCGGACAGGGCTCTAGCCTCGGGGCAGCCTGTGGTGCCGGTGACTGGGCACAGAGCCGGGGGGGATGACACTGCCGCCCACCATGAGGTGGCTTTCAAGCGCTTTCTCCAAGCAGGGCTGACCTACAGGCAGTTAGGCTGAGCCCTAAAGCCAAAAATAATGTTGCCTTTCCTTGCCTTAAAACTGCAGCTTGGCTTTGCCCAGAGTTAAGTCCTGTCGCCACTGCGGGCATCCTCCTGTGTCCCTGCTGGCATAAAGCTGAGGGATTCCCGAGTGCTGCTCAGACCTGCCACCCCTCATTAAATCTCTGGGGACAAAACGCCACCTCCCTCTCCATCAGGAGCTCTCAGGCTCCCAGGTATCATAATTACATCTAATTATTGCTTTAGACCTAAGAGGAAGGCAAGATCTCCTCTTCCCCAACCCATCTCCCTCAGGTCCTGCAGCTTTGCTGGGCAGAAGAAGGTTTTAGGGGATCTCAAACAGCAAAGGGAAAGCAGCAGCAGGCAGCCAGGAGATGAGATGCTCCCAGCCTGGCCATGCTGGGGGACCACACGGGCACAGCTGCCACACAGCTGGAGGGTTGGGCTGTCAGATTGTGGATTTGCCCTTCCTTGCTTCACCCCTTTGAAAAAAAGAAAACCCATGAGGACAGGATGTCCCTCTGGGCTGCCTTAATTCCCCACTGAAATCATGACAGGAAGAATAATGGCACGAAATGATAATGGTATCAAATCAAGACAATGGCATTCAATTGTAATGGCATTCAATAATGGTGGTATCAAATAATGGTGGTATCAAATAATAATGGCATCAAATAATAATAATGGCATTACATAATAATGGCACCAAATACTAATGGTATCAAATAACAATTAAGCCAACACGCTGCAGTGCCTGGGGCTGCCCAACCCAAGCAGGAGAAGGAGGCTCGTTGGGGCACTGAGCTGGTGCCAGCAGGGCACATCCCAGCCAGGCTGGGCACTGGCACACATATGAAAAGCTACCTCTGAGGGCATCAAGAAGCAAAGGGAATAATCACTTTATCCTCTCCCAGCTCCGGTCTCCTGCCTTCCCTTCTCCAGGTCCTTCCAACAGCAGCTGGCCCAACTCCACCACCAGCCAGAACCACCTCCTGGGGGAGAACTACACCTTCTCAGCTTACTACCAGCACTCCTCCCCTGTGGCTGCCATGTTCATCCTGGCCTACACCTTCATCTTCCTCATGTGCATGGTCGGCAACTTCCTGGTGTGCTTCATCGTGGTGAAGAACCGCCAGATGCGGACAGTCACCAACATGTTCATCCTCAACCTGGCCATCAGTGACCTGCTGGTGGGCATCTTCTGCATGCCCACCACCTTGGTGGACAACCTCATCACGGGTGAGCAGGGCAGCAGAGGCAAGAGGCAAGGCGGGGAGGGAAGGGGGTGGGGAGCGTCACCTCCTTTCTGCCCTCCATACCTGAGGACATCCCTGGGGGGACTTTTGTACTGAGGACAGGTGGTGGCCACTCAGCCACATCTGATGCAAGGCATCAATCCATTGAAAAACCACACTAATTAGTGGGGGGAGAAATCCTTTTTGCAGGGAGGATTTGGACATTTTAGGCAAAATAGGTATGACCTTAATGCATCATTTGCATATTTATTTATCCTCCATTCTCCACCGAACAGCACTGAAAAAAACCAACTTCTTCCATTGGTCTTCTCCCATGCTGGCTCAGCTCTGCCCATTGACCTTCCAGAAGATAAAAGGGCAACACTGACGTGGTTGGCAGGAGCTTAGGTGTGCTGGTGGCTGAGTCTGTGGGGCAGAGTCTGTATTTGTTTATTTATTATGGGGTGCAATTTATTTCTTTCCCCACCCCTCTCAGCACTGGGGTCAAGAAACAAG
The DNA here is from genome assembly GCF_014839835.1 of Dryobates pubescens. NCBI lineage: Eukaryota > Metazoa > Chordata > Aves > Piciformes > Picidae > Dryobates > Dryobates pubescens. The sequence continues at coordinate 12,873,837 of NC_071641.1, forward strand.
GTGAAAGTCCTTCTGAGCCCAAGGCTGGTCCCTGTGATAACATTTGAGCAGGTCTGTGTGGTGAAGAAGGGAAGAAGCAGCATTTTGCATGCCACCCATCATAACAGGTTTAGGCTGGATGATGGGAAGTTCTTCCCAGCAAGAGAGATTGGCCATGGGAATGTGCTGCCCAGGGAGGTGGTGGAGTCACCATCCCTGGAGGTGTTTTAAAAGGGACTGGATGAGGCACATGGTGCCATGGTTTAGCTGATTAGATAGTGCTGGGTGATAGGTTGGACCTGATGATCTCAAAGGTCTTTTCCAGCCTGGTTAATTCTGTGTTCTGTAATCTGTATTTTAAGCCCTGGGTAAGGGTAGGAGAAATTACAGCCACAACCCTACTTGAGCTTCTGAGAAGTATAATGTTACAAATCTGGGGGCTTTTCTCCAAGCATCTGTACTGCTAGAGGCCATCTCTGTATGAGCCTTTGGACTGGATCCATGATCCAACATTAATGGTCTGAGCTTCAACAAGGCCAAGTGCCAGGTCCTGCACTTGGGTCACAGCAACCCCAAGCAACGCTGCAGGCTGGAAAGCTGCTGGCAGAAAGGGACCTGGGGGTTCTAATGGACAGGCAACTGAATAGGAGCCAGCAGTGTGCCCAGGTGCCCAAGAAAGCCAAAGGCATCCTGGCTGGGATCAGAAATGCTGTGTCCAGCAGGAGCAGGGAGGGGATTGTCCCCTGGTGCTCAGCTCTGGGGAGGCCACACCTTGAGTGCTGTGTCCAGTTTGGGGCACCTCAATACAGGAGAGATGTGGAGGTGCTGGAGCCAGGGCAGAGGAGGGCAGGGAAGCTGGGAAGGGCCTGGAGAATAAATCTGATGAGGAGCAACTGCAGGAGCTGGGGATGGGTAGTGTGAAAGAGAGGAGGCTGAGGGGAGACCTCCTGGCTCTCTACAACTACCTGAAAGGAGGTTGTGGAGAGGCTGCTGCTGGTCTCTTCTCACAGGTAATTAGTGATAGAACAAGAGGGAGCAGCCTCAAGCTGTGACTGGGTAGGTTCAGACTGGACATTAGGAACCATTTCTTCACTGAGGGAGTGGTCAGGCATTGGAATGTGCTGCCCAGGGGAGGTGGTGGAGTCCCCAACCCTGGAGGTGTTTGAAGGTGGTTTGGATGTGGTGCTTGGGGGTATGGTTTAGGGCTGACCCTTGCAGAGCAGGGTTCTGGGTTGAACTTGGTGATCCCCAGGGTCTGCTCCAACCTGACTGTTGCTGTGATTCTGTGATAAGCCAAAATTGCAGCCACTCTTAGGAGCCCCCCACCTGGTAGATGGGGACATCTAGAGGAAGCTGGTGCTGGACCCAGCCAAGCCAAAGGCACACCTCCAACTTCCACGGTGTCTCCTCGCAGGTTGGCCCTTTGACAACGCCATGTGCAAGGTGAGCGGCTTGGTGCAGGGCATGTCCGTCTCTGCCTCTGTTTTCACGCTGGTGGCCATCGCCGTGGAGAGGTACAGTGGTGTGGGGATGAGTGGAGGTGGGGACAAAGCCACCCCCAGCATGTTCAGGTGTCCCATGCGGAGTTCCATCTCGAGGAAATCATCCCCAGGGGCATCATGAGCATGACCCATCTCTCCAGAAGGACTGCTAAGCTGTCCATGGGGCATCCCAGCCAGGTGTCTTTTCCCACCCTGGGCTGAAAACATCAAAGCTGGAGCGGTCCCAACCCTTCTCTGCCACCAAAAGCCGACCCACCTTAACTCTCCCTTCCCACCCCCGGGTCCTGGCCACCCTCCTTCCCCAGGGATGTTCCACCAGGTGCCCAAAGCTAGGTTCTGCCTCCCCACACACAGGTTTCGCTGCATTGTGCACCCCTTCCGGCAGAAGCTGACGCTGAGGAAAGCCCTGGTGACCATCACTGTCATCTGGGTGCTGGCCCTGCTCATCATGTGCCCTGCTGCCATCACCCTGACTGTCACCAGGGAGGAGCACCACTTCATGGTGGACACCTACAACAACTCCTACCCCCTCTACTCCTGTTGGGAGGCCTGGCCCGAGACGGGGATGAGGAGGATCTACACCACCGTCCTCTTCTCCCACATCTACGTGGCCCCCCTGGCCCTCATTGTCGTCATGTACGCCCGCATCGCCTTCAAGCTCTTCAAGTCGGCAGCGCCTGCCCGCGGTCAGGAGGAGCAGGAGGGGAGGAAAGTCTCCCGGAGGAAGGCCAAGGTCATCAACATGCTCATCATCGTCGCCCTCTTCTTCACCCTCTCCTGGCTGCCCCTCTGGACGCTGATGCTGCTGATGGACTACGGGCGGCTGAGCGAGGGCCAGCTCCACCTGGTCACCGTCTACGTCTTCCCCTTTGCCCACTGGTTGGCCTTCTTCAACAGCAGCGCCAACCCCATCATCTACGGCTACTTCAACGAGAACTTCAGGAGGGGCTTTCAGGAGGCCTTCAGGGCCCCTTTCTGCTCACCCCACCACCACCACCGCCAGCCCTACGCCCCCCGGAGCCACGGCCGCAGCATCCTCTTCGCCACCCGCAACCGCGTCTTTGCCCGGGCCCAGGGCAGCGACTCGCCGCCCGCTTCCGAGTCGGGGCCCTTGGCCCCACGCCCCACCAGCGTCCGTGCCTGGGACGGCTGAGCTGCTGCCCTGGCGAGCGGCCACCTCGGGTGGGGCAGGGGGAGTGGCCAGCAGGCACACAAATAAAGGCTCTGGACAGGAGTGCTTTTTGCTGCTAAGAAATGGCTGAATGGCCGAGCCCGGGGCGGTGATGAACGGGAGCTCAGTCCTGTTGGTGACCAGGCACGAGCGGTGCTCCCCAGGGCTCAGTGATGGAGGTGGTTCTCTTGAATAGCTTTACCAGCCCTGCATGGTGCCAGCAGCCTGGCTGCAGAGGCAGGGCAGTGGCATGGCTGAGGTCTGTTTCCTAAAGCAAGTTGAGGAGTACCACCTCAATCCTGTTGGTGACCAGGCACGAGCGGTGCTCCCCAGGGCTCAGTGCTGGGACTGATGCTCTTGAGCAGCTTTATCAACCCTGTGCACAGTGCCAACAGCCTGGCTGCAGAGGCAGGGCAGTGGCTGAGGTCTGTTTCCTAAAGCAAGTTGATTTTTTGAGGAACTCCCCTGCAAGCCAAGCCTCTTCCTGCTGGATTCCATTGGAATTGGTCAGGCACTGGAACAGGCTGCCCAGGGAGTCCCCATCCCTGGAGGTGTTCAAGCAACTCGTGGCCATGGCACTCAGGGACATGGTGGTGTTGGGTTGAAGGTTGGACTGGATGATCTGCTGTCTACAACTACCTGAAGGGAGGTTGTAGCCAGGTGGGGGTTGGGCTCTTCTCCCAGGCAACCAGCACCAGAACAAGAGGACACAGTCTCAAGTTGTGCCAGGGGAGGTTTAGGCTGGAGGTTAGGAAGAAGTTCTTCCCAGGAAGAGAGATTGGCCCTTGGGATGTGCTGCCCAGGGCGGTGGTGGAGTCCCCATCCCTGGAGGTGTTCAGGAAGAGCCTGGATGGGGTGCTTGGTGCCATGGGTTAGTTGACCAGATGGTGCTGGATGATGGGTTGGACTCAATGGTCTCAAAGGTCTCTTCCAACCTGGTCTATTCTATTCTATTCTATTCTATTCTATTCTATTCTATTCTATTCTATTCTTATTCTATTCTCTATTCTATTCTTAGAGGTCTCTCCCAGCCAAAACAATTTGGTGCTTCTGTGCTTTATCAGTGATGTGGATGAGGGGATGGAGGCACCTGTAGCTAAGGTTGCAGATGTCACCAAGTTGGGTGAAAGTGTTGATCTGCTTCAGGGTAGGAAGGCTCTGCAGAGGGACCTGGCCAAGGCCACTGGGATGAAGTTCAACAGGGCCAAGTGGTGGGTCCGGCACTTGGGTCACAACAACCCTCATGAACGCCCCAGGCTTGGGGGAAACTGACTGGAAAGCTGCTGGGTGGAAAAGGACCTGGGGGGGTGTTTGACAACAGCTGGCTGAAGCTGTGCCCAGGTGGCCAAGGATCAGCAAGACAGCAGGAATTGTCCCCCTGTACTCGCCACTGGTGAGGCTACACCTTGAATCCTGGGTTCAGTTTTGGGGCTCCCCTCACCATGGGAAGGACATTGAGGTGCTGGAGCAGGTCCAGAGAAGGGCAATGGAGCAGGTCCAGAGAAGGGCAATGGAGCAGGGAAGGGCAATGGAGCAGGTCCAGGGAAGGGCAATGGAGCAGGTCCAGAGAAGGGCAATGGAGCAGGTCCAGGGAAGGGCAATGGAGCAGAGAAGGGCAATGGAGCAGGGAAGGGCAATGGAGCAGGTCCAGGGAAGGGCAATGGAGGAGGTCCAGGGAAGGACAATGGAGGAGGTCCAGGGAAGGACAATGGAGCAGGTTCAGAGAAGGGCAATGGAGCAGGTCCAGAGAAAGGCAATAGAGGAGGTCCAGAGAAGGGCAATGGAGCAGGTCCAGAGAAGGGCAATGGAGCAGGTCCAGGGAAGGGCAATGGAGCAGAGAAGGGCAATGGAGCAGGGAAGGGCAATGGAGCAGGTCCAGGGAAGGGCAATGGAGGAGGTCCAGGGAAGGACAATGGAGGAGGTCCAGGGAAGGACAATGGAGCAGGTTCAGAGAAGGGCAATGGAGCAGGTCCAGAGAAAGGCAATAGAGGAGGTCCAGAGAAGGGCAATGGAGCAGGTCCAGAGAAAGGCAATGGAGGAGGTCCAGGGAAGGGCAATGGAGCAGGTCCAGGGAAGGGCAATGGAGCAGGTCCAGAGAAAGGCAATAGAGGAGGTCCAGGGAAGGGCAATGGAGCAGGTCCAGCGACGGGCAATGGAACAGGTGAAGGGTCTGGGGAGCAGGGCCGGTGAGGAGCATCAGAGGGACCTGGGGCTGTTCAGCCTGCAGAAGGCTGAGGGGAGACCTCCTCGCCCTCCACCACCCCCTGACAGGAGACGGGAGCGAGGGGGGAGGTTCAGATTGGAAACCAGGTTGAAAAACCCAACCCAACGCAAGCCAACCAAACGCCACTTTATCGACGGAGCGCTGACACGCCGCACCAGGCTGCCCGGGGCAGCGGCGGCGTCCCCACCCGCGGAGGGCTTTCCACGCCGCCCGCAGCTGAGCGCTGACAGCGGCTGGCTGAGCGCTCGCGCGCCCCCCGCGCCGGGCCGCCGCCATCTTGGCGGCGCCGGCCGCCCCGCGCCACGCGGACGCGCGCCCCCGCCCGCCACGACCGTGGCGGGCGGGGGGCGCGCGTCCGCGTGGCGCGGGGCGGCGCGAAGCTGAGGGGGCCGGCCGGCCACCCGCTCGGCGCCTGCGCAGCGCGCCCCCCGGCGGCGCGGAGGGGGGCGTGTGCGGCGGCGCATGCGCGGTGCGGCAGCCGGCGGGCTGAGGGCAGGCCGGGCGCCATGGCCGGGTACAGCGTGGAGGAGCGCGCCGCGCCTCACAGCCTGGAGTACCGCCTCTTCTTCAGTGAGGCCTTGCCCCTCGCCCTCGCCTCTCTTCGGCCTCTCGGGGGAAGGGGGGAATGGGGTGGGAGAAGCTTTGGGGGGGGGGGGGGGAGAGGTTTGAGGTGCCCGCCTCACCTGGGGGGAGCATCCCGCCTCAGGTCGGTAGGGGCCCGGAGGGTGTCCCGGTGAGGCGGGGTCTGACTCGCTGCCTCTCGCCTCGCAGAGGATGCCGCCGGCCGGTACATCTCCCCCTTCCACGATATCCCCATCTACGCGGATGCCGGCAAGGTAAGAGGGACACCGAGGCAGGTGGCTGAGGTGGCCTCGCTGGGGGCTGGGCCTGGAGCCTGAGCGGCATCTCGGTAGCTCTGTAGGCCTGGGGATACCCAGAGGAGGCTCCCAGGTCCTTAGAGCTGGCCTGGGGATACCCAAAGGAGGCTCCCAGGTCCTTAGAGCTGGCCTGGGGATACCCAGAGGAGGCTCCCAGGTCCCTATAGCTGGCCTGGGGATACCCAGAGGAGGCTCCCAGGTCCCTATAGCTGGCCTGGGGATACCCAGAGGAGGCTCCCAGGTCCTTAGAGCTGGCCTGGGGATACCCAAAGGAGGCTCCCAGGTCCTTAGAGCTGGCCTGGGGATACCCAGAGGAGGCTCCCAGGTCCCTATAGCTGGCCTGGGGATACCCAGAGGAGGCTCCCAGGTCCTTAGAGCTGGCCTGGGGATACCCAGAGGAGGCTCCCAGGTCCCTATAGCTGGCCTGGGGATACCCAGAGGAGGCTCCCAGGTCCCTATAGCTGGCCTGGGGATACCCAGAGGAGGCTTCCAGGTCCTTAGAGCTGGCCTGGGGATACCCAGAGGAGGCTCCCAGGTCCTTAGAGCTGGCCTGGGGATACCCAAAGGAGGCTCCCAGGTCCTTAGAGCTGGCCTGGGGATACCCAGAGGAGGCTCCCAGGTCCTTAGAGCTGGCCTGGGGATACCCAGAGGAGGCTCCCAGGTCCCTAGAGCTGGCCTGGGGATACCCAGAGGAGGCTTCCAGGTCCCTATAGCTGGCCTGGGGATACCCAGAGGAGGCTCCCAGGTCCTTCTGTTGCCTCTTAGTAGGAGCACCTAAAGCATTGCCAGGTCTTGCAAAGAATGAATTCCCTTTCCCCTTAGTCACAGCCTCAGGGAGAGTGATGTGGGGGAAAGGGTGGATCATCTCCTTTTGCTCTTCATGTCTGAGATACAAGTGGTTGTCTGGAACTTGCCCCTGAGGTCACAGCAAAGGGGGTTGGGTTAAAAGAATCAGCAGCATTTAGCTCAATATTTACATGCACACCTCTTTGCAGTATTGTGGTGTTCAGGCTGGAGTTTTGACTGCAGTAAGGCTACTTTCTGCCTGCAGCATCAGCAGCTACTGAACATAGAATCATAGAATTGTCAGGGCTGGAAGGGACCTCAAGGCTCAGCCAGCTCCAACCCCCTGCCATGGGCAGGGACACCTCACACCACAGCAGGTTGCTCACAGCCACATCCAGCCTGGCTGCAAACACCTCCAGGTAGGAGGCTGCCACCACCTTCTACAGAAGGGGAGGATATTAAATTCTGGCTGCAGCAGCTGCTGGGAGCCTCTTGCCTCCCTCTGTGGTGCAGATGAGGGAACCTGCCACATGCAGTGCTGCAGGGCTTTCACATCCTTCCAGCAGCTACTCCAGTTCAGCTGCTCTGAGTCACTGCCTGAGACACCCCAGGAGACCAAGGCAGCTGTATTTCAGCTGTCACTGAGTGCTTTTGCAGTGGAGGCTTGGGCTCTCTGACTCCTTCCCTTTGTGGCTTGTCTCTAACTGGGGGGGGTGTTATTTAGCACATATTAAAAAGCTCTGCAGCCTGGGAACTGTGGTGAGTGAACTGTCTGGATGTGCCTTCTCCTGTGCCTTGGGAGGTGGAGAGTGGCCATGGGAAAGGAAAAATGGGGGGGGGGAGAAGAGTATGCAAAATGGAGAGCTGAAGATCTAAGGGGTAGCTGCTGGAGCTCTGAAGTGTTGAGGGTGTGCTCTGGCAAGGGTGAGGTGGCTCTTGCCTGCTCAAGGGGGGACAGCTGATTGTGAGGAGCAAGGGGAGCAGTGAAGCAGTTTCTGCATCCCAGTGGGAAAGCAGAGCTCAGATGCAGGTGTCTGCAAGGTACCTGGGACAAGGGAAACCCAGCTGAAACTGTGCTCTGCAAACACAGAGCAGGAGGGGGTGTGTGGGTGAGGAGGGTTTCCACGGGCTGGGAATGATTAACAGGGGAAGCTGGGCTACTGGTGTGCCTCCAGGCACTTAGTGCTGCTTGCCAGAGTCCCCCTGGGGCTAATGCTGTTTGCCAGGGCATTAAGAGGAGCAAGTAACCACTGCAGGTCACAGCCCCTGAAGTTACACAACAAGGCTGATCACATTAGCCCTCTGTCTGTGGCTGGAGCTCCTCTCTGCAGAGATTTCACTCCTTACTTAGCTGCTTCGTTACCAGCTGTGGTAGGGAGCCCAGCCTGGAGCAGAAGGTTGTCTTACCCTGTCTAGGCTCCTTGATCTTTATCCTTAAGATGCTGAGAGGATTGCAGGGTGGTTTGGTGCTTGGCTTTTTCCAGTCTGGTGCTGGGGTGTGCTGACCTTGCCTGTTCCTGTGCCCCTTGCTATGGCAAAGGAGTGACCTGGGGCTACTCGCTGGGTGTCTGTGGGGAAACTGCAAGGCTGGCAAAGATGCACCCCCAGGTCACCTTTCCTTGCCTGCAAAGCCAGCACTGACTGCCTCAGGCCTTTCCTGCACTTACTTAGAAATCAAAGCAGCATTTTTACATCTGGACTACAGTCCTGGGACCAGTCTTGTTTAACATCTTTGCCACTGACATGGACAGTGGCACCAGGGGCACCCCAGTGAGTTCACTGACAGCACCAAGCTGTGTGGTGCAGCAGACAGGCTGGAGGGAAGGGATCCTTCCAGAGGGACCTGGACAGGCTGCAGAGCTGGGCCCAAGCCAACCTCATGAGGTTCAACAAGACCAAGTGCAAGGTCCTGCACCCGGGTCAGGGCAATCCCAGGCACTGATACAGGCTGGGCAGGGACTGGCTGGAGAGCAGACCTGGAGAAAAGGCCTTGGGGGTGCTGGGAGAGGAGAAACTTAGCAGGAGCCAGCAGTGAGCACTTGCAGCCCAGAGAGCCAAGCAGAGCCTGGGCTGCAGCAAGAGAAGTGTGGCCAGCAGGGCCAGGGAGGGGATTCTGCCCCTCTGCTCCACTCTGCTGAGACCCCACCTGGAGTACTGCATCCAGCTCTGGAGCCTCTGTGCCAGGAAAGATCTGGAGGTGCTGGAAGGTATCACAGTATAACTAAGGTTGGAAGAGACCCCAAGGATCATCAAGTCCAACCTGTCTCCACAGACCTCATCACTAAACCATGGCACCAAGTGCCACATCCAATCCCCTCTTGAACACCTCCAGGGATGGGGACTCCACCACCTCCCTGGGCAGCACATCCCAAGGGCCAATCTCTCTTGCTGGGAAGAACTTTCTCCTCACCTCCAGCCTAAACCTCCCCTGGCACAGCTTGAGACTGTGTCCTCTTGTTCTGCTGCTGCTTGCCTGGGAGAAGAGACCAACCCCCTCCTGGCTACAACCTCCCTTCAGGGAGTTGGAGAGAGCAAGAAGGTCTCCCCTGAGCCTCCACTTCTGCAGGCTAAGCAACCCCAGCTCCCTCAGCCTCTCCTCACAGGGCTGTGCTCCAGACCCCTCCCCAGCTTTGTTGCCCTTCTCTGGACACCTTCCAGCAGCTCAACCTCTTTCCTAACCTGAGGAGCCCAGAACTGGACACAGGACTCAAGGTGTGGCCTAAGCAGTGCAGAGTCCAGGGGCAGGATGACCTCCCTGCTCCTGCTGGCCACACTGTTCCTGATGCAGGCCAGGATGCCCTTGGCCTTCTTGGCCCCCTGGGCACACTGCTGGCTCATGTTTAGGTGGCTGTCAATCAGCACCCCCAGGTCCCTCTCTGCCTGGCTGCTCTCAGCCACTCTGACCCCAGCCTGTAGCTCTGCCTGGGGTTGCTGTGGCCAAAGAGCAGCCCCTGGCACTTGGACTTGTTGAATGCCATCCTGTTGGCCTCTGCCCATCTGTGCAGTCGGTCGAGGTCCCTCAGCAGAAAGGTGTCCAGAGCAGGGCCATGAGGATGAGCAGAGGGCTGGAGCTGCTCTGCTATGGAGACAGACTGAGAGAGTTGGGGCTGTTCAGACTGGAGGAGAGAAGGCTCTGAGGAGTCCTTCCAGTATCTGAAGGGGGCTACAGGAAAGCTGGGGAGGGGCTATTTGGATGTTGGGTAGTGATAGGACTGGGGGGATGAAGCAAAACTAGAAGTGGGGAGATTGAGATTGGATGTGAGGAAGAAGTTGTTCCCCAGGAGGGTGGTGAGAGCCTGGCACAGGCTGCCCAGGGAGGTGGTAGCAGCCTCCTGCCTGGAAGAGTTTGCAGCCAGGCTGGAGGTGGCTGTGAGCAACCTGCTGTGGTGTGAGGTGTCCCTGCCCATGGCAGGGGGTTGGAGCTGGCTGATGTTTAAGGGCCCTTCCAACCCTGACAGGTCTGTGACTGTGTGCATGAATGTTGAGCCACTGTGGCAATAAACTCCTGCTAGGGAGGGTGTGGGCAAAGTCAGTGATGTAACAGCACTGCCTGCACAAGAGTGATCCACTTATGGTGCAGCACAGGTGCAAGGGATTTTTGCAGTGTAAGGCTGCTTAAGGTGGGGATTAGGAACTTGTCAGGGCTGGGGAGAGAGGTTTGTCTTGACTCAAAGCCATCACCTCTTCAAACAGCAAGTGTTAAGGTTCAAGCTTGGAATAGATTGAAGAGGAGACTGACACTGAGCTCTCAAGAGGCCTCTCAGCCCAGCTAGAGTCAACAGGAGCTGTTCTTAAGCATCACCTCTAAACCAGAGTCCAGGATGTGGCTTTGTTTCTCTCCCAGACTTCTGTTCTCACACCATGCTGCTGCTGAGGGCTGCTTCTGTAGCAGTGTCAGCTTAGAGAAGCTCAAGCATCTCTCCTTGCTTCAAGTGGGACTAGCATATTGGAGTGGGATGTTCCAGGTTGTTCAGAGCCAGGTGCCTGACTCCTGTAAGCCTTGTCCCTTCTGTGTTGTCAGAGTGGCTCTTGCTGGAGCATTAAGTTCTTTGTGTTTTAATAAGTATGTCTTGCACCTCATTTACATCCAAGGTGCCTTTGATTCACTTAAACCTTCTGTTCTGTAGCCTGGGGAGGTGATGATGTCCCTTGGTGGCAGCTGATAGAGTGTGGGTAACCTCAGCCTGGCTTTTCCTGGTGTCTTTAATGTGATTCAGCCTGGAGGTGACATGCAGCTGGCTGGAAGGCCAATGGCATCCAGGGCTGCATCAAGAACAGTGTGGCAAGTGGTTTGAGGGAGGTTCTCCTCCCTCTTTACTCTGCCCTGCTGAGGCCACATCTGGAGTGTTGTGTCCATTCCTGGGCCCCCCTGTTCAAGAAGCACAGGGAGTTGCAGGAGAGGGTACAGCTCAGGGCTATAAAGATGCTGAGGTGTTTGGAACATCTCTGTGGTGTGTTTCTTGGAGGCTAGGAGAGAGCAGACTGAGGGGATCTCACCAGTGGTATTAAATACTTCAAGGGTGAGGTGAGGAGCACGGAGCCAGTCTGCTTTCAGTGGTGGCAGTGGCAGGACAAGGGGCACCAGGCACAAACTGGAATGTAAGAAGTTCCATCTGAGCATGAGGAGGAGCTTCTGTAATTGAAGGGTGCTGGAGCCCTGGAGCAGGCTGCCCAGAGAGGTGGTGGAGTCTCCATCTCTGGAGGCGTTCAAAACCTGCCTGGATGTGTCCCTGTGTGACCTCCTCTAGGTGAACCTGCCTTGGCAGGGGGAGGTTAGACTCTGATGATCTACAGAGGTCCCTTCCAACCCCTAACATTCTGTGACTTCTACAAGGAGAGGCTGAGGGAGCTTGGAGGAGTCTGAGGGGTGACCTTATAAAGCTGTGCAGGGTGAGTGCCCAGAGGCTGGAGCCAGGCTCTGCTGGGTGCTGCCCAATGCCAGCACAAGGGGCAGTGGTGGAAGCTGAGGCACAGGAAGCTCCATGGGAACAGGAGGAAGATTTTTCCCCTGTGAGGGTGACAGAGCCCTGGAACAGGCTGCCTGAGGGGGTTGTGGAGTCTCCCTCCCTGGAGAAACTCAAAACCCACCTGGATGTGCTCCTGGGTTGGACTGGGTGAGCTGCTGAGCTTCCTTCCAGCCCCTAACGTTCTGTGGTTGTGGGACTCCTATGAACTCAATCAGAACTGGCACTGGGGGGGAAGAGACACCACGAGAAAGCAGCAACAGAGGGAAAACGTTCTGCAGTGTCTGTGTTTGCTGTGTCATTGTCTGTGTTGCCCAGGGTGGGCTGGAGATTGCTCCCTGCTGACTGGTGTCTTGCTTTCCTCAGGACGTCTTCAACATGGTCGTGGAAGTTCCTCGATGGACCAACGCTAAAATGGAGGTAACAGCAGGACTGTTCTTAGCCTTTAGTGCTTGAGCTGACTAATCAATGCTTGGCTTTGCTGAGTCTCTCCTCCTCACCTCCACCTCCTGGAGCAGAGTGGTTTCCAAGTGCTCTGTAAGTATTTGCTCAGTGCCTGAGCCGTAGTGCGCAGGCCGAGACGTGCGGAGCTCGGAGCTCACAGAATCACCATAGATGGCTTGAGTGGGGAGGGGCCTCTGAAGGTCACCTAGACCAACCCTTCTGCCATGGGCAGGGACACCTCCCACTAGACCAGGTTGCTCAAGGCCTCAGCTTCCTGGCCTTGAACACCTCCAGGGAGGAGGTTTGTATCTACATCTACTGAAACTATATCCCAGGAGGTGGCAATGGAACGGGAAACGGAGTTGTCTGATACCTGCTCTTGGCCTCAGGGACAGCTCCTGATCACAGGATGTCAGGGGATAGAAGGGACCCCCAGAGATCATTGAGTCCAAGCACAGCACACACAGGAACACATCCAGATGGGTCTGGAAAGTCTCCAGAGAAGGAGGCTCCACAGCCTCCCTGGGCAGCCTGCTCCAGGGCTCTGGAACCCTCACAAAGAAGTTCTTCCTCCTATGCCGTAGCTTGTATCCATTAACCCTTGTCCCTTCCTGCCATGAGTGTCATGCCAAGGTTTTCTCCTCACTCCTAGAAGCAAAAGCACTTTCAGGTTGCCCTTCCTGCAAGCATCCATTCTTGTGTCGTAATTATTCACAGAGAGTCCCAGAGGCATGGAATTGTTTGGGCTGGACTCTCTAAGGCTGGGTCCAAACCTCCTGCCTTGGCAGCCAGCAGCCAGCTTTGTTACCTGAATAAATAATGTAATGATTGCTTGGGGATTTTTCTTAGCAAAGCAGAGAGATTTCTGTCACTTCTCTTTCAGATTGCAACAAAGGATCCCTTGAACCCCATCAAGCAGGACGTGAAGAAGGGAAAGCTGCGCTTCGTAGCCAACGTGTTTCCCCACAAGGGTTACATCTGGAACTATGGTGCTATCCCACAGGTATCTCCTGGGGGCTCATCCTTTCTGCTGGGGAGAAAGCAAGGGTTTGACTTTGAAGCAGAGGGAGGCTTGCTGCCAATGCTGTGAGCAGGGGGAATGAGCAGTTGCTGCTGGTAAGGTGCCTGCTGTGTCACTCCTGTCTTTGGCCACTGGGCAGTTTGGTTGGACAGCAGCTGGCAGCTCCTTGTCTTTGGCTAATGGAAGCTGTCACCACACAAGATGAAGGTTCATCCCAGTGGGCAGCTAGCAGTGCAAAGCCTTCAGTTCTTTCTTGATGAAGCATTAAAGAGGTGAAGTTTTAAACTGATGGTACAGGATCATTGAATGGTTTGGGTTGGAAGGGACCTTGAACAGCTGGTTCTGACCCCCTTGCCATGGGCAGGGACACTTCCCACCAGCCCAGGTTGCTCAAAGCCTCATCCAACCTGGCCTTGAACACCTCCAGGGAGGTGGCAGGGTTTTGGGGTACAGCCCTTAGGTTGAATCTTTACAGAAGATTCTTTTAGGCATTGGATTTGGCCAATGAGAAACTGAACAGATCTGAAGGCTTTATCTTTCCTGTTTCTGCCCATCTGACTGCTCAGAGTCTAAACCACACAACCAGACTGCATGGTGGGAGATGTCCTGAGTTTAGTGTTGGGTTTGAGAGGGGCTCTCAGCAGTCTAGAGGACATGTGAGGCAGGTTACCTGCATCTGCACAGGCAGGCATTGCTGAAGCAGCTGGTATGGTGGGGGCAGCAGACAGTGACACCTGGACATCTGTCTGTGTGCAGCATGAGCTCTTGACTGACCTGGTGATGCCCTGGGAAGAGCATTCCTTCTTTTTCTCTCTCACCAACCTTAAAGGTAGAGGCTCCTTAGGGTGCATATAGGCACAGTGTCCTTGCACTCCTGACCAGGAGCTTGTTTCAAGCAGGTTACTGTTTTTTGGAGACATAGCTCAAGAGCTTTCTAGAATCCTGTCTTCCATCTCCTGCTCCCCACTCTGGGGGAGAAGCACAGGGACTCTGCACTCTTGTCACTGCTCCAGCACCACAGCATGTCTGTAGTTCCTTAATTAAAGAGAAACAATACACCCTGCCTTGTCTTCACCTCTGTCAGGCTGCTATCTGGAGTTCAGGAAGTGTCTGTTAAGAGATGACTTGAGGACAGGAACAGGCAGCCAGCCAAATCACTAAGAGTCCTTTATAGATGTGAACTTCACCTTTGTGCAGCCATGGGCCTGGAGGAGTAAGTCTGGAGAGCTGCTGGGAAAAGTGTTGGTGGTGGGAGGGGGCAGCTCACCCTTGGCAAGATGAGACCTTTCATCTCAGATTCACTTACTGCCCAGAAAGCAAATCACATCCTGGGCTGCAGCAAGAGAAGCACAGCCAGCAGGGCCAGGGAGGGGATTCTCCCTCTCTACTCTGGGGAGACCCCACCTGGAGTACTGCATCCAGGTCTGGAGCCCCTAGCACAGGAAGGATCTGGAGGTGCTGGAAGGTGCCCAGAGCAGGGCCATGAGGATGAGCAGAGGGCTGGAGCTGCTCTGCTATGGAGACAGACTGAGAGAGTTGGGGCTGTTCAGTCTGGAGAGGAGAAGGCTCTGAGGAGACCTAATTGTGGCCTTCCAGGATCTGAAGGGGGCTCCAAGAAAGCTGGGGAGGGACTTTTGAGGGTGTCAGGGAGTGATAGGACTGGGGGGAATGGAACAAAACTACAAGTGGGGAGATTGAGATTGGTTGTGAGGAAGAAGTTGTTCCCCAGGAGGGTGGTGAGAGCCTGGCACAGGCTGCCCAGGGAGGTGGTGGCAGCCTCCTGCCTGGAGGTGTTTGCAGCCAGGCTGGAGGTGGCTGTGAGCAACCTGCTGTGGTGTGAGGTGTCCGTGCCCATGGCAGGGGGTTGGGACTGGCTGAGCCTTGAGGTCCCTTCCAACCCTGACAGCTCTGTGGTTCTGTCATTCAAACCACGTTTGCAGGCAGACAAAGGCCGGAGGGCCGGCACCGGGCGGGCCGGCACCATCTGCATCTTGGAGGCCACTGCATGCCTGAGATCATAGTTGAATTGTTTTGTTGGACAAGGCCTCTGAGATCATCAAGTCGATGAACCTGCTCTTTGCTTGCCCTTGAGAGCTTGCTCCTGTGTGGGGGTTGGTTTGTGTTTTGCAGACGTGGGAGGACCCAGGCCACCAAGATGAGCACACCGGCTGCTGTGGGGACAACGACCCCATCGACGTCTGCGAGATCGGCAGCAAGGTGAGGCAGCCTGCCATCCACAGTCAGCTAGCCTGAGGCACCATGCACTGCCCACCTCTGCCTTTTCACTTCCCTCCTCTAGCTTCTGGAGCTGCTTGATGATTTCCTGAGGCAGAAGCCAAGGCTGATAAGCAGCAGCTGATCCTGTGGCCCCCTGCTGCTCTGCCGAGCTCTGGCAGCTTGTGCCGGCTCCTGGGGTGCAGCACTACAGACCACAAGGTCATTGTCCTTGCAGGTCTGCTCTCGAGGGGAAGTCATCAAAGTGAAGGTGCTGGGCACCCTGGCACTGATTGATGAGGGGGAGACAGACTGGAAAGTAATTGCTATCAATGTTGAAGACCCTGAGGCAGACAGCTATAATGGTAAGTACCAGGTGAGAGGAGCAGGCTTTTAGTGTCTCTCCCTTGAGAGCCTGCAAGAAACCTTCCAGTCAGGATATAGGCTTGTTCCTTCTGTGCCAGGGCATTAGCCCCTGGAAGGACAGCAGGACAGGGTGTTATCAACCCCACAGCAAAACATTTGAAGGCTGTTTGTCCCAAATTGTCAGTCCTCTGCCCAGCCTGGCATCTCAAAGTGCCTGTGCAGCCTGTCCCCTTGAGCAGAAGGAAAGGGCTTGTCCAGTGAGTCTCTAACCAAAGCTGTCTCATGCCCCTGGGGACACTTGGGATATACTTGGAAAACTGACTCTCCCATGCTGATATTCACTCTGGGTCTTTGCTGTACCCTGTCTAAAATGCTGCTGGAGGAGCAGCTGAGAAGAGCAGGGGAGTTGCTCACAAAAATCACAGAATCATTTAGTTTGGCAGATGAGATTGAGAGCAGCCCTGCAGAAAGGGACTTGGGGGTGCTAATGGATGAGAAACTGGATGTGAGCCACCAATGGGCACTGGCAGCCCAGAAGGCAAAGGACATCAGAGAGGTGATTCTGCCCCTCTGCTCTGGTGAGACCTCACCTGGAGGTACTGTGTCCAGCTATGGGGCTCTCAACACAGGAAGGACATGGACCTGCTAGAACAGCCCCAGAGGAGGGCCATGAGGATGATCAGAGGGCTGGAGCACCATTCCTATGGGGACAGGCTGGGAGACTTGTGGTTGTTCTGTCTGAAGAAGAGAAGGCTCTGGGGAAACCTTATAGCTGCATTCCAGTAGCTGAAGGGGACCTGTGGGAAGGCTGGGGAAGGGCTGTTTAGAAGGGCCTGTGGTGATAGGATGGGAGGCAGTGGTGTCTGAAGCAGGGTAGATTGAGGTTGGACACTAGGAGGAAGTTCTTCAGAATGCCAGTGATGAAATACTGGAACAGGTTGCCCAGAGATGTGGAGGCCCCATCCCTGGAGACAGTCAAGGTTGAACTTGATGGGGCCCTGAGCAGCCTGATCTAACTGGAGACATCCCTGCTTGCTGCAGGGGGTTTGGACAAGATGACCTTTGAGGATCCCTTCCAGCCTCATGCATTTTGTGATGCTGTGAGGGAGTCCATTAACCTTTCCCTACCAAGCCATCTCCCCTGGCACCACACCTACCCAGCTTCCAAACACACCCAGGGATGGTGCCTCAGCCACTGCCCTGGGCAGCCTGTGGAATGCCTGCAGCTGAGGAGCTTGTGTTACTGGTTCTGGCTCACAAACCTTCTCTTCCTGCCTAGATATCAGTGATGTCAGAAGGTTGAAGCCTGGCTACTTGGAAGCTACAGTGGACTGGTTCAGAAGGTACAAAGTACCTGATGGAAAGCCAGAGAACCAGTTTGCTTTTGGTGGCGAGTTTAAGGACAAGGTAGGATGGCTTTGCTTGGTCCTGAGTGTGCAGGGACACCCTGCCCACACAGATGAGCTCAGGGTGCATGGGGACAGCAGGGAGTGGCTGTTGAGGGGAGTTTTTCTGGGGCTGCTGAGAGCTGTCTTCATTCTGCTGTTTTCTAGTCTGCTTGCTTCCAGCCTAGGAATACTAGAAGGAACAGCAGAGGGCAGTAGCCCTGCTGCTCTTGGGTATTCTCCCTGGAGGTGTTCAAGGCCAGGCTGGGTGAGACCTTGAGCAACCTGGTCCAGTGGGAGGTGTCCCTGCCCAGGGCAGGGGGTTGAAACTGGATGGCCTTTAGGGTCCCTTCCAACCCAAACCATTCCCTGGCCTCCATGTGGGATCACTCCAGGGTGGGGAGCATCCAAGATGGGAAACTCCAGGTTTATTTGCTTTGGCTCTGGAGTAAGGGGTGCCTGGCAGCACTGGTTGCTCACTGGCTTTGTTCAAGTGCACCCTGGTGCAAGTGAGTTAAGTGGAGGGGTTAAAACACTTCTGCCCTCAGGTGTGAAGTGTTCCCTCACACCTGAGCCAGGCTTTGTCTTGGCAGTTGCTCCTCCTCTTCTTGTTGGTGGGTCAGATAACTCACTGCTCCTGAGTGGGTTAAACCCTCCTGCACCTTCCTTCTGCCAGTCCTGCTGGGCCCTGAGCTGGTTAGTGAGGAGACTCAGCTCCAGGAGGGGTGCAGAGGAGGGAAAGGAAGGGGTGAGGAGCTAAAATGGAAGTCATGGAACTTGTCCCACGTGGTCAGATGGCTGCCCCTCAGGGTGGGAGAAACCAGAATGGAGGCCAGGGTGGAACACAGGGACAAAGAACCTTGCACATGTTCCTGCAGTGGTTTATTTGGCTCCCTGTGGTAGCACACCAGGATATTTATTGCTGCTGCTCATGCTAACAAAGAGTTGTGTGGCTTCCTTCTCCAGCTGGCAGGTGAAGGCCTGAACATGCACTGCTGCTTTCTTAAGGGAAAAAGCCACAACAGGCTTGGCAGCAGCTGCTTGGTGGAGTAACTGAGAGGCTTCCTGTTGATCTAGCTGAATGATGGGCTTGGAGGGGAAGAGAGCTCCCAGCTGGCTGGAGATCAGCTCACTGCTGGAGACAAACTGAGTGGGAGGAGCAGTGGGGTGGAGGTGCACTGGCCCAAGACCACAGTGTCTGTGTTTGGTTTCTTCTGGCCTGGATGGGTGACCTTGGTGTGTCCTCCCATCTCAAAAGTGAAGTCTGTGTCAGCAGCAGTGTGCCCAGCAGGACCAGGGCAGTGATTGTCCTGCTGTGTACAGCACTGGGCAGGCCACACCTTCAGTACTGGGCTCAGTTTGGAGCCTTCCCTACAACAAAGACTTGGAGGTGCTGGAGCAGGGCCAGAGAAGTGCAGCAAAGCTGGTGAAGGGGGAGGAACAGGTCTGGTGAGGGCAGCTCAGGGACTTGGGCTGGTTTATCCTGGAGAAGGGGAGGCTGAGGGGAGAATAGAATAGAGAATAAGCCAGGTTGGAAGAGACCTTCAAGATCATGGTGTCCAACCCATCAACCAACACAACCCACCTGATCAACTAACCCATGGCACCAAGCACCCTATCCAGGCTCCTCCTGAACACCTCCAGGGATGGGGACTCCACCACCTCCCTGGGCAGCACATCCCAATGGGCAATCACTCTCTCTCTCTGTAAAACTTCCTCCTAACCTCCAGCCTAAATCTCCCCTGGCACAGCTTGAGACTGTGTTCTCTTGTTCTGGTGCTGGCTGCCTGGGAGAAGAGCGCAACCCCCTCCTGGCTCCAACCTCCCTGTAGGGAGTTGGAGAGAGCAAGAAGGTCTCCCCTGAGCCTCCTCTTCTGCAGGCTAAGCAACCCCAGCTCCCTCAGCCTCTCCTCGCAGGGCTGTGCTCCAGACCCCTCCCCAGCTTTGTTGCCCTTCTCTGGACACCTTCCAGCAGCTCAACCTCTTTCCTAACCTGAGGAGCCCAGAACTGGACACAGGACTCAAGGTGTGGCCTAACCAGTGCATTGTACAGGGGCACAATGACCTCCCTGCTCCTGCTGGCCACACTGTTCCTGATGCAGGCCAGGATGCCATTGGCCTTCTTGGCCCCCTGGGCACACTGCAGGCTCATGTTCAGCCTACCATCAACCAGCACCCCCAGGTCCCTCTCTGCCTGGCTGCTCTCAGCCACTCTGCCCCCAGCCTGTCGCTCTGCCTGGGGTTGCTGTGGCCAATGTGCAGCCCCTGGCACTTGGATGTGTTCAATCTCATGCCCTTGGCCTCTGCCCATCTGCCCAGCCTGTCCAGGTCCCTCTGCAGAGCCTCTCTACCCTCCAGCAGATCAACTCCTGCCCCCAGCTTGGTGTCATCTGCAAACTTACTGCTGATGGACTCAATGGCCTCCTCCAGATCATCAATGAGGAGATTGATCAGGCTGGGGCCCAGCACTGCTCCCTGGGGCACACCACTGGTGCCTGGCTGCCAGCTGGCTGTGGCACCATTCACCACCACTCTCTGGGCTCAGCCTCCAGCCAGTTCCTCACCCAGCTCAGAGCTGCTGTCCAAGCCAGGGGCTGACAGCTTGGACAGAAGTTTGCTGTGGGGGACGGTGTCAAAGGCCTTGCTGAGGTCCAGGCAGACCTCATCCACAGCCTGCCTCACATCCCCCAGGCAGTCACCTGGGCATGGAAGGAGCTCAGGTTGGTCAGGCAGGACCTGCCCTGCCTGAATCCATGCTGGCTGGGCCTGAGACCTTCTGGCTCTCTACCACTGCCTGCAAGGAGGTTGGAGTGAGGTGAGGGTTGGTCTCCTCTCCCTAGTAACAAGTTACAGGACAAGAGGAAATGGCCTCGAGTTGCACCAAGGGAGGTTTGGGTTGGACATGAGAAGAAACTCTACTGAAAAGGTCCTCCAAGACTGAACAGGCTGCCCAGAGAGGGGGCTGAAGAAATAGCCATGTAGAGCTGGTGCTGAGGGACATGGTTTAGCACTGGAGTTGAGAGAGAATGGTTGGACTGGATGATCTGAAAGGTCTCTTCCACCCAAACCAATTCTCTGATTCCAAACCAACTTGTGTTGTAAACTCCTCTGTTGTGCCCTGGGAGGCTGCTGCAGTTCCCACAGGGCTCAGGGGTGGGAGAGGTCTCTGAGTCCCTTGCCAGGTCAGACTGTTTAAAATCAGCTTACAAAGCCAGGCTTCCCTGGAGCTGGTGCTGGGAGGGTGCTGCAGTGCTTGCACACAAGGAGGGCTTTGCTCTTGTCTCCTGCTGCAGGACTTTGCCATCAGTGTCATCAGGAGCACTCACGAGCACTGGAAGGCGTTGGTCGCGAAGAAGGCTGACGGAGGGGAGATCAACTGGTGGGCTCCTGGGGGGGGAGGGGTGGGCTCCTATGGGGGGGAGGGGTGGAGGAGCCTCCTGGGGGAGGGTTGGGCTCCTGGGAGGGGGAGAGGTGGGCTCCTGGGGGGGTTGGGATAGTGGGGGAGGGGTGGGCTCCTGGGGGGGGCGTGTTGTGCATGGTCCTTTTCCCACAACATATCACCCTGAAGCCCTCTTTCCTCAGAGCTGCCATGCTGCTGTTAGCTGCTGGCTGTCTCCTCCCATCTTTCCCCTTCACTGAATCACAGAGCTGTCAGGGTTAGAAGGGACCTCAAGGCTCAGCCAGTCCCAACCCCCTGCCATGGCCAGGGACACCTCACACCACAGCAGGTTGCTCACAGCCACCTCCAGCCTGGCTGCAAACACCTCCAGGCAGGAGGCTGCCACCACCTCCCTGGGCAGCCTGTGCCAGGCTCTCACCACCCTCATGGGGAACAACTTCTTCCTCACAGCCAATCTCAATCTCCCCTCCTCTAGCTTGCATCCATCCCCCCATGTCCTCTCACTCTCCAACACCCTCAAAAGTCCCTCACTTTGGCAACTGGCTCCATGACCTTAGCACTCCATGATTTGATGCTCTTGGGGGAGAGGTTTGTCTTTCAGCTTCTCATGAGCAACCCTTCTCTTCTAGCACAAACCTGACTGTGTCTGACAGCCCTTTCTGCTGCAGTCAAGAGTGTGCAAAAGCTACTGTGGATGCAGTAAGTACAAAGTGGATTGTCCAACCCCCAGCCTTGAGTCTGTCCTAACCCCCAGGATGATTTGTGTGGTACCAAACCCTGCCCTCACTGTGTGAACAGCTTGCTGTATGCTCAGAGTGTTTGGGATGACTGAACACAGCACCTGTTTCTGGTTAAACAGGATGGATGTGGAACCAGACAAGTGTTCCTCAAGAGGCTTCTTGCCCTAAGTCATCTAGGAGATGGAATCCCAAACAGAGTTTGTGTGAAGAGCTGAACTTCATCCTGGCTGTCAGCTGTTCAGGGTTTTAACTGTTTGGTCTTCCAAGAGCTGCACAGGTCACTGAGATGAGGAGGTCTTGGTTCCTGAGTGTTGCAGCCAAGGACAGTGCCTGCTTGGCAATGAGAACCTCCCAAGTTCCCAGGGTAGTGCTCCTGTCTACTCACAGGACTTAACTCTGTCTCCCTAGGCTTGGGAAGTAGCAGTGTCTTGGCTTCAGAAGTGCCTGAATCCTCTGGTGGTATCCAAATCACTCTAGGTTTTCCCAAGCACAGCCCTGCAGGAGGATGTCACCAGCTGAGGACCCTTCTCTGCCTTTGGTTGTTAAACATCAAGTGGAAAGCTCCTCAGAGGAGATTTCAGGAGTCCTTTGTTCTTCTATTGCACCATCAGACTGCAAGTTTAAACAAGGCAGGCTGCCTGCAGCAGGATAGAGGCTGGAGTGGTAGCTGCTTGTGGTGAGAAGCAGGGGGCACTGCAGCCTGTCCTTGTTCCCCAGGAGGGTGTGAGAGCCTGGCACAGGTTGCCCAGGGAGGTGGTGGCAGCCTCCTGCCTGGAGGTGTTTGCAGCCAGGCTGGAGGTGGCTGTGAGCAACCTGCTGTGGTGTGAGGTGTCCCTGCCCATGGCAGGGGGGTTAGAACTTTGAGGATCCTTGAGGTCCCCTCCAGCCCTGACAGTTCTGATTCTAGAAGTTAATTATTTCAGTCCCTGTGCACAGTAAGTCCTTGTGCTGATGTCTTGAGGGACTAAAGGCTACCCCAAAGGCAGGGTGAGCTGCAGGGAGGTGCAGACAAGCTGCCCATGGCCTCTCCAAGCCAGGCACGCTGTGACTAAATGGTCTGGTGCAGAGAAACGCAGTTCTTGGTGGCACTTGGGCTACACCAGATGCTTTTGTGTGCAGAAGCAGCTTTGGGGGGTCAGCTGCCCCTGCTGCCCCTGCTGCCACATGGGCAGGGCAGAGGAAGAGGAGGAGGTGGTCCCTGGCAGGTGGGCCTTCCAGGATCTGCAGGGGGCTACAAGAAAGCTGGGGAGGGACTTTTGAGGGTGTCAGGGAGGGATAGGACTGGGGGGGATGGAGCAAAACTAGAAGTGGGGAGATTGAGATTGGATGTGAGGAAGAAGTTGTTCCCCAGGAGGGTGGTGAGAGCCTGGCACAGGTTGCCCAGGGAGGTGGTGGCAGCCTCCTGCCTGGAGGTTTTAAGGTCACCCTGGATGTGGCTGTGAGCAACCTGCTGCGGTGTGAGGTGTCCCTGCCCATGGCAGGGGGCTGGAGCTGGCTGAGCCTTGAGGTCCCTTCCAGCCCTGGCAGTTCTGTGAGTCTGTGTCTAGTGAGCTTCAGGAGTGAGGTCAGCCTCTCTCAGCTGCTTCCTCCTTCTCGTTTCAGGCACCACCCTGTAAAGCTGCCAACCCCATCCCACCTGAAGGTAAGGCTCAGGGCCCATGTTTGCTTTCCATTATTGAGTGGAGGCTTCCCCACAGGAGCTCCCAGCAGGAAACAGGAAACATCTTGCCTGGTGGCTGGGTGTGGCTCTACCACCAGGAGGAAAATTGGACCTTGTTGGATCTCAGTTGTGTCTGTACTGCTGTTGGGTTCCTGAAGAGCTGCTGTGGTAGCCATACCTCCTTGAGGCAGGCAAATGAAAGGTGTCCTCCATGGCATGGTGGTTGGAACTAGATGATCTTGAGGGCCTGGAGGCCTCAGTACAGGAACCTGGACCTGATGGAGAGGGTCCAGAGGAAAGCCATGAAAATGCTCAGGGGGTTGGAGCAGCTCTGCTGTGAGGACAGGCTGAGGGAGCTGGGGGGGTGCAGCCTGGAGAAGAGGAGGCTCTGGGGAGACCTAATAGCTTTCCAGTACCTGTAGGGGGGTACAAGAAGGGTGGGGAGAGGCTGTTTGCAAAGGCCTGCAGTGACAGGGCAAGGGGCAATGGATTCAGACCAGAGAGGAGCAGATTTAGAGTGGATGTTAGGAACAAGGTTCTTTAGTATGAGGGTGGTGGAACACTGGAATTGGTTGCCCAGGGAGGTGGTTGAGGCCTGGAGGCACTCAAGGTGAGGCTTGACAGGGCTCTGGGTGGTGTGGTCTAGTTGAGGATGCCCCTTGCTACTGAAGGGGGCTTGGACTAGATGACCTTTGGAGGCCCTTCCAACCATTCTGTGATGCTATAGTGGTAGGTAGGACACCTGAGGTGCCATACTTTACACTAGAAGAGATCAGATTTGTGGCAGGCCCTGAAAGAGCTGCACTGCAGAGGCCTGGAGGGCAGTGATAGCAGGAGAGCAGGTTTAGTTCCTCCAAGAGAGGTTCCATCAGTATCCTCACAGGCAGGTGTCAGTCACCTCTTCAGTGCTTCATTTCCTGCTGACCCACCAACAGGAGGTCTGTCACTCAGCAGGTGTCCACTGAGAGCTGGTAGTGAGCCTTTGCACACCTCACTGGGCCGTTGTCCTTCCCCATGAGGTGGCAACAACCACACAAAGTCTGGACAGTGCCAGGGACAAGACCCTGTCACAAGGCAGTGATGGTGGTGAGAGCCCTCAGAGTGTGGCAGAGAGGAGCTGGGCTGTGGCTTCCAATCTTCTGGTGGGTAATGATAAACCTGCAGAGCAGCTCATGTCTTGTGTGTGGGCATGGAGGTTGGGAGGCAGAATGACTTGACCTCCCTGAGTCAGCTGAGCCAGAGCTGAGCTGGCTCTGGCCTGTGGCGCTCACCGCGGCTGCCTCGCGCTCGGTGACTCTTTAGGAAGCCAAAGGCGCAGACGGAGCCCCACAGGAGCCTGTTGGGCTGTTGACAGGAGTGGGAGGAGGCCCTGCAGTGGAGGTGATGCATGCAGCACCCTGGGACTGCTTGGTGAGTGGGTGGCTACCAGAGGACTAACCCCCTGTGGGGCTTTGTTCTGCCTCACACAGTCGACAAGTGGTTCTACTACCAGAAGAACTGAGGGCCGCGGACGGGCGGCGGGGAGACAGCCGCGTCCTCCCCGCCCCGGAGTCGGCCGAGCATAGACCAGAGGAGTAGCTTCAGTGTCAACCAGAAGACCTTGCCTGCAACAATTCCTGATGTAGAAGTCCTTGTCTAGCAGTGATGTGTCTGCTGCATCGAGGTCTGGTGGGGCCTAGAGCACCTAACTGATGGAGGGGAAGCACGCTGCTGGGCCTGGCCGTGCGGTGTGCTTTGTAAGCGCGACCAAGGTCGCTCACCTGGTACGTGGCTGGATGCTGGGAATAAAAACTACTGACACTAGAGCCTGTGGGGCTGCCTGTCCTCCCCCTCCCCCACCAAGGGATGCCTGTGCACCCTCAGATGTTGACTCCTCTGCTGGGGGGGGGGGTTGGAGAAGGATTTGGTTTTGCTTAGCCAGTGGGGATTAGATGAGTGGACAGTGAGGTGAACTGAGATCTGGCCCCAGGACAGAGCTCAGATCAGTGAGGCAGTCCAGTTGGAGTCCTAGGGGTAACCCCCACAGGTCAGGACCAGGCCAGTCTTGTGCAGCATCTTCATCAATGGACCCAGATGAAGTGGACCCTCAGGCAGTTTGCTGATGATACCAAACTGGGAGGAGAGGCTGACACCCTGTCAGGCTGTGCTGCAATTCAACCTGACCTGGCCAGGCTGCAGAGCTGGGCAGGGGGCGCCTCGTGAAGTTCTCCAAAGGCAAGTGTAGAGCCTTGCACCTGGGGAGCCCCCTGCAGCAGTACAGGTGAGGGGGGACCTGCTGGAAAACAGCTCTGCAGAAGGACTTGGGAGTGCTGGTGGGCAAGTTCCCCATGAGCCAGCAGTGTGCTCATGTGGCCAAGAAGGCCAATGGTGTCTTGGGGGGCATTCAGAAGAGTGTGGCCACATCTCAAGTACTGATTCCAGTTCTGGGCTCCCCCGTTCAAGAGAGACAAGAAACTAGTGGAGAGAGTTCAGGGGAGGCTGCAAAGAGGCTGAGGGGCTGGGAGCATCTCTCTGAGGAGGAAAGGCTGAGAGCCCTGGGGCTGTTCAGGAGCTGTTAGAGGAGCAGTCTGAGAGGGGATCTCATCAGTAAGGGGGGGGAGGGGGGGGGAAGAAGATGGGGTCAAATGCTTTTCAGTGGTGCCCAGTGCCAGGACAGGGAGCAGTGGGCACAAACTGGAGCCCAAGAGGTTGCATATGAACAGAATGAAAAACTTTGCTGTGAGGGTGCTGGAGCCCTGGAGCAGGCTGCCCAGGGAGCCTGGGGAGTTGTCTTCTCGGGAGAGCTTCCCAACCCAGCTGGACAGTGCACTGCTGGGCCAGCTGCCGTGGTGCCCCTGCTTTAGCAGGGCACTTGGACTAGGTCATCACCAGAGGTCTCTTGAACCCCCAACCCTGCCGGCAGGCGAGGACCGTTCACGGGCACTGACCCGCCCGGGGCTGGCCTCGACCCCGGCACCCGTGTGCGCGAGGTGGCGCCGCTGGGGGGCGGTGTGGAGCCCGCGGCGCGGCCCCGCGCCGGGATAACTTCAGACGCACGGCCGACGTGAGGAGCCAGCGCGGCGACCCCGCCGGGCCGGAAGTGGGCGGCGCGCGCGGCGCGACGTATTTCCGGCGGGGAGCTGGCGGCTGCCGCGGAGGGGAGTCGGTGGCGCGGCGGCCCAGGAACAGCTGGGGGTGAGGGGCGGCTCGGAGCGGCTCGGAGCGGCTCGGCCCCGGCGTGAGGCTGAGCGGGGCGGCGGGGGGCGGGCCGGGGCGGCGCCGGGACGGCGGCGGGGGGGTGACACGCAGGCAGGGCGGGGGCGGGGTGGGGGCTAGGCCGCGCCGCCCGCCCTTGAGGCCGCCGCCGGGGCCGCCTGTCCCTGGGGTCCCTCTCACCGCCACGGGCCCCTCGCGCTTCCCCGGAGCCGGAATTGGGGTGGGGAGAGCTGCGGTAGTGAGGCGGCGGTGGGGCATCGTGGTCCTGCGGTTGCCGCCTCCCCTGTTCGCCACCGGGAAGCTCGCCCGAGGGGGGTTAGTCACGTCCCGGCGGAACGCCTCTGCTCCTGCCCGGCTGCGCTCGGTTTGCCGGCCGGGGGGAAGGGAGAGGATGGGAGTGGGTGGCAGCATCCTGTGGAGGCGGGGAGGGCTGGGGGGGGGCATACAGCCGGCTTCCCTCAAGCGCCAGCGCTTGTAACTGTGGTTTTGCCCCCCAGCAGGCGATTAATCTTCAGCGATGTCGTTCATTTTTGAATGGCTCTACAACAGCTTCAGCAGCGTGCTGCAGTTCCTAGGTAATGCTGCTCCTCAACAGCCGCCCTGGGGTCAGTTTGGCTTGTGCCAGTTGCCAGGATCTCTTGAAAGTCAGCGATTAAAGCCCATGTCTGTTGCAGCAGATGAGGGCTCTGATCAGTATAAAGTCTGGTGAGAAAGCTGCAAACCAATAAAGGCCTTTTTACACTGGGAGGAGGAACCCTGAGAATCACTTGGAGGTGTTTGGCTCCTACTCAACCTTTCTCCTGGTGTTTAGAATTGTGAGAGCAGCTGGGATGGTGCCAAGGGCTTGTGTAGAGCAGCAGACATGCTGCCCATCCAGGGAGGGAATCCTGTCCCCATACTGCTCTCTGAGCTCTCCACCTCCACCAGCAGCTTCCTGGCTTGCTTCTCCCCTAACCCTTATCCCTTCCTGCACCAGGCTGCTCACTGTGGCATTCCTGGGGACCTGCTGGCAACCAGAGTTGAGGGCTCTGTGTGAAGGTCTTGGCCAAACCGCTGCCCTTTCAAAGGTGACCTGCACAGCCAGGCTGGCTGCTTCACCATGGCACAAGCAGCCCTTGCCTAAGGTGTGGGTGACAGCAAAGCTCCTCCTGCCAGAGCTGTGGGTACCAGTGGAGGCCCTCACTGGGGACAGGGTGCTCTCTGTCTGGGGAACCTCAGGGTGGGTAGAGGAGGATGAGGAAAAGGCCTGCTGGAAAGCATAGGGAACTTCACTGTGGCAGATACGTACCTGGAAGGAGGAAAAAAAGGCTGTCTAGAGAAAATGATCATGTTTCAGGCTTTGGACTTTTTCTTCAACAACTTGCTGCTGTCTTTCATGAGTTTACTCCATTTTCACATGTAGATACTCCTTAGGGGTGGCAGACTGATCCATGACCCATTGCACACTCTTCTGCTGGGGTGTATCTGAGGAGAGAACACCTTGCTCAGAGAAACAGGAGCCTAGAAACTCTCTGCTGTTGCAGGCATCACCTTGTGTTGCCTGGGTACAAACCAGTTCAGGCTGTACTGGGGTTTTTTCCCCCTGGAGTTCTAAATCTGTGCTGAAACTCCTGTAAGCACCCAGGTGACAGCACAGCTCTGAGGGGTTCCTGTTTCTCCTCCCCTGCCAAGATAACCCTGCTGGAGTTTTTCTTGCCTCTTTGTTTTCCTTCCAGGTTTATACAAGAAGTCTGGAAAACTCGTGTTCCTGGGCCTGGACAATGCTGGCAAAACCACTCTGCTGCACATGCTCAAAGACGACAGGCTGGGCCAGCACGTCCCCACACTACATCCCAGTAAGTCTGCTGCTGACCAAGCCACATCTGCCTCCTGCTGGGGGGTTTCCCCCCCTTAATTTTGGGGAACATTGTCCTTTGAAAAACCCTGCCAGGAGGCTGCTGGGGCTTGGTGATAGCTGTGTGTTGGGGGTTAAGAGTCATAAAACTCTTTCAGACTCCATTCTCTCTTAAAACTCCTGTTCTATCCTGCCCTGCCCCACTCTGTCCTGCCCTGCCCCACTCTGTTCTGTTCTATCCTATCCTAATTTTGAAGACACTTTAAA
The DNA here is from genome assembly GCF_014839835.1 of Dryobates pubescens. NCBI lineage: Eukaryota > Metazoa > Chordata > Aves > Piciformes > Picidae > Dryobates > Dryobates pubescens. Next base: position 12,901,867 of record NC_071641.1, read on the forward strand.
ACATTTTTGAACACACAACCCCCCCCCCCAGACTTTTAAGAGTCTTAAAACTACCCCTGAGGGGGCAGCTGTGAGTTGGTTGCCCAGGATGAGGTAGATTTGCATTTTCTCCTCAAATATAAAACACAGAGGCCCAAAAGTGCTGTGGTTGGTTAATATGATGTGCCTGTCTTGGGGAGGAAGTGGGTGCTGGAAGGTGTCCAGAGCAGGGCCATGAGGATGAGCAGAGGGCTGGAGCTGCTCTGCCATGGAGACAGACTGAGGGAGTTGGGGCTGTGCAGTCTGGAGAGGAGAAGGCTCCCAGGAGACCTAATTGTGGCCTTCCAGGATCTGAAGGGGGCTACAAGAAGGCTGGGGAGGGACTTGAGGGTGTCAGGGAGTGATAGGACTGGGGGGGATGGAGCAAAACTAGAAGTGAGTAGATTAGGAAGAAGTTGTTCCCCAGGAGGGTGGTGAGAGCCTGGCACAGGCTGCCCAGGGAGGTGGTGGCAGCCTCCTGCCTGGAGGTGTTTGCAGCCAGGCTGGAGGTGGCTGTGAGCAACCTGCTGTGGTGTGAGGTGTCCCTGCCCATGGCAGGGGGTTGGAGCTGGGTGGTCCTCAAGGTCCCTTCCAGCCCTGACAGTTCTGTGATTCTTACTGAAAACCTGCAGGTTAATGAGCTTGTGCTGAAGTGGGGAGGTGGGAGAAGCTCTGTTCTCTCTCTCATGGTTTGGTGAAACCATTTCAGGGAGTGAGTGCTACTGGGAGGGCCTGGACTCCTCGGCCTGTCTTGCATGAGGAGCAGGTGTGACAGTAACATGAGCCCACTGGAAGCTGTGACCACGGTGGCCTCCTCATTTCCCTGCCCCACAGCCTGTGTTTTTGCTTTTACAGCATCAGAGGAGCTGACAATTGCTGGAATGACCTTCACCACTTTTGATCTGGGTGGACACGAGCAAGGTAAAAGTGAAGCTGCAGAGCAGGAGGCACCGAGTCAGGTTCCCTTCTTGATTCCCTGGCGCCTTCTCCAGCCTCCTCAAGGAAGCTCCACTGAAAGGGGATACTGAACAGTGAAGGCAATTAGCAGCACCTAATTATTTGTTGCCTCAGATAATTTATGGAGTGGTATGAGGGAATCACCTCCTGGCTCTGGCATCCCAGTGGTTCAGCACTTGGGCTTCATTTATGGCAGCTGAGAAACAAAAGTGCTGCCAGGTGGTGTTCTGCCACCTGGAATGTTTCTGGCTGTGGAAGCCTTGAGGGGCTGGGGGGTTAGGTTTGGGGCTTTCCAGAAGTTGTAGGTGAAGTGTTTTTCCTGCCAGTTTGGTTTGTGTTGATTATTAATACACAAAAGTAGTGGAAGGCAGACAGGCCAGCCTCCTGCACTGCCCAGCTTGTGGCCTCAGCCAGACCCTTCCCTCAGCGCAGCCCTGCGCTGCCCTGAGCAGATCACAACCCAGAGGGTGGCTCCTTTCTTGGGTGTACTTTTCCTGTTGCTCCACATAGTGCTTTCCTTGTGGCTTCTGGAGACCTGGAGTGTCACAGACCTGTTGGAGTGGTTCTAGAGGAGGCCGTAAAAGTGATCTGAGGGCTGGAACTCCTCTGCTCTGAGGGCAGGCTGAGAGAGTTTGAGTTGTTCAGCCTGGAGAAGAAGAGGCTCCAAGGAGACCTTCTTGTGCCCTTTCAGTATCTAAAGGGGCCTCAAAGAAAGCTGTGGACAGGCTTTTGAGCAGGGCCTGTTGTGACAGGACAGGGCACAAGAATTAATGTGGATAAAGCTGTGCAGGGTGATGCCCAGAGGCTGGAGCCAGGCTCTGCTGGGGGATGCCCAGTGCCAGCACAAGGGGCAGTGGTGGAAGCTGAGGCACAGAAGCTCCATGGAAACAGGAGGAAGAATTACTTCCCTGGGAGGGTGACAGAACACTGCTGCCCAGGGAGGTTGTGGAGTCTCCCTCTCTGGAGATACTCCAAACCTGCGTGGATGTGTTGCTGTGTGTAGGTGATCCTGCTCTGGCCTCCTGTGAGTCTGTGTGGTTTAGACTGAGGGTGGGGAGCCCCCGGCCCGGGTGGGCCAGAGGGACGGTAGATGCCCCATGCCTGGAGCCATTCCAGGTCAGCTTGTTTGAGGCTGTGAGCGACCTGCTCTAGCTGCAGATGTCCCTGCTGACTGCAGAGGGGTTGGAGTAGGTGACCTTTAGGGATCCCTTCCAAGCCAAACCAGTCTGTGGCTGCCTGTGTTCCAGCTCGCCGGGTCTGGAAGAACTACCTGCCTGCCATCAACGGCATCGTCTTCCTGGTGGACTGTGCAGACCACTCACGTCTTATGGAATCCAAAGTGGAGCTTAATGTAAATAGACTTCTCTCTTTCTGTCCCCTTTCTCAGCTCTTCAGACCTCTGAGAGCCTTGTGTTTGGGATTCCCACTCCCAGGGCACCTGTAGGGTGGTGATGTGGCTGTCCGAAGTGTGTCCGTGGTGGAAGTTGCACCTTGTGCATTTATCAGTAGGACACTCCTGGGGCTGGAGGAGTCTGACTGGGGGGCTCTTGAGCAGCCTTTGGAGGAGATTTTAAAGAGCCCAGGGGTTTAGCTCAGAGTTTCTTCTGAGCAACATCTCCAGAGAGACTCCATGGGTGAGCAGTGTGCCCTGGTGGCCAAGGGCCAATGGGATCCCAGGGTGCATTCTGTGTCCTGCAGAGCCAGGGAGGTTCTCCTCCCCCTCTGCTCTGCCCTGCTGAGACCTCACCTGGAATACTGCATCCAGCTCTGGGCTCCCCAGTCAGGAGGGACAGGGAGCTACTCAAGAGAGTCCAAGGGAGGGCTGCAAGGATGATTAAGGAACAGGAGGAGAGGCTCAGAGCCCTGGGGCTGTTCAGCCTGGAGAGGAGAAGGCTGAGAGGGGATTTAATAAAAGTTTCTAAATTTATGAGAGCTGGGTGGCAAGAGGAGGGGACAGGCTCTGCTCAGCTGCACCCTGGGGTAGGACAAGGGGCAGTGGATAGAAACTGCAGCACAGGAGGTTCCACCTCAGCATGAGGAGAAACTTCTTCACTGGGAGGGTCACAGAGCCCTGGGACAGGCTGCCCAGGGAGGTTGTGGAGTCTCCTTTTCTGGAGCCTTTCCAGCCCCATCTGGATGTGTTCTGTGTGCCCTGTGCTGGGTTCCATGGTCCTGCTCTGGCAGGGGGGTTGGACTTGATGATCTTGGAGGTCCCTTCCAACCTCTAACCTCCTGTGACCTTCCACAGGAACCAGAAAACCGTGCTTGTGGGTGGCAGGGATGAAACAAAAAGGGTTTTATTGAAGTGATGAATGCTCTGCCTCAGTTTAACTCTTCTCCCACCTTGCCTGCAGGCACTCATGACAGATGAAACAATATCCAACGTGCCAATCCTCATCCTGGGGAACAAAATCGACAGACCAGAGGCCATCAGCGAGGAGAAACTGCGGGAGATCTTCGGGCTCTACGGACAGACCACGGGCAAGGTGGGGAGCTGCCACAGCCCTGGGGAGCTGCCCATGTCCCTGGGGAGCTGCCCATGTCCCTGGGGAGCTGCCCATGTCCCTGGGTGCTGCCCATGTCCCTGGGTGCTGCCCATGTCCCTGGGGAGCTGCCACAGCCCTGGGGAGCTGCCCATGTCCCAGGGTGCTGCCCATGTCCCTGGGGAGCTGCCCACATCCTTGGTTGTGTTTCTAGGGCTTGATGTGCAGGATGAGCTTTTGCCCAGAAACAGCTGAGGTGTTACTGGGAGTTTGTCCACCGTGTTACTGTCCAAGGTGAATCTTCAGTAGCCACAGAAGTGCCCTTGGGTGAGGTTTGAAACTGCCAGAATTGTCAGGGTTGGAAGGGACCTCAAGGCTCAGCCAGCTCCAACCCCCTGCCATGGGCAGGGACACCTCACACCACAGCAGGTTGCTCACAGCCACCTCCAGCCTGGCTGCAAACACCTCCAGGCAGGAGGCTGCCACCACCTCCCTAGGCAGCCTGTGCCAGGCTCTCACCACCCTCCTGGGGAACAACTTCTTCCTCACAGCCAATCTCAATCTACCCATTTCCTTTTTATTTTCCACCCCCCCCAGTCCTATCCCTCCCTGACACCTTCAGAAGTCCCTCCCCAGCTTTCTTGTAGGCCCCCTTCAGATCCTGGAAGGCTACAAGAAGGTCTCCTGGGAGCCTTCTCCTCTCCAGACTGAACAGCCCCAACTCCCTCAGGCTGTCTCCATAGCAGAGCAGCTCCAGCCCTCTGCTCATCCTCATGGCCCTTCCCTGGACATGCTCCAGCACGTCCAGCAGCAGTTGGGGAGCTAGGTGTTGAGCTGGCATCTGGCTCTTCTGGCTCCATTCCTCTCCATTTCCATCCATCAAATCATCTTTTCAGTGGTTAAAACCAGCACAGTGAAGGGAGAATTGATCAGCAATGTGCTGGGTGGTGGTGGTCAAACACCATGAGGCCACTCTTGGCAGGCACTGGTGTTTGCTTCTTGTGCCATGCTGCCAAGCCTTGCAGCTACCTTGGTTGTGCCTCCAAAATGGCTGGGGTCAGTGTTCCCAGGGACTGCTGTTCCCAGCACCTGTCCTATTGCACTGCTGGCCCAAAACATGCCATGGGCAGGGGAATTCCTTGAAGCATAGGAGCTTCCCCTGCTGGGAGGTTTCCCTTGGCCAAGGAGCTTCCCTGGCTGAGGGGTTTCCTTGGGCAAGAGGAACCTCCCTAGCTGAGGGGTTTCCATGGCTGAAGTGTCACACCCCTGTTTTGGGGTGCTGGTGTGGTCATAGTAGCCCCTGAGAAGGGAGTGCCATTTGACATGATGAATGAGGCATGATCCCCACTTCACAACAGGATTCCAGGAATGCAGATAGTAGAGGATCACAGAATGGTCCTGGCCAGAAGGGGCCTCCAAAGGCCATCCAGTCTGACCTCCCTGCAGTCCCAGGGACATCCCCAACCAGATCAGGCTGCCCAGGGCCTTGTTGAGTCTTACCTTGAGTATCTCCAGGGAAGGAGCCTCAACCACCTCCCTGGGCCCAGTGTTCCACCACCCTCAGAGTGAAGAACTTCTGCCTGATATCCAGTCTAAATCTGCCCTTCTCTAGTTTGAAGCCTTTGCCCCTTGCCCTGTCCCTGCAGGCCTTTGCACTCTCTCTCCATCCTTCCTGTAGCCCCCTTCAAGCACTAGAAGGCTGCTATTAGGTTTCCCTGGAGCCTTCTCTTCTCCAGGCTGCACACCCCCAGCTCCCTCAGCCTGTCCTTGTAGCAGAGCTGCTGCAACCCCCTGATCACTTTCATGGCCTCCTCTGGACCCTCTCCATCAGGTCCATGTCCTTCCTGTACTGAGAGCTGCAGGTCTGCACACAGTACTCCAGGTGAGGTCTCCCCAGAGCAGAGCCAAGTGGCAGAATCCCCTCTGTGGATCTGCTTTTGAATCTCAGCAGTCCTATCAGAAGTCCCTTACTACAGCAGTGCAGAACCCCAAGCATTACAGTCTCAGAGTGTCCTTAACATGGAAACCCCCAGAAGCCCTTAACAGCAGAAGTGGCCAACAGCAGTAGAGGTCCCGAAGAGAAACCCTAACCCTGCAGCATGCTCTGATCTTAACCAGTAACACCCAGCCACATACATAATTCAGAATCATTCTCCTGTAAGGGGTGCCAGCATGTCAAGGAGGTGGCTTCTGCAGGATGTTGTTCTTGGCTCACATATGAGAACAGGTTTGCAGCTTGTGGTTGGTCAGCTGGACAGTTGTGCCCTCTACAGGCATCCCAGCAGCGTTTGCAGAGCAGTGGCTGCAGCACTGAAGGGTTTCTGTGGGTTTCCTCACTACCAATAGAGACTGGGGGATGAGGAGAGAGAAAGCAGCCCTGAGGAAAAGGATTTAGGGCTGCTGATGCATGAGAAGCTGGACAGGAGCAGGCAGTGTGAGCTGCAGCCCAGAAGGCAAATCACATCCTGGGCTGCATCCAAAGCAGCACTGCCACAGATCCACAGAGAGGATTCTGCCACTTGGCTCTGCTCTGGGGAGACCTCACCTGGAGTACTGTGTGCAGGCCTGGAGCCCTCAGTACAGGAAGGACATGGACCTGATGGAGAGGGTCCAGAGGAGGCCATGAAAGTGATCAGGGGGTTGGAGCAGCTCTGCTACAAGCACAGGCTGAGGGAGCTGGGGGTGTGCAGCCTGGAGAAGAGGAGGCTCTGGGGAGACCAAATAGCAGCCTGCCAGTACCTGAAGGGGGCTGCAAGGAGGATGGAGAGAGACTGTTTGCAGAGGCCTGCAGGGACAGGGCAAGGGGCAGTGGCTTCAGACCAGGGAAGAGCAGGTTTAGAGTGGGTATCAGGAAGTTCTTCACTCTGAGGGTGGTGGAACACTGGAACAGGTTGCCCAGGGAGGTGGTTGGGGCCTCATCCCTGGAGCTATTCAAGGTGAGGCTCGGTGAGGCCCTGGGCAGCCTGACCTAGCTGACTGCAGAGGGGGTCAGACTGGATGACCTTTGGAGGTCCCTTCGGGCCTGGACCACTCTACAATTCCGTGGGCGCTGGCAAGCCGCCCCCGAGGGCGCCAGGGCTCCGGCCTTGACTCCGGGCTCCCCCTAGGGCAACGTGCCGCTGAAGGAGCTGAACGCGCGTCCCATGGAGGTGTTCATGTGCAGCGTGCTGAAGAGGCAAGGCTACGGCGAGGGCTTCCGCTGGCTATCGCAGTACATCGACTGACGCCCCCGCCCCAGGCCTCTGCTCCTCCGGACTGGTCCCGCCCGGCAGCTCCCCGCGGACTGTGCCATCGGGACGTGGGAGGGCTCCGCACCGCCTTCACCGAGAGACTCCTGGTTGGTTGTTCGCTTGGGGTTTTTTGGGCTGCCCTCTGGCACAGCGGTGACGCAGCTCTTTGCCACGGGGGGCTGGGGGGCGGGGAGGGGAGGAGAGACGGCCGCCTGCGGGGCGGCGGAGTGTCCCCCCCGGGCCCCCTTGGGTGCGGTTCCAGGGGGCTGGGGAAGCAGACTCTGCCGGTCTCACCGCTGTGGCCCATTGAGTTCAGACAAAAAAGAGGCTACAAACCCAACAACAACACCACCACAAAGCAATTCTATTTTTTAAAGAGTCTTCACACAGACGGCGTCCCCTCCTAACTTTTTACTTTACCATCCTTCTCGTCGAGTCCAGAGCCCGGGCCTAGGGGGTGGTTGGGGTTTGGGTGGTTGGTTGGGTGGTTTGGTTTTTTTAAGGACATATTTAACGGTATTTAGGTGTTTCACAAATTACTGAACCCAGCTCTTCTCACCGTGTTTTAGAGAGCCCCCCAGTACAAGGTAGCGCTGGGCCTTCACCGGGGCGGCGCCACGCTGACCGACGGGGCGCCCGGGCGCCGGCCGGCCTGACGCGTGGCCAGCCCAGCTTCCGGGGTGGGGGCTTGGGGATGAGCTGGGAGGGGAAAGCGCCTGCTCTCCCAGCACTGGCAGGTGGTGGCCCCGGCAGGACTGCCTGGTCCCCTCCCCCAGGGAGGGCGAGGCATCCTCTTGCTGGCGGCGCTGTGTGCGTGTCGTGAGGCTGAGCTCCGGTTTCTTTTATACTCCAGATTCATTATTTTATTACTTTAGTTTCGGTTGGTCTGAAGTTTCATTACTGTCTGGCACTCCTTTTCAGTTAATAAAGACCTGACTTTCTCCTCCCAAGCAGTCCCTGCTCCTCACTCGGTGTAAGCAGCGAAGGGGATGAGGTGGGTGGGGGCTGGTGCTGTCAGGACAGACCTGGATCCCAGGGTTCTGCACGGGGGAGAGCTCGTGGTGCAGGTGGCTTTGGGACTAAGCTTTCCCACCTCCCTCAGTCGTGGCCAGTGGGTGAAGGGAGGGTGTTCTGCCCCTCTGCTCTGCTGAGACCCCACCTGCAGTGCTGGGGCCAACTCTGGAGTCCTCAGCACAGGAAAGAAATGGCCCTGTGGGAGTGGGGCCAGAGGAGGCCACAGCAATGGTGGGAGGGTTGCAAGCTCTCTGCTGTGAGGACAGGCTGTGAAAGTTGAGGTTGTTCAGCCTGGAGAAGGCTCCATGGAGCCCCTCGGGTGGCATTTCTGCACTTAAAGGGAGCAATTGGAAAGGTGTGGACAGACTTTTTAGCACTGTCGCTGTTGTGACACGACAAGGGGTGATGGTTTGAAACTGAAAGAGGGGCACTCAGACTGGAGAAAAGGAGGGAATGTTTTACACCGAGTGTTGAGACACTGACCCAGGGTGCCCAGGTCAGGCCGTTTGGGGCTCTCATCAACCTACTTCGTTGCAAAGGTCTCTGCTGACTGCAGGTGGGTTGGGCTAGGTGACCTGGGTCCCAGCCCAAACCAAGCTGTGATTTTGCGCAGCGGGGACCTCCACCGGCGTATCCCTTTGGCCGCTGACGGGGGCATCCCCTGCGGAAGCGTGGAGAGCCGGGCGGAAAGCCGAGCCGGGCCGGAGGGCGAGCCGGAGGCGGGGCCGGTGGCCAGGCGGGGCCGGAGGCGCGCGAGAGGCGCCGAGCGCACCGCTCCCGCCACGTCGCTCTGCCTTCACCCCTATGGTGGGGGCGCCACCACCCCCGCCGCAGCCAATGGGCTGTGCCTGGCGCCCCGATGCAGCCAATGAAGTGGGCGAGACGCGCCCGTCGTAGCCAATGGGCGAGGGGGGGCGTGGGCAGAGGCGGGCCCGGCGGCGGACCCGGGGTCGCCGTCCGGCGCGGGGCTGCCGCGCTGTGCACCGCGCATCGTGGTCCCCCGTGCGCTACGCCGCGCTGCCCTACCGCGCCGGCCCCGCGCTGCCCCGCATGCAGCCGGCCCCACAGCCGCCGCCATGGCGGAGGAGGAACAGGCCTGCTGTGTAGTCAGCGTCTCCGGCCCGCCCGACGCACCCGAACCGGTAGCCGGCCCCTGGAGCTGCAGCGGGGTGATCCTGAGCCGCGGCCCCGGGTTGGTGCTGTGCCAAGGTGCCGTCTTCGCTCCCTTCCTGCGGGACGGCTCCGCTGCCTGGGCCCGGCCCCGCGTCCTCCCGCCCGACGCACTTCGACCCGGCCTGCGCCTCCTGGTCCTGCAGCCCCCGGCCCTCGAAGCCCCGGCGGCACCGCGGGACCCGGCCGACCGCTTGCAGCAGTACGAAGCCCGGCTGCTGGCGCTGGTGCCCTGCGGAGCCTTTCAGCGGGCGCTGGCGCGGGCCTTTAGCACAACAGAGCCGTGGCACTTCGGCGGGGAGGAGGCAGGGGACGAGCGGGCTGCCCTGCACTGGTTCGCCTGGCTTCGGGTTCCCGGCTTCGATAGCCCCGGGGGCGGCTGGACGGCGCGGGCGAACGCCAGCTGCCTGCGGAAAGGCGAGGGGCTGCTGGCCTGCGGCTCGCCCTTCGGTGCCCTCTGCCCCGACCTCTTCCTCAACACCCTGAGCAGAGGGGTGGTGAGCAACCTGTCTGGGGAGGAGAACGCCCTCGTCCTCACAGACGCCCGCTGCCTGCCCGGCACCGAGGGTGGCGGCGCCTTCCTGCCCTCGCCCGCCGGGCCCCGTTTGGTGGCCGTCATCGCTGCGTCCTTCTGCTGGAAGGGTGCTGAGTGGGTGGGGCTCACCCTGCTCTGCTCCCTCGCCGCCATCCTGCGCAGCAGCGCCGGTGTCCTGCGCGACGCCGGCATCGCGGTGCCGCCGGTGCCGGGGCAGGTGGCCGCGGTGCAGGCAGGGAGCGGGCAGGACTCCCTGGGCTGGGTGGTGTTGGTGGAGTGTGGGGCAACTTGGGGCTCAGGGGTGCTGCTGGCCCCGCAGCTGCTCCTCACCTGTCGGCACGTGGTGGAGGCGGGGTCCCGGCCCCGTGTGACGCTGGCGGTCGGCCCTGGCCGGTGAGTGCGGCTGCCTGGCCCTCCCGCCCCCTCCCCTCCCCTTCCTCGCCTCGCTGTGACATCTCACAAGCTGTGTCCTTAGGGCTGCCACTGTCCTCAAGGGCCGCGTGGTGTTCGCCACCGAGGAGTCATCCCCCTTTGACGTGGCAGTGGTGGAGCTGGAGGAGAGCGTGCCAGGCTTCGTTCCCCCGTGCTTCCTCCCAGGTGCGTGGCTTCTGGGGGAACGTGGGGTGGCAGGGTTGGCAGGTCATCCCCCTTAGACCCACCTTCCCCCTTCCCCCCAGGAGAAGAGGTGAGCGTGGTGGGCTTCGGGGCGCTGGGGCGTGCGTGCGGCCCCTCGGTGACGTCGGGGATCCTCTCGGCGGTGGTGGCTGTGGCCGGGTGCCCGGTCATGCTGCAGACCACCTGTGCTGTCCACGGGGGGTCCAGCGGGGGCCCCCTCATCTCCTCCCGCAGCGGACACCTCCTGGGTAAGCCAGAGGGTCCCCCAGGGGTAGGGTGGGGTGGGACCCCTCGGATATCCCAGAGCCAGCCCTGGTGGCAGAGGTGATGATCCTCTCCCCGGCAGGGATTGTGACCAGCAACACGAGGGACACCAGCGTGGGAGCCACCTACCCTCACCTCAACTTCTGCATCCCAGTCTCTGTCCTGCAGCCCCCCGTGGAACGCTACCACCGCACCGCCGACCCTGCTGCCTTCGCCGTGCTCAACCGGGCCAGCGAGCGGGTGCGGGCAGCGTGGCGGCTCCAGAGGCAGCCAGGGCCCCCCAGCAAGCTCTGACCCCATCCTGGGGGCTTTGGGCAGGTGAGGGGGTGCCAGGCAGCCTGGTGACTCCAGAGGCAGCCAGCACCCCCAGCAAGCTCTGACCCCATCCTGGGGGCTTTGGGCAGATGAGGGGGTGCAGGCAGCCTGGTGACTCCAGAGGCAGCCAGCACCCCCAGCAAGCTCTGACCCCATCCTGGGGGCCTTGGGCAGATGAGGGGGTGCAGGCAGCCTGGTGACTCCAGAGGCAGCCAGCACCCCCAGCAAGCTCTGACCCCATCCTGGGGGCCTTGGGCAGGTGAGGGGGTGCCAGGCAGCCTGGTGACTCCAGAGGCAGCCAGCACCCCCAGCAAGCTCTGACCCCATCCTGGGGGCTTTGGGCAGATGAGGGGGTGCAGGCAGCCTGGTGACTCCAGAGGCAGCCAGGGCCCCCCAGCAAGCTCTGACCCCATCCTGGGGGCCTTGGGCAGATGAGGGGGTGCAGGCAGCGTGGCGGCTCCAAAAGCAGCCAGCACCCCCCAGCAAGCTCTGACCCCATCCTGGGGGCCTTGGGCAGGTGAGGGGGTGCAGGCAGCATGGCAGCTCCAGAAGCAGCCAGGGCCCCCCCAGCAAGCTCTGACCCCCTTCCTGGGGGGGCCTTGGGCAGATGAGGGGGTGCAGGCAGCATGGCAGCTCCAGAGGCAGCCAGGGCCCCCCCAGCAAGCTCTGACCCCATCCTGGGGCCCTTTTGCCTGGGCTGCAGCTGCCACATCGCCTTTTCTGGCCCTGGTGGTGTGAAGGCCAAGCACCTGTACCCTGCAGGCACAGGGGTGGAGGGCCTGGCACAGTGCCTTTGCCAGCTGCTGCTGACCCCAAACTGGGGAGGTTTGGGGGTTGGTTTCTTTCTTCTGCTCCCTGGAGCTATAAATGCTGTGAGGTGAGGTCCTGGTGTCCAGTGGTGCTAAGCAACTAGGGGGGCAGGGAGGTGGTGGCCCTGTGTCCCCCCTCTCTGGGGCACAGGGTTGTCTGAAAGGCAGTTCTGGGGTGAAGCTGCATGTGAGAGGCACCTGCATACTGCTGCTGGGGAGGGGGAGTGTCAGGTCTGTTTTGGGCCTGGGGTCCTTATCAAGGGGAAGGGGTGGAGTGGGTGGTGGGGGAGCAATGCTCTGGGTCATTGTAGCATGGAGCGGTTCACAGGTGCAGGGGAGGATGGGTCTGGGGTAAGGAGAGGGCAGGGCTGATGCGAAGGTCTGCAGTCAGGTTGCAAGGGGGTGGTGGCTGAGGGCTAGGCTAGGGTCAGGGCCTTGGGAAGGGTCATAGGGGGTGGGGGCAGCAGGGGACTGTGCCTGAGAAGGGCCTGGCTGGGGTGTGGGTTGGATTTTGGCAGGGATGGGGGAAGGAGGGAGCTGTAAGGGGTAGGCTAGATCAGGGCTAGGGTTGGGGTCCTGCTTGGGGCGGGGGGGGGGAGGGACATGGGGACAGGGAGGCCAGGTCTGTGTGCTGCCACACTCGGGGTCTTTGGCAGAGGCAGGGGCATGGGAAGGGACTTGTTTAGGGGTGGGGTCCTGGAGGGCATCAAGGGGCTGGTCTAGCAAGAGTGTATTTGGGGCTAGGACCTATTTTGGGGTTGGGAGGGGAATATGACAGCTCCATCCCCCGGGACAGTTGTAGGGGGGGAGGGGAGCCGCAAACCACCGCACCCCTGCCCTCCCTCGGGCGACCAGCAGCCAGCAGGGCAGTGCCAGCCGCTGCCAGCAGGCTGTGCAGGGCCGGTGGGCACGGGGGGGGGCGGTGTGGGGGGCAGGAAGGAGCGTTTGACACAGCACAGGGTATTTATTTCACAGCTGCTACACAACGCCGGGGGCCGGGGGGCCGCGCAAGCACAGCACAGAGATGGGGGGCGGGGGGTGCGGGGAGGGGGGGCGGCAGCTCGTCTGGGGAGGGGGTGGGGGGGATGGAGTTTAGTTTTGTTTTCCTTTTTTGTTTCGTTTTGGGTTGTTTTCCCACTTTTATTAGCGGCGCCTGCCGGGTGAGGCGCAGGCAGCAGCACACGAAGCCTACATGGCTCTACCCAAAGGAAAATGAAGCTCCAATTCGCACAAGCGCCGCTCCCCCCTCCCTCCCCCACCGCCCTCCCCCTGCTCGCCCCCTCCCCGGGCGAGCACCCCCACTGCCCTGTCCCGCCCCGACCCCAAGGGGGGCCGGGGTGGGGATGCACCCGCCCCCTGCCACGCCGGCGGCAAGGTGAGGGGGAAGCTGGGCACGGGCACCCCTGGCTGGGGCGGGGGTCGGGAGGTTGGGGGCTGCTGCCTGGCCGTGCCCCCCGCCGGGCTGTCCTGCCCCTCTACCAGATGTAGCCACCGTCGTCACCCTCGCCCGCTTCGCCCTCCTCTTCCTCGCCTTCCTCGCCCGCCTCCTCCGGCTCCTTCTCCTCCTCGTCCTCCCAGCCCACGCTGCTACCGAAGTCACCCGAGAAGCCGGTGGCCTCCTCTGTGGGCGGGTGAGGGGTGGAGGTTGGGGGCCGGGTCCGGGGCCGCGGCCCCCTCCCCGCGCCGGGGGGCGCTGCCCGCCGCGCGTTGCTCACCGCAGTCGGGGCTGCCGTGGCTGCGGGTGCCGGTCAGCTCCACGCCCTGCTGGTCCACGCACCAGCACTCGCCCCCGCCCGGCTCGCACTGTGCCCGCCGGTAGTAGCCATCCTCATCGCAGCTGGGGATGAAGGTGCCTGTGGGGAAGCGATGACACCCCCCGAAAAACCCCACGCCACGCAATGCAAGAGACCCCCAAGGACTCCCCCATCCTCGGTGCAGCATGGCCGGGGACAGGGAGCCCCAGGGTCCCTCCCGACACTCACCCGCAGGGGGCCTCAGGACCCCTCCCCAACCACTCACCCGGCTTTTTTTTGGTAGCTTCTTGGATCTGAATCCTCTCCAGCTCCCGGAGGCAGGGCGGCTCTGCAGCAGCGATCCCCACACACACCGGGCTTAGAGTGGGTGGACAGCCCCCTCCGTGGTGGCCATCCCCTGCCCCCGTGGCATTCACACCTCCCCCCGCCCCCTTCCCCACACCCTGGATCGTGCCTCTCCCCGCGGTGTATCCCCCCCCCAGTCCATGGTGTGCAGCCCCCTGGCCCTATGATGTGCAGCCCCCAGACCCTGCAGCGTGCATGCCCTATGGTGTGGATCCCACCCCAGCCCATGGTGAGCATCCCCATGACCCACCCACCCCCCCCCCAATAGTCCCTTCCTGAACCCCACACTGTGACCCCATGATGTGCAGCCCCCAGACCCTGCAGCGTGCATGCCCTATGGTGTGGATCCCACCCCAGCCCATGGTGAGCATCCCCCTGACCCCCCCCCAATAGTCCCTTCCTGCACCACACAACATGACCCCACTGTGACTCCTCCCAAGTGGTACAGTATCCGTCCCCCCCCGCGGTGTGCACCCCCCCTTTAACCCCATTGTGTCCTCCCATGGCAAGTATCCCACCCCCACCCTGCCCCCACAGCACAGATTCCCTGTGACACCCCCCCCCCAGATGGTGTGCACCGTGCCCCCCCCCCCCATGATCCCACAGCATCAGACCCTGTAACCCCTCATCATGCAGCACACCCCCCCCAGTCCCATGGTTTGCTTCCCCATGACCTCCCCACACACAGTGTGCAGCCTCCACCTCGACCCCCACACCACACGTTCCCCATGACCCCCCACAGTGTGCACCCCCACCCCCCAGTCTCATGGTGCCCATCCCATGGCGTGCAGCCCTCCCTGCCCCCATGGTGTGCAGATCCCCAACCCTAGGGTGTACATCCCCTCCAGCCTATGGTATGCATCACCCACCCCAACCCCACGGTGTGCATGCCCCCAACCCAACGTGTGCCCCCTCACCCCCCCAGTGTGCATCCCCACGATCCCCTGGCGTGCAGATCCGTAACCCCATGGCCTGCATGCCCCCAGCCCCACGGCGCACACCCCCCTGACCTGATGCTGTGCCTCCCCGTGACCCCGAGGTTACCTCTCCATGACCCCCTGGCAGTCGCCCCCTACAGGGCGCGCCACCCCCGGGTGCACGCGTCCCCACCGTGGCCTGCCCTCCCCGCCCCCGCCGGCAGGTGCCCCGGCCCGGGCAGGTGCTGGACGCACTTTCCCTCCAGAAGCAGAAGCACCACTCGGGGGCGGAGACGCGGCCGTCGCGGGAGGTGTCGCAGGAGTTGAAGAAGGCGCGGATGCAGACCTCGTACTTGTCCAGGTTGATGGCGGCCAGCTCGGCCGCCTCCAGGAACAGGTCCCCGCTCGTGTCCAGCCGGGCGAACATCCACCCCACCGCCTCCTTGCAGCTGGCCGCCACGCTCCGCTCCAGCGCTGCAGGGCGGGAGGGCACCCCTGGGTGCCTGGCTTCCCTCCCGCCAGGGGCGGCGCCCTGCCCGTGCCCCAGGCCCTGCGTACCGGTGGTGGGGCCGGCGGGGAGGCCGCCGGAGCCGTTCTGCTTGGCGTTCTCCCGCAGGAGCTGGAACCAGTCCCGCAGCCGGTCGCCCAGGTCGGCCAGGTCCTGCCCGGTGCACGGCTCTGGGGGATCCGAGGAGGGCAGCCTCAGGTCAGGCAGAGCTAAGGGACCCACCCCCACCCCAGCCCCGGTGACCCTCATCCCCCTCACCTTGCTTGGCGTCACTGGCAGGACTGTGTGGGGTAGGACAGGGGCACTGCCCCTCGCACCGCACCGTTAGCTGCTTGCTGGCCAGGCATGCCTGCTGCTCCAGCTTGCACTGTGGTGAGGGTGGCAGCAGGATGTTGGCAAGGAGGTGTGGGGCACAGCACCATGTCATACAAACATACAATCACAGAACTGTCAGGGTTGGAAGGGACCTCAAGGCTCAGCCAGCTCCAACCCCCTGCCATGGGCAGGGACACCTCACACCACAGCAGGTTGCTCACAGCCACATCCAGCCTGGCTGCAAACCACCTCCCTGGGCAGCCTGTGCCAGGCTCTCACCACCCTCATGGGGAACAACTTCTTCCTAACATCCAATCTCAATCTGCCCATTTCTATTTTTCTTCTGTTCCCCCCAGTCCTATCCCTCCCTGACACCCTCAAAAGTCCCTCCCCAGCTTTCCTGTAGCCCCCTTCAGAGACTGGAAGGCCACAAGAAGGTCTCCTCAGAGCCTTCTCCTCTCCAGACTGAGCAGCCCCAACTCCCTCAGTCTGTCCTCATAGCAGAGCAGCTCCAGCCCTCTGCTCATCCTCATGGCCCTGCTCTGGACACCTTCCAGCACCTCCAGATCCTTCCTGTAATAGGGGCTCCAGAACTGGACACAGTACTCCAGGTGGGGTCTCAGCAGAGGGGCAGAATCCCCTCCCTGCCCTGCTGGCTATGTGTCTCATACTGCAGCCCAGGCTCTGCTTGGCTCTCTGGGCTGCAAGTGCTCCCTGCTGGCTCCTGCTGAGCTTCTCCTCCCCCAGCACCCCCAAGGCCTTTTCTCCAGGGCTGCTCTCCAGCCAGTCCCTGCCCAGCCTGTATCAGTGCCTGGGATTGCCCTGACCCGGGTGCAGGACCTTGCACTTGGTCTTGTTGAACCTCATGAGGTTGGCTTGGGCCCAGCTCTGCAGCCTGTCCAGGTCCCTCTGGATGGATCCCTTCCCTCCAGCCTGTCTGCTGCACCACACAGCTTGTGGTCCTCAGCAAACCTGCTGTCTCCTGTCCCCACGGCGAGCTGCCACCATCCTTACCGCCGAGCTGTAGGTGTGGCCATCGGAGCCGCAGACGGCGGCGAGGGGGGCAGCATGGCAGGGCTTGCAGTTCCCGTGGCCCTTGGTGCCCGGTGGCTTGATCCTGGGCAGGGGGACAGCAGCAAGAGCCTGGCTCAGGGTGTGCCCCCACTATGCCAGCGGCTCAGTCCCGGCCCCACCGCCCTCCTACCTGTGCTCCAGCTTCTTGCGGCTGATGCACATGGCGCGCTGGTAGCCCTGCGCCACGCACACCTTGTGCCGGCTGCACTTCACCTTCTGGCAGGGGTCCTTGGTGGTGTCCAGGGCTAGGGGAGGGCAGAGAGGGGCCGAGGCAGGTGGGGGGGGGCCAGGCAGGGACCCCCCCAGGGGACCCTTGGCAGCGCTGGCCGCCAGCCGGCCCGGCACAAAGCACCATTCAGGCTGCAGCTGGGCCACTGCCTCGGCACCAGCTGCCGCTTCCCGGCTCCGGCCCCAGCCGGAAGGAAAAGGCCCGGGCTGGGGGGAGGGGGGGTGTGGGCAGAAAGTGTCTTCCCTCCATGCCAGCTGGCACCGAGCCCCCTGTGCCCTATCCCAGCTCCATCCCAATGGTACCTTCATCCCCGGGCTGGTTGTCCTCCCAGCTCTTGATGTAGTCATCCTGCGAAGTGGGGAGAGACTGGATGAGCACAGGGGGCGGGAGAGGTGACACCGGGCCAGGTGTACCACCGCCCAGCTCGGGGCCACCCGGAGAGGGGTGAGGCAGCCCTGGCAACCCCTCGACGCTCACCTCCACCTCCTGGAAGCGTGACAGCGAGAGGACCCAGCAGACACCGAGAAAAGAGAGAGAAAGGGAGAGCAGGAGCGCCCACCGTCAGCCCCAGGGCAGCCCAAAGCCCCCAGCCCACCCCCACCTTCTGAGGGGCCCAAAGCTCTAGTCCCTGGTCCCAGATGTCACTGGTGCCCACCACCGATGTGACTCTAGTGCCGTGGTCCTGGAGAGCCTTGAGGCAAGATAAACCTTCCCCCACCGTCTCTTGGCTGGCTGGGGAAGGCAGGACAGAGAGGGATAGAAGAGGCGTTGGGTGGAGAAGCCCCCGGGAGCCCAGCTAGGCCCCGTTGGGATCCCCGTGGGGTGACAGCCCTGTTGCTGCTGCCCCAGTTTTCCAGCAGCGAGCCCAGAAGGATCAGGCTAAGATGGATGTCACTGCCTGGGGACGCAGAGCTGCTCCCTATGGGCCCCGAAAGCATCCTGAGGGTGGGAGGGAGCCGCAGGCAGCAGGATGCTCTGGGGTGGGTGTCGGGATCGGGCCGCCCCGGGGGAGCCGGGCAGGGGGTTTGGGCGGCCGCGGGCGGCCGAGGCGCGGGATGCGGCTCCGAGGGGCTGGTGCCTGTCGCTCCGGCGGCGTTCACACCGCAATCGATACCCGCGTGCCCGTGCCGTGATTAGTAACACTGCGGCGCCCGGCGGCTCCCTGCGGCGCGGCTTTCGGCAGGGCCACCGGCCGCCTCCTCCCCGCCGCTCGGCGGCTCCCGCTGCGTCCCACCCCCACGCACACCCCTCATATCCCCAAACCCCACAAATCCATGGGATTTGCTTATTAATCCGCACTACCCGCCGGCAGGGCCGCAGCCCTCCCCCTCCCGCCTCCGCCCCCCATCCCCGGGCTGGCAGCCCTGGCACAGCCGGGTGGGCCCCACGCGTGCGGCTAGCACCCAGGGCTAGGGGTCCTGAAGCCCCCTCCAAGGATGCCCAGCATGGGGGGGGGGGCACATCTGCACGTGCTCCTTGCTTGGCTCTCCGCAGCTGGCCCAGGTCCCAGGTGCCCAGACTGGCATTGGCCAGCCCGGGTATGCTGCTGGTGGGGGCGCCTCCCGGGAGGTGTTTATCCCAGTCCTTAAACTCTCGCCCATGCTCTGCCCCCCTGACCGGCTTTAATTTGGTGCCCCCCCCCCCCACCCGCCCGGCCCCGCGATGGGGCACGTCTCACAGCGCGTTCTTGCTGCCAAAGAGAACCTGAGCACGCATCGGAACAAAGACCAGAGGGGCTGGCTCGGGGTGGGGGGGCCGCGGCTCGGAGTGTACCCCCTCCCTGCAGGTTCCCCAGACCCACCCCGGCTTGGGGCTGCAGCGCTGTGCCCCCGCCCTGGGCGACAGGAGCTGGGGGTAACGGGGGTGCCCTATAAAATCAAGGGTGCCATCGAGGCCGTTATTAAGGGCTGCGTAAGAGCGAAGGCTTGGAGGATGCTGAGCCCAGCGTGCCAGTCACCTGCCACCGCTCCGGCACCGGCCGCCTCCTCGTCCTCTCTGCCCTGCGCCTCCCCCATCCCCAGGCGCCACCACCCCACCGGCCCCACGGGGCTCAGGGGAGTCCAGGATGGTGGCCGTGCCCCGACCTGCGCAGAGCTGTCACCGAGGGGCTGAGGACATGGCACAGGCCCCGATGCGGTGCAGGGGGTGAGGGTGCAGGGGACAACACCCCCAGGTGCCCTGGGCTGGCTTCAGCGCCAGCCTGCCGACCACGGCGGCCTCGGCATCAGCCACACCAGCTTTGGCGACAGGCAGGGTGGCAGCCGGCAGGGTGGCGTCGAGCACAGTGGCACGGGGCACGGCGCTGCCGGGCACGGTGACCGTACCCCGGGGAGCGGGACAGGCAGCCGCCCTGGGAGGGTGGCAGCGGGGTGCGGGCAGCACCGACCATTGCCGGCCTCCTTCCACGGGACCGGCAACCGGGGGCCGGGGACGGAGGGAGGGTCGCGCTGCGGCAGCCGCAGCGGCAGGGCGGGGAGGGGGTGTTCCCGGTGCCCGCCGGCGCGTCCCGTGTTCCCCCCACCCCAAGCCCGCCGCGGACTCACGTCTCGGAAGCGATTCCAGTGCTTGATCCTGCCGCCGTACTGGGAGATGGAGGAGAGCCATTGCTCGTCCTCCATAAAATTCCCGGGGCTCTCCCCCGCCGCGGCGGGCCCGGCGCCGGCGGCGGGGCCGGTGGCGGCGGCGGCAGCGGGCAGGAGCAGGGCCATGAGGGCCAGCAAGGCACGGCGCCCGCCGCAGCCCCGCATGCTGCCGCAGCGCCGGGGGGAGCGGAGCGGGCCGGTGCGGAGCTGTGCGGTGCGCACGGGGAGGCGCCGGCGGCGAGTGCGGCCGCGGGGCGGCACCGGGCGGCACCGGCGGGAGGGCTCGGGGCGGGGCCTCCGCCGCGCCCGCCGCACCTGCGCGCCGGCACTGGGGCGGAGGAGCCGTCGGCGCCGCGCCGCACGGAACGGCACCGCACCGCTCGGCAGCAGTCCCGGGTCACCCCTGCCCCCACCCCGCATCCTCGGTCCCTGCCCGGCCCGCATCCTTCATCCCCTCTCCCCATCCCGCAACCCTAACTCCGCAGCTCTAGTCCATTCCCTGTCCCATCCTGCATCCCCCGTTCTGCATCCCCGGTCCAACCCCCTTCTCCATCCTGCATCCCTCACCCCGCGGCCTTGGTCCCTGTCCTGCCTCCATCCTGTATCCCTGGTCCATCCCCTGTCCCCACTCCTCGTCCCTCATCCCACATCTCTGCTCTCTACTCCTTGTCCCACGTCACTCATCCTGCATACCATAGTCCCCGCCACACCCCCATCCTGCATCCCTCATTCCCTGCCCTGGCAAGCCCCCAATCCTGCACCCTTCACCCTGTATCTCTGGTCCTCACCTTGTCCCTATCCTGCACCCTCTATCCCTGCCACATCCCTGTCTTTCACACCAGCCCCCCCATGTCCTCCCCATCTTGCATTCCCAGTCCCTATCACATTCACATCCCACAGTCCATGGCCCCCATCCACATCCCTATCCTGAATTCTTGGTCCTTCCCTGTGTCCATCCTGCATCCCTGATCCCTGCCATGTTCCCATCCTATAGGCCCCATCCCTGTGATGCCTTCCCCTTACACCCCACCAAACCCCTGTATCCCTATCCCCTGTCTCCCAGCCCTTCACCTCAGGACATCTCTGGCTGCTTAGGCTTGGTGATGTTGACAACTCATGCTGGCTGCAGCCAGCAGGGACATCTGCAGCTAGAGCAGGCTGCTCACAGCCCCAGACATGACCTGGAATGGTGCCAGGGATGGAGCTTCTGCCACCTCTCTGGGCAACCTGGGCCAGGGTCTCACCACCTCTCTAGTCTCAACCTCCTTCTTTAAGTTTAAACCATCATCCCTTGTCCTGTCACAACAGGCCCTGATTGAAGTCTGTCCCCAGCTTTCTGACTGTCCCTTTTAAGTACTGGAGGGCCACAAGAAGGTCTCCATGGAGCCTTCTCTTCTCCAGGCTGAACACCCCCAATTCTCTCAGCCTGGCCCCACAGCAGAGGGCTTCCAGCGCTCTCATCATTGCTGTGGCCTCCATTGGCCCCACTCCAACAGGTCCATGTCTGTCCTGTGCTGAGGACTCCAGAGCTGGCCCCAGCACTGCAGGTGGGGGCTCAGCAGAGCAGATGGGCAAAATCCCCTCCCTTAACATCAGGGGGGGGGTGAGGGCTCAGCTGCAAAGCCAGCCATGCTATGGTGCCCACCTCAGTGAGGAAGGACTCAGAATCAGGTGAGAGAAGAACTCAGGTATTAGGTGACAAGAGGAGGAAAGCAGGTGTGACAGACAGGCCACCAGCACCCTGTTAGGGGAAACCTAATGGGAACCCCAAGTGCCAGCAGCCCCCCGTGACCTGTGGCACTCAGCTTCTGGGTGAGAGCTGCTCAAAACCCAGCAGGCAGAAGCCTTCCGAGGTGCATCCTGATCCCTCCCTGCTGCTGGCAGCGCAGCTGGTGGCCACACGAGCAGCTCCCAGGGCAGTTCTTCAGGCAGCTGAGATTTGCCAAGTACCTCTTCACGTGGTAGAAAGATGACAGCAACCAGTGTGAAGTGCTCTCAGCACCTCCCTGCGCTGGGCTGCTCAGCTCACCCAGCAAACCCTCCTCCTCCTCCTCCACTTGGAGAGCACAAAGACGCAAGGAAAGGCAGACAGAAAGCCCAGCGGTTGGAGCTGGGTGCAAGTGTGGGAGCCAGGGGAAAGGGCACCTGGGAAAAGCATTGGTGGGTTCGATTTCCTGGCAGGCTTGAAAGCAGAGATGGTCTTGGAAACACAACTGGCAACGGATTATTGGGGGGAAAAAAGGGAAGGCACCCTGAATCCTGCCCACCCTCCGCTGCTGCACATGCAGCCAGCATGCGGCTACGCGGCCAGCTCGCTCGGGGAGGAGGGGTCTGGGGCACAGCCCTGCGAGGAGAGGCTGAGGGAGCTGGGGTTGCTTAGCCTGGAGAAGAGGAGGCTCAGGGGAGACCTTCTTGCTCTCTGCAACTCCCTGAAGGGAGGTTGTAGCCAGGTGGGGGTTGGTCTCTTCTCCCAGGCAGCCAGCACCAGAACAAGAGGACACAGTCTCAAGCTGTGCCAGGGGAGGTTTAGGCTGGAGGTGAGGAGGAAGTTCCCACCAGCACCACCTCCATGTGGCCACAGCTGCTTCAAAGCAGCTGCTCACCGACCCCGTTTCAAAGCGTTGATCCCGGGGTGAGCCGAGAGCCCGCGTGGCTGCTCCTGCCGAGCTCCAAAGATCTCCAAAGCAAGCCAGTTGCCTTCAGAGCTCTGAAGGGTTCACAATGGTATCAAAGACTTCTGTGCTTCTCTTACTGGAGAAACCCCCACCAGACACATGGGGGTTTGACACGCTCCAAAACTGGTCACCTGGAAACAGACCTCTTCCCACAGCAAATATTTTCCTCTGAGGATGGCTGCGTGCTGGAGGGTTTAATTACAGGAACCATCAATGCAGCAGGAGATAAAGGCTCTGCTTTGGAAGGGAATTCATTTATTTGGAGCTCTGCATCACAGAGGAGCGCTGCTGGAGAGCCAAGCAGTGCCTGACCTCGCCAGCGTTCACTGGGAAGCCCTCGTGGATTTTCTGTGCTTTTAAGGACTTCCTCCTCCTGAAATAAAGCCAATCTTCAGCACTGGTGGTGTGCCCCCCACTACCCCCCACTTGCTGCAGCTCTTGTAGCTGTTTTCTTGGAAAACAAACAGGCACCAGGCAAGTTGGTGACGTTTTGGTTACCGCCAGTGAAAGGAGGCGGAAGGGAGGTGTAGGAAGCGCCGCAGGGGAGTGCCGCCGCTCCGGGCTGCGAGGCGCTGTTGAGGAGTCGCAAGGCATCCCTGCTTGGGAGTGCCCAGGCTCCTATCCCAAATTCCTGTCCTGTACAAACATCTCATGGACAAACCAGGTGCCTCTGCTGGCAGCATGGCCCTGCTGTGGCCTCAGCAGAAGGTCAGCTGCCCAGACGTCGCGTAGTAGCCGGAGGCATCCGAGGAGAACCTCTGGGAAAGACGCACCGAGTCCAGCCGCACCTCTCCGAAGTAGAAGTTCTCAAAGAGCTGAAAAGAGAAGAGAAACCGTTGGAGTGGCACCTGGAGACACCTAGCAGCTGCTCCACAGGTCTCTCACGAGCTGGCCTTGCAAAAAGCCTTTCATGAAACTGTTCTTTACGTGACTTTTGCCCCTGGGAGACTGCCCTTAGCCTTTGGAGCAAGCGGGGTCTGCAACCAGTGCCTCACTTTACCTGCAGCAGTGGCTGCTCAAACCAGCCCTCCGTGACTGTGCCTCACCTGGGGGAACACTGGAACAGGTTGCCCAGGGAGATGGTTGAGGCTCCTTCCCTGGAGGTGTTCAAGGTGAGGCTCAACAAGGCCCTGGGCAGCCTGATCTAGCTGGGGATGTCCCTGCTGAGTGTGGGGAGGTCAGACTGGATGGCCTTTGGGGGTCCCTTCTGGCCTGGACCGTTCTATGATTCTATGGTTCTAGGATTCTATGGCTCTATGATTCTATGGCTCTATGAGTCTATGATTCTATGGATTCTATGATTCTATGGCTCTATGAGTCTATGGTTCTATGAGTCTATGGGTTCTATGATTCCATGGCTCTATGATTCCATGGTTCTATGGCTCTATGATTCCATGGTTCTATGATTCCATGGCCTTATGATTCCATGTCCCTATGATTCCATGGTTCTATGGCTCTATGATTCTGTGGCTCTATGATTCCATGTCCCTATGATTCCATGGCTCTATGGCTCTATGATTCCAAGGCTCTATGATTCCATGGTTCTATGATTCTATGGTTCTATGATTCCATGGCTCTATGATTCCATGGTTCTATGGCTCTATGATTCATAGAATACATAGAATACATAGAATAAACCAGGTTGGAAGAGACCTTCAAGATCACTGCGTCCAACCCATCAACCAATCCAACACCGCCCAAACAACTAACCCACGGCACCAAGCACCCCATCAAGTCTCCTCCTGAACACCTCCAGTGATGGCGACCCCACCACCTCCCCAGGCAGCCCATTCCCATGGGCAATCACTCCCTCTGTATAGAACTTCTTCCTAACATCCATGGTTCTATGGCTCTATGATTCCATGGTTCTATGATTCTATGGCTCTATGAGTCTATGGTTCTATGGCTCTATGATTCCATGGCTCTATGATTCTATGGCTCTATGAGTCTATGGTTCTATGGCTCTATGATTCCATGGCTCTATGATTCTATGGCTCTATGAGTCTATGGTTCTATGACTCTATGATCCCATGGCTCTATGGCTCTATGATTCCATGGCTCTATGGCTCTATGATTCCATGGCTCTATGATTTAGGGAGCTCAGGGAGGCTTTTCACCTCCCCAGGGTGGCTCTTGAGGTGGCAAGGAGCAGAGAGTGAGGCCAGGCTGTTTGTCACCAACCCAGGCCACAGGATGTATGATTTAACAGTGGGGGCTCAGTCCTAATCCCAACGAGCAGGCTGGAGGCTCAAGGTTCTTCATCCCAGCACTGACCCTGCTTTGTTCAACAAACCTTTCTTTGTCCTGCAAAGACTTGAGTGCAAATTAATGACAGCAAGCCAACTCTGGGTCCTCCAGGGCCTGGCTCTGCTGATTAATCCAGTCCATGAAGCAGACCCAAATAAAATGACGTCAGAATTTCTTCCAGAGAGGCTGGGCAATGATGCTGGACATGCCCCAGAGTGTAAAGTGCTGCTCACCTTCCAGTAAGAGGCAGGAAATTGCTCCACCTGGAAGCATCAATTGTGCCTTAGGAAAAGCTTTTTGATGCTAATTTCGAGACTCTGCTTAATGAGAGCGCTGAGAGGCACCGAGGGGCTGAGCAGTGACATCTCTCCACCGCGGAGATCTCCAGAATGTCCACTCCATCTGTCTCCTATTGAATTCTCTGTCTATCCCTGCAGGCACCGGCTCAAGACAGCCTCACACACCCCCTGCCCGCTGCCGACAACACGTCCTCCTAGAGCCAATGGTGCAGCACTTCCTCCATCCAAACCCCAAAGACCTACTTAGCATCTGAAAGGCTGCCCTTCACCTCCTCCCAAAGGCATTTGGCTCTGCCTGGCACTGCTTTGGGCAGGTCTGCTCTTTTGTTGCTTCTCCCAAGGGTATTCTACTTTGCAAATAGCCCTCAGGTTTCTCTCGGGACAATTGCTCAATCCCCAAAGGTCAGGTCTGGGTCCGACCTTGTTCATCATCTTCATCACTGACCTGGATGAAGTGTGGTCCCTTCAGCCAGTTTGCTGATGACACCGAGCTGGCAGGGGTGGCTGGCACACCACCAGGCTGTGCTGCCCTTCAGCACCTGGGCAGGCTGGGGAACTCGGCAGAGGAGAACCTCAGGAAGTTCAACAAGGGCCAAGTGCCTGCACCTGGGGAGCAGCAACCTCCTGCACCGGTGCAGGCGAGGGGGGAGCTGCTGGAAAGCAGCTCTGCAGAGAAGGACCTGGGAGTGCTGGTGGACAAGTTCCCCAGAGCCAGCAATGTGCCCTCAGGGCCAAGGCAGCCAAATGGTCTCCTGGGGTACATTCTAAACAGTGTGGCCAGCAGGTCAAGGGAGGATCGACTCCCAATCTACTCTACCCTAGCAAGGCCACATCTGGGGTACTGGCTCCAGTTCTGGGCTCCCCAGTTCAAGAAAGAGAGAGAACTGCTGGAGAGAGTCCAGCAGAGGCTGCAAGGATGCTGAGGGGCCTGGAGCAGCTCTGTGAGGAGGAAAGGCTGAGAGCCCTGGGGCTGCTGAGCCTCCAGAAGAGCAGCCTGAGAGGGGGTCTGATCAATGCTGATCAATAGCTGAAGAATGAGGGGCAAGAGGATGGGGCCAGACTCTGCAGTGGTAGCCAGTGACAGGACAAAGAGCAATGGGCACAAAGTGGAACCCAGGAGGTTCCATCTGAACAGGAGGATAAAATTCTTTGCTGTGAAGGTGCTGGAGCCCTGCAGCAGGCTGCCCAGAGAGGCTGTGGAGTCTCCTTCTCTGGAGAGATTCCAACCCCACCTGGCCATTGTGATCCTGGGCAAGCTGCTGTGGGTGCCCTGCTGGAGCAGGGGGGTGGATGCAGAGGTTCCTTCCAACCCCCACGAGTTTGTGATTCTGATTCTGGTTTCACTGTCACTCCTCCAACAAAAGAGAAGTTCCTTAGGGAATGCAGTTCCCAGGGAGAGCAAGCAGGGCTTCACCCCAGTGAGTACCACTGAGTTATGCAGGCCACTGACCAGCCACCAGGATGAACCCAGGGCCAGCTCCAGGCTGCCAGCTCATCCAGACAAACTCTCCACTCAGGATTTGGCTGAGGCCAGCAATTCCTCATCAAGAGATGACAGCCAGCACAGCATCTCGGAAGAGAAGGCTTATTTGTGTGTGCAGAGCCAGCTCCCAGCCATGGCTGCTTTGCTTTGAAAAGGCTGCAGCTGCACTTGGACGTGCTGCCAGGAGCCCACCTGCCAGGGACCACCTCCTCCTCTTCCTCTGCCCTGCCCATGTGGCAGCAGGGGCAGCAGGGGCAGCTGACCCCCCAAAGCTGCTTCTGCACACAAAAGCATCTGGGGTAGCCCAAGTGCCACCAAGAACTGCGTTTCTCTGCACCAGACCATTTAGTCACAGCGTGCCTGCCTTGGAGAGGCCATGGGCAGCTTGTCTGCACCTCCCTGCAGCTCACCCTGCCTTTGGGGTAGCCTTTAGTCCCTCAAGACATCAGCACAAGGACTTACTGTGCACAGGGACTGAGATAATTAACTTCTAGAATCAGAACTGTCAGGGCTGGAGGGGACCTCAAGGATCCTCAAAGTTCTAACCCCCCTGCCATGGGCAGGGACACCTCACACCACAGCAGGTTGCTCACAGCCACCTCCAGCCTGGCTGCAAACACCTCCAGGCAGGAGGCTGCCACCACCTCCCTGGGCAGCCTGTGCCAGTGTCAATCAGCCAGTGGTAATCACTCAGTCTCATACTAACCCTCCACAGGGGCCAGGCAGGTGCCCACCCCAGCAAGGAGGCCCCTCCACAGCAGCCTGTGGGTGACTCCCTGCAGCCACTGCACAGAAGCTGTTGTAAGGGAGCATCTCAAACCTGGGGAGCAGGGAAAGAGAGTAGAGAAATCACATGACTAGGGCCATCCAAACTCCATTTTACACAATTAAAGATTTATACAATGAAAGATTAATTACATTCCTGAAAGCCTGTGTAGCTCATGTTAGAGGACTTAGGATAAAATGTCTCATTAATAAGAGATGGTAGTAAAAAGGGGCTGGTCTCCTCTCCTCTTTCCTTCGCCTGATCTGAGAAGGAAGGGAGATTGCCAGCTCTCCAGGGCTTGCTGCAGTGCCTGCCATCAGCATGGCCACTCACACCAGGCCCTAACACCCATCTGGGTCACTCACATCTGGGCTGGGGCAATCCCAAGCACTGACATAGGCTGGGCAGAGACTAGCTGGAGAGCAGCCCTGAGGAAAAGGAGTTGGGGGTGCTGGGGGAGGAGAAGCTCAGCAGGAGCCAGCAGGGAGCACTTGCAGCCCAGAGAGCCAAGCAGAGCCTGGGCTGCAGCAAGAGAAGTGTGGCCAGCAGGGCCAGGGAGGGGATTCTGCCCCTCTGCTCCACTCTGCTGAGACCACAGCTGGAGTACTGCATCCAGCTCTGGAGCCCCTAGCACAGGAAGGTTCTGGAGGGGCTGGAAGGTGTCCAGAGAAGGGCCATGAGGATGAGCAGAGGGCTGGAGCTGCTCTGCTATGGAGACAGACTGAGGGAGTTGGGGCTGTTCAGCCTGGAGAGGAGAAGAGTCTGAGGAGACCTAATTGTGGTGTTCTGGTATCTGAAGGGGGCTACAGGAAAGCTGGGGAGGGACTTTTGAGGGTGTCAGGGAGGGACAGGACTGGGGGGGATGGAGCAAAACTAGAAGTGGGGAGATTGGATGTGAGGAAGAAGTTGTTCCCCAGGAGGGTGGTGAGAGCCTGGCACAGGCTGCCCAGGGAGGTGGTGGCAGCCTCCTGCCTGGAGGTGTTTGCAGCCAGGCTGGAGGTGGCTGTGAGCAACCTGCTGCGGTGTGAGGTGTCCCTGCCCATGGCAGGGGCTTGGAGCTGGCTGAGCCTTGAGGTCCCTTCCAGCCCTGGCAGTTCTGTGATTCTATATCCACATTCCTGTCCTCCACAGAGCACTCTCCACCCAGGAAAAATGGAAATCCTCTCCAATTCTAGCATGGGAGCAGGAGGCAGAGCAGTAAGCAAGAGGACACTGGGATTTGAAAAGGATTCATTAAAGAAGGGAGATGAGATGCATTTATTTCTGTAGAATGAATCATAGAATCCCAGAGTCATAGAATCAACTAACCCATGGCACCAAGCACCCCATCCAGGCTCCTCCTGAACACCTCCAGGGATGGGGACTCCACCACCTCCCTGGGCAGCACATTCCAATGGCCAATCTCTCTTTCTATGAAGAACTTCTTCCTATCATCCAGCCTGAACCTCCCCTGGCACAGCTTGAGACTGTGTCCCCTTGTTCTGCTGCTGCTTGCCTGGGAGAAGAGACCAACCCCCTCCTGGCTACAACCTCCCTTCAGGGAGTTGGAGAGAGCAAGAAGGTCTCCCCTGAGCCTTGATCTTAGAAAGAAGTTCTTCCCAGGATGCAGGCCAGGATGCCATTGGCCTTCTTGGCCACCTGGGCACACTGCTGGCTCCTGTTATCATCTGGTCCAACTTTCTCAGCAAAAGCATGGTCTGGACAATGAAACATGGGGGAAAAGAGAACACTGGGATGTAGCAGTCCCAGCAGCAGCCCTGGAAGTCAAACCCTTCACAAACCAGCCAAAGAAACAGTGCTTCAAATGCTAAGGAATTGGCTGGATCCAGAGGGTAGCACTCAAAGGCTTGAAGTCCAGATGGAGAGCAGTGACAAGTGGTGTCCCTCAGGGGTCTGTGCTGGGACCTGTGCTGTGGCACATTTGTTTCAATGACACAGAGTGGGATAGAGGCAGCAGCAGCAGCAGCAAGTGTGCAGTGGTGACAGCACCAAGCTGAGTGGTGTTGTCCATACACCAGAGGGACAGGATGGCATCCAGAGGGACCTGGGCAAGCTGGAGAGGTGAAGCCCAGGTGAACCTCCTGAGGTTCAACAAGAGCAAGTGCAGGGTGCTGCAGCTGGGCTGGAACAATCCTCACTGTCAGTACAGGCTGGGGGAGGAGGGGAGAGAAAGCAGCCCTGAGGAGAAGGCCTTGGGGGTGCTGCTGGGGGAGAAGCTGGACATGGGCAGGCAGTGTGAGCCTGCAGCACAGAAGGCAAATCACATCCTGGGCTGCATCCAAAGCAGCACTGCCACAGATCCACAGAGAGGATTCTGCCACTTGGCTCTGCTCTGGGGAGACCTCACCTGGAGTACTGTGTGCAGGTCTGGAGCCCTCAGTACAGGAAGGACATGGACCTGATGGAGAGGGTCCAGAGGAGGCCATGAAAATGATCAGGGGGTTGGAGCAGCTCTGCTACAAGCACAGGCTGAGGGAGCTGGGGGTGCTCAGCCTGGAGAAGAAGAGGCTCTGGGGAGACCTAATAGCAGCCTGCCAGTACCTGAAGGCCTATAAGAAGGATGGAGAGGAACTGTTTGCAACGGCCTGCAGTGACAGGACATGGGGCAGTGGTTTCAAACTGGAGAAGAGCAGATAGAGATTGGATGTTGGGAGCAGGTTCTTTACTCTGAGGGTGGTGGAACACTGGAACTGGTTGCCCACAGTAGTGGTTGTGGCCCCATCCCTGGAGACATTCAAGGTGAGGCTTGACAGGGCTCTGAGCAACCTGATCTGGTGGAGGATGTCCCTGCTGACTGCAGGGGTTTGGACCTTTGGAGGTCCCTTCCAACCCAGCCCACTCTCTGAATTCCCCTGCACACCACAGCCTGCTTGTCACACAAACCACACACACTTCAAAGCACAGATCAGTGCATGAGAGCAGCCCTGCCCACCAGCCTCACACAGCTTCAGGCACACTGGACCAGAAGGACAATCAGAAGGTCCCAGCAGACACTGCCCTGGTCAAGGGCCCTCCATTTGCAGGCTGCTAGAAGCCAAGCAAAAGCCTTGCACCGAAGCTCTTTGTATTCCCTTGGCTTTTCTAAGCCCTGCCTCCTCCGGTGTGTCCGAGGCTGTGTGTGTTTCCCAGGGAGAATGCTGCTGGAACTATTGATTTTTGGTGATGCAGCTGTACTTCCTGAGAGCAGACATGCCACAAGATTTAGAGGACAACCACTGACTCCCCCTGCCCCTTTCCCGCTCTTGTTTCAAGCCAACTTCTTCTCACTGCCTCTTCGCTCCCTGAGGCTTTCCACGACAGCAGCCCCCCGATGCCAGGCCAGGAGACCACAGCTCAGCCACCCTGCAGCTGAGACCTCCCTGGGGCAGCGGGGAAGGAGACCCCCCCCAAACATCCTCCTGCCAGACCCCTGCCACACTCAGGTCCCTGAGCGCTCAGGAGGAGATTTCAGCAGGCCGAGCTTCTGCTTTTGACTTTCACTTCTATTTGTCTTGGGGAGAAGCCAAGCAGAGCCAAGGAAGATATTTATATCTCCCCCCTCTCCCCAGCCGCCACGGAAACGCTCCGCTTTGGGAGCAGGCCTGCAGCACAGCTGAGCAAGTGCCTCCCAGAACAGCTTCTCAGCAGGTTTTTTATTCTGGGCCCAGGCAAAAAAGGTAGCTGGAGGTTGTTCTGCTTCACACACAAATGCTGGTGACTCCAAGAGCTGCCCAATCACAGAATGGGCTGGGTTAGAAGGGAGCTTAAAGATCAGCCGTGAAGAAAAACCGAGGGACCTGGGGCTGGTGAGACTTGAGAGGAGAAGGCTGAGAGGAGACCTTATGGATGCCTACAGACATCTGAAGGGTGGCTGTCAGGAGGATGTGGCCACTCTCTTTTCAGTGATACCCAGTGCCTATAACCATCTGAAGGGTGGCTGTCAGGAGGATGTGGCCACTCTCTTTTCAGTGATACCCAGTGCCTATAACCATCTGAGGGGTGGCTGTCAGGAGGATGTGGCCACTCTCTTTTCAGTGATACCCAGTGCCTATAACCATCTGAGGGGTGGGTGTCAAGACGAAGGGGCCAGGCTCTTTCCGGCAGGGCCCAGTGGTAGGACAAGGAACAAGGGGTACAAGCTGGAACACAGGAGGCTCCACCTCAACACAAGAAGATGCTTCTTTATTGTGAGGGTGCCAGAGCCCTGGAACAGGATGCCCAGAAAGGTTGTGGAGTCTCCTTCTCTGGAGACTTTCAAAACCCACCTGGATGCATTCCTGTGTGACCTGCCCTAGGTGATCCTGCTCTGGCAGGGGGGTTGGACTGGATGACCTCTGGAGGTCCCTTCCAACCCCTAATGTTCTATGATTCTATGACTCTTAATTCTAACCCCACTGCCATGGGCAGGGACACCTCCCACCAGCCCAGGCTGCTCAAGACTTCATCCAGCCTGGCCTTGAACACCTCCAGGGAGGGGGCAGCCACAACCTCCCTGGGCAACCTGTTCTGGTGTCCCACCACTCCTCTGCCTTCCCAGGGTGCCAAGGTCCCACCTTTCCCCAAAATGTGTGTAGGGAGCATGAAGAGGCAGGGCTCAGAGACCAGGAGCAGTGAGGAGGGAGGTGGGAGGAGGAGGAAGGCGATCGGCTGCATGATTACCGAAAGCTCGGGGTGGGACATGGGGCTCAGCCACAGCCCAGTCATAGAATCATAGAATCATAGCTTGTTAGGGTTGGAAGGGACCTCAAGTTCCAACCCCCTGCCATGGGCAGGGACACCTCACACCACAGCAGGTTGCTCACAGCCACCTCCAGCCTGGCTGCAAACACCTCCAGGCAGGAGGCTGCCACCACCTCCCTGGGCAGCCTGTGCCAGGCTCTCACCACCCTCCTGGGGAACAACTTCTTCCTCACAGCCAATCTCAATCTACCCATTTCTACTTTTCATCCATTCCCTCCAGTCCTATCACTCCCTGACACCCTCAAAAGTCCCTCCCCAGCATTCCTGTAGCCCCCTTCAGATCCTGGAAGGCCACAAGAAGGTCTCCTGGGAGCCTTCTCTCCTCCAGACTGAACAGCCCCAACTCCCTCAGTCTGTCTCCATACAGAGCAGCTCCAGCCCTCTGCTCATCCTCATGGCCCTGCTCTGGGCACCTTCCAGCACCTCCAGACCCTTCCTGTGCTAGGGGCTCCAGAACTGCACACAGTGCTCCAGGTGGGGTCTCAGCAGGGCAGAGCAGAGGGGCAGAATCACCTCCCTTGACCTGCTGGCTACGCTGACATTCTATAAATCCAAACATGCCAGAGGATTTACATCCTCACTGCCTACAGAATGAATAAAAGGCCTGTGGGGGGAGGCTGTGCAGGGATTTCTGGTGGTGGTTTTGTTTGGTTTGGTTTGGTTTGTGTTTCTTTTCCCCTTTTTAAGTGTTATAAATGAAAGCGAACCCGATGGAGGTAAAGGTCAGCTTAGGAAGCCACGCTGTGCAAGCAACTAACTCCCACCAGGGGAACAGCACTTTCCAGACTAAGTGCCCTCTGTCTTCCCTGCTGCCTTCCCAAATTAAATTAGAACTGAATGAGGAAAGAGCATTGTTAACTTTTAACCCAGCAGCCAGCACCTCTAAGCAAACCTGCCAGAGATGTGCCCTGACTTTCAAACCACAGCCAAAGGGGCAGGAGCTGCTCAGGGAAGCCTCACACCTCCCGTGCCAAGCGGGTGCCCACAGAGCAGAGCAGCATCCTCCTGGGAATCACAGATTCACTTTGGTTGGAAGAGACCTTTAAGATCCCCAAGTACAACCACTGACCCAGCACTGCCAAGCCCACCACTAAACCATGTCCCTCAGCACCACATCTACACAGGGCTTTGAAATGCCCCAAAGGGCAGCCTGGCCCAGGGCTTGACAACCCTTCAGGGAAGAAATCCTGCCTTATGCCCAGACTAAACCTCCCCTGGCACAACTGGGAAGATGTTTCCTCTTGTCCCATCACTTACTACTGGGGAGAAGAGACCAACCCCCACCTCACTACAGATTCCTTTCAGGGAGTCACAGGTCTCCCTTCAGTCTCCTCTTCTCCAAGCCAAACAACCCCAGTTCCCTCAGCTGCTCCTCGCCAGACTTATTCTCCAGACCCTTCTCCAGGTTTGTTGCCCTTCTCTGGACGTGCTCCAGCACCTCCACATCCTTCTTGTAGCGAGAGGCTCAGAACTGAGCACAGTGTCACAGAGTCAACCAGGTTGGAAGAGGCCTCCAAGATCATCAAGTGCAAGCGACGGCCTCCTTAGCACGCCGTCTGGGGGGGACAGTCCCTGCCCTAGCCCTGCTGGTCACACCATTGTGGATACAAGCCAGGGAGTAGCAGCCCAGCACCTGCAGAGCATGGCAGGGACTGCAGCCTTCTCCAAAGCCATGAGTGGGATATGGATATGGAAACATGGATAACCCATGCTTCACAGGTCAGCCTGCAAACTGCTGTACGTTCATGCTCCTCCTTCTCCCTCCACCTTCTCGGGGACTGGGCCCAAGGATACAACAGTGCAGGTAACAGGCAGGCAGCCCTGTGGTAGCTCCCACAGCTTTTTCTCCATTTCTCCTCCAAAATCACTTACTCTGAGCCAGGAGAAGCCAGCAGCACACCTGTCATGCCCAGCACCCTAATTTCTCTCATTTAGGACAATTCTGTTCAGGTGCTGGAATCCCTTCTTCCCCCAAGCTCTGCTCCCCTCGATAAACCACCCCGCAGGGCTGTGACAGTCATTCCTCTGGAGGAAGACAGGAGGCTGAAGACTTGTTTTGGGAGAGAAAGAATCACACATCAAACCACCCAACCTCTTGCAAACCTGACCCACGTATCACAGAACCACAGAATGGTTTGGGTTGGGAGGGACCTTAAAGATGATCTACTTCCAACTCCCCCTGCTGTGGGGTTGGAATTAGATGATCTTCAAGGTGCTCATCCATGAAGATGCCCATCCAAACTTCAGCCCCCCAGACCACAATGACTTCTCTACCATAGGCAGAGCAAGAGATCAATACCTCTTCTCTGCCTTTTCCCCCTCTACACAATTTTGCCTCCACCTGTAGGACCATAGAATCACAGAATGGTAGGGGCTGGAAGGGGCCAGCAGAGATCCAACCCCCGCTGCCAAAGCAGGATCACCTAGGGCAGGTCACGCAGGAACACATCCAGGTGGGTCTTGCAAGTCTCTGGAGAAGGAGAGGGAAGAGAAGGAGAAGGAAGAAAAGGAGCAGTAGGAGGAGAAGGAGCAGGAGAAGGAGGAGAAGGAGGAGGAGGAAAAGAAGGAGGAAGAGAAGGAGGAGGAGAAGGAGGAGGAGGAGGAGGAGGAGAAGGAGAAGGAGGAGGAGGAGGAGGAGAAGGAGAAGGAGAAGGAGAAGGAGAAGGAGAAGGAGAAGGAGAAGGAGAAGGAGAAGGAGAAGGAGAAGGAGAAGGAGAAGGAGAAGGAGAAGGAGAGGGAGAAGGAGGAGAAGGAGGAGGAGAAGGGAGAGGGAGGAGAAGGAGAAGGAGAAGAAGGAGGAGGAGGAGGAGGGAGAGGGAGAAGAAGGAGGAGGAGGAGGAGGAGAAGGAGGAGGAGAAGGAGAAGGAGAAGGAAAAGAGGGAGAAGGAAGAGAAGAGGGAGAAGGAGGATGCACTGCAGAAAGCAATGCAGAGGCCAGTCCCCGGCTGAAGCAGTCAAACCGTGTGTTGAAGGGATGCTGTGTGCCTGAGCAAGGACATTTGTCAAGCAGCCATCCTTGGGGAGGGGGGATGAGTCGCTTCCCACAGCCAAGGTGTCCCCCAGAATGAGACAGCACCTCTGTGTTCAGAGCTGGAGAGCAGCGAAGCACTGCTGCTAGCCCGGGCTGAGGACCGGCAGCCCCGGCTGTGAGGAGCAGAGGTGCCCAGGCTAAGGGCAGCGTCTGAGGCCCCCGGCAGGGGCTCGGCAGCACGGAGCAGCATTCGTGGATGCACCTGGAGATGCTGTGGGCAGTGGAGGACAAAGTAAGTGCAGACGAGGGGAGGGAGTCCGAAGTGTTTAAAACTTCCTTCACGTAGCGGTGGGCTTGGGCTCCACGCTGCCCTGGCCTGGACTTCGCTGCTACCACCGGGGTTATCGATCAGCTTTTGAACGCCTTACGCCGGCCACGGGAGCCAGCCAGGAGAAACAAGGCACCCACCCTGAATTCATAACGACTTCAGGCAGCGCTCAGGAAGGCTGAGGGAACCCCCAGCGCCTCGTGGTTAGAGAGCACCACCACAGAGCAGCGTCAGGGGGGGATGAGATGCACAGACACAGACACAGGCAGGGTCTGCGGGGAGCTGGCCTGGCTGTCAGACCCTGCAGTGCCTTAGGCTAGGGATCAACAGGACTAAACTGTCCTTGGCAAGCAGAGGCATGGCCTGGCAGCAGCCTGTGACCAGTCAGCCTGAGAAACCCAGTGGAGGCTCCTGTTTTCCATACCTGGAATGAGCATGGCTTGCTGCCACTCCTGCTGTGCAGTCCATGCTGAGGATGGGCCACCAGCGAGCAATCCCCTCTCCTCTGTTTTGGCTGAAGGTGTTTATCCACCAGAAGAGCATAGGATGTTAAGGGGTTGGAAGGGACCTTTGAAGATGATTGAGTCCAATCCCTCTGCCAGAGCAGGACCATAGAATCCAGCACAGGGCACACAGGAACACATCCAGATGGGGCTGGAAAGTCTCCATGGAAGGAGACTCCACAACCTCTCTGGGCAGCCTGCTCCAGGCCTCTGGGACCCTCACGGTAAAGAAGTTCCTCCTCATGCTGAGGTGGAACCTCCTGTGCTGGAGTTTCTACCCACTGCCCCTTGTCCTGTCACAGGGTGCAGCTGAGCAGAGCCTGTGCCCTCCTCTTGCCACCCAGCCCTCAGATATTTACAGACAGTTATTAGACTCCCTCTCAGTCTTCTCCAGACTAAACAGCCCCAGGGCTCTCAGCCTCTCCCCATGGATCCCTTCCAGGAAGCATGTGAATGGGCTGAGCACCGCTTGTCCCTGCCCTCATGGGAGCACACGGGCAAGAAGATCGCTTCTGATTGTGACCTGCCCCGTGGCAGGACAGGGGCAAAGGATGCAAACTGGGACCCGGGGAGCTCCACCTCAACGTGAGGGAAAACTTCCTTACTGTCAGGGGTCAGGAGCACTGGGGCAGGCTGCCAGAGAGGTGGTGGAGTCTCCCTCTCTGGAGACGTTCAAGACCCGTCTGGATGGATTCCTGTGTGACCTGCCCCAGGTGGTCCTGCTCAGGCAGGGGGGTTGGACTGGATGCCCTCCAGAGGCCCCTTCCAGCCCCTACCATTCTCTGAGGCTGGAACAGGCAACCCAGCGCTGCGGCCACGCAAGAGCACGCCAGGAAATGGGTGTGCAGCAGCAGCAGCCAGGAGAGAGCTGAGAGCAGGAGATTAAACTGAAGCTTCGGAGGAGCCTCAGGCTTTACAGCTTCATCTGCTCTGCCCGCCGTGACAACAGCCACAGCTCAGCCGGCGGCAGCCCCTACCCCCGGCTCGTCCTGACGGGGAGCAGCCGTGACGGAAGCAATGAAGCGGGCGAGCCGGCAGGGACGGGGGTGTTTTCCCTGGGAAATCAGCATGCCACGGTGCTGTGATCCCCTGCAGGGAAGGGAAGAAGCAAACAAAATCCCTGGCACCTGCTGACAAGGAAAATGAAGCGGTGTTCCTGGAGAGATGCCTCAACGCGGGGCGCTGAAACCTGTTTGTTTGCAGGCTCTCTGCACCTTCCCCTGGATATTCACAGGGTCTCAGGAGGGTAGGGGTTGGAAGGGACCTTTGAAGATGATCGAGTCCAACCCCCCTGCCACAGCAGGACCATAGCATCCAGCACAGGGCACACAGGAACACATCCAGATGGGGCTGGAAAGTCTCCAGGGAAGGAGACTCCACAACCTCTCTGGGCAGCCTGCTCCAGGGCTCTGTGACCCTCACAGTGCAGAACTTTCTCCACATCTTGAGGTGGAACCTCCTGTGCTGTAGTTTCTATCCACTGTCCCTTGTCCTATCACAGAGTGCAGCTGAGCAGAGCCTGTCCCCTCCTCTTGCCACCCAGCCCTCAGATATTGATAGGCATTTATTAGATCCCCTCTCAGTCTTCTCCAGACTAAACAGCCCCAGGGCTCTCAGCCTCTCCTCATAAGACAGTGCTCCAGTCCCCTCATCATCCTTGCAGCTCCCTCTTGGACTGTCTTGAGTAGCTCCCTGTCCCTCTTGGACTGGGGAGCCCAAGACTGAATGCAATCCTCCAGGTGAGGCCTCACCAGGGCAGAGTAGAGGGGGAGGAGAACCTCCCTGGATCTGCTGAACTCCCTTGATCCTGGTGAGACTCACAGCAAAGCATGACCCCAACAGCCCCAAGCCCTACCTGCACTACACAGAAGGGAAAGCATCCAGACAGGACCAGACCATGCTCCAGTAAACCTCAGGCTCTTTCATCTCATAAGGGATGATACATTTGAATTAAAGCTTGTATAATGTGTCCACAGCTTGGGGTGGAAAATGCCACAGAAGAGCAGAGCTCTTCCAAATCGTCTGGCCAAGGCACAACTGTGGTACCCATGCCAGCTACAGCAGGGAAGGGACCAGCTCTTCAGCAAGCTGCCCTGTTACAGAGCAAATACCAGCCATAAGCAAAAGGGATGGAGAGGGGGAAAGTCACTGATGGCAGAAAACATGGATGGGTTGAAAATAAGCCAGGTGTAGAAATGTGAAAGTTACCCTCAGAAACATTGACAGAGTCAGCTTGAAATTCAGCGGAGTCTCTCAGACCTCTTCTGATTAACCACCTCTGCTGCATGAACCACAGCCTTCAACCCTGCTTTTGGGATCCCACCTATCTGCTTACCATGCCTCACACCTGTGACCTCCCACACAGACCTGCTGGAGCCTCTCAGCTCTAAGGAGCATCTCTGCTGTTCCTTGGTAGGCTGGCTTGTGAATGCAGGTCAGCAGCAGAAAGCTGCTGGTAAAAGAGTAGCCAGCAGGTCAAGGGAGGTGATTCTGCCCCTCTGCTCCACACTGGTGAGACCCCACCTGGAGTGCTGCATCCAGTTCTGGAGCCCCTAGCACAGGAAGGATCTGGAGGTGCTGGAAGGTGTCTAGAGAAGGGCCATGAGGATGAGCAGAGGGCTGGAGCTGCTCTGCTATGGAGACAGACTGAGAGAGTTGGGGCTGTTCAGTCTGGAGAGGAGAAGGGTCCAAGAAGACTTCTTGTGGCCTTCCAGTATCTGAAGGGGGCTACAGGAATGCTGGGGAGGGACTTTTGAGGGTGTCAGGGAGGGATAGGACTGGGGGGAACAGAAGAAAACTAGAAATGGGGAGATTGAGATTGGCTGTGAGGAAGAAGTTGTTCCCCAGGAGGGTGGTGAGAGCCTGGCACAGGTTGCCCAGGGAGGTGGTGGCAGCCTCCTGCCTGGAGGTGTTTGCAGCCAGGCTGGATGTGGCTGTGAGCAACCTGCTGTGGTGTGAGGTGTCCCTGCCCATGGCAGGGGCATTGGAACTACTGCCTGTGCCCCATTTCAGCAGTGCAGATTCATGCTACCAACACCTCCCTGCTGACCACCCCAAAGGTCTCCAGAAGGCTGTTGCCTCCCCAGAAGCTGCCCCAGCTCCTGTGCTGCAGGACGTGCTGGCAGAGCTCCTTCTTCTTTATGCTGAGAAATGCATCAAAACCTTTCCCATTCACGACCTAAACTCCCCCAAAACTATGACAAACAAACCCTAAACCAAATCCCCTGGTGGCTCCCAGAAGATGAGATACAACTGGGCAGTGTGTCAAGAGCTGTGGAGGTTGTTCAATTAATAGATTTTTTTTCCCCCTCTTTTTTTCCCCTCTTCATTCTATTTTCAACATTCAAAATATGTTTTCTGGAACAGTTTGGTGCCAAAAAAGAAATATCTGATTCCTGTATTATTCACTCTGGACACCACTCTGCCAATGATTATCTGTCAGAGGTTTAATTGTGCTTGAAAGTTTGCCAGCAGTAAAGCAGGAGAAGTGGGGGGAAGCAGGTAGACAGGCACTCAGCCAGAGGGGTGGCTCCTTCCTGGCATTCCCCACCTCCCCTGCAAACCAGTCACTGCCTTCTGAAGGAGCACTGGCCAGGCATCCAGCCCCCTCCCTCACTGCAGAGGTGGTGCTCCTCCTGCACCACAGTGTTTGGTTTTACTAAAGGAATGAGATCTAATAAATTTGATCTTCAGTGGGACTTAAAATGGAGCAATGAACTCCACTGAGGACTTCCTCTCTTTCCTGCATCTTGCAGGTTGGTTGCACAAGCAGCTGAATAGGAGGCAGCAGTGTGCCCAGGTGCCCAAGAAAGCCAAAGGCATCCTGGCTGGGATCAGAAATGCTGTGTCCAGCAGGAGCAGGGAGGGGATTGTCCCCTGGTGCTCAGCTCTGGGGAGGCCACACCTTGAGTGCTGTGTCCAGTTTGGGGCACCTCAATACAGGAGAGATGTGGAGGTGCTGGAGCCAGGGCAGAGGAGGGCAGGGAAGCTGGGAAGGGCCTGGAGAATAAATCTGATGAGGAGCAACTGCAGGAGCTGGGGATGGGTAGTGTGAAACAGAGGAGGCTGAGGGGAGACCTCCTGGCTCTCCACAACTACCTGAAAGGAGGCTGTGGAGAGGCTGCTGCTGGTCTCTTCTCACAGGTAATTAGTGATAGAACAAGAGGGAGCAGCCTCAAGCTGTGACTGGGTAGGTTCAGACTGGACATTAGGAACCATTTCTTCACTGAGGGAGTGGT
Source organism: Dryobates pubescens (assembly GCF_014839835.1). Lineage (NCBI taxonomy): Eukaryota > Metazoa > Chordata > Aves > Piciformes > Picidae > Dryobates > Dryobates pubescens. The sequence goes on from NC_071641.1 coordinate 12,941,230, forward strand.
CAGGCATTGGGATGTGCTGCCCAGGGGAGGTGGTGGAGTCCCCAACCCTGGATGTGTTTGAAGGTGGTTTGGATGTGGTGCTTGGGGTTTAGGGCTGACCCTTGCAGAGCAGGGATCTGGGTTGGACTTGGTGATCCCCAGGGTCTGCTCCAAGCTGGATGTCTCTGTGATTCTGTGATGTTGTGCATAGTCACTAGGCAAGGGTGAGCAAGGGCAGAGGGAGGGTGGCTGTCATCTGGGCTTTCACCCTGAGCACGTTGCCTGCACCAAGGCCTCCCAGCATCGGCCACAGAGCTCAGAGGGTGTATGTGGATCATCTGTTTTGTTCTCCAAGTGTGCAGCTGGCCCTGGAGTGTCTCTCCATCCCCAATATAGCATCAAGTCCTTCCACTCAGCGTGAGGAACAGCTCTTCCCTTCTCATTTTCCTTCAGCCCCTGGCAGGTTTGAACTGGTGACAGCAGAGGCTCTTTCACCTCATCTCCCAGAGGAAGAATAATGCATGCAGACTTCAGGAGAGACAAAAGGTGGCCAGAAAAGCCCCAGTGGCCTACCTTTTGGAAGAACAGCTGATCTGTATCTGGAACATCATTATGAGGAGGAAAGGCTGAGGGACCTGGGGCTGTTTAGCCTGGAGAAGAGCAGCCTGAGAGGGGATCTGATCAATAGCTAAATAGGAGGCAAGACCAAGGAGCCAGACTCTTTGCAGTGGTACCCAGAGACAGGACAAGGGCAATAGGCACAAACTGGAACCCAGGAGGTTCCATCTGAGCATGAGGAAAAACTTCTCTGCTGCGATGGTGCTGGAGCCCTGCAGCAGGCTGCCCAGAGAGGCTGTGGAACCTCCTTCTCTGGAGAGATTCCAACCCCACCTGGACATTGTGGTCCTGGGCAAGCTGCTGTGGGTGCCCTGCTTTAGCAGTGGGGGTGGACTAGGTGATCTCCAGAGATTCCTTGTAACCCTCAACCATGCTGGAATTCCATGACAAACCAAACACAGCTCCTTTATCATTTACACTCCTCTCACTACTTCTGAAGCCATTGATACCCACACAATTTGCCATGAATCACCAAGACCTGAAATCACAAAGGAGCAGGCACCTTGGCTCAGCACAGGCTGGAGACAGGATGCAAGCCTGGGGTTTCTCCTCTACAGCACAGGAAAAGCCCTTCCCATTAAATCACTGGTGCCATCCCTCAGAAAGCAGTAACAGCATCATCATCATCTCTAGCTGGAAAAGTACCACCAGTGACAGAGGAAGAGGCATGTATGGGGTTCAGGGAGAGAGGTCCCAGGTGTATAGAACAGGAGGGTTCTTCTTTACAGTTGTGTTTTATGAAGCCACAGTAAATGCCAGGTAAATGCCAGGAAGCTTTTGGTACGTTCACAAATGCCATCTCCTGGGTGCTTTGTATCTACTTCACACAGCAATCATAAAAGCAACAAGCTGAGGAAAGGAACAAAAGAGATCATCACCATCTCCACCAGCCTCTGCTTCCCCAAGGCAGGAGGTGGTGGCAGATCCTGGATTACCATCTCTGCTCACTCAAAGCAACCAGGACCTCATTCCTCTAGCTCCTCTGGAGCAGTGCTCCATTATCCTTCCCATTACAAGGATTTTCCCAACACCTAATCTCTTGCTGCAGTTTAAGCCCCTTATTTATTACCCTGCCATCAGAGCATGGAGGGCAGAGTCTCCACTCCTGGCAAAAGCTTTTACATGCCTAAAGAGTTTTTCCTTTGTGCTTGTCCTCCTCCTTCCCTTTAACAACCTCAGAACAACTCCTTCAGCCTCAGCTTCTGGATATTTTCTGACTCTCTGATTATCTTCTTGTTGCTCTCTGGCTTCTTTGCACCCATCCACTGTGCCCCAAACTGGACAAGTACTTCAGCTGGGGGCTGAGAGCCTAAGCACAGCCCCCAGAGGTTTACTTTACATTTACAAAGAGACATTTGATTCTTTCTTGTACTTCCACAGACCACCTCTCAGCCAGCTTGTTGTCTGAAGCAATCCTCCAGAAGACAAACCCTGGTCCATGGGGCTGGTACCAAGGCAGTTCACAGGACCAGAGGATGTTAGAGCTTGGAAGGGACCTCAGGAGATCATCAAGTCCAACCCTCCTGCATCCTTCAACCTGCACCAACCCCCCCAACTCCCTCCTGGACCAGCCCTGGTTCACAGCTATCCATCTGTTTGTGCCTGATTTCTCAAGCTCATTTGGAGCTCTCTTCTCTCCTGCCTCTTCCCAGATGGCTTTCACCTGCAGACCCAAGAGGAGCATGTTTCATGCTGCCCATAACACCCTTCTGACCTTCATGGGTGGGCAGGGTGCAACCTTTCCAGCTGAGCTCTGTCAGTGTGGGAAGAGCAGCTGATCCCTGTCCTCCGACTGCTGCCGTGCAAAACCTCAGCTCTTTGTAAAACTGGAGCACAGCCACCTCAGCTGCCAGAGGGTGATGCAGCAGTGGGGAGGGTGGCATTCAGCAATAGTCTAAATTAATCTGTCAGGCCTGCTTTCTTGCAAATAGAACCAGGTGCAGGCCTTTGTTCAGCTGAGATCCTCTCCCTCCAGGGCTCTCCTCCTTCATGAGCCAATTCTAGCGGTGCTCCTGCCACTGCCAGGCTGCAAAACCTTAGCTCAGGGGTTTGGGTCTGTTCCCCCCCCCTGCCACAAATCCATGGAAATTCATGAGCTTCAGGGAATCAAACCCTAGTTGCTATGGTGAAAGGCAATCTGCAAACTAAGAAACAAATACAAGTGGGACATTTGGAGGTTACCAGATTTTTCTCTGCACATCTTTCAGACAGGAATGATACAAAACTACCCCACCCTCCAGCGTGTTCCAGGCTCTGCTAACTTCCCAGAGCCTGCTATGCCTCAAACAGGAGGGATGTACAGTACCACTTGGTTGAGGAAATTAATGATCATCCACTCACTGCGCTTCTCCACAGAAGTCTCATCCCTGTGGCTCCCAGCACTGTCAGAGCAAAAAGGCAGCAAGAGTTTTTGAGAGCCTCAGCTTTGCTGCAGAGGTGCCAGGAGGCTTGAGACACGTCTGGGAATGCTCTGACATGGAGCTCCCTTCATCAATGTGACCCTGCTCACTGTGCTCACCCAACCAAGGGGAGGAGCCCAGCTACAGAGCCAGCAAATTAATTTGGCCAGAGCCAGGAAATTATCCTGCAGAAGGGTCGTGGCACCTTGGGGATGAGCTGCCTGCTCCTGCTAATCGATGTGCTGGGCTGGTGGGGAGGGGGGTCTGCACTTAATGTGCTGGATCTTCTATTAAGGCATTGTTGTAATCCAAATCCTGCCAGCTCCACTGACAAAGATTGTCCTCTTAAGATCAAAGAGGCGATAAGGTTGTGGTTGGCCAGCGGCAGAAGAGCCGCTCGGGGACATGAGGAGCTGGGATGCAGAGTATCCAACAGCATGACTTCCAAAGGCAGAGGCACACACAGCATCTCCAAAATGCCAGCAAGGTGCAATTGCAGCCCAGAAGGCCAATGGCATCCTGGGCTGCATCAAAAGCAGCATGACCAGCAGGTCAAGAGAAGTGATTCTGCCCCTCTGCCCTGCTCTGGGGAGACCTCACCTGGAGTACTGCATCCAGCAGTGCACAGGAAGGACATGGGCCTGATGGAGTGGGTGCAAAGGAAGGCCATGAAAATGATCAGGGAGCTGGAGCACCTCTGCTGTGAGGACAGGCTGAGGGATCTGGGGTTCTTCAGACTGGAGAAGAAAAGGCTCCAGGGAGACCTAAGAGCAGCCTACCAGTACCTGCAGGGGGCTACAAGAAGGCTGCAGAGGGACTGCTTACAAAGGCCTGTGGTGACAGGATGAGGGGCAATGGTTTGAAATGAGAGAAGAGCAGATTTAGATTGGATGTCAGGAACAAGTTCTGCACCATGAAGGTGGTGGAACACTGGAGCAGGTTGCCCAGGGAGGTGGTTGAGGCCTCATCCCTGGAGCTATTCAAGGAGGCTCAACAAGGCTCTGAGCAACCCGAGGTAGTCGATACTGCAGGGGGGTGTGTGTGGGGTGGACTAGATGACCTTTGGGGGTCCCTTCCAACCCAAACCATTCTATGCTTCTATGAAAATGGTTGAACTGCTGGGCTGGAGAGGACTGCAGTGGTGCAAGCAGCCCTGCCTGGAAGGGGCAAGAGGATCCAGAAACTTCATAATCCTCTCATCAAATCCTTCCTCTTCCAGCACTCGCATGCCCCGCTGAAATTATCCAGAGAGGTGCTGAGCACCCCTGCACAAACCCAGAGGCTGCTGCCCTTAATGGCAGGGTCACCAAACGGATCTCTGGCACACACACAGAGGGAAGTTAGCACAAACCTTCTGCTCTTCCTGCACTGCCTTCTCCTCAGAGGGCTGCTGCATCTCAGCCTCCCTCCAGACCCCCGCCGCCGCCTCGCTGCGCTGCTGCCCGGCCCAGGCATTCCAACACAGACCTTCCTCCTCCCGTGTCTGGTCTGATTTTTTCAAATGCCACTTTAGATTCCTGCTTCACTGAATGCAAATAATCTGAAGATGCCTTTCTTTTCTTTCCTCCTCCTGCAGAACATCAAGGATTCCATTCCTAGGAAAGCCTTTTCACAGCAACCTCAATTTAATCTCCTTTTTTTTCCCCCCCTCCACACCCCCCTGCCCCCCCGCCCAAGAGCATACAAACGTTGATCTCCAATCTCATCTGCTCAACTGTCACATCTTCCCATCCCACTGCTGCTCTAATTGCACACTGCTGAGCCCCCTTGATGGATTCCAGCATCCCTCAATAATGGCAAGATCAGAACTGAAGGCAAAAATCCTCTCCTCCGCAGAGCAGCCTTCCAGCCTTTCCATTCCTGCTTCGGAGGCTTCTGCAGGAGCCAGGCAAGGAGAGCACTGCCTGGCTTCTGACACAGGGCTGCTGCACCACAATCTCTTCTTTGCTCTGCTCTCACCCCAGGGGATTTGTGGTGGGCATTTTTAACTCTTAACCTTTCCAAGCAGCCACCTCCTGTTAGGTCCTCGCTCCGGTTGCCAGTCCTGCTTTGGATATCACAGAATCATCAACCAGGTTGGAAGAGACCTCCGAGATCACCACGTCCAACCCATCACCCAACCATATCTAACCAACCAGACCACGGCACTAAGTGCCTCATCCAGGCTGGTCTTAAACACCTCCAGGGATGGTGACCCCAGCCCCTCCCTGGGCAACCCATCCCAATGGGCAAACTCTCTTCCTGGGAAGAACTTCTTCCCAAGCTCAAGGCTCAGAGGAGACCTTATTGCTGTCCACAACTCCCTGAAGGGAGGTTGTAGCCAGGTGGGGGTTGGTCTCTTCTCCCAGGCAGCCAGCACCAGAACAAGAGGACACAGTCTCAAGCTGTGCCAGGGGAGGTTTAGGCTGGATGTTAGGAAGAAATTCTTCCCAGAAAGAGAGAATGGCCATGGGAATGTGCTGCCCAGGGAGGTGGTGGAGTCATCAGCACTGGAAGTATTTAAGACCAGCCTGGATGAGGCAGTTGGTGCCATGGTTTAGTTGATCAGATGGTGCTGGGTGATAGGTTGGACTGGATGATCTTGAAGCTCTTTTCCAACCTGGTTAATTCTATTCCATTCTATTCCATTCTATTCCGAACTTCCTCCTGCACAGCTTGAGACTGTGTCCTCTTGTTCTGGTGCTGGCTGCCTGGGAGAAGAGACCAACCCCCACCTGGCTCCAACCTTGGCTGAGGGTAACAAGATGTTCTTATCCTTTTCTGAGTACCAGGCAGTCTTGGTCTCACCTAATGCTGGTTCTTTGGCCCTTTGATTTCACCTCAGCTGAAAAAATAGACCCAGAAAAGACTCTGTCTTCTAAAATTCAGTAACAGAAGTTGTACAGATTAAGTCCTGGCTACCAATGGCTGCAGAGCATGAGAAGGACTCCTCATAGATTCACAGAATGGCATTGGTTGCAAGGGACCTTAAAGATCATCTAGTTCCAAGCCCCCTGCCACGGGCAGGGACACCTCCCACTAGCCCAGGTTGCTCAAGGCCTCATCCAACCTGGCCTTGAACACCTCCAGGGAGGGGGCATCCACAGCCACCCTGGGCAACCTGTGCCAGTGTCTGCCCACCCTCACCAGAAAGAATTTCTTCCTAATCTCCAGTCTCAATCTGCCCTCCTCAAGCTTCAGTCCATTGCCCCCTGTCCTGTCACTGCAAGCCCTTGTATAAAGTCCCTGTCCAGCTTTCTTGTAGGCTCCCTTCAGGTACTGGAAGGCTTCTATAAAGTCTCTCTGGAGCCTTCCCTTCTCCAGGCTGCATAGTCCCAACTCCCCCAGCCTGTCCTGCTGGGGGAGGTGCTCCAGCCCCCTGATCATCTTTGCAGCCTTCCTTTGGAGCCGCTCCTGCAGTTCCTTGTTTCTGTTGTGTTTGGGGCCCCAGAGCTGGATGCAGTACTCCAGGTGAGGTCTCATCAGAGCAGAGCAGAGGGGCAGAATCACCTTCCTTGACCTGCTGGCCACGCTGCTTTTGATGCAGCCTAGGATGCCATTGGCCTTCTGGGCTTCAAGTGCACATTGGGGTTGTTCAGCCTGGAAGAGAGGAGGCTCCAGGGACATCTAATAGCAGCCTTCCAGTACCTCAAAGAGGCTCCAAGAAGGATGGAAAGAGACTGTTTGCAAAGGCCTGCAGCTGTAGGACAAAGGGCAATGGCTTCAAAGTAGAGAAGAGCAAATTTAGATCAGATGTTAGGAACAAGTTCTTTACCATGAGGGTAGTGGAACACTGGAACAGGTTGCCCAGGGAGGTGGTCGAGGCCCCATCCCTGGAGATATTCACAATGATGCTTGACAGGGCTCTGGGCAACCTAATGTAGTTGAGAGTGCTCTTGCTGACTGCAGAGGGGGTTGGGCTAGATGACCTTTGAAGGTCCCTTCCAACCCAAAGCAGTCTGTGATTCTATGATTTTATGCCTGTTGGCTCATGTCCAGCTTCCCATCCAGCAGCACCCCCAAGTCCTTTTCTGCAGGGCTGCTCTCAATTTCATCACCCAGCTGAAGTGGAGGACCTCAGTGCAGGACTTCACACTTGGGACTTGTTGAACCGCACGACATTCTCCTCAGCCCACCTCTCCAGCTTGTCCAGGTCCCTCTGTCAGCTGTCTTAAACTGAACTACTGCACTATTCTCACCCAGCAAGACAGAAATGATGGCAGAGAGCACTACTGGATTTGTTTGCTATGATCAGCCCTCTGCTAGCCCCAGTCTGTCAGTCAGCAAATGCACCTTCCCCCTGCTCCATGGGAAAGCAGACAAGGTCCCTTCAAAAGAGAAGGAGCCTTGTCCAACCCAGAAGCCCTCCCCAAGCAGTCCTGCAGCCCAGCCTCTCTGCTCCTGCTGCTGCACCGGGGCAGGGCAGCATGTGTCACACAGCCTGGACTGATCCAGTTCCCAGCCTTCCATCCCGGCTTAGAGTCTCCCCTAATGCCCTAAGACATAAGATGCGCAGCTTCCCTCGGTAGCTGCTCCCTCAGTCTTTAATCTTGTAAGCTGTTAATGCACAGGATCTCTGCTAAGCAGCAGGGTTTGTCTTTTTCTGCACTCAAACTTTGCCTTTCCCTTCTCTGAACCGGGCAGAGGCCACTCCTCAGCTCGACACCGGCTCCGCTCTCAGCCCGGCGAAGGCCCAGGTGGGCTCCCTCCTGCTGCAAACCTTCCTGTCCCTCAAGAGCGTCCGAGAGGAGCTCTTGGCAGGCACTCCCTTCGCTTTTCTCTTGTGTTTTTGTTTATTCCCCACAGCCTCAGTTTTTAAGGGGAGATAAATAAAAGCCTGGAGGCAGCCAAGCCTCATCTCCGGAGATGCGGGCAGCTGCCTGGGCCGCCTGTGCCAGCGCCGTGCCGCTCGGCCAGCTGCGAGGCAGGGCACAGAGCCACGGCCCGGGACACAGGAGGAGGCAAGGCAGAGGGGCTGCCAAGAAAAGCATCTCCCCAGGGGCCGGCTGCCCGCCCAGCCTGACCCTGCTGGAGCAGGGAAGGAGCTGCTGCTGTCATAGAATCAGAGAATTGTCAGGGCTGGAAGGGACCTCAAGGCTCAGCCAGCTCCAACCCCCTGCCATGGCCAGGGACACCTCACACCACAGCAGGTTGCTCACAGCCACCTCCAGCCTGGTTGCAAACACCTCCAGGCAGGAGGCTGCCATCACCTCCCTGGGCAACCTGTGCCAGTACCTCACCACCCTCATGGGCAACAACTTCCTGACATCCAATCTCAATCTACTCACTTCTAGTTTTGCTCCATCCCCCCCAGTCCTGTCACTCCCTGACACCCTCAAAAGTCCCTCCCCAGCTTTCCTGTAGCCCCCTTCAGATACTGGAAGGCCACAAGAAGGTCTTCTCAGAGCCTTCTCCTCTCCAGACTGAACAACCCCAACTCTCTCAGTCTGAGAGCAGCTGAGCAGCTCCAGCCCTCTGCTCATCCTCATGGCCCTTCTCTGGACACCTTCCAGCACCTCCAGATCCTTCCTGGAGACTCCAGAGCTGAATGCAGTACTCCAGCTGTGGTCTCAGCAGAGTGGAGCAGAGGGGCAGAATCCCCTCCCTGCCCTGCTGGCCACACTTCTCTTGCTGCAGCCCAGGCTCTGCTTGGCTCTCTGGGCTGCAAGTGCTCACTGCTGGCTCCTATTGAGCTTCTCCTCCAGCAGCACCCCCAAGGCCTTTTCTTCAGCTTTCAGCCCTGCTCTCCAGTCATGGAACCCTTAAGGTTGGAAAAGACTTCTAAGATCATCAAGTCCAACCTTCTACCCAGCACCTCCATCACCATGTCCTGAAGTGCCACATCTACTCATGTTTTGAACACCTCCAGGGATGGTGACTCCACCACCTCCCTGGGCAGCCTGTTCCAATGCCTGACCACTCTTGCAGGATAGAAATTTTTCTTCATCTCCAGTCTAAACCCTCCCTGGTGCAGCTTGAGGCCGTTTTCTCTTGTCCGGTCCTTAGTTACTTGGGAGAAGAGGCCAACACCAGCCTCACTCCAATCTCCTTTCAGGTAGCCATGGAAAGCAAACGTTCAAAAGACACTTTGCTCCTCACCAGAGTGAGATTTCAGATGTTCAAAGGAGTTCATCATCCAGGACAAGAGCTACAAGCATGGTGAAGGGACTGGAGTAACTTTTTAACAAGGAGGGGCTGAGACCTGGGGCTGTTTATTCTGGAGAAGAGAAGGCTGAGAGGAGACCTTATCAATGTCTACAAACACCTGAAGGGTGGCTCTCAGGAGGATGTGGCCACTCTCTTTTCAGTGATACCCAGGGACAGGATGAGGGCCAATGGACAGTCACAGGAAATTCCACCTCAACATGAGAAAAAGCTTTTTTACTGTGAGGGTGACAGAGCCCTGCAGAAAGCTGGCCAGAGAGGTTGTGGAGTCTCCTACAGCTCTAGAGATAGAATACATAGAATACATAGAATAAACCAGGTTGGAAGAGACCTTCAAGATCATCGTGTCCAACCCATCAACCAATCCAACACCGCCCAAACAACTAACCCACGGCACCAAGCACCCAATCAAGTCTCCTCCTGAACACCTCCAGTGATGGCGACTCCACCACCTCCCCAGGCAGCCCATTCCAATGTGCAATCACTCTCTCTGTATAGAACTTCTTCCTAACATCCAGCCTGAACCTCCCCTGGCACAGCCTGAGACTGTGTCCTCTTGTTCTGGTACTGGCTGCCTGGGAGAAGAGACCAACATCCATCTGTCTACAACCTCCCTTCAGGTAGTTGTAGAGAGTAATAAGGTCCCCCCTGAGTCTCCTCTTCTCCAGGCTAAGCAACCCCAGCTCCCTCAGCCTCTCCTCGTAGGGCTTATGTTCCAAACCCCTCACCAACTTTGTTGCTCTTCTCTGGACTCGTTCCAGCAGCTCAACCTCTTTCCTAACCTGAGGGGCCCAGAACTGGACACAGGACTCAAGGTGTGGCCTAACCAGTGCAGTGTACAGGGGCAGAATGACCTCCCTGCTCCTGCTGGCCACACTGTTCCTGATGCAGGCCAGGATGCCAGTGGCCCTCCTGGCTGCCTGGGCACACTGCAGGCTCATGTTCAGCCTACCATCAACCAGCACCCCCAGGTCCCTCTCCACCTGGCTGCTCTCAGCCCCTCTGACCCCAGCCTGTAGCTCTGCATGGGGTTGCTGTGGCCAATGTGCAGAACCTGGCACTTGGATGTGTTCAATTTCCTGCCCTTGGCCTCTGCCCATCTGCCCAGCCTGTCCAGGTCTCTCTGCAGAGCCTCTCTACCCTCCAGCAGATCAACTCCTGCCCCCAGCTTGGTGTCATCAGCAAATTTACTGATGATGGACTCGATGCCCTCGTCCAGATCATCAATAAAGATGTTAAAGAGGATGGGGCCCAGCACTGCTCCCTGGGGCATACCACTGGTGCCTGGCTGCCAGCTGGCTGTGGCACCATTCACCACCACTCTCTGGGCTCAGCCTCCAGCCAGTTCCTAACCCAGCTCAGAGCTGCTGTCCAAGCCAGGGGCTGACAGCTTGGCCAGGAGTTTGCTGTGGGGCCAGTGTCAAAGGCCTTGCTGAGGTCCAGGTAGACCACATCCACAGCCTGCCCCACATCCACCAGGCAGTCACCTGCTCATAGAAAGAGATCAGGTTGGTCAGGCAGGACCTGCCCTTCCTTCAAAACCCAGTGGGATGCATGCCTGTGTGACCTGCCCTAAGTGCTGCTGCTTGGCAGGGGGTTGGACTCGATGATTCTATGCTGCAGGCTGCCTGTTTCTATCAGGGAAGTCATTTTACTTTCCAGGACTGGGGGCAATGGAAACAAAACTAGAAGTGGGTAGATTGAGATTGGAGGTTAGGAAGAAGTTGTTCCCCATGAGGGTGGTGAGAGCCTGGCACAGGTTGCCCAGGGAGGTGGTGGAAGCCTCCTGCCTGGAGGTGTTTGCAGCCAGGCTGGATGTGGCTGTGAGCAACCTGCTGTGGTGTGAGGTGTCCCTGCCCATGGCAGGGGGTTGGAGCTGGCTGAGCCTTGAGGTCCCTCCGAGCCCACAGCAATTCAGTGACTCTGGGCTGTCACTCCATGTGTCACTCTGGGTCACTGAGTTGCCTTTTTCTCACGAGACCACATTGGTCCTAGCAGTGTAAATCTCACAGATGAGACTCTGGCAGGGGGGGGTTGGACTTGAAGAGCTCTATAGGTCCCTTCCAGCCCCTAACACCCTGTGATTCTGTGATCTCTGGAGGCCCTCTCCAACCCCTGGCGTTCTGTGATACGAAGTGGTCCATCAGCCTGCCTGGGTCTGGACAAGCTGACCGCGTGTCGTGCCTTTGTGAGAGACCCAAGCCCTCAGCTGTGGGGTCACGAGCTCCCTTGGGCTTCCAGCCCCAGCTAGGCCAGGAAGCCTCTCTCAGATGCTCTCCAAGCCAGAAGCCTCCCAAGCCTCCCAAAGGCAACTCGTCCTACAGGATCTATTTTCTGAGGCGTGTGGGAAGGCAGGCAGGCCCGCGCAGCCATGTCTCAGCGCGAACAGGAGCGGCTGCGTGGCTCTGGGGAAGGGGGAGAACAAAGGCTGGGCTGAGAGCAAGATACCAGCTGGAGCCTGGGCCGAGGCGGGCAGGCCACCAGCAAAGCCCCTGCCACCAGCGCAGCTGCAGGCGGGCACGCACCGGCTCCCACCACGGGGAGCCGCAGGCTGCAGCGGCAGAGCCACAGCCACCTCCTCCTGCTCTGAGGGCTCAGGTCCTGGCCTCTGCTAGGCAAAGCCTGACAGAATCATCACAGAATCAACCAGGTGGGAAAGGACCTCAGAGATCATCAAGCCCAACCTATTACCTGATACCTAACACCTCCTGACAGCTAAACCATGGCTCCAAGGGCCACATCCAAGCCTTTTTAGAACAACTCCAGGGACAGGGACTCCACCACCTCCCTGGGCAGCACATCCCAATGGCCAATGACTCTTTCTGGGAAGAACTTTCTCCTCACCTCCAGCCTAAACCTCCCCTGGCACAGCTTGAGACTGTGTCCTCTTGTTGTGCTGCTGGGTGCCTGGGAGAAGAGACCAACCCCCACCTGGCTACAACCTCCCTTCAGGGAGTTGGAGAGAGCAAGAAGGTCTCCCCTGAGCCTCCTCTTCTCCAGGCTAAGCAACCCCAGCTCCCTCAGCCTCTCCTCACAGGGCTGTGCTCCAGACCCCTCCCCAGCTTTGCTGCCCTTCTCTGGACACCTTCCAGCAGCTCAACCTCTTTCCTAACCTGAGGGGCCCAGAACTGGACACAGGACTCAAGGTGTGGCCTAAGCAGTGCTGAGCAGAGGGCACAATGACCTCCCTGCTCCTGCTGGCCACACTGTTCCTGATGCAGGCCAGGATGCCCTTGGCCTTCTTGGCCCCCTGGGCACACTGCTGGCTCATATTCAGCTGCTGTCAACCAGTACCCTCTGATCCCTTCCTGCCTGGCTGCCCTCCAGCCCCTCTGACCCCAGCCTGTAGCTCTGCATGGGGGTGCTGTGGCCAATGTGCAGCACCCAGCACAATGATGCTGGGCATAGCTGCACAATAGAAACAGAAATGATGAGACTCAAGGTACTTGCAGACATGTCAGTGATGCCCAATGACAGCACAAGGGGCAGTGGTGGAAACTGAGGCATAGGAAATTCCATGGAAACATGAAGAAATTTTTTTCCCCTTTGAGTGTGGCAGAGCCCTGGAGCAGGCTGCCCAGGGGGCTGTGGAGTCTCCCTCTCTGGAGACACTCAAGACCTGCCTGGCTGTGTTCCTGTGTGACCTGGTACAGGCAATCGTGTGCTGGCAGGGGGGTTGGACTGGGTGATGTCCTGAGGCCCTTCCAGCCCCTAACATTCTGTGAGTCTGTGATCCTGTGTGAAGTTTCCCAACTTGATGGCCTCCTAGTAGTAGCTGAGCCTGCTTGGCTTTCCAGGTGGGAACACTGCCACCTGACATGGCTATAGGATCACAGAATCACAGGACTGTTTCAAGTGGAAAAGACCTTTCAGATGAAGCCCAGGTTGCCCAGGGAGGTGTTTGGGGCCCCATCCCTGGAGGTACTGAAAGTGAGGCTCAACAGGGCTCTGGGCAGCCTGATCCAGTGGAGGATGTCCCTGCTGACTGCAGAGGGGGTTGGACTGGATGACCTTCAGAGGTCCCTTCCAAGCCAGACCATTCTGTGATTTTATGACTGTTGGCTCATGTCAAGCTTACCCCAAGCACCCCCAAGTCCAGAACCACAGCCACCTCATCCTGCTCTGGTGGCTCAGGTCCTGGCCTCTGCTAGGCAAAGCCTTTGGCCTGACTGTGCTGGGCATAGCTGCACAATGGAAACAAGAAGGATGAGACTCAACTCTCCCAACTTGATGCCCTCCTAGAAGTGGCTGTGCCTTATTGGCTTTCCAGGTGGGAACACTGCCAGCTGACAGCTGTAGGATCAGAGTCACAGGGTGGAAAGGACTTTGAGGTGCAGCCCAAGCACTCTAACTCTACCAAGCCTGGTGCTAAACCATGTCCCTCAGCACTGCACCTCTGTGGCTTTTGAACACCTCCAAAGATGTGGATTCAACCACTTCCCTGGGCAGCCTGTTCCAGGGGCTGAGAACCCTTTCAGGGAAGAAGTTTCTTCTAATGTCCAACCTAAAGCTCTGCTGGAGCAGCTTGAGGCCATCCCCTCTCATCCTACCATTTGGTACTTGGCAGAAGACACCAACACCTACCTGGCTCCAACCTCCTTTCAGGGAGTTGTGGAGAGCCAGAAGGTCTCCCCTGAACCCCCACTTTTCCAGGCTAAACAACCCCAGTTCCCTCAGCCACTCCTCACCAGACCCTTGCCCAGCTCCACTGCCCTTCCCGGGCCACACTCCAACACCTCAATGTCCAAACACCGAACGCAAGACACAAGGTGTGGCCTCCTGAGTGCTGAGTCTGGGGGAACAGTCCCTGCCTTGGTCCCGCTTCTCACAAAATTCCTGACACAGGCCAGGATGCTGCTGACATCCCAGAGCCCCACAGCCTGGAAACACATCGAGGGGACAGCACCCAGAAGCCAGCTGCCTAACTGCAGCCACAGTCATGAGGAGCCGGTGGCTTAGATCCTGCCGCCGAAGTTAATGCAGCCGCCCTGCGAGAGGGCAGCCTCCCCCAGCAGCAGATAAATAATGTATCTCAGAAGGGGGCTGGGAGGGAAGTGCTGCATCCCTGCAAGGTCATGCTAGAATGCATCAGTGGTTGGCTGAGGCTGGGCTCCTCCGGTAAGAAGCCTGGAGCTATTTATGACTCATGTAATTAATTAATGCCAATGGGCGTTCGTTCTGCTGCAGGCACGTGGGAGACCAAAGGGAAATGGGAAGGGAGCAGGTTAGGAGATGCAGTGGAGGTGGGGGGGAGGAGGATGACATTTCTTGCAGCAAGACATGCTTTGAAGTAATTGCCCACAGTCCAAACAGCCAGCAGCTCTGCTGGCTGCATCAGCACAAAATCACAGAACCACAGGGGTTGGGAGGGACCTCCAGAGATCCCCCCCTGCCAAAGCAGGATCACCCAGGGCAGGTCACCCAGGAACACATCCAGGTGGGTCTTGAAAGTCTTCAGAGAAGGAGACACCACAGCCTCTCTGAGCTGCCTGCTCCAGGGCTCCAGCACCCTCACACCAAACAACTTACTCCTCATGCTGAGGTGGAACTTCCTGGGTTCCAGTTTGTGTCCATTGCCCCTCGATCTATCACAGGACACCACCAAAAAGAGCCTGGCCTCTTCTTCTTGACACCCACCCTTCAGATGTTTATAAACATTAATGAGGGCACTTTAATAATGTTTATAAATAGCTGAGGGCTGGGGGTCAGGAGGGAGGGGACAGGCTCTGCTCAGCTGCACCCTGTGAGAGGACAAGGGGCAATGGATAGAAACTACAGCACAGGAGATTCCACCTCACCATGAGGAGGAACCTCTGCACTGTGAGGGTCAGGGAGCACTGGTGCAGGCTGCCCAGAGAGGTTGTGGAGTCTCCTCTGGAAACTTTCCCAGACCCATCTGGATGTGTTCCTGTGTGACCTGTGCTGGATTCTATGCTCCTGCGCTGGCAGGGGCAGGGTGGATTCGAGGACCTCTGGAAGTCCCTTCCAACCCCTACCATCCTGTGGGCCAGTGGAGGTCGCCTCTCAGCCTGCTCTTAAAAACGCACCCCCTCGTGCTGCAGAGAGCAGCGAGAAGCAGCAGCAGCCACCCGAGGCGTTTTGAGGCACCACCAGGCCCACGGACCCCGACCCGGCAGCGCGGTCCACCCGCGGTGTGACCAGCAGAGGGAGCACCGCTAATGCCTTCCCGACCGAACGCGGGTTTGGATAGGGAGCATCAAGGCAGAGGGAAGGTCTGACTCCGCGTCTCCCCAGTCCGAGGACGAGCTCAACAGATGCAAGAGAAACGAGCGAAGGGCAAAGGGTTGCACGCCCTGACAGCTGAGTCACTGCGGGCACTCGGGGCTCCCACCGCACCGCCCCTTCCCCTTTCTGCAGCCAGCTCCCGGACACCGGGCAGCGAACCAAAGCTCTCCGATGGCACTAAGGAAGGGACCGGCCTGTGGCT
This sequence comes from Dryobates pubescens, assembly GCF_014839835.1. Classification (NCBI taxonomy): domain Eukaryota; kingdom Metazoa; phylum Chordata; class Aves; order Piciformes; family Picidae; genus Dryobates; species Dryobates pubescens. The sequence continues at coordinate 12,956,818 of NC_071641.1, forward strand.
TCCCTGCTCCGGCTTGCAGCGCTGCAGTCTCACACCGAGCGCTCAACATGTGGCGACGCTGAGTCATGACACTGCGCTGGCACAGACCGTTTGAGGACAATGAGAGCTTAACCTAATTTTGTCCCTTTGTTTGTCCTCTGCGCAGAGAGGAGATCAGTCAGTTCCACTCCCTGCCTTCGCATCCCCCTGCATCCAGCGCCTCACCCAGCGCACGGCGGAACTGCAAACACAGAGCTCAATCCTTCCCCTGCTCTGCTGCCCTGAAGTCCTTCTGGGCTGCCCCAGCTCCCACCCAGCCTGCATCCTCCCTCGCATCTCTCCAACCTGGTTAATTCCATTCTATTCAATATCTTCGGGCCGTTCCCAAAGGTATTCAGACATTGTCCCATCTCTCTCTTATCAGAGAGATGCCTGCAACAAATCCCCTCACACAATGAGGACTGCAGATTTGCTTACAAGGCAGAGCTGGTTTCCATTTTGGCTTCTCTGTGCTTGTCTTTTCTCCCCGGACACTTGCAGGGGCCAAGTGCCACAGCATCGGTCTGACACTGCCATCTGGACGAGCAGCAGAGGCTGCCTGCAAGTCTCAACCCTGGGAGGCTGCAGGATGCTTCCCTTTGAGCCGTGCCTCCCCTCCACAGCCCTGGGAATCCTTCCTTCTACCTTCTGATCCCTGCCAAAGCCCCTCAGAGCCTGGCTGGTGGGACTCCCTATGGCTGGCTGCTCTTTTCTAATGGAGCAAAACTACACAAATTGGGAACAGAGGTTAAAAAAAACATACATAGATGTCCCAAAAGACTAAAAAAGTTAAGTGAAAAGGCTGGGGGTTGGAGTTTCACAAATACATGTTGAGTGAGTAGAACAGGAGCAACAAAGTGCTGCTTTCTGGTGGGCTGAGAATCCACACGAGCCTGAGTCTCCAGGGTAAAAACAGGAGCGAAGTAAACGACAACACCAACACCCACTTAGCATTCGTGCTACATGTTCCTGCTCCCAGCCTCAGCAGCCTTAGGAACGCTCCTGTTCCATGCTGTAATGCTCCCAGCTAGGAGAGATCTGCATTGTTTATCTCCTAAACAGATTTCCTCCCCCCACCACCACCCCTGCCGCAGGAGATCTCATAAGCCTAAGACAAAAGCAGCCTTGAGGAGGTGCTTTGAGCTCTCCCGGCCCTCCGGCATGCCGCGCTGGCCGGGCTGCCCTGGCTGTGCCACACCGACCTTGAGGATGTTTCGGCCGCTGAAGGACTCCCGCTCCTTGCAAGATGATCTCCCAGGCGCTGGATTGTGTCGTTCCTCAGCTGTCAGGACAAAAGCCACCACCAGAATGAGCTTCAGATGGGAGAACTGTGTGTGCTGTACTTCAACCTCCCCCCCCCCACTCTCTCTCCCTCCCCAAAGTCAGCTGCCAGCTAATAAACCATCTTTGCCCAGCTCTTGGTGCAACAAAAATCACTTTCAAAGAGAACGGCGCTGAAGATGCAGGGGTTGGTGCCTCTGAGGGGACCACCTGCATCACCTGGAGGGAAGACCTACCCCAAGGGTACTGCCAGGGGCATTCTGTACAGCTGATGGCTCACTGCCACCCCATCTTGAATCATCAAATCCTGAGGCCGGTTTTGGGCCACTCACTACAAGAAGGTCTGGAGGCCCTCAACACAGGAAGGACATGGACCTGATGGAGAAGGTCCAGAGGAGGGCCACGAGGATGATCAGGGGGTTGGAGCACCTCTGCTACAAGCACAGGCTGAGGGAGCTGGGGGTGCTCAGCCTGGAGAAGAGGAGGCTGCAGGGAAACCTAATAGCAGCCTTCCAGTAGCTGAAGGGAACCTACAAGAAGGATGGAGAGAGACTGTTTGCAAAGGCCTGCAGTGACAGGACCAGGGGCAATGGCTTCAGACCAGAGAGGAACAGATTTAGAGTGGATGTTAGGAACAAGTTCTTTACCATGAGGGTGGTGGAACACTGGAACAGGTTGCCCAGGGAGGTGGTTGAGGCCCCTTCCCTGGAGATATTCAAAGTGAGGCTCAACAAGGCTGTGAGCAACCTGATCTAGTGGAGGATGTCCCTGCTGACTGCAGGGGGGGTTGGGCTAGATGACCTTTGCAGACCCCTTCCAACCCAGACCACTCTATGATTCTGTGATTCTATGATATTTAGCTGTAGGAATGTGTTCAAAGAAGGGTAACAAAGTTGGTGAAGGGTCTGGAGAACAGATCTGGTGAGGAGCAGCTGAGGGAACTGGGGCTGTTTAGCTTGGAGAATAGGAGGCTGAAGGGAGACCTCAGTGCAACTACCCAAAAGTAGGTTGAAGCCAGGTGGGGGACAGACCCTTCCCCTCAGTAGCAAGTGATGGGACAAGTGGAAATGGCCTCAAGTTGTGCCAGGGGAGATTTAGGTTGGAGATTAGGAACAAGTTCTTTCCTGCAAGAGTGATCAGGGATCGGCACAGGCTGCCCAGGGAGGTGGGGGAGTCACCCCCCCAGAGGTGTTCAAGAAACCTGCGAAGTGGCACTTGAGGACACGGTTTAGTGGCCATGGTGGTGTTGGGTTGATGGTTGGCGTTGATGATTGTAGAGGTCTTTTCCAGCCTTGCTGATTCTGTGATCTGCTTCTGCTTGACTGATTTGAATCCCACATCGTGCCAGGGTGGGAGTCAGCAGTGTGAGCGCTGGCACGGCCTGGAAGAGCACCAAATAGCAGCCGGAGCAGCGGAGCACGGTGCCAGGAGCGATCCAGACAGCACCTATCCCATATCCCAACCTCTGCTGCCTGCCCAGGGAAGCACAGGCGTGTGGTGTGTCTGCTTCTGCAGGGTGGGCAGGCAGCCACACACAGACATTAAGAATAGCAGCCCAGGCCTGCAGCCAAATGCCTGCGTCTCAGATCCGTTTCCCTGGAGCACGCCTGGAGCTTTACATAATCCTGTTCTTTCCACAGGACCTCTGCCTCGCTCACTGCACACAGTCAATATTCCTTTTTTCATCCCCAGCATGGACTATGAAGTCTCACTCACACCTAGCAAGCCATTCAAATCCTGTCCTGAATACAAAGTGATTTCCAGGGCTGCCTGGGTAATGCTCTCAGCACTGTGGCCGCCTGGCTCGCACGCCTCATGGGGCTGCTCAGAACAGAGACTCGTGGTGCTGGGGGCAGCTGCCCCTGGGCCTCCCCCAAACAGAGAGACACAGCAGCACTTGGGCCTCAGTTTTCTCATACAATCATGGAATTGTTTTGGTTGGAAGAGACCTTTAAGATCATCAAGTCCAACCATGAACCCAGCACTGCCAGGTCCACCACTAAACCATGTCCCTCAGCACCAACATCTACAAGGTGTTGAAATCTCTCTAGTGATGGGGACTCCACCAGTGCCTGGGCAGCCTGAGCCAGGGCTTGGCAACTCTGCTGGAGAAGAAATTGTTCCTCGTGTCCAACCTAAACCTCCTATGGTGCAACTGGAGGCTCCTTTCCCTTGTCCTGTCACTTGATACTAAGGAGAAGAGACTGATCCCCGCCTGACTCCAAACTCCTTTCAGGGAGTTGTAGAGAGCCAGAAGGTCTCCACTCAGCCTCCCTTTTTCCAGACAAAACAATCCCAGGTCCCTCATCCACTCCTCACAAGATCTGTGCCCTAGACACTTCCCCAGCTTCATTGCCCTTCTCTGGACATGCTCCAGCACCTCAACGTCCTTCTTGGCGTGAGGAGCCCAAAACCAAAGCCAGTACTCGTGGTGTGGCCTCAGCAGTGCTAAGTACAGGGCAACAATCACTGCCCTGGTCCTGCCAAGACCCTATTGCTGATCCAGCCCAGGATGATGTTGGCCTTCTTGGCTACCTGGGCACACTGCTAGCTCATGTTCAGCCAGCTGCTGACCAACACCCCCCAGGCCCCTTTCCCCCAGGCAGCTTTCCAGCCACTTTTTCCCCAAACCTGAAGAGTTGCAGCTGATCATTTTCACCAATTTTCATAGCTGAGGCCCATCTCTTCATGTTTCCACTACCTGAGCATGCTTCTCTGCTTGAGCAGCAGGCATCCCCAAAGCCTGCTGCTGGGTGCACAGAAAACCACAGCACAAACCATCTGCTGCCACCACTGTTGGCACCGAGAATCATAGAGGCCACCACCAGTAAACACAGAGTCACAGAAGCATTCAGGTTGGAGCAGACCCTGGGGATCACCAAGTTCAACCCAGAACCCTGCTCTGCAAGGGTCAGCCCTAAACCATACCCCCAAGCACCACATCCAAACCACCTTCAAACACCTCCAGGGTTGGGGACTCCACCACCTCCCCTGGGCAGCACATTCCAATGCCTGACCACTCCCTCAGTGAAGAAATGGTTCCTAATGTCCAGTCTGAACCTACCCAGTCACAGCTTGAGGCTGCTCCCTCTTGTTCTATCACTAATCACCTGTGAGAAGAGACCAGCAGCAGCCTCTCCACAGCCTCCTTTCAGGTAGCTGTAGAGAGCCAGGAGGTCTCCCCTCAGCCTCCTCTCTTTCACACTAACCATCCCCAGCTCCTGCAGTTGCTCCTCATCAGATTTATTCTCCAGGCCCTTCCCAGCTTCCCTGCCCTCCTCTGCCCTGGCTCCAGCACCTCCACACCTCTCCTGTATTGAGGTGCCCCAAACTGGACACAGCACTCAAGGTGTGGCCTCCCCAGAGCTGAGCACCAGGGGACAATCCCCTCCCTGCTCCTGCTGGACACAGCATTTCTGATCCCAGCCAGGATGCCTTTGGCTTTCTTGGGCACACTGCTGGCTCCTATTCAGTTGCCTGTCCATTAGAACCCCCAGGTCCCTTTCTGCCAGCAGCTTTCCAGCCACACTGCCCCAAGCCTGCAGCGTTGCTTGGGGTTGCTGTGACCCAAGTGCAGGACCTCACTTGACCTTGTTGAAGCTCAGACCATTAACACTGGCCATGGATCCGATCCATCCAAGCCCCTCTGCAGAGCCTCCCTACCCTGGTGCAGAGCAACACTCCCACCTAACTTGGTGTCATCTGCAAACTTACTGCTGACACACTTTCTGTCTTCATCAAGGTCATCAATAATGTTAAACAGAAGTGGTCCCAACAGTGAGCCCTGAGGAACATTCCACACAACCTATCAGCCCTGAGCAGAGGCCACCAGGCCAGAATGAGCTGTGAGAAGCTTTAGTGCACTGCTCTTCAGGCTTGCACACTACAACATGCCAGAGCACTTTCGTGGGGGCACATGGAGAACCACACAGAATCATCAACCAGGTTGGAAGAGACCTCCAAGGTCATCAAGTCCAGCCCATCACCCAGCCCTAACTAATCAACCAGACCATGGCACTAAACACCTCATCCAGGCTGGACTTAAACACCCCTAGGGATGCTGACCCCAGCCCCTCCCTGGGCAGCACATCCCAATGGGCAAGCTCTCTTCCTGGGAAGAATTTCTTCCTAAGATCAAGCCTCAACTTCCCCCTGAGCAGCTTGAGACTGTGTCCTCTTGTGCTGTTGCTGCTTGCCTGGGAGAAGAGACCAACCCCCATGCTGTAATGTCCTTCCCCTCCCTCAGTGCAACACATCTGAGGCTGCTCCATAAAGTCATGCAGGAGGAAAGATGCAGACATCCTCTGGCACAGGCAGCAGGCCCTGTGTGCTCAGGAAGAGCTCAGGTTCGGCCTCATGACTGTCTGAATCTGATCTCACAGAACTCCAGAATGCACTGGGTTGAAAGGAACCTCTAAAGGTTACCCCCCCTCCCCTGCAGTGAGCAGGGACATCCCCAAATAGATCAGGCTGCTCAGAGCCCCATCAAGTATAACCTTCAGTCTCCCAAGGGCTTTCATCACCTCCCTGGGCAACCTGTTCCAGTGCTTCACCACCCTCATAGCAAAGGACTTCTTCCTAATGTCCAGTCTAAATCTGTCCTTCTCTAGTTTAAAACCACTGCCCCTTGTCCACTTGCTGCATGCCCTTGTAAATTAATTCACCAAGGAAGGGGCTGGAATCCTGTTCCTGAACCAAGGGGCAATTATTAACTTGGCCAAAGAGGACCAAGTTTTCATCCTGTTCCAAGGGCAGCACAGCAGCACATCGAGCTGCCACTGAGTTTCAGCTCAACACTGTAGGCTCCCATCAGGTACTCCCTGGAGCTTTCTCTTCTCAGGGTTATTCAGCATGGAGAAGAGCAGGCTCCAGGGAGACCTTACAGCAGCCTTGCAGTACCTGAAGGGGGCCTACAAGGAAGCTGGGGAGGGACCTTTTGCAACGGCTCGTAGTGATAGGACGAGGGGGAGTGATTTTGAGCTGGAAGAGGGCAAATTCAGGCTGGATATGAGGGAATAAAATCTTTACAGTGAGGGTGGTGAAACTCAGGAACAGGTTGCCCAGGCAAGTTGTGGACTCTCCCTTCCTGGAGGTGTTTCAAGACCAGGTTGGATGAGGCCTTAAGCAGCCTGGTCCAGTGGAATGTGTACCCTGCCCATGGCAGGGGGGGTTGGAACTGGATGGTCTCTAAGGTCCCTTCCACCCCAAACCATTCCATGATTCTGTAACTGGGTTTCATGTTGGATGCCACATGGTACCTGAGCACACTACTGGGCAATTATGTTTCCAAAGCTCTGAAAAAGAACCTTAGAAAAGATCCCCAAAGTGCTCAAAGCACATCTGCCATCCCCAGCTCTGCTGACTGCTTTGTCATTTTCTTCTGGGCTTTGTTCAGTGACACCTCCACGCCCCCACCCCCCCAGCCTTGCAGGGCCAATGGAAAAGCCACAAAAGCATTTCCTGATCAGCAGGACTGCTTGGCATGCATTCATCAGTAAGGGTGAGGGATACACACCACTTGGATCTTTCCTGAAGAGAGTGTTCATGACTGTGGCATGCAGCTTCACCCTGTCCCACTCTTTCAGCATCAGGCCAGAGGCTACGAACCGTTCCACCAGCCGGTCAGCGATCACCTGCAGCCTGGGAAGGCAAAACAGAGGAAAGAACAGAGCAGTGCAAAGCAAGGAGAAACCTCTGCAGCGTCAGCTTTTCCAGCCAGGGAGGGCAGCATGTGTGAAATGAAGTCCCTGCACACTCACAGGGAAAGGCAGCTTGGGATGGAAAGCAAACAGAGCCATCAGGACTCGGCGCTAAGGCGAGAAGCTCTGTCTGCTTGCAAAGCCTCCTGCTGCAAATGTTCCACGGAGAGGGGCAAATATAGCACTGCAGAGAGCTTCTTCACACTGACAGATGTTATTGAGGCTCACAGGATTCATCTCTCCCCTGCCAGCAAGCACAATGTGACTCTTCTTACAAATGCTGAAACCTGCTCTGCTCAGGGACTGCGCTGGGCTGGAGCTCAGACCCTCTCTGTCCCAAACAAACAGCCCAGTGGCTGGGCTTAGACAGTGGGAGAGCCCAGAACAGGGTGCAGAGGACAGAAACCCAGACAGCACATCCTGGTGAGGGCTCCAGCTCTGGAGCTCCTCATAAGCAGACTGGTCTGCATCAGGAACAGTGTGGCCAGCAGGAGCAGGGAGGTCATTGTGCCCCTGGACTCAGCACTGCTTAGGCCACACCTTGAGTCCTGTGTCCAGTTCTGGACCCCTCAGGTTAGGAAAGATGTTGACTTGCTGGAAGGTGTCCAGAGAAGGGCAACAAAGCTGGGGAGGGGTCTGGAGCACAGCCCTGTGAGGAGAGGCTGAGGGAGCTGGGGTTGCTTAGCCTGCAGAAGAGGAGGCTCAGGGGAGACCTTCTTGCTCTCTCCAACTCCCTGAAGGGAGGTTGTAGCCAGCTGGGGGTTGGGCTCTTCTCCCAGGCACCCAGCACCAGAACAAGAGGACACAGTCTCAGGCTATGCCAGGGGAGGTTTAGGCTGGAGGTGAGAAGAAAGTTCTTCCCAGAAAGAGTGCTTGGCCATTGGGATGTGCTGCCCAGGGAGGTGGTGGAGTCCCCATCCCTGGAGGTGTTTAGGAAGAGCCTGGATGGGGTGCTTGGTGCCATGGTTGAGTTGATTAGGTGGTGCTGGGTGATAGGTTGGACTCAGTGATGTCAAAGGTCTCTTCCAACTTGGTCCAGTCCATTCCACTCAATTCCATTCCATTCCATTCCATTCCATTCCAAGGACTTACTGCCACCTTGCTGCCTGGCCTCAGTCAGGGATGAAAGCAGCCCTGTGTGTGGTAGTTTTGGGCTATGCCTTCCATTTTTTCCCCAGATCTTGAACAGCAAGTAGCAAAATGCAAATAAATCACCATTGGGTGTGGAGAAGGAAATCAAGATCATTCTAAACCCTCCCATTGGAGAGCTAAGGAACTCAAAACTGGCTGTACCAAAACAATCCTTCTTCTCTTCTCACTCCCTCACTCTGGAGAGACCCTAACTTGCTTCTGCTTGACTCTGGCTGCACTGTTTGGGTATTAACTTCTCTGCTTCTGTCTCTTGTCCCTTCTTTAGTAGCAGGGTGTGAGGGGGTAGCAGAAAGGGAGAAGCTAGTCCTTGACCAGGGAGGGGGGTGTGCTGTTTGTTAGCTGTAAATCCCTGTCAATATTGTAACTCCTGGGTATTTGGTACATCTTCACTGCATCCCACTGTGGATTGTAGCTTTGCTTGTAAACACAGCTTCCATTTGCTTCCAACTGAGCTGCTCTGGCAAAGCTCATGGTGGTGGGGGGGGGAATTTCAACCCACCACACCATGGCTGCCAGGATCTGTCCTAGGACAGGCAGGAGGAGGAGGCAGGTGATCAGAACAGTGCACTGACATCCCTTATGACTAAAGAGCTGAAGGAACTTCCAGCCTGCTGCTCTCCACTACGCATTACCTGCAGAGCCCCAGCCTTACCAAGACTGTGCTAGAATGAGAGCTTCCCATCCCCCAAAGCATGGCAAGAGAGTACACAGAAGAATGTGGGGGCTCCTCTCACTGCATCCAAGGGATCAGACAGCTTTCTGCTCCAGCAGGTCCCACCTCTGTGGCGTCTCAGCTGCAGCTGGAGAGGCAGAGCGTGCGTGGCCCCTGCGAGGCCGGCCCCCAGAGCCTGGGGCTGCCATGCTCCAGATGCCAGCTCCTACCCCGATGCCACCTTTGTGTGCTGCCCCTCAAGGGCTGCTGGCCCTGCTGTGAGGACTTCAGGCCTCTCAATCACCAATCCTCACAGATTTCTACCCCTTGCTGGCTACACCTCAGCGCCTGTTACCGTTAGCAATGACAAAGATTAAACGCCGACCATTAAGGACAAGGCTGAAACCAATTAAGGGAGAAGAGCTGAAGTGAGAATGCTGCTTCATGGCCTTATAAAGTTAATCAAGGAAATAAAACAAATTAGAAGGAATTACAATGGAAATGAGCTGCCACGTGGGAGGCATCAGAGCATGATCCCTCTCTCTCGGGCTGAGCCACTCTGTGTGCAGCAGGGCTGGCCAGCCCCCAGCTCCGTCTGCAGTTACGCAAGCGAGGTCAGGGTAAACCAAATCTCCTGCTTTGCAGCTTTAAGCTGATCAAGATCAGCCAAAGATCAGGAAGGAACTCCACCCCTCAGCCACGCCAGGAGGAGCTAGAAGAGGTCTTGCATGAGACAGGAAGGCACACACCTCTCTCCACCAGCAGCTGCAGCAGTCTGACCCGGCAGAGCAAACCGCGTGGCTGCTGCTCTCAGCCTTGCAGCCGAGAAGCTGCTCCCTGCCTGCACTCCCCCCGGAATCGTGGAATCAGAGAACTGGCAGGGCTCTAAGGGACCTCAAGCTCAGCCAGCTCCAAACCCCTGCCATGGCCAGGGACACCTCACACCACAGCAGGTTGCTCACAGCCACCTCCAGCCTGGCTGCAAACACCTCCAGGCAGGAGGCTGCCACCACCTCCCTGGGCAGCCTGTGCCAGGCTCTCACCAACCCTCCTGGGGAACAACTTCTTCCTCACAGCCAATCTCAATCTGCCCATTTCTATTTCTTTCCATTACCCCTAGTCCCACCATTACCTGACATCCATCTCCCCCAAGCAAAGCACAGCAGGTTTTAGAAGGCAAAGAGGTGCAGGGAGCTGCTCAGCAGCGACCCATTCAGCAGGTCACAAAACAGAGCACAGCTTTCTGGAGGGATCACCATGTGTCCTCTCTTCATAATCACCTGGAATCTCCAAGGAAGCAAAAGCAGCTTTCACTGCTCTCCAGCAACACATCTTCCTTCTCCACTCCAAAGCTAAATGGTTTCTGGATGCTTGCTTATAGTTAAAGAACTGTATTAGGGGAGAAGTGAGAGGTGGGTCCATGCCAACCTAATAAGGTTCAACAAGGCCAAGGGCAAGGTCCTGCAGCTGGGTTGAGGCAACCCCAGGCACTGCTATAGGCTGGGCAGGGAATGGCTTGAGAGCAGCCCTGAAGAAAAGGCCTTGGGGGTGCTGGGGGAGGAGAAGCTCCCCAGGAGCCAGCAGGGAGCACTTGCAGCCCAGAGAGCCAAGCAGAGCCTGGGCTGCAGCAAGAGAAGTGTGGCCAGCAGGGCAGGGAGGGGATTCTGCCCCTCTGCTCCACTCTGCTGAGACCACAGCTGCAGCTCTGGGGCCAGTTCTGGAGCCTCTGTGCCAGGAAGGATCTGGAGGTGCTGGAAGGTGTCCAGAGCAGGGCCAGGAGGAGGAGCAGAGGGCTGGAGCTGCTCTGCTATGGAGACAGACTGAGGGAGTTGGGGTGGTGCAGGCTGGAGAGGAGAAGGCTCCCAGGAGACCTTCTGGTGGCCTTCCAGGATCTGCAGGGGGCTACAGGAAAGCTGGGGAGGGACTTTTGAGGGTGTCAGGGAGTGATAGGACTGGGGGGGATGGAGCAGAACTAGAAGTGGGGAGATTGAGATTGGCTGTGAGGAAGAAGTTGTTCCCCAGGAGGGTGGTGAGAGCCTGGCACAGGTTGCCCAGGGAGGTGGTGGAAGCCTCCTGCCTGGAGGTGTTTGCAGCCAGGCTGGAGGTGGCTGTGAGCAACCTGCTGTGGTGTGAGGTGTCCCTGCCTATGGCAGGGGGTTGGAGCTGGCTGAGCCTTGAGGTCCCTTCCAGCCCTGCCAGTTCTCTGAAGTGCCAGATGAATTAATTTGCAGGTGAGGGCAGGACTGGCCTCAGCCAAGACTAAAAGCTTGCAATCATTTGGCCCTCTCTGAGCACACCACTAAGCAAGAAAGCTGTTGAGAAAGAGCAGTTGAGCAGCCTCCAGGTGCCACAGAAAGCACCAGATCTGGGTTTGTTCACAACCTCAACTAGCAGAGGAGACATCAGGCCTCTCTCAGGAGGGTGAGTGAGAGCTGTTTTTTCAAGGCAAGGTGGATTTGAAGACCTCCTTTCTGTCCCCTGCCAAAACCAGCTCTGCCACCCCTAATGCACATCAGCACTGTGGCCAAGCAGGCTCTCAGCAGAAGGCTTAGGGCTGGCATCTGAAGCAGCTTGCAGTGCTAGCACCAACAATTCAAGCTGTCTCCAGGCACAGGCAGCCATCCCTGGCTTGCTTTAGGCCCTGCTTTGCAGAATCCCTCCCCCAGCTCCTCAGGTCACAGACTTGTTTTCAGGTGCCAGCAGACTCTCAAGGACTGCACCTCAGATGATCAGAGCTTGGTCACTCAGGAGAAGAGAGGTCCACACCTCAGCTCTCAGAGGTGATACTTTGGGTGCTTTCCAGAACACATCCAGTTCAGTACATGTGGGCCATCCAGTGTCTGCCTCTGTCTCACCTTCCTGAGCACTCCTCCCTGCACTTGTGTCTCCTGGCTGATCTCTGGCTTGGCCTGGCTCTCCACCCACCCTGTTGGTTCTGTCTTACCTCTTTCAGACTTCAAAGTGGAAGAGCCACAAAGAGGAAAAGATTTCCATCCCTACTGCCTCCCAGCACCTCTTGCATTTCCATTTTCCCACCCACTTCCCATCTCTCGCTTCACCACAGCCTCCAAAGTGCTTTTGAGCAGGAGCTCTCCCCTTGGCTGCCCAGCCCCTGGGGAAAGGAGATGCCAGAGCACGTCCTCTCTTCCCTGAGCCAGTCCCTGCGTGCAGCCTCCCTCCTCCAGCTGCACAGCTCCATGCTCCCCTGCTGGCTCCTGCTGTCCTCTAGCAACAGGAACAGACTCAAAAGGGCAGCCCTGCCAGGAAGAGACGAGACTAAGGCTCAGGGAGAGAAGGCTCAAGCTCATTTTGGCTGCTGCCCTGCCACTTCTGCACCCACCTCACAACCAGCAGCACAGAGTACAACAGCTCTCATGCTTCCCCAGTCTTCCCAGTAAAGCACTGTGAGAGAAGATGGTGCTTACTGGTGACTTGTCAAAAGCAGGATGGAGGCAGGTTGTCCAGAGGCTGTAGAGCTCAAGCCACCAGCCAGAGTGCAGGACAGCACAAAGGCACTGACACCAGCCAGGCTGGGAGAGCTCACACCAGCAGCTCAGAAGGCAGACATCTTTCACAGCCAGCCTGCTCCAGGCTGCTGACAGACACAACCCCCAACTCTGTAACCAAGGCATGCTTTTCTGAGGACCTTCTGGTCTTAACTGGGGTTTAAGAATAATTAAGTGCTGCAGAATATGCCAGGCTGTCCAGATTAATCTGGGCTGCAGGGTGGGAACTAGACAGCAGAGGCCAAGCTGTTCTGCCTTCTCAGTCATCCCAGGAGCATCTCCCTGGCCATCCTCTCACCTCATCAGCCACGACACCATCATTCAAGCTGACAAACTGCTGCAGAGACAAATGACATCTTTCAGCTGCACCACCAGTGACTGATTGAAAGAGCAAACACATCACTGCCTTAACTGGTTTAGGAAGCAAGAATGACTTCATCTTCCACTGACTGTTGGCCCAAGGACTGCTAAGCAGTACCCACCAGCTTCAGAGGGCTTCTTGGGCACACTGACGTGGCATGTGGAGGAGCAAGGAAGGAAAGGAGCATGAGCAGCAAAGCTGGGGAGGGGTCTGGAGCACAGCCCTGTGAGGAGAGGCTGAGGGAGCTGGGGTTGCTTAGCCTGCAGAAGAGGAGGCTCAGGGGAGACCTTCTTGCTCTCTCCAACTCCCTGCAGGGAGGTTGTAGCCAGGTGGGGGTTGGTCTCTTCTCCCAGGCACCCAGCAGCACAACAAGAGGACACAGTCTCAAGCTGTGCCAGGGGGAAGTTTAGAATAGAAGAGAAGAGAATAAACCAGCTTGGAAAAGACCTTTGAGATCATTGAGTCCAACCTATCACCCAGCACCATCTGATCAACTCAACCATGGCACCAAGCACCCCATCCAGACTCTTCCCAAACACCTCCAGTGATGGGGACTCCACCACCTCCCTGGGCAGCACATCCCAATGGCCAATCTCTCTTGCTGGGAAGAACTTCTTCCTAACCTCCAGCCTAAACCTCCCCTGGCACAGCTTAAGGCTGTGTCCTCTTGTTCTGGTGCTGGTGGGAGGTGTTTAAGTCCAGCCTGGAGGAGGCACTTAGTGCCATGGTCTGGTTGATTAGTTAGGGCTGGTGATGGGTTGGAGTTGGTGATCTTGGAGGTCTCCCAAGCTGGTTGAGTCTGTGGCATGGGGAACTCACCTGTCTGAGCCATCCTTCATGTGGACTTTGGCATACAGGACGTCAACCACGGCAGGGTCATCGTTCATGTACTCCACGCCGGCCACCTCCACGGTCAGGGGCTCACCTCCAGCAATCTGCCTGAAGTGCAAACCAGGGAATCACAGAACAGTGTGGGTTGGGAGGGGCCTTGAGAGGGCATCTTGTCCAACCCCCCTGCAGTCAGCAGGCACTTCTGCAAGCAGAGCAGGCTGCTCAGAGCCCCAGAGAAGCTGACAAGTGCCACACAACATCACACCTGCTTTTGAGAAGCATGGCAGTCCTTGTGCACCGCAGTGTTTGGCCTTCCTAAAGGAATGACATCAACTACCTTTGATCCTAAGTGGGACTTCAGTGGGGTGGTGAACTCCACTGAGGACTTCTCTTTCCTATGTCTTTCAGGTTGGTTGCACAAGCAGCTGAACAGGAGCCAGCAGTGTGCCCAGGTGCCCAAGAAAGCCAGTGGCATCCTGGCTTGGATCAGAAATGCTGTGTCCAGCAGGAGCAGGGAGGGGATTGTCCCCTGGGGCTCAGCTCTGTGTACCTCAAGTACTGTGTTCAGTGTTGGGCACTTCAGGACAAGCTGGAGAAGAGCCTGGAAAATAAATCTTAGGAAGAGCAACTGAAGGAGCTGGGGAGGGTTAGGCTGAAGGGAGACCTCCTGGCTCTCTACAACTACCTGAAAGGAGGCTGTGGAGAGGCTGCTGCTGGTCTCTTCTCACAGGTAATTAGTGATAGAACAAGAGGGGATGGCCTCAAGCTGTGACTGGGTAGGTTCAGACTGGACACTAGGAAGAATTTTTTCACAGCAGGAATGGTCAGGAATGTGCTGCCCAGGTGGGTGGTGGAGTCACCAACCCTGGATGTGTGTCAAGGTGGTTTGGATGTGGTGCTTGGGGATATGGTTTAGGGCTGACCCTTGCAGGGCAGGGTTCTGGGTTGGGCTTGGTGATCCCCAGGGTCTGCTCCAACCTGAATGCTTCTGTGACTCTGCACTGAAAAAAAGCCAACACAGAAGCCCTCCCTGCTCTCTACAGCACCAAAGGCTCCAGCAGCTGTTGTCTCATCATCCCCAACAATTGAATTCCTACATTCAGAGGTTTAGACAAATATTGAAGTCAGCTTGTCTCTGTCCACAGGATATGTCAGTGCAGAGATCTCCATTATGGTCCAGAAGACTCACTGGCAGTAAAATGGTTCCAGTTCTCACTCCAGGGAAGCCTTCCCTGTGAGCACAGCAACCATAGAATCCCAGAACCACAGAATGGTTTGGGTTGGGAAGGGACTTCTAAAGCACTCTAGAGATCCACAGCTCCACCAGCTCTCCACATCCAGCTGCTTTTTGATGGAATGGTTTGGGTGGGAAGGGACATTTAAAGGCCATCCAGTCCAACCCTGCACTCAGAAGGGACACCTGCAACTACAGCAGGCTGTTCACAGCCTCGAACAAGCTGACCTGCAATGATTCCAGGGATGGAGCATCTACAACCTCTCTGGGCAGCCTGGGCCAATGTCTCACCACTGTCAGTGTAAAGCATGTCATCTTCTATCTAGTTTAAATCTCTTTTGGTTTAAAACCATTGCCCCTTGTCCTGTCTCCACAGGACCTGTCTGTCCCCAGCATTCCTGTAGACCCTTTTATGTACTAAAGGTCCCAGTAAGGTCTCCCTGGAACTTTCTCTTCTCCAGGCTGAACAATCCCAGCTCTCTCAGCCTGTCCTTGTAGGAGAGGTGCTCCAGCCCTCTGATCATCTTCATGGATGGTTTGGAAAGTTAGAAGCAGCTGCCAATGTCTCCACAGACAGCACGGGGAGGGACCTGGGGGTGCTGATTGACAGCTGCCTAAACATGAGCCAGCAGTGTGCCCAGGGGGCCAAGGCGGCCAATGGCATCCTGGCCTGTATCAGGAACAGTGTGGCCAGCAGGAGCAGGGAGGTCATTGTGCCTCTGGACTCTGCATTGGTTAGGCCACACCTTGAGTCCTGTGTCCAGTTCTGGGCCCCTCAGGTTAGGAAGGACATTGAGAGACTTGAAGGTGTCCAGAGAAGGGCAACAAGGCTGGGGAGAGGCCTTGAGCACAGCCCTGTGAGGAGAGGCTGAGGGAGCTGGGGTTGCTTAGCCTGGAGAAGAGGAGGCTCAGGGGTGACCTCATTGCCCTCTACAACTACCTGAAAGGAGGTTGTAGACAGGTGGGGGTTGGTCTCTTCTCTCTAGCAACCAGTCCCAGAACAAGAGGACACAGTCTCAAGCTGTGCCAGGGGAAGTTTAGGCTGGAGGTGAGGAGAAAGTTCTTCACTGAGAGAGTTGTTGGAATGTGCTGCCCAGGGAGGTGGTGGAGTCCCCATCCCTGGAGGTGTTCAACAGGGGATTGGATGTGGCACTTGGTGCCATGGTTTAGTCATGAGGTCTGTGGTGACAGGTTGGACTGGATGATCTTTGAGGTCTCTTCCAACCTTGGTGATACTGTGAGGCACTGATGTGCTGCACTTCCCAAACAGAGCTAAAGCAAGCACAGAGCTCCAGTAGAAGACACATCAATAGCGTTGTACATGTGCAGAACACGGACTGTTCTGTGTGCTCCTTCTCACTCCTCAGGGAAATGCCTCAGGAGGAGCATGAAGGATGGCTGGACAGAGGGGAACCTCATGAAGTTCAGCATGGGCAAGTGTAGGGTCCTGCACCTGGGAGGAGTAACCTCCTGCACCAGTACAGGTGAGGGGTGACCTGCTGGAAGGCAGCTCTGTGGAGAAGGATCTGGGAGTGCTGGTGGACAAGAAGTTCATCAGGAACCAGCACTGTGCTCTTGTGGCCTAGAAGGCCACTGGAGTGCATCAGGAAGAGTGTGGCCAGCAGGTTGTGAGAGGTTTTCTCCCCTTCTGCTCTGGCCTAGTGAGGCCACATCTGGAGTACCAGGTCTAGTTCTGGGCACTCCAGTTCAAGAAGAGGGGACAAGAGCAGCTCTGTGAGGAAGAAAGGCTGAGAGACCTGGAGCTCTTCAGCCTGGAGAAGAGCAGCCTGAGGAGGGATCTGTCAATGCTGATCAAGAGCTAAAGGGCAGCCAATAAAGATGGGGCCAGCCTCTTTTCAGTGGTGCCCAGCAACAAGAGAAGAGGCAACAGGTAAACACTGGAACCCAGGAAGTTCCATCTGAACACGAAGTTCTTCCCTATGAGGGTGTTGGAACACTGGAACAGGTTGCCCAGAGAGGTGGTTGAGGTCCCTTCCCTGGAGGTATTGCAGGTGAGGCTCAGCAAGGCCCTGGGCAGCCTGATCTAGCTGGGGATGTCCCTGCTGAGTGCGGGAGGTCAGACGGGATGACTTTGGAGGTCCCTTCCAGCCTGGACCATTCCATCATTCAATTCCTTTGCTGTGAGGGTGCAGGACCCCCGGAGCAGGCTGCCCAGAGAGCTTGTGCTCCAGCCTTCTCTTGTGATCATGACACAAGGTCTCCAGCTCGTTGCTTTTGGCTGTGAAAAGCGCTGGGCGCTGGAGGCAGCTCTTGAGTGCGTCTCAGCACCCGCTCGGAAGGGCTGGAAGCAAACAGAGCTGCTCTCCAACACCAGCTCCACCTCCTCCAGCAGGAAGGTGAAACCCAAAATGCCTGCTGGAGAGAAGATGCCCTCCCATAGCTGCAGACACACTGTGAAGTGTTTCTGCTTCCACACACTCTGCCCTCCTCGCCTCTCCCGGCGGAGCGTGGCAGGGAGGCAGAGCGCCGCAGCCAGAGCTCCCAAGCGCTGCTGACAGAGTGTCTGGGCAGGCACAAGGCATGAACACCAGCTCACAAAGGGAGCCTGACTTTGCTCTGACCTTGCTCACTTTTCAGCTTGCCTTTGAGATTCTCAGCCAAGCATCCCAGGAGGCTGTGATTTCTAAACCAGGGCTATAAGGGCACAGCTTCCCTCAAGTGGCACTGCCTCTGTTTGGCAGATTCAGTGCAAGCCAGCTAAGGTTTGGGAGCCTAAACCCACTGCCAAAGTACATTTCTGTGGCTGTGGCAAGGGAAGTCATCAAACCATTTCAGTTGGAAAAGACCTTTGAGATTGAGTGAAGCTTCAAGAGAAGTGTGGCCAGCAGGGTGAGAGAGGTGATTCTGCTCAGCTCTGCTGAGACCTCACCTGGAGCTCTGAGTCCAGTTCTGGAGCCCCTAGTACAAGACAGATCTGGAGGGGCTGCAGTGTGTCCAGAGAAGGGCCATGAGGATGAGCAGAGGGCTGGAGCTGCTCTGCCATGGAGACAGACTGAGGGAGTTGGGGCTGTTCAGTCTGGAGAGGAGAAGGCTCCCAGGAGACCTAATTGTGGCCTTCCAGGATCTGAAGGGAGCTACAGGAAAGCTGGGGAGGGACTGTTTAGGATGTCAGGACTAGGGGGAATGGATCCAAGCTAGAGGAGGAGAGATTGAGATTGGCTGTGAGGAAGAAGTTGTTCCCCATGAGGGTGGTGAGAGCCTGGCACAGGTTGCCCAGGGAGGTGGTGGAAGCCTCCTGCCTGGAGGTGTTTGCAGCCAGGCTGGATGTGGCTGTGAGCAACCTGCTGTGGTGTGAGGTGTCCCTGCCCATGGCAGGGGGTTGGAGCTGGCTGAGCCTTGAGGTCCCTTCCAGCCCTGACAGTTCTGTGACCATTGAGACCAACCATTCTCTAACTCTACCAAGTCTGGTGCTAAACCATTTCCCTCTGCACCACATCTCTGGCTTTTAAACACCTCCAGGGCTGGGGATACACCTACCTCCCTGGGCAGCTTGTTCCAGTGCTGGAGAATTCTTTCAGGGAAGAAGTTTCTTCTAATGTTCAGCCTAAGCTTCCCCTGGAGCAACTTGAGGCCATGTTCTCTTGCCCTCTCTCTCATTATTCCAGTGCTTGAGAACCCTTTCAGTGAAGAAGGTTCTTCCAGAACCCAATCTAAACCTCCCCTGCTGCAACTTGAGGCCACTTCCTCTTGCCCTATTGCTTCTTTCTTGGGAGAACAGACCAACCCCCACCTGACTCCAGCCTCCTTTCAGGGAGTTGTAAAGAAGAAGGTGGTCTCCCCTCAGCCTCCTTTTCTCCAGGCTGAGCAGCCCCAGGTCCCTCAGCCGCTCCTCACCAGCCCTGCTCTCCAGACCTAAAGGTTACCTCCGGGTGTTGATTTCCCCTCCACTAAAGGCAGAGTAAAGGGAGAGTAAAGATTTTCTCCCCCTTGGTTCAACAAAGTTGGGAGGCAGCTGGCACCTTCCAAACAGTGCTGGCAGAGCCTTCTCCTGGAAACACAGGACTGAACAGCTGAGCAAGTGGAGCCATTACTGCAGAGGCAGTGGCAGGTAATGTGGGCCGTGCACCAGTTCCCACAGGTATCAGCTGGCACGGCGTGGCCAATTCTTCATGCACCAGGGCAACAAAGAAATAAATAAGGCTGGAGGGTCCCTGTGCAAAAGGCTTTGCAGGAATAAATAAAGCAATCCCTCAGGCCACCTCCAATTTCTAAGCTGAGCAGAGATAAGCTAATTACAGTGTCATTCACCCACACTGATGGTGAAAGCCCTAACATCTGCAGCTCAGTGTTAACAGGCAGCCAGAAAGCCCTGCTCCCGGAGCAGCACTGAAGGTTGCAGAGTGCTTACTTGCACAGCTCCTGCTGGTCTCCCTGCACACAGCTCCCCACGTCCAGAAATGCATGTCAAGGACACCTCAGCATCTGCAGGGAGGCGGGAGGGAAGCAGCGTGCCAGAGCCCGCTGCAGGCAACACGGCGCCCGAAGGTAAGGGAGCTCATCCTTCCTCTGCAGCAGGCAGGGGACAGCAGCAAAGCCTACCCACCCAAAGAGAATAGGGAAGCAGGTGAGGAAAAGAAAGGGGCAGAGCAGGCTTGCAGGGAGAGCTGAGGGCTGGAGCTGAGCTGCAAGATGCTGCTAGGCACTTGGGGACCACTTGCTGACTCCTACTTGCTCCCACCTGAAAGGTTTCAGCCTTTTTCTAGCACTGAAACAGACTGCTGAGCTGCTTTTCTCTCTGCTGTCCCTTCTCAAAGACAGCTTGCTGCTCTCCCTCCACACAAGCCCTTGGAGATGACATCCCCTTTTTTCCCCTCACTTACTCCACAAAGTCCTCTTTGCATCGCTGCAGGAGGTCGCAGGCTCTCTGGATCTCTTGCTCGTTCAGCAGCACCAGCGTCCCGAGGGTCAGGTGAAGCTTGGCAGGGTTCTGGAACAGGCTGCTGCTGACCCCAGGGTCCTGCAAACGAGTCAGTCAGTCACCTCTGGCTGCCTTCTCTCACAAACACACACCCCCCTCCCTCCACCAGAGGGGAAATACAACAGAGGACAGGTCCCAAGCCACTGATATCAAAGCCGGTCAGTGGTGCCAAGCCCAGCTGGAAAGCTCTGACCAGTGGAGTCCCCCAGGGATCAGTGCTGGGTCCAGTCCTGTTCAACATCTGCATCAGTGGCATTGGTGAGGGGACAGACAGACAGGCAGAGAGCCTGCTCAGCAAGTTTGCTGGTGATGCCAAACTGGGAGGTTCAGCAGAGACACCTGAAGGCTGTGAGGCCATTCAGAGACTTGGACAGAGCGGAGAGCTGGGCAGAGAGGAACCTGATGAGGTCCAACGAGGATGATGCAGAGTCCTGTGCCTGGGAAGGAAGGACAGACTGCACCAGTACAGGTTGGGAGGTGACCTGCTGGAGAGCAGCCCTGGAGAAGGACCTAGAAGTTCTCCATGGGAGAGCAATGTGCCCTGGTGGCCAGGAAGGCCAATGGGATCCTGGGGTGCATTCAGAGGAGAGTGCCCAGCAGGTCCAGGGAGGATCTTCCCCCCCTCTGCTCTGCCCTGCCCTGCCCTGGTGAGACCTCACCTGGAATATTGCATCGAGTTTTGGGCTCCCCAGTTCAGGAGGGACAGGGATCTGCTGGAGGGAGTCTAATGGGGGGGCTACAAAGATGCTGAAGGGACTGGAGCACTGCCCTGTGAGGAGAGGCTGAGGGCCCTGGGGCTGTTCAGTCTGGAGAAGCCTGAGAAGGGATTTAATAAATGTCTTACAAATATCTGAGGGCTGGGGGTCAGGAGGGAGGGGACAGGCTCTGCTCACCTGCACCCTGGGACAGGACAGGGGGCAATGGATAGAAACATGAAGAGGAACTTCTGCACTGTGAGGGTGCCAGAGCCCTGGAGCAGGCTGCCCAGAGAGGTTGTGGAGTCTCCTTCTCTGGAGCCTTTCCAGCCCCATCTGGATGTGTTCCTGTGTGCCCTGTGCTGGATTCTCTGCTCCTGCTCTGGCAGGGGGCTTGGACTCCATGATCTCCAGAGGTCCTTTCCAACCCCTAACACTCTGTGATCTGCATTGCTGGTGGGGTTGGTGGTGACTCAAAGTTGAATGCAGGAACAAGGTTTCCCAGGCTCTGTGAGCAGGCAAGGTGCAGCCCCCACCCCCCCCCCCCTTGCCTTTTCATCCAAGCTACTGAGCAGCAGCCTGGAAGCTCATTAAAGACAGGCTCTACCTCAGGACCCAGGAACAGCAGCTCTGCCTTGCACAGGATTTGGAGAGGAGACTTCCAGAGCTGTCCAAATGGCAGCTGCCACCAGCAGAGAACTCAGCACCAGGCAGCAGAGATTTACAGCTTGAGAGAAGTCCATTTCATGTTGGTTTTTTTGCTCAATAAAGCCGGAACCAGCTGCAGCAACAAGCTCTAAATGGTCTCTAAATCCTGTCTAAACACAGGTTGCACCTCACAACACAAGCACAGCTAATACCAGCCCTGATAATTACATTTCTCTTCTTCCCATGTGCCCTGTAGTTTGCCAAGATGAATTCAGTTTAAACTCCCTCTGCAAGAAGGGCGACGTGTTGCTGCTGGGGAAGAGCCGCTCCCAGGTGGAGCAGCGGTTACTCTCAGCTTTAAAGGCATTCACACACAAAAAAAGGCTCTTTTGTTCTAGGATATTTGTAAGAATACCTTGAGGATGGTTAACACACCCATAATAAAACAATTCTTCCCATGTAGTGGCCATTTCCCATCAGGGCATTAAATAACCTCCGCTTTGAACTGCAGAAGAAGCCACCGCCACTCGCCAGGCCACCAAAGCCTCTCTCAGGCTGAAAACTGAGGACAGCTTTGAAGTTCAGAGTTTGAAACCAGCCCTGTCAGCTGTTTAAATGCTGCAGCACCCCAGCCTGCCAGAGCTGAATGCCCCACATCCCAGCATTCTGCAATCCATACCCTTCTCTACAGCAGTGATTATGGGCTGGACTGAAGATGAGCAAGTCAGCGACACAGAGGTTCAGGGTTTCCTCCAGCAGCTCCAGGCTGGCAAAGCACTGTGCTCCCCAGAAGACAGAGAGCAGGAACCTACCTTCCACTGCTGCTGATTACTTTATTGCTGACTGAATCATAGAATGGTCTGGGTTGGTAGGGACCTCCAAAGGTCATCCAGTCCAACCCCCCTCAGTCAGCAGGGCCATCCTCAACTAGATCAGATTGCTCACAGCCTTGTCCAGCCTCACCTTGACTATCCCCAGGGATGGGGCCTCACCCACCTCCCTGGGCAACCTGTTCCAGTGCATCCTCATGGTGCAGAACTTGTTCCTAACACCCAATCTAAATCTCCTCTTCTCTCATTTCAAACCATTCCCCCTTGTCTTGTTGCCACAGGCCTTTGTAAGCAGTCCCTCTGCAGCCTTCTTGCAGCCCCCTTCAGGTACTGGCAGGCTGCTCTTAGGTCTCCCTGGAGCCTTCTCTTCTCCAGGCTGAACACCCCCAGCTCCCTCAGCCTGTCCTTGTAGCAGAGGTGCTCCAAGCCCCTGATCATTTTCATGGCCCTTTTCTGGATCTGATCCATCAGGTCCCCAAGTTGTACCATGCTGTTAGTGGCAAAGGAGGCTGCAAACCTCAGCAGCATGCTGTACTCTGCCCCTGGACTCTGCATTGGTTAGGCTGCACCTTGAGTCCTGTGTCCAGTTCTGGGCCCCTCAGTTTAAGAAGGACATTGAGACACTTGAAGGTGTCCAGAGAAGGGCAACAAGGCTGGGGAGAGGCCTTGAGCACAGCCCTGTGAGGAGAAGCTGAGGGAGCTGGGGTTGCTTAGCCTGGAGAAGAGGAAGCTCAGGGGTGACCTCATTGCCCTCTACAACTACCTGAAGGGAGGTAGGGGTTGGTCTCTTCTCCCAGGCAACCAGCGTCAGAACAAGAGGACACAGTCTCAAGCTGTGCCAGGGGAGGTTTAGACTCGAGGTGAGGAGAAAGTTCTTCACCGAGCGAGTCGTTCGTCATTGGAATGTGCTGCCCAGGGAGGTGGTGGAGTCACCGTCCCTGGAGGTGTTCAAGAGGGGATTGGATGTGGCACTTGGTGCCATGGTCTGGTCGTGAGGTCTGTTGGGACAGGTTGGACTTGATGATCCTTGGGGTCTCTTCCAACCTTAGTTACACTGTGATGCTGTAAGTCAGTCAGCAGCCTGAAACAAGCAGAGACTAAGTGCATCAGGCACATCAAGCAGGAGCGGAGCAGAGGGATGGCTCCAGCTCGCCTCTCCCCACCCTCCCCTCTCGGCAGTGATAATCTTGGGGCTCCTTTTCATTCACCCTGCTGTTAGCTTGCATGACAGGACATGCTTTCTCTCTGTCAGCCTTTTTCCTCCCAACACTGTCTGTAGCCAGAGAATATTTGGCCCATGACAGAACAACAGCTTGGGTAACGGGAACTGGGAGAAAGTTCGGCTTGGCCTCGCCGCGGCCAAGCAGCTGATGTCACTCCCACAGATGATGTGCAGCGAGGAGAAAGCAAAGCCCTCCCCTTGCTTTCTGCCTCAGTATAACTGGTACTGTACCACCTGTGCAACCTGCCCCAAGCCCAGCATTTTCCCCTGAGCCCTCCAGCACCTGAGTGTGTGCCGAGAGATGACAAAGCGATGGCACATCCCCCCCGCACGCCGCACCGCCGCTGCTGAGGAGATTAGCAGGGAAGGGCAGCACACAGTGAGCAGGCCAAGACCCAGATAATCTTCCCAGTTTGGTCCCTAGTCATTCAGGCAGCTCCTAAAAAGCCATGCTTACACCTCTACTCTGACAGGCCAGCAGACCCCACTGCTCCCAGGCATAAAGCAGATACTGCACCAGAGGTAAGGCAGTGTTTCAATGGGCCTCTCAGCAGCCCATCACGGCTGGGTGCTGCCTGTTGAGATGTTGAACCCCCTTGTTCTAATCCCAGATTATGGTATGAGATCAGCCACCCCTGAGTCACCTCATGAGAAGTCACCTGTCCAATGCCATCAGTCCTCTGACCTGACCAGCAGGGCCACAGGACAGCAACGCAGAGCCAAGGAATATGTTCACAGGGGAAAATCACATCCTCCTCCAGGGAGAACGAGCCCAAGAGACATGGTCATAGAATGGTTTGGTTCAGACCTTCTGACCCAAAGAGCAGCACCTTAAAGACCATCTTGTTCCAACTCCCTTGCCATGGGCATGGCCACCTCCCACTAGCCCAGGCTGCTCGAGGCCTCATCCAACCTGGCCTGAAGCACTTCCAGGAAGGAGGCAGCCACAACCTCCCTGGGCAACCTGCTCCAGTGCCCTGCCAACATTGTGATTCTGGGGCTTTATCAGCACCTTCCAAATGCCTAAGGTATCCTTTCAAGGTAAGCTCCAACCATAAAAGCAGGAGTGAAGAGTGAGATTCACCATCAGAGATGGGCAGAGATGCTCCTTGAGTGCCCCTCCGCAGCAAGCTTCCCTTCCCCTGGTTTCCTCCCTCATGGAGTGGGAAATGGGCACCCCTCATAGCAGCACACATCACAGGGGCTTGTGGCAAGCAGGAGCTTCCAGCCCTGAGGAAAGCAGAGCACCAGATGAGGGGATAGGTGAGGGCTCACAGGAGGGAAGATCCCGCAGGGGAATTGGAGAGCAGTTTGCAGGAACACACCAGGAGATACAAACACATAAACCACACTCTGTCATCTCTCTGCAGATTCAGCCCTGGCTGCTGAAGGCTGTACTGAGAGGCAGGAAGAAGATCCCCTTCACACACCAGCCCTATGTGATGACTGCCCATCTCACTTTGTGGCTCTCCCTGACATGGTCCAAAAACTCCAACTCATTCCCACTCAGCCTTAAAAAATCCTTTGTCTTCCCTCCTCCTGGTTCTTCAGCTTCTACATTTGCCCTCCTCCTTTAGAAGGAGCACAGAAAAGGACTTCTCTGGAGTCTTCACCTCTCTCTGGATAGCCCAAGCACATTGTTCCTTCAAATCTAAGGCCCTGCAGTAGGGCAACCAGAGACCACAAAACACTTCAGGCCTTCTGCATCATCAGGCTCCTCAGCTCTTCCGTGCTGCCTGCATCTCCTCTATTGTCTTAAGAGCTTCATGGAGTGGTTTGGGTTGGAAGGGACCTCCAAAGGTTATTTAGTCCAAAATCCCCTGCAGTCAGCAGGGACATCCTCCACTAGATCAGGCTGTTCACAGCCTTGTTGAGCCTGACCTTGAATAGCTCCAGGGACGGGGCCTCAGCTACCTCCCTGGGCAACCTGTTGCAGTGTTCCACCACCCCCATGGTGCAGAACTTGTTCCTAACACCCAATCTAAACCTGCTCTGCTCTCATTTCAAACCATTCATCCTGTCACTGCAGGCCTTTGTAAGCAGTCCCTCTGCAGCCTCCTTGTAGCCCCCCTCAGGTCCTGGCAGGCTGCTCTTAGGTCTCCCTGGAGCCTTCTCCTCTCTGGGCTGCACACCCCCAGCCCCCTCAGCTTGTCCTGGTAGCACAGGTGCCTGCTGCCTGCAGACAGCTCTATGGATTGGGCTTTTTTTTCTTACTACCAGGATGTTGTGTGCCAGCAGTATGCCCTCTCCCACCCTGCTCCACAGACAAAGGAGCAATGCAGGAAAGCAGCAGCTCCTCAGGAGTGACTGAAGAGCTGCAGGCTGAGAGAACCCCTCCCACTTTCTGTCCCTTCCACTCCGACAGAGAATCTCGTTAGCAGTGTCTGATGCTCACAGGTCACCACAAATTCCAGCAATCACATTCCTTTTCCCTGCTACATCTGCAGCCTGGTAAGTGTTTGCACAGCTCTGAGAGCCCCAGCTGTGATTCCTCATGGCAGTACTCCTGCACAGTCCACCTGCACACCCCTCAGACAGATGCTTTCAGTCCTCCTCACTGACACACGGCGGTGAGAGGAGACTCGCAAGGTCATCCAGACCCTCCCACTGCACCACACCAGCGCAGAGCCTGCCCAGGTGAGCCACCTCCCCATGTTTATCTTAAATGAGCCTCAAAAGAGCCTCCCCTCAGCCCTGCTTCACCATCTGGCAGCCCTGACCATGCACCAGCAGGAATGGCGCCTGAGGAGTTCCATATTTCACCGCAAGGTTCACCTTAGAGAAGGTCTTAAAGACACACAGAGAATGAAACCCCAGAAGTTGAGAAGCATTCACCACACACCTCTCTGCTATGGAAGATAAATGAATGGTTGTCATGGCAACTGCTTCAGAGAGACACAGAGGCCCTCAGAAATGCTCAATGGGCAGAAGAAACCCTCCCTCTCTCACACACCCCCCTGGTCCTTTCCCTTCCTCACTGTTACGACCAAGCAAAGCTTGGCTTTTGCCTAATTCTGCCAATCCTGCACCAGCAAACTGCACCAGGAAGAGAAGCCAGGCTGCTCCTGGCCCTGAGGCCTGCTCAGGTTTCTCCTGGCAGCCTGAGAGTCCCCCTTGCTTTGGACAAATCCCTGAGCTCCCTTACTGCTCTGGGAGGCACAGCTTCAATGACTGCTTTCCATCACTGCTGTGCTGTCCCTGCTGCGGGACGAAGTGGGACCAGAGAGGCTGGCAGAGCGACCCAGGGACACAGGCAGCTGCAGTGGGCTCCTGCAGCTGACAGGCTGAGATGCAGCCAGACATCCTTTGCTTCAGCCCTGAAGAAAAGGCCTTGGGGTGCTGGGGGAGGAGAAGCTCAACAGGAGCCAGCAGGGAGCACTTGCAGCCCAGAGAGCCAAGCAGAGCCTGGGCTGCAGCAAGAGAAGTGTGGCCAGCAGGGCAGGGAGGGGATTCTGCCCCTCTGCTCCACTCTGCTGAGATCACAGCTGCAGCTCTGGGGCCAGTTCTGGAGCCTCTATGCCAGGAAGGATCTGGAGGTGCTGGACCTTGTCCAGAGCAGGGCCATGAGGATGAGCAGAGGGCTGGAGCTGCTCTGCTCTGGAGACAGACTGAGAGAGTTGGGGCTGTTCAGCCTGGAGAGGAGAAGGCTCTGAGGTGATCTAATTGTGGCATTCCAGGATCTGAAGGGGGCCACAGGAAAGCTGGGGAGGGACTTTTGAGGGTGTCAGGGAGTGACAGGACTGGGGGGGATGGAGCAAAACTAGAAGTGGGGAGATTGAGATTGGATGTGAGGAAGAAGTTGTTCCCCAGGAGGGTGGTGAGAGCCTGGCACAGGTTGCCCAGGGAGGTGGTGGCAGCCTCCTGCCTGGAGGTGTTTGCAGCCAGGCTGGAGGTGGCTGTGAGCAACCTGCTGCAGTGTGAGGTGTCCCTGCCCATGGCAGGAGGTTGGAGCTGGCTGAGCCTTGGGGTCACTTCCCTGACAGTTCTGTGATTCCTTCTGCTGGTAACAGGGGCAGGAAGGCAAGAAAAATAAGGCACCAGAAATGCAGAGAAGGATGGCTGGAAAAGACCCTTGAGATCATTCAGCCCAACCATCAGCCCAGCACTATCAGCTCACCAGCACAACCAGCTTGTTACAGGGCTTGCAAACCCTCCCTTTCCAGGAAGAAATTGTTCCTAATGTCCAACCTAAACTTCCCCAGGCACAACTTGAGGCCCTTTCCCCTCACTCTGACACTTGCTATTTGGGAGACCAACCCCCACCTCACTCCAGCTGCCTGTCAGGGAGTTGTAGAGGGTCAGAAGGTCTTGCCTTAGCCTTTTTTTCCTCCAGGCCAAACACCCTCAGCTCCCTCAGCTGCTTCTCACCAGCCCTGTTCTCCAGACCCTTCAGCAGCTTCAGGTTCTGTGCTTCAGAACCTCAATGTCCTTCCTGTAGTGAGGGGCCCAAAACTGAAGCCAGTATCGAAGGTGCAGATTATAGCATAGGTGATATGGAGAACAGGAGGTTGAGGGGAAACCTCCTTTCTGTCTGCACCTCCCTGAAAGAAGGCTGTAGCCAGGTGGGGGTTGGTCTCTTCTCCCTAGTGTCAGGTGACAGAATAAGAGAAAATAGCCTGGAATTGTGCCAGGGCAGTTTAGGTTGGAGATGAGGAAAACTTCCTTTCCTGCAAGAGTGCTCAGGCATGCACAGAATCACTGAATCAATAAGGTTGGAAAAGACCTCAGAGATCATCAAGTGCAACCTGTCACCACAGACCATGGCACCAAGTGCCACATCCAGTCCCTTTCTGAACACCTCCAGGGATGGGGACTCCACCACCTCCCTGGGCAGCACATCCCAATGGCTAACAACTCTCTCTAGGAATTACTTTCTCCTCACCTCCAGCCTAAGCTTCCCCTGGCACAGCTTGAGACTATGTCCTCTTGTTCTGCTGCTGGGTGCCTGGGAGAAGAGACCAACCCCCACCTGGCTACAACCTCCCTTCAGGGAGTTGGAGAGAGCAAGAAGGTCTCCCCTGAGCCTCCTCTTCTCCAGGCTAAGCAACCCCAGCTCCCTCAGCCTCTCCTCACAGGGCTGTGCTCCAGACCCCTCCCCAGCTTTGTTGCCCTTCTCTGGACACCTTCCAGCAGCTCAACCTCTTTCCTAACCTGAGGAGCCCAGAACTGGACACAGGACTCAAGGTGTGGCCTGACCAGTGCTGAGTCCAGGGGCACAATGACCTCCCTGCTCCTGCTGGCCACACTGTTCCTGATGCAGGCCAGGATGCCATTGGCCTTCTTGGCCACCTGGGCACACTGCTGGCTCATGTTTAGGCAGCTGTCAATCAGCACCCCCAGGTCCCTCTCTGCCTGGCAGCTCTCAGCCACTCTGACCCCAGCCTGTAGCTCTGCCTGGGGCTGCTGTGGCCAAAGTGCAGCCCCTGGCACTTGGGCTTGTTGAATGCCATCCTGTTGGCCTCTGCCCATCTGTGCAGCTGGTCAAGGTCCCTCTGCAGAGCCCTTCTGCCCTCTAACAGATCAACTCCTGCCCCCAGCTTGGTGTCATCTGTGTTGGAACAGGCTGCCCAGGGAGGTGGTGCAGTCACCACCCCTGGAGGTGCTCAGGAAACCTGTGGCCACAGCACTGTGGGACATGGTTTGAAGGCCATGGTGGTGTTAGGTTGGTGGTTGGATTTGATGATCTTGGAGGTCTGTTGCAACCCAAACAATTGTTGATTCTCTGTTCCTAGGCTATACATCTGCAACCCCCCACAGAGCTGCTACTGGCCAAATTCCACATTGCCAACTCAAAATGGAAGCTCTGCAGCTGATGTAAGCAGCACCAGGAACACTTCAGGCCCTCTGGAGAGGCCTAAGGCACCAAGCAGTTTGAGCACAATCCTGCAGCTTCCAGGCCAGGGCACCCTGTGCCCACACAACATGGCCAGCAGGGCCTGCAGCCTTCTGCTTTCACCATTCACACAGTCACAGAACGGGCTGGGCTGGAAGTGACCTCCAAAGCCCATCTAGTCCAACCCCCTCTGCAGTCATCAGGGGCACCTAGACCAGGCTGCCCCTAGCCTTCTTCAGCCCCACTTTGAGCACCTCCAGGATGTGTCCTGCTGCAGGGCAGCTTCAGCTGCCACCACTCTGTGGGATTCCTCCAAGCACCTTGGTGACTGGGCAGCAGCCAAAGGCACATCTGCAGAGCCACACTCCTGCTGCTACCAGGAGGATCCACATCTGGGTGCTGGTTGTGAGCACAGCTCAAGCCTGAGCTTACTGACACCATCCCCCACAGCAAACTGCTGTCTAAGCTGTCAGCCCCTGGCTTGGACAACAGCTCTCTGAGCTGGGTTAGGAACTGGCTGGAGGCTGAGCCCAGAGACTGGTGGTGAATGGTGCCACAGCCAGCTGGCAGCCAGGCACCAGTGGTGTGCCCCAGGGATCAGTGCTGGGCCCCATCCTCTTTAACATCTTCATTGATGATCTGGATGAGGGGGTTGAGTCAGTCATCAGCAAGTTTGCAGCTGACACCAAGCTAGGAGCAGATGTTGGTCAGTTAGAGGGCAGAAAGGCTCTGCAGAGGGACCTCGACCGACTGGACAGATGGGCAGAGGCCAACAGGATGGCATTCAACAAGTCCAAGTGCCAGGGGCTGCACTTTGGCCACAGCAACCCCAGGCAGAGCTACAGGCTGGGGTCAGAGTGGCTGAGAGCAGCCAGGCAGAGGGGGACCTCGGGGTGCTGGTTGAGAGCCACCTGAACATGAGCCAGCAGTGTGCCCAGGTGGCCAAGAAGGCCAATGGCATCCTGGCCTGCATCAGGAGCAGTGTGGCCAGCAGGAGCAGGGAGGTCATTGTGCCCCTGGACTCAGCACTGCTTAGGCCACACCTTGAGTCCTGTGTCCAGTTCTGGGCCCCTCAGGTTAGGAAAGAGGTTGAGCTGCTGGAAGGTGTCCAGAGAAGGGCAACAAAGCTGGGGAGGGGTCTGGAGCACAGCCCTGTGAGGAGAGGCTGAGGGAGCTGGGGTTGCTTAGCCTGGAGAGGAGAAGGATCAGGGGTGACCTCATTGCCCTCTACAACTACCTGAATGGTGATTCTAGACAGGAGGGGGTTGGTCTCTTCTCCCAGGCACCCAGCACCAGAACAAGAGGACACAGTCTCAAGCTGTGCCAGGGGAGGTTTAGACTCGAGGTGAGGAGAAAGTTCTTCACTGAGCGAGTCGTTCGTCATTGGGATGTGCTGCCCAGGGAGGTGGTGGAGTCCCCATCCCTGGAGGTGTTCAAGAGGGGACTGGATGTGGCACTTGGTGCCATGGTCTAGTCATGAGGTCTGTGGAGACAGGTTGGACTTGATGATCCTTGGGGTCTCTTCCAACCTTAGTTATACTGTGAGACTGTAAGCCAGAAACAGCCTTTAGGCTGAAATGTGTCCCCCCTGCACACCCATGCTGCAGGATCCCTGACCACAAAGCAGAGCCTTACAAGGCTTAGTGCTGCCCAGACACAGAACAAAAGCTGCAGGAGAGACAAAGGCAGGCAAGAGGGGGAATGCCAGCTTCACTAGCCTGGCCAGCACTGGGTCTCAGCACTCCCCTGACTGAGCTCCAGGTTCTGCAGCTTTCCAGGACAAGGAGCACATGAAGGCTTGCAGATGCCTCCAGGCAGCTCCTGCTGAATGTGACTGACAGCACTGGGGAAGGCACCAAATGCCTCTATGAACATCCCACTCAGGGATGCAAACTGATACTCAAGAGTGAGCAAGAGACAAGCAATGTGACAGAGACATCAGGAGGGGTCTGGAGAGCAAGGAAGCTCACCAGCTGAGGCCAGTGGAGTGCTGCAGAGACGCCACCAAACCAGCAGGCAGGAAAGAGGAGTGCTCTGTAAGGAGAGTCCTTGCATGAAGCCAGTGGTTTGAAGGATTAAGGACACTGGATGGGAACACAAATGACAGCATCAGATGCAGAGGTGAATAAAAGAGGCCACATCTTAGAGATGAAAAGCTTTGCCTGACACCAAGGCAGCCTGGAAGCCAGAGGTACAGCAGGACACTGAGGCTCCTGCCCTGTGCATGCAGGGAGGTCTGGCTTTGCTGTCCACAGGGAGGGACAAGACAGACCCACAGGACCTGCTGGAAGACAGCTAGAGGGAGGAGGAGGATCAAGCAGAGTCCAGGGTGCCAAGAACTCAAGCAGAGTAGGGCCAGATGTGAAAGGTCTGTAACAGCCATAAGCCCAGGGAGAAGGGGATAAAGGGCACAAGAAACAGCAAACCAGAAGCAGTGTTCTCAGCCCAGGGCCAACAGGAGGGACAGCCACTGAGAGAGCTCTGTGCTGAGGTCAGCAGCCCCTTGAGGAGCTGTTTCTCTCCCTGTGACTTTGGTGTCCCCACACAAGGACTGGAACAGGAAACCAACAGAGGGAGCTAGGCCACCACTGATGCCAGCCTGAGGCCCAGCACTCTTTGTCCAGCCAAGCTTCCTCAGGCTGATGTTTCCATCCCCCTGCCTTCAGGGCTTCCCTTTAACAAAGGCAGAGGCTGCTGGGGATAAGTGACAGAGCCAGGGACATCCCCCCAGCCTGAGGAGAGGGCGTGCATGGCACTGCTCCATTGCTGATCCCTGGCCCTGTTGGCCACTCTCAGCTGTATTTAACACCAGGGGGAAGCCTGAGTGACCAAAAGCTCCTCAGATGGGCAGAGAAGAGAACTGCCAGGGAGGACAAGACTGCAAAGCCAGCTCCCTTCTGCTCCTGGAGATGAGACAACTGACATGCAAGTGCCCAGGAACACCTGGGCAAGAACTCAGTGTCTTCCCAGACAGCAAATAATTCCCACCCACAGCACAGAGACACAGGGAAGGAAACCATTTCAACTCTGCTGTTGGCAAGAGTCTGTTTTCCCCCTGAAAAGGCACAAGCAGAAGTGAGAGACAGGAAGGTAAGAGCATCAGCCTACAAAGCCCTGCTGTGAGTGTGCAATCTGACCTGCAGCAGCCACACAACAGGGACGCTCCTCTCTTGCCTAGGGATGTCCTGCCAGCAGACTGAGAGGATGTGCTAAGGTAATTACACCATCCCCTCCCCTCAGCCTGGCCCTGGGCATTGCCACACCACTCCTGGCAAAGCAGAAGCACTCAAAACTAAAGCAGGGAACACTCAGCTTCCACCTCAGTCTGCTCCTCCCTTCCCTGTGCCTGCTCCCTGCTGCTCTCAAGGCAAGGTCTGAAGGCAGGTAGGAGGGAGTGTCAGCACAAAGCCTCATGAGGAAGGAGGGCAGAGATGCCACTTGCAGAGTGGTATGTGCTGCCAAGCCAGCCCTCACTTAGCTGCAGCAATGACATCCCATCTTCCTGCACTGCCTGGAAGCAAAAGGAAAGCGACATAAGAAGCAGCAGCAAACTTATGAAGTCCTACCTGGCCTCACTGGAGTGCAGACATCATCTAAAGCACAGCAAAGGCTGCTACATTATTTAGTGGCTTTGCTATTCAAAGCAAAACCTCCCCAGCTCTCCTCTGCATCTTAGACATCCTCCTGCCCAGGAAAGCCTCTGAGGAGCACAACAGAAATGCTTTACTAACAACTTCTAAGCCATTCCACTCTACAGAAGATTTCACAACAGCACTCCACAAAGTCACAATGGATCCAACAGCTCCAGGAAAAGGCCTGCTAAAAATGCACTCCTGGGGAAGAGAAGAGAGTTAAATCACAGAACTGGAAGGGACCTCAAGGCTCAGCCAGCTCCAACCCCCTGCCATGGCCAGGGACACCTCACACCACAGCAGGTTGCTCACAGCCACATCCAGCCTGGCTGCAAACACCTCCAGGCAGGAGGCTGCCACCACCTCCCTGGGCAGCCTGTGCCAGGCTCTCACCACCCTCATGGGGAACAACTTCTTCCTCACAGCCAATCTCAACCTCCCCACTTCTAGTTTTGCTCCATCCCCCCCAGTCCTATCACTCCCTGACACCTTAAAGTCCCTCTCCAGCTTTCTTGTAGCCCCCTTCAGATACTGGAAGGCCACAAGAAGGTCTCCTTGGAGCCTTCTCTTCTCCAAACTGAACAGCCCCAACTCCCTCAGTCTGTCTCCAGAGCAGAGCAGCTCCAGCCCTCTGCTCATCCTCATGGCCCTTTTCTGGACACCTTCCAGCATGTCCAGATCCTTCCTGTAATAGGGGCTCCAGAACTGGACACAGCTCTGGTCACCTCTTTCAAGGTCCCCTCCAGCCCCTAACATTCTGTGATCCTGTGATACTCCAGGTGGGGTCTCACCAGAGCAATGAACACCAAGAAGCTACCTCTGAGCCCCTCAAGGTGAACACCAAGGAGCTACCTCTGAGCCCCTCAAGGTGAACACCAAGGAGCTACCTCTGAGCCCCTCAAGGTGAACACCAAGGAGCTACCTCTGAGCCCCTCAAGGTGAACACCAAGGAGCTACCTCTGAGCCCCTCAAGGTGAACACCAAGGAGCTACCTCTGAGCCCCTCAAGGTGAACACCAAGGAGCTACCTCTGAGCCCCTCAAGGTGAACACCAAGGAGCTACCTCTGAGCCCCTCAAGGTGAACACCAAGGAGCTACCTCTGAGCCCCTCAAGGTGAGCACCAAGGAGCTACCTCTGAGCCCCTCAAGGTGAACACCAAGGAGCTACCTCTGAGCCCCTCAAGGTGAACACCAAGGAGCTACCTCAAGGGCACTCCGCTGCAGGGCTTTGATTCTCCAGTGGATTCTTACCTGTGAGCATTTCTCCAGCACCTCCTCCTTGAACTGCAGGAACCTCTCCTGGATGTTGGGCTGGTTGAGAGGCAGGGACAGGAAGTGTGTGAAGGGCTGCTTCCTGCGGAAGCTGTCCAGGAGCACGTCGAGCCGCGTGCGGGCGGAGGTGACGCCGCTGCGCTGCTGCCCTGTGATCACTGCAATGCAGACACAGCAATGCCTCTCTCCTCTGCATGGAGCTGCAGGCAGACTGCTGACACCCAGGCCTCACTCCACCCCAAGAGTCATTGTCTTTATTATAGCTGCTGGCTTAGTACCTCAGGTGGTGACTGGACATGCAATTGACCTGTGCACTGTGAATCAGCAGCACTGGAGGGGAGCGGGAGGGGGAGAGTCCTGGCTCTCCAACCTGAGCTCCTTCTATGATCAGGTGACTGCCTGGGGATGTGGGCAGGCTGTGGATGTGGTCTGCCTGGACTTCAGCAAGGCCTTTGACACCGTCCCCCACAGAAAACTGCTGGCTAAGATGTCAGCCCCTGGCTTGGACAGCAGCAGCTCTGAGCTGGGTTAGGAACTGGCTGGAGGCTGAGCCCAGAGACTGGTGGTGAATGGTGCCACAGCCAGCTGGCAGCCAGGCACCAGGGATCAGTGCTGGGGCCCAGGGATCAGTGCTGGGCCCCATCCTCTTTAACATCTTCATTGATGATCTGGATGAGGGGGTTGAGTCAGTCATCAGCAAGTTTGCAGATGACACCAAGTTAGGAGCAGATGTTGGTCAGTTAGAGGGCAGAAGGGCTCTGCAGAGGGACCTCGACCGACTGCACAGATGGGCAGAGGCCAATGGGATGGCATTCAACAAGTCCAAGTGCCAGGTGCTGCACTTTGGCCACAGCAACCCCAGGCAGAGCTACAGACTGGGGTCTGAGTGGCTGAGAGCTGCCAAACAGAGAGGGACCTGGGGGTGCTGATTGACAGCTGCCTAAACATGAGTCAGCAGTGTGCCCAGGTGGCCAAGAAGGCCAATGGCATCCTGGCCTGCATCAGGAATAGTGTGGCCAGCAGGAGCAGGGAGGTCATTGTGCCCCTGGACTCTGCACTGGTTAGGCCACACCTTGAGTCCTGTGTCCAATTCTGGGCCCCTCAGTTTAAGAAGGACATTGAGACACTTGAAGGTGTCCAGAGAAGGGCAACAAGGCTGGGGAGGGGTCTGGAGCACAGCCTTGTGAGGAGAGGCTGAGGGAGCTGGGGTTGCTTAGCCTGGAGAAGAGGAAGCTCAGGGGTGACCTCATTGCCCTCTACAACTACCTGAAAGGTGGTTGTAGACAGGTGAGGGTTGGTCTCTTCTCCCAAGCAACCAGCACCAGAACAAGAGGACACAGTCTCAAGCTGTGCCAGGGGAGGTTTAGACTCGAGGTGAGGAGAAAGTTCTTCACCGAGCGAGTCGTTCGTCATTGGGATGTGCTGCCCAGGGAGGTGGTGGAGTCACCGTCCCTGGAGGTGTTCAAGAGGGGATTGGATGTGGCACTTGGTGCCATGGTCTGGTCATGAGGTCTGTTGGGACAGGTTGGACTGGATGATCCTTGGGGTCTCTTCCAACCTTAGTGATACTGTGAGACTGTGAGAGCATCTCACCCAGGAGAGGCCAGGAGGGAGCTGGCAAAACCTGCCCAGCAGCTCCTCTCCACTTGCCAGCCCTGGGCTCTCTGAAGAAAGGTTAGGCATTAACCCCCCCAACCACCCACAGAGAAATAGAATCAGATAGAATGGTTTGGGTTGAAAGGGACCTCAAATATCACTGACTCACAGAACTGCCAGGGCTGGAAGGGACCTCAAGGCTTAGCCAGCCCCAACCCCCTGCCATGGGCAGGGACACCTCACACCACAGCAGGTTGCTCACAGACACATCCAGCCTGGCTGCAAACACCTCCAGGCAGGAGGCTGCCACCACCTCCCTGGGCAGCCTGTGCCAGGCTCTCACCACCCTCCTGGGGAACAACTTCTTCCTAACATCCAATCTCAGTCTCCCCACTTCCAGTTTTGCTCCATCACCCCAGTCCTATCATTACCCAACACCCTCAAAAGTTCCCCCCCAGCTTTCCTGTAGCCCCCTTCAGATACTGGAAGGCCACAATGAGGTCTCCTGGGAGCCCTCCCTCCAGACTGAACAGCCCCAGCTCTCTCAGTCTGTCTCTACAGGAGAAGTGCTCCAGCCCTCTGCTCATCCTTGTGGCTCTCCCTAAGAGCTCTTTGTCCTTCTTGTGTTGGGGACTGCAGAGCTGGACACAGCACTACAGGTGGGGTCCAAGGAGAGTGGAGTAAAGGGGGAGAACCCTCTCTGGCAGTGAGTCTCCTGTCAGACTCCCTGCTTGACAGAGAATGCTTGACATGGCTGTGCTTTCCTCTGTACAGACAGGATGATGCCATCCAAAGCATCCCTCTGCTCTCAAGAATGTCAGCTCTGAGGGCCTAAAAAGCAGTGACCAGGACTCCACCAGCTCAGCAGCTCTTCAGGGCATTATTTCAAGTGTTCAGAAAGGCAGTCACAGTAATAAAAAGAAAGGAAAGGCTATCAGAGATCAAGATGGCCTGTATCACTTGTGCATGCACTTCAGGGCACCAAACAGAGAACACTTCAGCCTGAAAGGAAAGAGCTGCAAGAAGCAAGCTTCCTATTATTACATGTTTTCAGCATCTCTCATCCTTC
This sequence comes from Dryobates pubescens, assembly GCF_014839835.1. Classification (NCBI taxonomy): domain Eukaryota; kingdom Metazoa; phylum Chordata; class Aves; order Piciformes; family Picidae; genus Dryobates; species Dryobates pubescens. Next base: position 12,993,287 of record NC_071641.1, read on the forward strand.
TTAATAGCCCTTCATGCTCCTCAGGAAGAAGCCAAGATCCACTTCTTGAGAAGTGCTGCCATGCACTTGTGCAGCCCCACAGCTGGATCCCCCTCATCCCTAGGACTGGTGAGGAATAACTTCCCATCAGGCTACTGATCACCCAGGCATGTGTAAGGGGCCCTCCAGGTATCTGCTAAGACCTCACCTGGAGCACTGCATCCAGCTCTGGAGCCCTCAACACAGGAAGGGCAGGGACCCAGTGGAGTGGGTCCTGAAAAGGGCCAGGGAAAATATAAAGGGCTTGGAGCACCTCTGCCCTGAGGACAGGCTGAGGGAGCTGGGGGTGTTCAGCCTGGAGGAGAGAAGGCTCCAGGGAGACCTCATAGCAGCCTGCCAGCACCTGAGGGGGGCTACAAGGAGGCTGCAGAGGGACTGCTTACAAAGGCCTGCAGTGACAGGGTGAGGGGCAGTGGTTTGGAATGAGAGCAGAGCAGATTGAGATTGAAACAAGTTCTGCACCATGAGGGTGGTGGAACACTGCAACAGGTTGCCCAGGGAGGTAGCTGAGGCCTCATCCCTGGAGATAATCGAGGTCAGGCTTGACAAGGCTCTGAGCAACCTGATCTAGTGGAGGATGTCCCTGCTGACTGCAGGGGGGTTGGACTGGGTGACCTCTGGAGGTCCCTTCCAACCCAAACCATTCTCTGATGCACTGAGGCAGAAACCTACCTAGGGCAGCCCTCATGAGCAATGTCTCCTCTCCTTGTAAGTCACAAGAAGGGATGAGAAGGAACACACAGTACAAGGAAGCCTGTTGGCACTCTCAGGATCAAGTGACAGCACCAGAAAGGCAGCAACATCATCAAAATGCTTCTCCAAGCAGATGCTGAAGATGATTTCCACATAAATATTCAGCAAGGTAACTTTGTCCTGGATGTGGACTGCAGTTCCTTATGAATGGCCATGGCATTCTTCTCATACCCAGACTAAAACACCTCAAATCCAACACATTCCATCCCAAAGCCACTCATCAAGGCCAAGAATCAACTTCAGGGAGAGCATTCACAGGCTTCAAATGGATGTTTTTCATAGACTCACAGAGCTGTCAGGGCTGGAAGGGACCTCAAGGCTCAGCCAGCTCCAACCCCCTGCCATAGGCAGGGACACCTCACACCACAGCAGGTTGCTCACAGCCACATCCAGCCTGGCTGCAAACACCTCCAGGCAGGAGGCTGCCACCACCTCCCTGGGCAGCCTGTGCCAGGCTCTCACCACCCTCCTGGGGAACAACTTCTTCCTCACAGCCAATCTCAATCTCCCCACTTCTAGTTCTGCTCCATCCCCCCCAGTTCTATCACTCCCTGACACCCTCAAAAGTCCCTCCCCAGCTTTCCTATAGCCCCCTTCAGATCCTAGAAGGCCACCAGAAGGTCTCCTCAGAGCCTTCTCTTCTTCAGTCTGAACAGCCCCAGCTCTCTCAGTCTGTCTCCATAGCAGAGCAGCTCCAGCCCTCTGCTCATCCTCATGGCCCTGCTCTGGACACTTCCAGCACCTCCAGATCCTTCCTGTGCTAGGGGCTCCAGACCTGGCCCCAGAGCTCCAGCTGTGGTCTCAGCAGAGTGGAGCAGAGGGGCAGAATCCCCTCCCTGCCCTGCTGGCCACACTTCTCTTGCTGCAGCCCAGGCTCTGCTTGGCTCTCTGGGCTGCAAGTGCTCCCTGCTGGCTCCTGGGGAGCTTCTCCTCCCCCAGCACCCCAAGGCCTTTTCTTCAGGGCTGCTCTCCAGCCAGTCCCTGCCCAGCCTGTATTGGTGCTCAGGATTGCCCTGACCCAACAAACCCTGACCCTGCTTTATAAGGATTTATAGACAGAGAAGCTAAACTCAGGAGAAGAGTGAAGCCATTTTCCCAGGGCCATAAAGTGAGTCAGTGCCATGTCAGAGGCAGGAATGAAAAGAAGACACCTCCTGTGCCCTCTTCCCACTCACACTGTGTCTGGGCAAGAGTTGGTAAGACAGCTTCCATTCTGTGCTGCTTCTAACTCACCAATTTCTCCTTCCACTCCAGGCTTGGGAATGCTGATGGAGGTTCTAGTCTCTGTTTCTAGTCTCTTCTTGGTCTCCCCTTTTTTCCCAATGATGTACCTGGAGGAATAAAAGTATGAGACAGTCACTTACACAGTGTCACTGGGTCACTCCATGAAGTGTGTCCAGCCAGCAGATGAACCCCACCACAGAGAAACCAGGGTCTGAGAATCAAAACATGGCAGGGCTGGGAAGGGACCTCTGGAGAGCATCCAGTCCAACCCCCCTGCCAAGGCAGATTCACCTAAAGAAGGTCACACAGGAGCAGGATCAGGTGGGTTTTGAATATCTCCAGAGATGGAGACTCCACCACCTCTCTGGGCAGCCTGCTCCAGGGCTCTATTACCCTTAAATCCAAGAAGTTCCTCCTCATGTTTAGATGGAACCTTCTAAGCTCAACTTGTACCCACTGCCCCTTGTCCTGTCCCTGTCACCACTGAAAGCAGACTGGCTCCACCCTCCTGACACCCACCCTTTAAATCCTTAACAGCACTGATGAGATCCCCTCAGGCTGCTCTTTCCCAGGCTGAAGAGCCCCAATTCTCTCAGTCTTTCCTCATCAGAGAGGGGTTCCAGAGCCCTCACCATCTTTATAGCCCTTTGCTGTACCCTCTCCAGCAACTCCTTGTGCTCCTTGAAGTGGGGAGCCCAGAACTGGACACAGCATTGCAGCTGTGGCCTCACCAGGGCATAGCAGAGGGGAAGAAACTCCCTAGACCTACTTGTCACACTCTGCTTGATGCACCCCAGGATATCATTGGCCTTCTCTCCCAGCCTGGGTTTCTCTGTGCTAGAGGGATGCACACACTCAGCTCCATGGGCTGGACTCATCCCAAGCACAGAAGCTACTCCCAGGACTGCACAGATGAGCAGCCCAGGCCCGTGGGACGATGCTGAGCTGTGGCTCACAAGGAGCTTAAGCTAAGAGAAGTCATTTGGTTCATGGCAGCTGTGCCCAGCACACCCTGCCACAGCTTTTACAGCAGCTGCAGGAGAACTAAGGCCTTTTGCTCTCTTGCTTATTTTGCTCTGCTCAAGGTAGTCATTTGCCAGTGTCCAAACACACAACAGAGCACTTTGCTCCTCTCCATCTCAGCAAAGCTATTCAACCAATAAAGCTGTCAAAAATAACTAGACAAAGCTTGGAACACCACAGGCTTCCAAATCAACAGCAGATTTGAGTCAACAGTCAATTCCAGTCATGTGTGCTTCCTCTCCAAGCTTTCACCAACTCCCCCTGCCAGGCTGCTCGCCCCAGTTCTCTCTCCCACCCTCCCTGATGCTTTTCTGTTCAAGGGAAGAGAGGCTCAGAACCTCTGCTGCCAGCAAGAAAGCACCCCCTGCTGTCCCTGTCACAGGGAAGGCTGGGAGTCAAGAGAGGCACAGCTGCAAATAGAGAGGCTTCTAACAATCTTCTCTTCCCAAGTGCTAAACTCCACAGCCCCAGACACAGGAAGTTTCACAGATCTCACCCCTGCCCCAACCTCAAAAGAGATATTCTGGGCTCAAACCAAACATTCTGAGCTCAACCACCACCTCCTCCCCAGCCAGCAGCCACTCACACCATCACAGAACTGCCAGGGCTGGAAGGGACCTCAAGGCTCAGCCAGCTCCAACCCCCTGCCATGGGCAGGGACACCTCACACCACAGCAGGTTGCTCACAGCCACATCCAGCCTGGCTGCAAACACCTCCAGGCAGGAGGCTGCCACCACCTCCCTGGGCAGCCTGTGCCAGGCTCTCACCACCCTCCTGGGCAACAACTTCTTCCTCACATCCAATCTCAATCTCCCCTCCTCTAGCTTGTATCTACTCCCCCTAGTCCTATCTCTACCTAACACCCTCAAAAGTCCCTCCTCAGCTTTCCTGTAGCCCCCTGCAGATGCTGGAAGGCCACAAGAAGGTCACCTCAGAGCCTTCTCCTCTCCAAACTGAACAGCCCCAACTCCCCCAGCCTGTCCTCACAGCAGAGCAGCTCCAGCCCTCTGATCTTCCTCAAATACACCAGAGACACACAGGCTCACTTGTATAAGGGGCTGGGGACCTCCACTCTGCACTGGAAGCCCTTCTCAGTCTCTTCCACCACAAAGGCATCACAGGGTTCATCTGAGCAGTCACCAGGGCTTACTAGAAGAAAAACAAAACAAAACAAAGCACCAGACCTTGTACAAGCTCTGTAAAGTTTGGCAGAGCTTTATGTAGGCCACATCTCACTGTCACCTTCTCCCAAGGTTACACAGAGGAAGAAAGGGACTCATCTCCATTATGGCTAACTGCTGTTTGTTTCACCCGACTACCAGCTCTGGGAAGCATAATGACTGCTTCTAAACCCATCATGCTGGGAGGCAGAGGAGGGCTGTAGTTACAGCCCAGGTTTGCTCTCAGTTGGAAGCTGTGCAACTACCCAGTGGGCATGGTTTCTTCTCCTGGCAGGGTGGAAGCCACCATCCCATTCAGAGACCTGAGCAGAAATTCAATGCTGCAGAAGCATGTAAAGAAAAGGTGAGGACAGGATCAGAAAACCAACAGAGAAATTCCTCCACCCTCAGCACAGAGGAAGAGAAGCACATTTCACCCATGGGCCATTCAGCTGGGGCTGCCAGGACCTTACATGACTTCCAGAAAGAGGCCATGGTTTGTGTCTCCTCTCCAGCACAGCCAGGGATCACAGAATCACAGAATGTTAGGGGTTGGAAGGGATCTCCAGACACCATCAAGTCCAAGCTCCCTGCCAAAGCAGGATCCCCCAGGGCAGCTCACACAGGAATGCATCCAGTCTCCAGGGGAGGAGACTCCACAACCCCTCTGAGCAGCCTGTTCCAGTCCTCCAGCAGCCTCACAGCAAAGAAGCTTCTCCTCATGTTGAGGTCACATTTCCTGTGCCCCAGCTTGTGCTAACACTGGGCACCAGTGAGCCTGGCACTTTCATCCTGACCCCCAACCCCAGGTACTTACAGACATTGATAAGATCACTCTCAGCCTTCTCTCCTGCAGTCACCCTTGTGGCTCTCCATTGGGCTCTCTCCAGCAGGTCTCTGTCTCTCTTGAACTGGGGAGCCCAAAACTGGACACAGTATCCCAGCTGTGGTCTCAGCAGGGCAGAGCTGAGGGGGAGCAGAGCCTCCCCAGCCCTGCTGGCCACACTTTTCCTGCTGCACCCCAGGACCCCATTGGCTCTTCTGGCCACCAGGGCACATTGCTGTCCCCTGCAGAGCTTGCTGCCCCCCAGCACTCCAAGGTCTTTCTATGTGGAGCTGCTCTCCAGCAGGACAACCCCTAGTCTGCACTGGTGCCTGGTTTTGCTCCTCCCCAGATGCAGGACCCTATGCTTGTCCCTTTCAAACTTCATGAGGTTCCCCTTCAGCCAGCTCTCCAGCCTGGCCAGCCCTCAGGATGGCAGCACAGCATCCTGCAAACTGAGCTGCTGCAAAGCAAAGCACTTTAGGTTGGCCATTAGAGGAAACTTTTCCCTTCAAAGGATTCTCAAACCCTGGCACAGGCTCCCCAAGGAGGTGTTTGAATCCCCACCCCTGGAGGTGTGTTTCAAAGAGGCAGAGATGTGGTGCTGAGGCACATGGGTCAGCACCAGACTGAGCAGAGTCAGGGCATGGTTGGACTGAATGATCTTGAAGGCCTTTTCCAACCAAAATGATTCTGTGATTCAGGAACCTGGGCAGAGCAGATCCATGGAGATCTTTTTTCCCTTTCTTTCCTCCTCTTTACTGGAGATCTTTCACAGTCAGCAAACACAGCTGGCAGCCAGCAGCACAGCCACCCAAAGCCACATGAGGTTGCCAGGACTACATCCTCTCTGCTCAGCAGAATCACCAGGCACCCACACAAAGCACTTTTCTCATCCTTGAACACCTCACTCTACCACACAGGCAGGTCTCTGAGTGCACAAAGACACCAGAGAGGACACCAAGAGCTCCCTAGGCATCCAGTGACAATGATTTCACCCAGGCAGCACCACAGGCACCACTCTTCACCTGCAGAGAAGTCCTCCTCCTCCTCTTGCTGGTAGGGCTGCTCCTGAATGGCGTTCTTCCTGTACACTCTCTCCCCGATCCTTATCAGGGTGGGCCTCAGCACCTCCATCCTGCCCCTCCTGTGGCACAAAACACAGACAGCTTTGCCAGCTGATCCAAGGAAAGGTAAATGCTGCTGTTTCCTGGTGGCACTTTGCAAGAGGCATCAGGGGAGCTCCTGGGGGCTCAGCAGTCAAGAGGGAGGTCTGTACCTCCAGAACAGCAGTGGCTCCTTCTAGGCATACAAGTGAGAGACTCTGGAGCTTTTCAAACCTTACCTCACTTACCTCACTCTGGGGCAATGGAGCTGGTGAGGGGACTGGAGAGCAGCTCTTATGAGGGAGCTGGGATTGTTAAACCTGAATAAGAGGAGGCTGAGGAAAAAAACCCTTGCTCTCTACAGCCACCTGAAAGTAGAATTACATAGAATAAAGCAGGTTGGAAGAGCCCTTCAAGGTCATCGTGACCAACCCATCAACCAATCCAACCCACCTGAACAACCAACCCATGGCACCAAGCACCCCATCAAGTCTCCTCCTGAACACCTCCAGGGATGGCAACTCCACCACCTCCCTGGGCAGCACATCCCAATGGGCAATCACTCTCTCTGTATAGAACTTCTACCTAACCTCCAGCCTAAACCTCCCCTGGTGCAGCCTGAGACTGTGTCCTCTTGTTCTGGTGCTGGGTGCCTGGGAGAAGAGCCCAACCCCCACCTGGCTACAGCCTCCCTTCAGGGAGTTGCAGAGAGCAAGAAGGTCTCCCCTGAGCCTCCTCTTCTGCAGGCTAAGCAACCCCAGCTCCCTCAGCCTCTCCTCACAGGGCTGTGCTCCAGACCCCTCCCCAGCTTTGTTGCCCTTCTCTGGACACCTTCCAGCAGCTCAACCTCTTTCCTAACCTGAGGAGCCCAGAACTGGACACAGGACTCAAGGTGTGGCCTAAGCAGTGCTGAGTCCAGGGGCAGGATGCCCTCCCTGCTCCTGCTGGCCACACTGTTCCTGATGCAGGCTAGGATGCCATTGGCCCTCTTGGCTGCCTGGGCACACTGCAGGCTCATGTTCAGCCTACCATCAACCAGCACCCGCAGTAGGTTGGAGTGAGGCCAGTGGTGGCCTCCTCTCCCAAGGAACTAATGACAGGACAAGAGGAAATGGCCTCAAGCTGCACCAGAGGAGGTTTAGGTTGGATATTCATTAAGAAGAATGTGTTGACTGAAGAAGTGGTCAGGCACTGCAACAGGCTGCCCAGGGAGGGAGTGGAGTCACCACCCCTGGAGGGCTTTAAAGACCAAGCAGATGTGGCACTCTGGGACATGCTCTAGTGGCCATGGAGGTGCTGGGTAGAAGATTGGACTTGATGATCTTAGAGGTCTTTTCCAACCTTAATGATTCTATGAACTCACAAGTGTGCTCTTTGTCAGCTCACAAAGTAGAATCCAGGGGAAAATGGGAAAATGAAGCAATGTAAGATACCCAACAGGGCACATCAGGGGGGTTGCCCCTGCAAGGTCAGCAGTTGATTGCTGAACTCCCTAAAACTCTACAGGGTTTAGCTGAAACCCATTGTGGCCCCCACCAATATCCAGCTTCAGCACCATTTAGGATTCTGAGTGGTTTCACCTCACTGCTGTCCACAGCTGCAGCCCAAGCAGACCCCAGCCTCTTGCAAGGATTCCCCCTCAACACTGACCTCTTCCAAAATACTCCTCCACCACTTTCCCTTTCTTAACAGCCTAAAAAGCTTTTCAAACCCACTTCCATGTATCTGCTTAGGAGGTGGCTGGGGAAGGGAAACCAAGGGCTCAGTGCTGGCTGGTGTAAGCAGTTATCCCTCCTGCCCTCCACCCCAGAGCACTGTGGTATAGATTCACAGATTCACAGCTTGCATTGGGTTGGAAGGGACCTCAAAGGTCATCTTGTCCAAGCACTCAGCAGAGACACCTCCAACTACATCAGGATGCCCAGGGCCACACCAAGTCTGATCTTGAATGTCTGCTGGGATGGGACCTCAACCACAACCCTGAGCAGCCTGTCCCAGGGTTTCACCACTCTCACTGTGCAGAGCTTCCTCCTGATGGCCAAGCTAAATCTGCCCTGCTCCAGTTTCAAACCACTGCCCCTTGTCCTATCACTGCAAGTCCTTCTGAACAGTCCCTCCCCAGCCTTCCTGTAGGTCCCCTTCAGATACTGAAATGCAGCTCTAAGGTCTACCCAGATCCTTCCTAGCTCCAGAACAAACAGCCCCAACTCTTTCACCCTGTCTTCACAGATGAGGTGCTCCAGCCCTCTGCTCATCTCCGTGGCTGTCCCCTGGACCCACTCCAGCAGGTTCATATCTTATGTGCTGGGGGTTCCAGAGCTGGACACAGCACTCCAGGTGAGGTCTCAGCAGAGCAGAGGGGCAGAATCACCTCTCTCAGTCTGAGTGGTGTACACATAAAACCCTTGCCCTACCCTGCATGACTCCAGACATCAGATACCAGACCAGAAGCACAGGGCACTGAGAGAAACTTCTTGTGGTGGAGAACATTTAACGGTGCACAGGCAGCCAGCTGTCAGGAGACTGCAAAACTTCAGTACTTGAAATGTCTGTGCTCATTGAAATTGTTAACATGAAATCTCTTGGTTTGACCACAGAAATTTCTGTTCTTCACAAAACAAAGCTTCCACTAAACAAATCCCCTTCGACAAAAGGTTGACCTGCCTGCTACAGCAGAACCTGAAGGACAATCTGGCCTTTGAAGACACACTTACCCTAAACTGGGTTTATCACCTGGAGAGACGTGAGGCTCAGAAGGGTAATGCTTCCCCCTCAGTTAAAGCCCCACCTTCTGAAGTGACTCACAGCCACCTGAACCTACAGTTCAGTAAAACGACCTTCCTGTAATTCAAGGGAAGAACTACAGATGAGAACCAGGCAGAGCAGCAGACAGGACAAGCCATGAGGAGCCACATGGCTGCTGAGAGGGTATTTTGTTTCTGCTCAGACTTGCTTCTCTTTTTTAAGTGGCAGAGCTGGTGGCAACTTCTTGATGCAGGAGTTTTAAGTTAAACCTCAGGAGCTAGCACAGCCCCCAGCACTGTCAGCGTCTGATGGCAGCCTTGGCTCCACACACACGCAGGAAGAGCGACGCTGCCACGGTGGGAGAGGGGAGACACCAAGCAGCTGACTGCAGCCAGAGTGAAGGATTAGTGATGTATGAACTCATGAGGCGCTCTGAGGCCAAGCGCAAGGTCCTGTACCTGGGTCAGGGCAAACCCTGGTATCGACACAGGCTGGGGGATGAAGGGCTGGAGTACAGCCCAGTGGATGAAGGGCTCAGGGATGAAGGGTGGGTGAAAAGCTGGGCATGAGCTGGCATCGTGTGCTCACAGCCCAGACACAGCCATGTCCTGGGCTGATCCCCAGCACCGTTAGCAGAAGGGGGAGGGAGGGGATTCTGCTCCACAGCTCCACTCTGCGGAGACCCCAGCTGCAGTGCTGGGAGCAGCCCTGCAGTCCTCAGCACTGGAAAGATACAGAAAGGATTCAAGGGCTGGAACCCCTCTGCTGTGAGGCCAGGCTGACAGAGCTGGGCTCTCAGGGGAGACTTGCTGGGGGCCTTTCAATGCTTGAAGGGGCTGATCAGAAAGCTGGGGACAGACTTAGCAGGGCCTGTTGTGACAGGACAAGGGGTGATGGTTTTCAACTAAAAGAGGGACATTTAGACTAGAGAGAAGGAAGAACTGTCTGACACTGAGGCGGTGAGCCCCTGGCCCGGGCTGCCCAGAGACGGTAGATGCCTCAGCCCTGGAACCGTTCCAGGTCAGGTCATCTGGGGCTGTGCGCAACCTGCTCTAGTTGCAGATGTCCCTGCTGACTGCCTTTAAAGGCTCCTTCCAAGCCGCAGCACACTGTGAGTGGGCCGGGCTCCGGGGCAGGCACCCCTCTCGGCCCAGGCTGAGCGGCGCTCCGGCCCGCGCAGCGCTGCGGGCAGCCGGCGCCGCCACCACGGGCCCGGGCCCCGGCCCCGCCCCCGCCTCTCCTCGCCGGAAGTCGGAAGGGGCCTCGTGAAACGCGCGCGCCCCCTCCCCCCAGCATGCACCGCGAGCGCGATCACGCGCGCCGCCTGCGCCAAGCCGTTCGGACGCCCAGGTGAGGTTCGGAGCGACCGGCGAGGCCCGGGAACCGGAGAGGAGCGGCCCGGGAGGAGGAGGGCCGCTGAAGGGGACTGAAGGGGAGCGGGGCACGATGGAGAGGCTGGCGCTGGGGCATTCACTCACCGAGAAGCAGCTCGCTACGGAAGCCGGGGAGGGGCCGTGGCGCGGCGAGGCGGGGTGCTGTGGGCAGAGGGGTGGGATGGGGCGGCCTGCGCAGGCGCAGTGGCGCCGCGGAGGCTAATGCCCCCTTCAGGAGGAGCGCGGCGGCGGTGCGCCCCGCGCCTGCGCAGTAGCGGACGGCGCCGCCCGCAGCCGCTCCGCTGCCCCCTCACAAGATGGCCGGCGGCCCGGGCCCGGGGCGCTCCGGGAATTGGCCAGGACGGCGCTCTCTTTCCTCTGTGCCTCAGCCTATCTCAAGTGAAAATCCTGCGGCTATATTTAGGCACCGGGCCGTTCTGCGAGGCCTGGTCGGCATCGTTTGAGCTCCAGCCAGCGTCTCTCTTCCCTGACGGGCAGGGCCTGCCTGCGTGTGTTGCGGAAGGTGTTGCTGGACCTATCAAACTTGCACTAAAAGTTTGGCTTACCCGGCTTCCTGCGAGCTGCCGGGCTGCTTGCTGTTACAGTGAGTGGAACAACCTTAGGCTTACCTGTGAACAGATTGTGACAGCCTTTTAAAGCCACGTTCCCTCCACTAAACCCCCGAGTGCTGTCCAAACTCTCTGCATCACCTAAGGAGTCTGTGGAAGTGCATTAAACAGGTAGGATAATAGAGACGTAAAAAGTATCTCTTCTTTTTACTGGGCCAGGTCGCCCAGAGTTGGTGATTGCCTCACCCCTGGAAGCATTCCAGGTCAGGCTGGACAGGGCTTGGCAGTGATCTAGTTGAAGATGCCCTTGCTTACTGCAAGGGGATTGGACTAGATGACCTGTAAGGACCCTCCCAACCCAAACCATGCTATGCCATAAATGTATTAAATGGGCAGGGTAATTGGAAAGTGCTTAGAAGTAGCTTGGAGGAGTAGCAGGGGCTGTCACTTACAACTGCCAAGTGACATTTTACTGTCAGAGATGCGTGTGACAAATCATAGGTGCTTCATCGTGACAAACGTAGCAGCAGGTACCCCTTCAAAACAAGGCTGAGGAAAGGGTATGCAAGAGGGGACCATGCTTCTGCTGTGCAGCTGCTGCTGGTTTAGGTGGCATTTGGTGTTCTAAAAGCACGGCTGGAGCGCTGCAGAGAGAGCAGCTGCCGCAAATGAGGTGCGGCGGCACGGCTTCGTGCGGGATGCGGAGCTGGAACTGGCAGTCCTGCAGGCTTCCAGGTTTTATGAGGCAGCAGGGCTTCTCTCAGTGTTTGTGCTCCTGGAAACAAGGCAAAAAAAAGAGGTGGGAGGGAGGAAAAAAAGGTCTTTCATGACCCTGGGGAGCGGGAAAAGCGCCAGGCAGCTGAACGCCAGTGAATCGAGGCCAGCGACCTGTGCCAGGTTATTTTTATGCAGGCTCCCAGCATCCCGCTGAGTTCCCAGGCCCCTTTGTCCGAGGGGTCAGAGCGTGGGTTACCCACAGGATCTGGGTGCCACCACCTGGCATGACAGCTCACTGCAGCCGTCCCTGCGGCGGGCACGGGCAGCAGGCTGCCTCTCCCACGCACGCAGGGCAGCCTGCAACCGCCAGCCCTTGGAGGCTGCGCACCGCGGAGCGGAGGCGGCGGCCCAGGGCTGCGCGCTTGCTGCCTTCATCTGCCGTCAGAGCCGCGTGCGGTCGCTGGCTTGGAGCCCTGGGAAACTCCGAGACGCCCTTCCTAACTGCTTTTTCCTCCCTTTTTGTTCTCCCAGGCTGGGAGGAGGTGAGATGGCAGCCTCTTCCTCATCCTCTTCAGCTGGCGGAGTCAGCGGCAGCTCAGTAACCGGATCGGGGTTCAGCGTTTCGGACCTGGCGCCGCCCCGCAAAGCTCTCTTCACTTACCCCAAAGGAGCTGGGGAGATGCTGGAAGGTGATTGCTCCTGCCCTTTTCCTTCCCTGCTCCTCCTGGTGGTGTTGAGCGTGGCACCCCGCTGCCCTTTCAGATTGTAGCTGGCAGAAGCTGGAGGGAGGAAGGAAGCGCCAGGGCTTGGGTAGGTCTGGAGGTCTCTCCCACCAGTTGTTCATAAGGAAGTGATTTTTCTGGCAGTCACCTGGTTTTTAGCTCCATGACACTGCTTCAGACCAGGAAGTGATCTACCTGAAAGGGAACATGACAGTGTTAATTGCTCATTGTTAGCTAATCCTTTGAAGTCGGGCAGGAATTAATATAAAGATAGCTGAGGCAGGAGCATTTTTCTTGGCAAAACATGTTCTGGGGTTGGTTTTGACTGGACCAGTACAGGAGGCAGCTTGTATCCCTGCTGGCCAGGAAACAGAGGGCTTGCATTTGCCTTCAGCCCAAGTTAAAAACCTCGCCCCAGCAGGCTGTGAGAGGATAAATCAGGATTAGGCCTTTCTTGTAATCCTCCGAGGCTGAGCACGTTCTCCTTTTGGGCTCCTTCGTCTCTTCAGGGCCACCCATAGAGCGTTGGGGCTCTAACCCTGTGTTTGGGTGCCCAAGACCTGCCACCCACTTCCTCGGAGTTGCCTGAAAGAGGACCCAGGCACTGCATGTCCCTGCCCCTGCTCTGGGTGAGAGAGGAAGGGTGGCTCCTGCAGATGACAGGGTTAAGCCACGGTCACTCTGTCTGTCTTGCTTCCCGTGAACTTCCTGTATCACCATGCTGCACGTCTGTCTGTGTTAGCCTGAAGTTCACTGAAGTGGCCAGGACCAAGGCTCAGGTGGCTCTGCAGCTCAGAAGCCACACAGCAGCACAGGGCAACCGGGAACTGCTGGCTGCGGTGTTTAAGGCGTGTTTTTATTACACATTAGAGCCCATATGCCAGTCTATTGAAGCAATTATGACTAAAGGCTTGCTCATAGAACTTAACGAGCCCTCAAAACAAATTAACATAATGAAGCACTTGGTGTTACCAAATAGACAGGCAGCTGTTCCTCAGCAGGCCAGCAGCCGGGCTGGGGAGTCGCAGGAGAGTGAAGGGGATGCCTGCAGACAGCACAGGGCACCAGCAGCACGGTGTTTCAGCAGCTTCTGAGAGGGTGCTCCAAGCACGGCAGAGCTCTCACTCTCCCTCTTCCCTGGGGTTCAGCTTTGCATTAGGTTCTCCAGGGTCAGGGCTCTCTTTCTACCCTTAAGCCTTTGCAGTGCTGTTTCTCCTGGGGTTTATGGCCTGGAGCTTTCCATTACTTGTGCTTTGGGCTTGACCTTTTCCGTGCCGACACTCAGCAGTTTGCCTGCCCCGGGTGGAAGCAAGAGCGAAACACTTTCCCTGTCACAGGAAGCTTTAGCTTAGCTTTATCACTTCTGAGATAAAAAGTGATACACTCATTCTTTTGTCAGGCAGCTACTGGGGGGGGGGGGGGGCAGCTCCCCACCAGTTTCCTCTTCAAAAAGCCCCACTCAGTGACTGATTTTTGTTCCTACTTAATATCTAACTTGTTTTCAAATAAACCTTTAGGTATTGGGGGGTTTTATTCAGAAGGAAGTAGTATAACCTCAGCCAGCACTCGGCACACAATTTCCTGTGTGTTCTAGATGGATTTCTGAGCCACTTGGGTGATCAATGACTGACAGAGATGGCAGGATTGAGTCATAGGATCACACAGTCATAGAATGGTCTGGGTTGGAAGGGATCTCCAAGGGTCATCCAGTCCAACCCCCCTGCAGTCAGCAGGGAGATCCTCCACTAGATCAGGTTGCTCAGAGCCTTGTCAAGCCTCGCTTTGAGTCCCTCCAGGGATGGGGCCCCAACCACCTTCCCAGGCAACCTGTTCCAGTGTTCCACCACCCTCATAGTAAAGAACTTCTTCCTGATACCCAACCTAAATCTGCTCTTCCCTGGTTTGAAGCCATTGCCCCTTGCCCTGTCAGTGCAGGTGTTTGCAAACAGTCTCTCTCCATCCTTCTTGTAGTTCCCCTTCAGGTACTGGCAGGCTGCTATTAGGTCTCCCTGGAGCCTTCTCTTCTCCAGGCTGAACACCCCCAGCCCCTTCAGCCTGTCTTTGTAGCAGAGGTACTCCAGCCCTCTGATCATTTTCCTGGCCCTCCTCTGGACCTCCTCCATCAGGTCTGTGCCCTGCCTATATTGAGGGCTCCAGACCTAGATGCAGTACTCCAGGTGAGGTCTCACCAGAGCAAAGTATTTGAAGTCCTTTATGTGGGGTTCTGCTCTACTCCTGTGGGATATGGTAAAGCGTGATAAGGACTGGAGCGTCTGAGCCCTGAGGGAGTCAGAGACTGCCATACTATGACCCAGCTTCTCCTGAGCTTACCTTCTATTTAAAATAGACTGAAATGGTTTGACAGAGGGGATGTAACAGAAGCTCAGCTGGGATGTCTCCCAGGGAGCCAAGCAAAGCCCCCTGGGCAGGATTGCAGAGCGGGGTCGCGGGGGCCAGAAACCGTCGCGCAGCACTTGGGGCACAGGGGAGAGTGTGGGAATGAGGCGGGTGGGGAAACCCCACACCTCAGACACAAGAGTAGAAGGCTGGCAGCGCTCAGCCTTGAAACCCTCAGACTAAAGCACCTCCCTTTTGCTGCTTACAGATGGCTCCGAAAGATTCCTGTGTGAATCCGTCTTCAGCTACCAGGTGGCGTCGACACTGAAGCAAGTGAAGCACGGTAAGCGCCGAGCGCCGCCTGGCCACCGGCAAAGGGGGCGCGGAGGAAAGGCCGCCGGGGCGCGGGGAGCCAGCCACAAGGAAGCAGAGTGGCCCTTGTTAAGCTGGCGAGCGAACGCCGAGTCAGGCCCTCGCCAGGGCCTTTTGCAAGCCCTATGCAAAGCGCTGGGAACCCGCAGAGCCTGGGTGGGAACAGGCCGTGCCTTTCAGAAGCTTGTTGTGCCGCGCTGCCTTCACCGGAGGTGAGGCCAGAGGAGGAGGCTATGGGCAGGAAACGCCCACGCTCTGATCTCTTGGCCCAGCGCTGACTGTCTCTCTGGCCCGGGGCAAAAAGGCACTTGATTCCACCTTTGTTTCTCTGCTGAGCCTGTGTGACACCAGCAGGGTCAAGCCAGGTTTCCAGAGGTGGACATGCAGGTGCCTGGCGTGGCGTGATGAGGCTGACTCCACTCCCTGCCTCCCCAGGAATGAGCCTCATGTCTGAACTACAGCTTCCCTCCTGGGGCCTTTGCCTGCCACCCTGCTGCCTGCAACTGAACCCTAGGCTTGACTGCACGGCAGCCTTCGCTCTCAAGAGCTCAGCACCTCTGCTGCCTGAGGGTCACATCCTTTTGCTCCCTGCCTCTTGTCAGCTAGAATGGCTACTTCCATGTGTTGCCTCAGACTGGAGAGGTTTCCTGTCTTCCAGCAGGGGCTGTCAGGAGGAGGTCTGGGGGTGTGCAGCAGCTCGCAAAGCCACGGTCCTGAGTTTCTGAAACAAAAAGCAAGGCCAGGCTCCAGAGCTATTGTTCCCACAGCTCCAGTGCTACAGTGGCTGTAGCAGCTGGGAGCTGCCACACAGCCTGGCACTGTGATAAGCACTATCTTTGAGACTGCTTTGTGGAGCACCCACCAGTTGCCTCCTTGTAAGAAAGGCTTTAAAAGAAAAACAAAAACAACCCCAAAAAAAGATGGAGGTCATCATTTTTGGGCTTGTTTGTTTGACAGTTCCCAAAAGCAGTCGCTTGCAGGAGTGAGAACAGGCTCTGCTGCAGTCAGCAGAAGTCACTCACACTGAATGTTCCACTCTTGCTGGTGAGTTGGCTCACGCTGGGCTGTTTTTCCAGAAGGCTGCTGTTAAGCCTCCAGCCAAGAGAAGGGCTGTTCCCATCTCCCTGCCACTGCAGCTCATTTCCCTGGCAATGGAGCCTTGTGTGCCCAACACACGGCCGGCCCTAAATAAAGCTGAGAGGAACAAGCTGTCTGTGGGGATCCCTGGAGAGGCAGCTCACATCTCTCCCAGGGCCCTCTGTCACGAGCGCCGCTCTGGTTGCGGAGCTGCCACCATCCAGGTTCTCCTCAGAGGACCTTCATTACCGTGAGGAGTTTCTTGCCCTGCACCCAGCTCCACCGTGGGCTGACCAAGCTCTCTCTGAACTTCTCTGTTCTTTTGCACTATAAATATTTATGCTAAAGGAATGAGCTTCATCCTGCTTGCACCCCCCACGCGCTGATGGGCCTCCTGCTTCCCTGTTGGGGCTTGAATTCCAATGGCAGGGCAGGGATGGGTAAACGCATACTTGGGCTGAAGAGCCTGTCCCTGCTCTCTGCTGCAGCCTGGTGAGGGCTCACCATTGCCGAGTGGGTTTGTATCCAGATGGGCTCTGTGGGCTCTGTTGTGCCCTGCTCCCCGCTGGCAGCTGGGATTTGCTCTAATTGAAGGGCTGGATTGCCCTGGCGCTGCGCGCCGCGCTTACCTTTGAACTGCCGCAGATCAACAGGTCGCACGGATGGAAAAACTGGCTGGGCTGGTGGAGGAGCTGGAGGCAGATGAGTGGAGGTACAAGCCAATAGAGCAGCTCCTGGGATTCACTCCCTCCTCGGGCTGAGCACGGCTGGATGGCTGCTGTCGGGGAGCAGAAGCAAAACATTCTCTGGCCTGGCTTCAAAACACACCCCCGCTTACCAGGATGCTGGCAGCTGCAGCGGCGCGACCGGGCTTCGGGCTCGCCGGGGAGTGGGGATCCCCAATAAAGCTGCCAGGAAACGCAGACCATGGGATTCTGTAGTCCCCTGCAGCGATGCAGGCTGGCAGGGCTCCGCTCCTGTAACTGGGGAGGCAACCTGGAAAATCACCAGAGGAGGGAAGATGCACGGTGTGGTGGTGGGGAAAAGCCACCCGGCAGCTCTCTCTGCCCTTTCCTGGGTGACTGGCAGAAGGGGAAGCCCATGGCCTTGCCTCTCGAGCTAGACCTCTGTAGAGCAGGGGTGCAGCACCCTGCCAGAAATGCTCTTCAGCCCTGGCTGCTGTTTTGGGGGGGGGACAGGATGAGGACTGTCCTGGGTCGGTTGAGAAGGGGTCGTGTGGAGGCTTTCCTGGTGGCACCTTGTGTGTCAGGGGAGCTGTTCTCTCCACTGCTGTTTCTCTTGCCCCAGCCCAGTGAGTGCTGGTAGGACACTGCTCTCTGATGCAGAAGCTGTGTCTTCAATACCCTGAACCTCTTGGGGTTTGGGGTTTTTCCCCCCTCTTTGTTATGTATTAGCTTGTTCTGTGATAATAAAATAATTCTTCCTTTGAAACCATTTGTCCTTTCAGAGCTTGGTGCGGGGGTCTGATGAAAGAAACAATCAGCTGTTGGGGAGGTGACAGGAGGATTAACCAAGCCCAGGGGCAGCCTGGCTCTTACAACCCTCAACTTCAGTTAAATTTAAAAAGCCCTCTGAGAGGAACCAAACCTCACATGCTTCAGGCTCAGAAGTGGATTGATTCAAATCAGGTTTTAATCCTGGTTTTAACTCCACCAGCAGAAAACCCTCCTTTAAACCCATCCATTTTTAATCAGCTTGGGTTTTGTTTGCACTTCACTCCTCTTCTTAGGAGGGACTACATTCCCATTTTCTGCCATAATCATTTCAGTGTGTTAATTTTCCATTGATTAGAGCCTTAACACCAGGGTTTTGCTAGCCAGCAGGGAGCAAGGCTCAGCACAGTACGTCCAACTCCACGCTCCAGATGCCTGGTTCTTCCATTTTCAACATCTTTATGAGCTGAGTGTATGTTCACTCACTATTTCAATCCAGCCACATCTGGTTTGAAGCACATTTCAATCCATCCCCATCTTCGTTCTATCACCAGCAGTTTGTGCGAGCTGAAGCCAAGGGGGGAAAGTTCTGCGTGCACCTCTGTGCGTGGATTCATTCTCTCTGTCAGTCAGCTTTTTGTCCCCCAGAGCCACCCAACCCCCCAAAGCCAGCTCCCCTCTGCCGAGGCAGAGCCGGAGACTGGCTCTGGTTTCTGAAAGCAGGCAGGGGTGGACGTTCACACGTAGGGCTACGGCTCAGCCGAGACGTGTCCCGCGCCACCTCCCCTCTGCGCAGCCCGGAAAGCCTCCTCCCTGCCCCTGGCGAGCCGCCAGCCCCCGCTCTGCGCTGCGGGGCCTCCTCCTCAGCCGGTATCGCTTCAAACACAACAGCATTCCCTGCTCAAGCGCCATTATTGTGGAGAGGAGGGAGCGTTGCAATTGTCAGCTTGTTAGCTCGGTTTGTATCGTCTCTCTTTAATCCTGCTCGCTCCTAACTTCAGGCCAAACTCGCCACAAATAGCCCTCCCCGTAGCAAGACGATGTGGGGAGGCTTGGGGAGAGAGTCCCACCCCCCCTCACCGACCCTACGTGCCGCAGCCGGCATAACCAGCTCCAGGAAGAGCTTTTCCTCTTCGCTGCTCGGCCTGAAACTTTTCCACTCCGCCAGCCCTCCAGGGACACCGGGGGACTGGCACCGCGGGCTCTGCCCACAGGATGCAGCGCCCAAGCCTTGCCAGATCTCACTGCGTGCCCGAGGGTCCCAAGCACAGCAGGGCTGCGAGTCGCCTTGGGCAGGGCCCCCTCCCGTTGCTTGTTTTCTGGATGGAGCAGGCGTAGGGAACGTCCCGGCTCTGTGCTGTACACGGCTTGTTTGTATGTGTGCCCAGCCCCGAAATAACCACATGTGCGAGAGCCACGGGGAGGAAGTGAAAAGTTCACTATGTACAGTACTACAAACGCACAAACATGTTGTTGGCCCTTCCCTCCTGCTCAGTAAACACTTCAGGAAAGGCAGTGAAAACCAGAGGGATCGCTGCATGGCAGAACACAAATACCCCTGTGCCCCCCTACCACCGGCCCTACTGCTGCTCCCCGGGGCAAAGCCAGCAGTAACTGTTCCTCCGGGGGGGAGAGGGGTTCAAAGCACTGTGCTCCCCACCTCTGGTGTCTGTAGCATCATGGGGGAGATTTGGAAGCCACAGCTGGGAGTGGAGCACCGGGAGGGGGGGAGGGAGACGTCAGCTGCGAGCAAAAGTTGATGAAAGGAGGGGAGGGGAAAAAAAAGGCCAAAAAAAAAGGCAGCAGCTGAACAAAGAGCCCTGTTCAGGGCTGCTGGTTGGCTTTCCTGTGGGTGCTCGCAGCAGAACGCTGTGTACCGGCGCGCAAGCCCTGCTCGCGCCTCCCCTCCTCGGCCCGGGCGCCGGGGACGGTGCCAAGGCACGCGCTCGCCATGTTGCCCGGCCAGAACACCCACCCAGGGACGGCCTCGCCCCCACCTTGGCGAGGGAGGGGAGGGCAGCACCCAAAGCCGACGACTTTTCCCTGCCATGGGGCAAAAGCGTCCAAGGGGAGGTGAATTTTGCAGCCCCTACCCTGCAAACGCCACAGTGCTGACCTGGCACTCGGCCTCTCGGCTGCCAACGCTCATCCACCATCCTCCTCCTCAGATGCACGTTCCTGACTCAGCAGCAGGGCTAGGGAGGTTCTTCTCCCCATCTGCTCTGCCCTGATGAGACCACACCTGGAACACTGTGTCCAGTTTTGGGCTCCTCAGTTCAAGAGAGACAGAGAACTGCTGGAGAGAATCCAATGGAGAGCCAGGAGGATGCTTAGGGGACTTGAGCATCTCCCCTGGGAAGAGAGACTGAGAGCCCTGGGGCTGTTTAGTCTGGAGAGGAGAAGGCTGAGAGGGATCTGATCAATGTCTATCAGTATCTGAGGGGTGGGTGTCAAGGGGAGGGGGCCAAGCTCTTTTGGGTGGTGTGCACTAATAAGAGAAGAAACAGCAGGTTCAAACTTGAACATAGTAGATTTCACCTCAACACGAAGAGAAACTTCTTCACAGTGAGGGTGCCAGAGCCCTGGAGCAGGCTGCCCAGGGGGGTTGTGGAGTCTCCCCTGGAGACTTCAAAATCTGCCTGGATGCACTCCTGTCCCTAAGTGATCCTGCTTTGGCAGGGGAGGTTGGACCTGATGATCTCTTGAGGTCCCTTCCAACCTCTAATGTACTGTGATACTGTGACTCTGTTCCCAACTCCTGCACCTCGAGGGTGGGCAGCCTGCCCGCAGCTGCTTGTGCCAGGGGTGAGAGATGGGCCTGGCAGGTTTGGCTGCAGCAGAGACCTGCCCAGCTGGCTGCAGGCCATGGCCTGCCACAGGGGCCCACCCAGCCCACGGCTTTCAGCTCGCCTCTCGGAGCCGGCCACGGAATCAGAGGATGCAATGGGGCACCAATGTGCCCACCACCCCGTGCCACCTTAACCCAGGGTTAACCCACCCTAGAGGCGCTTAGGGACCACCCCAAAAGCTGCAGCTCCCCCCCAACTCAGCCCTTTTGTTACACTCCCCATGTAGTGCTTGGGCAGAGAGGGTCACACCAGAGTGCCCCTGTGCCAGCGCTGGCCAGCCATCCTGTGCCAAGCTAACACAAACGTACCTACAAGTGGCTTTTTTGGGCTGCCGAGCTGCTGGGAACCGGCAGGAAGAAGGGGACTGAGCCACGGGCAGTGACAGCCACCCCATGGGGCAGGAGTTTGACTCCTGCCATACGTGGGGGACGCTCCGCATTGACGTGCGCTGAGGCACTCACTAAGTCCCCCGCAGATCTCCTCCCTTCCTCCTCCGCCTTCTCCCCAGCCCCCTCCCTCTTGCAAGCCCTGCAAAACCGCTGAGCTCAGCACATCTCAGGCAGGGGCCCAGCCAGGACCCTCCCCAACCAGCCGGCCCCTCTTAACGCTCCAGCTTAACCCTTTACAAAGCCGGCCAGGCTGGAAATCGGAGTCGTCCGGCAAATCTCATCATGTGGGAGGGGATGGGGAAGGGGGTGGGGGCAGGGATGGGGGAGGGGGTGGGGGAGAGGATGGGGAAGGGGGTGGGGGGAGAGGATGGGGAAGGGGGTGGGGGTAGGGATGGGGGAGAGGGTGGGGTATCCCATAAGGCACAACCAGCTGTGAGCAGAAAGTTTCATCCATCATCCTGAAGCCCCCTCTGCTCTGCCCAGAAAGGGACAGCAGGTGATGGCTGGGGAGAGATGTGCTGCTCAGCCACAGAAGTCACACTGGGGCTGTGCCAGCAGCAGTACCCGGGGAGGGGAAGCGCAGAGATTTGCTAACACCCGACCTAAAACTTTGCTTTCTAGCCCCAAACCACTTCTAGAGGCTCTGCTGCAGAAGAGTAGCCCTGGCCACAGTCTCTGCTGGGAAGGAGAAGGAGCTGCAGGCCCCGTGATGCCAGCAGGAGCGTGAGCCCGCTGCATCACTTGAGGATTCCTCTCTTTCAGAGCTTCAGAAATGACATCTCGCTGTACAGCTCACCATCACACCGGGCTGCTCACTCCCCTGCCTGCCCCACGGTGCTATGGCAAAGAAAGGACAATGTTAATGCTCAGCTTCAGAATCCCAGGTTATTTTTAGCAAGGCTCCTTTCCCTGTGGTCCTTTGCCTCCTTTTTTTCTGGTTGTTTGCCATTTTCCCCCCTGTTTTGACCCCAAGGCCCAGCAGTTCCTCATCTATTTTCAGCCTCACCCAAGGACCATCTGTACCAAGGACTTGGTGGTTGTGGGGAGGAAGAAAAAAAAAAGGAAAGGAAAAACCAAGCCAGGAGTTAGATTTTGTTAAAAACAAGCTCCCAAGCAGCATCTGACCATCTCTGAGCACCTGTGTGTGTGTGTTTTGCTGCCTTGCACGGCAAGTGTGCCAATCTCCCTGTGTGCTCTTAGCAGCCAGCATGGGGGATTGCTCATTTTTGTCCCAAAAAGCAGGGCAGTAGCCCTGCTCCCAGGCTCAAGCCAGGGCTTATTCCCAGCTGCCCACACGTCCCACTGCTCCTTGGGATGCTACCTGCTGCTCCTGCTTTGGTCTTCTGCTCCCCAAATGGTGACAGATTCAAGCCTTGCTTCTCCTTTCACCCCTGTGAAGCAGTTCCCCCACTGCCACAGCTGCTGGTGGGGTGCCTGCACCCTCTCCATCTGCCATCCTACAGCTCTCGGGTGAGAGAATCGGTCCTCATCCCCGCCACGGTGGAGGTCACTGGTGGTGGGCACACTGCTGGGGGCCTGTCCCTCCTTGCTCACGTTTGCTGCTGGCTGTGTTTCTGGCCAGGCTGTTATCAATCTCTGCTTAGGAAGGACAGTACCCAAGATAGCTCACCAGTGACTCCAGAGCGCGCTCGGCTGCCCCGATAAAGCTGCCTGCAGCGGGGCAGGAGGACAAACAAAGCCCTTTATCACCGATTAATTAGGCCTTCAGCTCTCCTCGGGGTCTGCCTTTGCAGAGGTCACGTACACAGGGGCCAGCACACACAGGCTGGCGAGGCAGGGACGTGCTTCCAGAGCAGAGGACCACTGGGAGGAGGCAGATGGGGGTCACCCCAGCCTGGGGCAGAGCAAAGTCCCTTGTCCCAGCCTGGTCATGCCTTGCTCTCACCCCCTCAGCAAACCTCCAGTTTTGAATGCATTCCACTCCAACAGCTCTTACTGGCACAAGAAAGCCAGGCAACACCAACTGAGGGGATGCTGGCACCTCAGTCACCTGCAGCACCCCTGGCCTCAGGCTCTTGGTTTGGGTTGTAACCAGAAGCAGGGCAGCAGCCGTGCCCACGGCCCACACCTGGGCCGCCCCTGCCACTGGCAGCAGGATCAAGCCCTGCTGGTGCTCACCACCTGGAAGATGAAGGCGATCAGTAGCCACATTAAAAACACCACCTATGGAAACTCTCTCAGCCCCTCACCCACTGTCTCGTTTTGTGCCAGCTGGGACCTGCTGCTCAGCCCAGAGAAGGGTCAAGAGACGGTGGAGACAAAGCACCAACCAGCCCTGGCATGCATCCACCTGGGCACTGCTGTTCCCAGCAGAACACAGCTGAGGCCAAGTGGCAAGGCCTGGGCTGGGGCCCTTGCCCAGGGAGGTACATGGGGGCATAGAGCCCATGCCCTGAGTGGTACATGGGTACATGCCCAAGCCCTGGGGGGCACATGGGGGCATAAAGCCCAGCCATGAGGGGTACATGGGTACATGCCCAAGCCCTGGGGGGCACATGGGGGCATAAAGCCCAGCCATGAGGGGTACATGGGTACATGCCCAAGCCCTGGGGGGCAC
Source organism: Dryobates pubescens (assembly GCF_014839835.1). Taxonomy (NCBI): domain Eukaryota; kingdom Metazoa; phylum Chordata; class Aves; order Piciformes; family Picidae; genus Dryobates; species Dryobates pubescens. The sequence goes on from NC_071641.1 coordinate 13,016,598, forward strand.
ATGGGGGCATAAAGCCCAGCCATGAGGGGTACATGGGTACATGCCCAAGCCCTGGGGGGCACATGGGGGCATAAAGCCCAGCCATGAGGGGTACATGGGTACATGCCCAAGCCCTGGGGGGCACATGGGGGCATAAAGCCCCCATTGAGGGGGTGGCAGGCAGCCGGGGACACTCGACGGGCACTGTCGAGAGCTGCAGGCAGATTGCACCAGCCTGGCCCAGCCCAGCCCTCCTGATGCAAGCCCCAGCGCCGTTTGCAGGGCCCGGGCCGGGTCCGGATCGCGGCCGAGCCGAGCGGAGCCGAGCGGAGCCGAGCGGAGCCGAGCGGGGGCAGGGGGCGGTGCCTCCCGCTGTCACCGGGCAGGAGAGACGCCGCGGACGTGCTCCGCGCTGCCATTGGCGGGCGCGGGCCGGGGGGGCGGGGCCTCCCGCACGGGCGCTATATAGGGCGGCTGGGGCGGCTGGCAGGGAAAGCTGCGCTGGCAGGGTGCGCGGGATGCCGGGGCTGTGGGAGCGGCTGGCGAGCAGCGAGCGGGGCCGCCTGGAGACCTCCGACTGCGAGTCACTGGGCAGCGCCTCCGGCTCGGAGGGAGGTGAGTGGAGGCCCCCGAGAAGCCGGGGGAGGGCCCTCGTCGGGCATTCCTGAAGGACCCAGGGTTGCTCTGAGGGATGGCAGGGGGCTAAAGGACCCGGGGTTCCTCTAAGGGGCAAGGTGGCATCTGCGAGGGGCTTGGAAGTGGCTGAGGGTCGCAGGGTTCCTTTGAGAAGGGCTGGGGGGTGACTGAGGGTCTGTGAGGTTCACTGGAGGGACACGGGGGTTCTCGAGGGCCTGGAGGTCCCCCTGCCACGCCTCCAACCCAACCTGCCGTGTCCCGTGGGACCGTGGCCGTGCCCCCGCCGCGCCCCGCAGCTGACCTCCCTCCCGTCCCTTCCACAGACGCCGAATATGCTGAAGGCATCTCCCTGCCGGACCTGGACCTGCTGCACGACCCCGAGGATGAGCTGCTGTGTGCCAACCTGATGGATGTGGTCCAGGCCACGCTGGGCAGAGCCCCCCTGGGTGCCAAGCGCTGCTCCCGGCTGCTGATGCCGGCCCAGCTCCTGGCACAGGTGAAAACGGAGCTGCTGCGCCTGGCCTGCAGCGAGCCCTGCGGGCTGCGGGGGGCCCTCCTCGACCTCTGCGTGGAGCACGGCAAGGCCTGCCACGACGTCGGGCACATCGCCGTGGACCCCGCCGTGGTGCCCACCTTCCAGCTCACCCTGGTGCTCCGCCTGGACTCCCGCCTCTGGCCCAAGATCCAGGGACTGTTCACCTCCGGGCCGGCTTTCACGCCGCTGAAGCTGAGCACGGGCTTCAGGGTCATCAAGAAGAAGCTGTACAGCTCGGAGCAGCTGCTGATAGAGGAGTGCTGACGGCCGTGCCGGGGAGGAAGCGACTTACCCAAGTGCTTTGGAGGAGCCGGCTCCCGGCAGCCGCTGTAGTTTAGGCTAGGCTGGAGTTAGGGCTGTAGGTGGAAGTAGTTTGGACAGGTGAAGGTCCCACCGGGCTGCCTGCCTTTGTCAGGGGGTGTCCCTGATGTGGAGCGGACCGGGACTGAGGCGGAGGTCGCTTCACACTGTCGATGATTGTGGGATGATTGAGGTGACCGAGCTCCCGGCAGCAGGGCTGCTGAGGGGGGCAGATGGTCTCCTGTCGGCTGATCAATCATGATTGGGTTGTTTGGGTTTTTTTGTAGTAACGAGGATTGTAATCAATGGGGCTTCGGGGAGGGGGCGTGTGTGTGCGGGAGTGAGCGGCGGCTGGGCTGGAGGCTGCATCAAAGGCAAGCCCCCACCGCTGGCAGCTCTGACTGGGCTGCCGGGGAGGGGGAGGGGGAAGAGGGAGGGAGGAGGAGGTGGTGTCTGAAATCTGCGTCTTTGATCCCGAGAGAGGAGGCAGAGGGGCGTGCGAGGTGCGGCAGGGAGGGCGGGCAGGACCCCTCGCCGCGGGTGCTTCATTGGTTACAGTTTACACTCATCCACTTGATGTTCAAGTGCAAGACTTCTATGCAATCGTGGCGGGCTGGGGTGGGTTTTTTACTTTTCTAATAAAAGTTGTCTTAATTGATAACCTGCTGCCTCCTCTGGTCACTCCGGGCTGCAGAGGGACCCCAGCATGTCAGGGGCTGGAAGGCACCTCGGGAGATCATCCAGTCCAACCCCCCTGCCAAAGCAGGGTCACCTATACCAGGTCACACAGGAACACAGCCAGGCCGGTCCTGAGTATCTCCGGTGAGGGAGGCTCCACAACCCCCCCCCGGGATGATGCAACCCTTCCCTGCTGGCATCCTTGGGAAGCCCTTTCCCTGGTAGGGCAGCCCTTGAGGTGGTAGCTGGAGGTTTGGGGAATGGGAGCTGGAATTCTACTCTGCCCTGCTCCTAATGGCAGGCCACGGGGATGTGACTCAGGGGGAGCTGAGTCAGGGCCCCAAGCCAGCCAGGTGCCTCCTTGTGCCCCAGGGAGGAGCACCCTGCAACCACAGCGAGGGGCTGCTCCCCTCCCCGGGAGTGACAAGGAGGGGGTTTGGGCATAAAACCAGGAGGATCAGCTAAAAGTGTGAAGGAGAGAGATGGGGAGGGTCACACCTGCCAGGGGAGCACTCCCCAGCTCTACAAACACTCTGCCAAAGCGAGACCAATTACTCAAGCCTGCAATTAAAGGCTCTCGGAGAAAAGGCTTTCACTACAGGGCAATTAAGCTGCTTGGCAAACGAAGAGCCATGGAAGGTGTGGGGGGAATAAAACCAGCCTGACAAAACCTCCAACAAACCCAAACCACTTCCATTCAAACACCAGTTAGTGCTGGCTTCTCCTGCTGGCTGGGTTTCTTGCCCTCTCTGGACAGAGAGTGACTTCACTGATGGAAACTTTTTCACTCCAGAAGTTGTTTCTGCCGTAAGAAAAGACACAAAGCACTCTGCAGCTGGAGCCTTTCAGGCCAGGGCTGCTCCCCCTGTGAGTACCACCTAGAAGCAAGCAGTGCCCAGCAGGCACAGCTGGAACACACCTTTACAACCCCACATGGTGCAAACTTGGGGTGCTTCCCAAGGGCTCACGTGCTGGAGTAGCCTCCCCTGCCCCTTCCATCATGTGATAGCCATCCCCTAGGCCGGGATCAGTCAGAGCACTGCCCTCTGGGCTCATCCAGGAGCAAAACCACCATCAGGAACAGGGATCTACCCGAGAGAGTCCAAAGGAAGGCTGCCAGGATGCTGGAGGGACTGGAGCGCTGCCCTGTGAGGAGAGGCTGAGGGACCTGGGGCTGGAGAGGAGAAGACTGGGGGGGACCTGATCAATGTTTATAAATGTCTGAGGGCTGGGTGGCAAGAGGAGGGCACAGGCTCTGCTCAGCTGCACCCTGTGACAGGACTAGGGGCAGTGGGTAGAAACTACAGCACAGGAGGTTCCACCTCACCATGAGGAGGAACTTCTGCACTGTGAGGGTCACAGAGCCCTGGAGCAGGCTGCCCAGGGAGGTTGTGGAGTCTCCTTCCCTAGAGACCTTCCAGCCCCATCTGGATGTGTTCCTGTGTGACCTGTGCTGGATTCTATGGTCCTGATCTGGCAGGGGTTGGACTCAATGATCTTTGGAGGTCCCTTCCAACCCCTAACATCCTGTGATCAATCCAGTCCAGCAGTTAGTTACCAAGGGGGCTGGAAAGGAAACCCCAACCCCAAAGTTCTTTTGGTGAAGCAGTTGGAGGAGCAGCAGGTTCTGGTACCGCTGGCACAGGACGGCTCTGCCAAGTGCCCCTCGGCTGCGGGGAGAGATTTACAGCGCGGCGACAGCAGCGACGGCTCCGGCCCTGCCATCACCCCCTGCTGAGGCATCTTCTGTCTCCAAGCTATATTTACAGCACCATAAATATCCACCTCTGTGTGCATCCAGCTCCCGAGCAGGCGGAGGGGATCACCCCGCGTCTCGCCGTGCCGCCAGCTGCGGCGGTGCCCCGCTCCATCCCCTGCCGGCCTCCGGGGGCAGGGGGGCCAAGCCAGGGGCTCTGCACCACGCTGCTTAAAGTATTAGTGCCAGGAATAATCAAAGCTTTGCAGAAGACACCAAGAAAGCAACAACAAAGCAAACCCCAACCCCACCAAAACCCTCCGTGAGCGTCGGCGTGGCCCCTGAGACGCCCCTTGGTCACAGTCCCAGCCACGAGTGCCAGCAGGTGAAGTTTTGCTTCTATTCATAGCAAAATGGCCTTTTGGTGACAAATCTGGGGGGGGATACCAAAGTCCCTGGGGCTTGGCAGCTCCCTGGAAGGTGCCAGAGGTTTCTAGCGAGGCTGTATTTAGCCTCTCCCGGGGCAGGGCTGGGGGGAGGCAGCGCTATTTTGGGCCCCCGGGAGGCAGCGGTAGAGCTATTCGTGGCAGCAGCATTGATCTGCGGACTCCTGGGGGCTGTTGTGGTGGGGAGGAGAAGCAGATTTTCTTTTGGGGGGCGGGGGGGGGGAGGCCATCAGCAGCAATAAGGCAAACGAGGATTTAAATCCCAGGGCAATGCCAAATCCCTTCTGTTTTGCTGCCAAAAATGATGGTGGAGAGAAGCAGGCTCCCCCCTTCACTCCTTACCTGTTGAAGAATGCTCATGGGGCACCTGCCTTCCCCTGCTGCCTCCCTTCCTCTGACTGCTGCCCCAATTAAAAGCTCCACTTAACGAGCTGCTGGGTGGGGAAGGAGCTAATGGGCAGCTCAAGCCACCTGCACCTTTGGTGAGCGGGCAGGGCCCAGCACATCACAGTGCAGAGCATCTCCCATTGCTCCCGGCTTGGAAGGACCCAAAAGGCAGCAAAACTACCTTAAAACCTGGGGTGCACCTGAATGAAGAATTAAACCCCCAAAAGGTGGCACTGGGCAGGGGTTTGCCCAGCATTGGTCAGTGCTGGGCTGTGCCAGCTGGGGCAGGGCTGACTCACTGCTGCTGGGAGCGTGGCGCAGAGGGGAACTGGAAGTGCCCTGAGCCCTGGCCTCAGAGAGTGAGAAGAAAGGGAGGAGTGAGGGGAAAAAAAATCCCCACAACCTTCAGCCCTTTGGTGCATGGGGCTGGGAAGGAGAAGAGTCAAACCTGCCTCAGGTGCTGTGGGAAAGCCTTTTGCTGCCCCCAAAAAGTGGGGGGATTTGGGGAAAAAAATGAAGACCCATTTGGGAGCATGGACCCCAAAGTCCTCTGGAAGCAGATGGCCTCCCTTGCCTTGGGCCAGCAGCTGGGGGGGCTCTGAATCACTGCCCCTGGGAAGTGTGTCTCAGCTGTGATTGTTTGAGTTCCTGCTCAGGACAGACAGGCTGAGCCTTCCTGTCCTCCCCAGACAGGGACCCATCCACAGGGCACCTAAAATGCTGGAATGATGCCAGTGGGAGGAGAGAAAAAAAGAATCCCCCCTGAAAGGTCTCAGCTGGAGGATGCAGAGAACCCAGCTAGCAGTGGTGCCTGGATGGGAGGGGAGGCCACGTCCTGCTGGGAGCATTCCCAGTGGAACCAGTCTGAAGCAAAGACATTCTGCTGAGCTGTCAAGGTCACCTTACTGGGACCCACAACTAACTCTGAGGCATCACCTCCTCTCCATCTCCTCTCTGCCCTTCCTCCTCCCCCGCTGGGGCCTGCCCTGCAGCCTCCCACCACGCTGGAGCTCGGCAGGGTGGCCAAGACGCCGAACTTGCCTTCACCCCGCGCACCTGTGCGGACAGCGGGAGGCAGGCGGCGGGAAGGAGCTGTGCAAGGGGGGCTGGCTGGGGCCAGGAGCTGTGGGACACCACCAGAGCCAGAGCCTGTCGTGTTATAAACATTTATTTATAGATGTACAATTAGTTCTAATCCAGCCCCTGTCAGCATCCCTCGGCATCAACACCTCCTTGCTCCTTATTAGCCAGGGGCAGCTACTGGGGAAAGAAAGGATCAGGAGGTTGTGGTGGGCAGGCTCTGGGCTTTTGTGCAGGACACCCAGCGCCTTCTGTGAGCCTGAGCTTTCACTTAGCCCCTTCCCCAGGCCTGTGCCTCTCTGAAGAGTGACTTCTACGTGTTATGATTCCACCCTGTTCCTTCCAAAAGAGGAGGAATTGCTTGAAACAAAGGGCAGCAGAAAAGCCCAAACCGTGTCTCAGAAGCAGGTGTGAGTGGTGGTGGCTGTGGGAGAGGGCTTGCACGTCGCCAGGAGGGCTCATCCTTGGCTGAACACAAACAGCTGAGAACAGAGCACCTGGGCTTCCTAGTCACAAAGAAAGGAAACCACCTCACCCCTCACCCCTCTCCCAGCCCTGGGCCCTCCACTTGGGAGTCACCGTGCTTTGGAGTCATTCCCCCAAGCGTGCTGGGAGATGGCTCTCACTGGAAATGGCTTTAGACAAGAACATGAGCTGCAGAGTAACCCCCCCAAAATGAGAATCGGTGCAGTTCATTCCAGGGCAGGTAGCTCTGGCAGTGCCAGCTTGGCTTTGAAGGGATGGCTCCTAACCCCCAGCGCCCTGCCACCACCGGCCGTTCAGCCAGCGCCGCGCTGCAGAGCTCAGGCTGCAGCCTCCCCTCTGCCCCGGCAGGCAGCTCCTTTTCTCAGGAAGGGGCAGGATTTCACAGGTCTCCTCTGGGGAAGCTCAGGGACAGGGCGTCAAGGCCACGGCCACGCCACAAAGGGGAGCGCCGGGTGGGCGAGGAAGCCCACGGGTGGGTCAGGCGAACCCCCAGCGAAGGGAGAGGGTGGGTGGAAAGGCCTCTGTGCAGAACAAGAGCTGGGCTGATTAGCAGGCAAAATTAAAGCAGGCTCTGCAAAACAAAAAAGAATGAAGTTCCCTGCACAAATCAACTCTGAGCCAAAGCCACCCAGGACAATCCTTCCCCCTCGCCCAGCGCCACGCCGGGGCTCAGCTGACTGCCAGCACCGCAAATCCCCCGCCGCAGAGCGGGGCGGCTTCCCCCCTCCCTGCCCCAGCACCCCTCCATTGCTCTGTCACCTCCCACAGGCGTGGAACTGCTTTTATTCAAGCCCTCAGAGGCCGGCACCGACACATCCCAGGCCGCTGCCCTCCGGAAAGCACAGATACAGCGACTGCCCGGTGAGGCTGGGCTCGGACACCGGGCAGAGCGAGAACAGCTCCCCCACCCCCGCCCCCGCTCCCCTCTTTACCAAACTGGGCAGAAAACAAAATAATTTAATCATCCAGCCCCTGCATAGTTTAAAAGTACAACATATATACAGCTATAAATTAATTCTAAATAGATTCTGTTTTCTGTTTAAAGTTGTGTCAGCAAATCGTCCAATCGCTCTCTCTCTCTCCCTGTCGGCGGTGGCCAAGGGTCTCCCCTCTGCCTCAGGGCCTCTGCAGTTAGTTTAGTGTTATGTTTCCCACTCTCTGTGGGTGGTGGGATCCCAGGAGCAAGGAGGCTGTTGGGAAAGGGAAGGAGGAAGATTGGGCAGCAGGCTGATTTCCCATCCTGCTCGCCGCCCGAGGCGCAGGTCAAGCGGCGGAGCCCGGCAGAGAAGGGAGAGGTCGCTTTGTGCGTTGCCGCAATTCTCCAATTCCACTTCTTTTTTAACCCCTCTTTTTTGTTTGGGTTTTTTCCCTCCTCACATTTAAGATAAAAGGTTTGATTCCTGGCAATGTCGAGTCTCTTGTCACCCCAGCTCAGCACGCCTCACCAAGAAAGTCTTCAGGCATTTCAAGAGCCTGGGGACAGAAGCGGGAGGGAGGGAGGGAGGGAGCGGTGTCGGTTCTCCGGACAGTCGCGCGTCACTGGACTTCCCCCTTCCTTCCCCTCCCCGCCACAGGCCACAGGCAGAACTTTTGCAAGCCACAGGGTTTTCAATCCCTCTTTCCTGGCTGCAGCAGGGAGGGAATTAAAGCAGAGCAGGCAATTAGCAGCGGCCTCCCTGACCAAGAGGTGCGCTGGTCAAAAACAAGAGAGCAGGCCCGGGAGATAAGCAGGGCTCCGAAACCAGCATCCAACACATCCCCCACGCTCCACAGCCGAAAATGCCAGCCCAGAGGGTTTGCTTGAAAGGCCAAACTCTCCTTTTGCCAAGGAAAAGAAAAGGACAACTCCCTGCTGAACCTCCTTCCTTGTGTCTACAAATCAGCCACTAGATGTTTGATGGCCCCAGGAGGTCCCTGCAAGCCTGGATGGTGTCCCCAGCAACTCGTGCGTGGTGCACGCTTTCCTTCTGATTTATCTGCTACAGAAACCCTGTCTGCACATCTTTTGGTGGGAGGAGGGGCCTGTAATGTTTTGTGGCCACCCCAGCAGCAGCTGGTAGGTGACAATTAAGCAGAAATTAAGCAGAGATAAAAAGGCTCCAAACTCTGTACCAACTTTTTGTCCTCATCTCTGTGCAGCTGCCCTGTGACCCAGCGCACCCTGAGCCGCGGGGCTCGCCTTAATTCAAGCTCTCCAACTCCTGAGCCTTCCAGACTGTCCCTCAGCTGTCCTGGTTCCCAGTTACAGGCAGGAAGTCACTTCTCCAACCTGCTGTGAACTCTGGCCATTTGCTTTGTTCTCCTGGAGTGTCAAGGGAAGGCAGCAGGGGGAGGGGGCAAGGAACATCTGTTTGGTAGGAGCCCATTCCCTGTCGTCAGACCGCTCTGAGTGCCAGGGATAAAAACAGCTTTTTCAGTAAACCAGACAATAAAGCAACCAACAAAAAAAAAGGTTCATTAAAACCTGGCAGCTGGCTGCTAGGGCTGGTGAAAACCTTCCCAAGCAGCTGCTGGATTGACAAGACCTCAGCTGAGTGCGACCCCAACACGCCCAAGGCTTTTGATCCGTTCCTAAGGAGCCAGCCCGGGCAGCGCCGGAGCAGAGGGAGCGCCGGGAGGGCCCGGGCCGCCGAGGCCGGCGCAAACTACACAAAGCCAACGTCCCCCCTCAGGAGCCGCTCCCCCGGGGGGCGTCTGCGTCCAGAGGAGACTCGTGAAGGTCTGTGCCCCAGAGAGAGAGAGGCGAGGGGAGCACCGCGGCGGTGCCGGGGAAGCGTCACCAGGCGTACTTGGCGCTGGGCGGGCCGGCGGCGGCTACCCGTGCAGGGAGGCTTGGACGTCCGAGAGCCTGCTGCAGCTGGGCGTGCCCATCCTCTGTGCCCGCTGGTACAGGTCCGAGTCGCCGAAGTAGCGTGCCCGGTACAACAACCCTTCCTCTGCAAAGGGAAAACACAGTCACAGAGTGCCAGGGGCTGGGAGGCACCTCGAGAGATCATCCAGTCCACCCCCTGCCAGAGCAGGTCACCCAGAGCAGGGCACACAGGAACACATCCAGGTGGGTCTTGAATGTCTCCAGAGAGGGAGACTCCACAACCCCCCTGGGCAGCCTGCTCCAGGGCTCTGTCACCCTCACAGGAAAAAGGTTTTGCCTCCTGTTTCCATGGAGCTTCCTCTGCCTCAGCTTCCACCACTGCCCCTTGTGCTGGCACTGGGCATCCCCCAGCAGAGCCTGGCTCCAGCCTCTGGGCACTGCCCCTGCACAGCTTTAGCAACAGCAATGAGGTCACCCTCAGGCTCCTCCTCTCCAAGCTACAGAGCCCTCAGCTCCCTCAGGCTCTCCCCATAAGGAAGATGTTCCACTCCCCTGATCATTTTTGCAGCACTGTGCTGGGCTCTTTCAAGCAGTTCCCTGAGGTCCTTCTTGAACTGGACACAACATTCCAGATGCAGCCTCACCAGGGCAGAGCAGAGAGGGAGAAGAACCTCTCTGGACCTACTGCCCACAGCCCTTCTAATCCACCCAGAATGGCATTTGCCTTCTTGGCCACAAGAGCACATTGCTGGCTCATGGTCAACCTCCCATCCACTAGGACCCCCAGGTCTCTTTCCCCTTCACTGCTCTCCAGCAGTTCAGTCCCCAGCCTGTACTGATACCTGGGGTTGCTCTTTCCCAGAGGAGGCAGTGTCATGGACCTCAGCTGGAAGGAGAGCCACCCGCAGGGCACAGCCCACCACGGGCTCTGCTGGCAATGCCAGGCACCTCAGCTCCTTCCAGATGAAGCACAGGCTGAGGCTGAGGAAATGCCCTGTGCCCTTTAGGACAGGATGGGTGTAACATTTGCTGACAGCTCATCCAGCCCAGGGAAAGCCTGATGGCACCTGCCTCTAGTCCCAGCAGGCACATGAGGCAGCCTACAGAAAGGTTTCCCCAGCAGCACAGGCAAGAAGCAGAGGCGCAGAGCTGAGTGCATTGGCCTCATTTGGCACCAGTCAGGGCTCTGACAGCCCCTGCTGCATACCAGAAGCTCAAATCCTCCCCTGGCCACTGCTCACAGAGCTGTGATCAGCACCTGCTCAAAAGAGGAGGGCAGAGAGGTCAGGTCAGCCCCGGGACTTGGCAAAAGAGTTTGCTGACCTCACCACAGCGCTGCCTGGCTAAGTGGCCAGGTCATCTCTCACGCTGCCTGACGGGGCAGCCCTCCCTCCCTGCATGGCTTCAGCAGCACCACCACAGCCTTCTGAGCAGGGATGGAGGACAGCACAGGCAGGCAGCAGCTCCCAGACACGCTCCTCAGGTCACTAAAGCATTACACAGAGCTGTGGGGGCCTGCAGAGAAATCAGACAGCTGCAACCTTTCCCCCACCTCTCCCTTGGAAATCAGAGATGCCCTAGTGCCGGGGCAGGGGAACCTCCAGGGCACACCTCCTGCCTGACCAGTTCCACAGCAGCCTTCAGAACCAAACCAGACCAAGGGCAAAGGCTCAGGTCACGGGGCGGGGGGAAAGCCCCACCCCAGCGACACAGCAAACGTGCTCACAGCCCCTGCAAGAGGGACTCCAGCAGAACTCAGCCCCCAGGGAGAGACCTTCCTGCAGCCAGGCTGCCCGAGCAGCCGAGCCCCCGGCCCCTGAGCCCGCACGACTCACTCTGCTGCTTCTCCTTCCAGCAGTTGTTTCGCAGGTTTGCGATGTAGTCGTCCTCCACGCTGCGCTCCACGCTCTTCAGGTTGGTGCCGGTGTACTCCTCTGCGAAGCTCTCAGACACGTAGTAGGGGACTTTCAAGTGCTCTGTCACTCTCTTGTGTATGTGACCCACAGACCTGGCCAGGGAGAAGAGGCAGAGCGGTGTAGGGCGAGCTGCGAGGGCAGAGCACAAAGCTCCCAGCTGTCCCGCGTGGTTGCAGGCTGAGGAGGGAGCCTTAGCCCAGTCCCTGACTGCAAAGACTTTGAGTAAAGGAAGTTACCACTGGATAGAAAGGAGAAGAATGGCAAAGCCTATAAAATTAATTGGCTTGCCAATGGGCAGAGGGAGCAGAGGCATAAACAATCCTCTCTCTATTTTCTTCTCCTGATGCTGCTGCTTGCAACTTCTCTCTCCTCCACGGCTTCCCCAGGGCTATCTCTGTTTTCACTACTGTGGGAGGGAACAGGAAGCAGGGAGGGAGTGGGGGAGGAGGTGAATGGGTCCCCTGGATCCCTCCAGAGGGGTCTGAGGAGCTTCAGTGGTGTTTATAAATACATTGTACACGTGTTGTGTATTTTCACAGAAGCACAGAATTGTCAGGGCTGGAAGGGACCTCAAGGCTCAGCCAGCTCCAAGCCCCTGCTGTGGGCAGGGACACCTCACACCACAGCAGGTTGCTCACAGCCACATCCAGCCTGGCCTTCAAAATATCCAGGAATGAAGCTTCTACCACCTCTCCCTGGGCAACCTGTGCCAGGCTCTCACCACCCTCATGGGCAACAACTTCTTCCTCACATCCAATCTTAATCTCCCCACTTCTAGTTTTGCTCCATCCCCCCCAGTGCTATCACTCCCTGACACCCTCAAAAGTCCCTCCCCAGCTTTCCTGTAGCCCCCTTCAGATCCTGGAAGGCCACCAGAAGGTCTCCTGGGAGCCTTCTCCTCTCCAGACTGAACAGCCCCAACTCCCTCAGTCTGTCCTCACAGCAGAGCAGCTCCAGCCCTCTGCTCCTCCTCATGGCCCTTGTCTGGACATGTTCCAGCCCCTCCAGATCCTTCCTGTCCTAGGGGCTCCAGAACTGGACACAGTGCTCCAGGGGGGTCTCACAAGAATGGGATCACATGGGAATGCTCAAGTCCTGCAAAGCTGATTGCATTTCGTGTTTCTAGATGACATTTGCTTGTAAATAGAGCTTCATTTGCTTCCATCCCAAACTGAGCTAGTCCACATCAGTTGGGGGGCAATTTCAACCCACCCCAAGGGCAAACTGTTGAAGATAGACATCACTCCTATGCACCCAGGCAGGAAGGTCTGGGAAGGAGAAGCGCTTCTGGTGGAACAGAAATGCCAGCACAGGCAGAGGAAACCTGCCAGGTCTCTAGCTTAGGAGGGCAGAGCTCTGAACATAGACACAACTCTGAGGCAGACTGCCCAGGGCCCAAACCCACTTACAATGAAGTGTTCATTAAGAGTTTTCAGTGCTAATTAAAGCCCTCTGCAATCTCCTCACTGACAACACCACTGCCTCCTTCCAGCGCTGCGCCCCGAGGACGCTGGCAAAGCTTGCAGGCCAACTGTGGTGGGTTGAAATTCCTCCCCCCCAACATGAGCTTTGCCAGACCAGCTGTATTTACAAGCAAACTTCCACAAAGGGATGCAGTGAAGATGTACAAAATACCCAGGAGGTACAATACTGACAGGGATGTACAGCTAACAAACAGCACAAGAACCACCCCCCCCAGCCAAGGATCAGGGGAAGCTACTAGCTTCTCCCTCTCTGCCTCCCCTTAACCCCCTGGCCAAGGACCAGGGGAAGCTACTAGCTTCTCCCTCTCTGCCTCCCCTTAACCCCCCTGGCCAAGGACCAGGGGAAGCTACTAGCTTCTCCCTCTCTGCCTCCCCTTAACCCCCCTGGCCAAGGACCAGGGGGAGCTACTAGCTTCTCCCTCTCTGCCTCCCCTTAACCCCCCTGGCCAAGGACCAGGGGAAGCTACTAGCTTCTCCCTCTCTGCCTCCCCTTGACCCCCCTGGCCAAGGACCAGGGGAAGCTACTAGCTTCTCCCTCTCTGCCTCCCCTTGACCCCCCTGGCCAAGGACCAGGGGAAGCTACTAGCTTCTCCCTCTTTGCCTCCCCCTTAACCTCCTGGGCCAAAGGGACAAGAGAAAGGAGCAGAGAGATGTTAGACTTAACCAAAGCAATGCAGCCAAGGTCAAGCAGAAGCGGGTCAGTTGTCTCTCCCAGAGCGAAGAAGCGAGAAGAGAGAGCAATTGTTTGGGGACAACCAGTTCCAGTCCCTTATCTCTTCCAATGGGACTGTCTGGGATTATCTCTGTTTTCCTTGTCACACCCAACAGTGATTTATTTACATTTTACTACTTTTCTGTTCAAGACCTGTGAAAAACTTTATCAAGGCACAGCCTAAAACTGCCACAGCCGACGCTCACACGGTGTGGGATGTGGGCAGCCAGGGAAGGGCAGAGCAGGGGCTGGCTCTCAGCCTCCCCAGCTTGGTTGGACCCAATCCCCTCTGCCAAGACCAATCTGCTCTCCCCAGAAGGTCAGCTTCCTCTGCCACACCACCAGCTGCAACCAGCACCGCGGCCGCTGCTGCTGCCACAGGAACAGAAGTCAGCCCCGCGCCGCGCTCCGGCCTCCAGTGACTGAGCTGGGGCTGCTCAGGGAGCTGGGGCTATTCAGTCTGGAGAGAAGGAGGCTCCCAGGAGACCTAATTGTGGCCCTCCAGTATCTGAAGGGCGATACAGGAAAGCTGGGGAGGGACTTTTGAGGGTGTCAGGGAGTGATAGGACTGGGGGGGATGGAGCAGAACTAGAAGTGGGGAGCTTGAGATTGGATTTCAGCAAGTTCATCCCCAGGAGGGTGGTGAGAGCCTGGCACAGGCTGCCCAGGGAGGTGGTGGCAGCCTCCTGCCTGGAGGTGTTTGCAGCCAGGCTGGAGGTGGCTGTGAGCAACCTGCTGTGGTGTGAGGTGTCCCTGCCCATGGCAGGGGGTTGGAGCTGGCTGAGCCTTGAGGTCCCTTCCAGCCCTGGCAGTTCTGATTCCAGGACTTGTGCAGAAAGCACCTTCTGGAAGGAAATCTGTGGTAGGGTTTTAGGCTATGCCTTTAAATTTTTTCACAGATCTTGAACAGCAAGTAGGAGAATGTAAGTAAATTACTTTTGGCTGTAAAAGGGAAAATCAAGATCATGCTACACAATCCCATTGGAGAGAGATCTACCATAAGATTTAGTTCCCAAAACAATTTCTCTCTCTTCTTGCTTCTTTGCTCTGGTTCTGCTTGACCTTGGCTGCATTGTTTTGGCTAAGCCTAATGTCCCCCTGCTCCTTTCTCTTCTCCCTTTTGTAGAGGGGGGTCAGGGGGAGGCAGAGAGGAAGAAGCTTCCCCTGGTGCTGTTTATTGATTGCAAGTCCCTGTCAGTGCTGTGGATTTTGTCCACATCCACTGCCTTCCATCCTAGGTTGCAGTTCTCGCTTGGTTTGCAGCTTTCATTTGCTTCCACCGGAGCTGGCCTGGCAAAGCTAATGTTGGAGGGGTGTGGAATTTTCAACCCACCACAAAAATCTCTTCTTACCCTTCCTCCTGTGGATTTGCATTTCAGACAGAGCTCCCAGAGATAGGGAGCGGGGCGTGTTTGCAAGCTGGAACACAGGGCCCGTGCCCGAGCCCTGCTGGATTCACTGGGAACAGCTCCAGCTGGAGAGGTGCCCAAAGCTTGCCCACAATGAATACCAGCTGGCTGCTGCTGCAGCAGCAAGCCTGACTCTTAAGCCAGGTACAAACATGAGCTTGTCTGGCTCGCCCTTCCCTCTGTTTGCAGGGGGGACAGGAGAGATTCAGAGACTCCTGCACGGCTCAGCAAGGTTCAGCTACTCGGGGACCAGCGGTGGGGAACCAGGTAGGTTGAATGTGACCTAAAGCCTCGCCCAGCATTTATTTCTTGAGACAAAGGCAGTGCCTGCTGGCAGAGACAGCATCTGGAAGGAGCTCAGCTTGCTATTTTACCTGTCAAGGCAGAGCCCTAAGCTCTCCCAAAGCTCATATTCCCCTTCTGTATAAAGGTGAGCCATGAAGGCTCCAAAGCTTGCTCTCCAGGGAGGGGTGTTTAAGCTCACATTGCGCTCCAGCAGCCTGCTGGGCTGCAAAGCACGAAAACAAGGGCAGGACCTGGTGCAAGAAAGCTGCCACTTGAAGTAAGACATGCAATTAAGTCAGGCACATTGGCTGAGGTGTTATGGGAGAGCAGAGTGGCACAGTCATGCCTACAGCCAGACAGGTCTCCCAGCAGAAAGTGAGGTTTCAGAGGAGATTTAACAACGGCAACAGAGCCACAAATGGTTCTTTAGGACTCTGCCTCTCTCAGTGACAGCTTCACTCTGAAGAAATGGCTTTAATATCTCTGTGTGGCACTGAAACCTCACCAGGTTCAGAAGCTTCTTCAGAGCTCCATCTCCCTGCTGAACAGCAGCCAAGCACAGCATTTCCTTTCACATCAGGCAGCCGGAGGGGCCTGGCTGCCTGCGCGCGGGCGAGCAGCACCGCCTGCTGGCATCCTGTGCCTCTGGCTCCAGACCTCATCTCATCTGAGCTGCCTCAGTCACTCAGGGGAGATGACAGAGGGCTGCATCAGCTCATTTACCACTCTCAACCACAGAATCATGGAATTGTCAGGGCTGGAAGGGACCTCAAGGACCACCCAGTTCCAACCCCCTGCCATGGGCAGGGACACCTCACACTGCAGCAGGTTGCTCACAGCCACCTCCAGCCTGGCTGCAAACACCTCCAGGCAGGAGGCTGCCACCACCTCCCTGGGCAGCCTGTGCCAGGCTCTCACCACACTCATGGGGAAGAACTTCTTCCTAGCACCCAATCTGAATCTACCCATTCCTAGTTTTGCTCCAAATGCTGACTTGCAAATCAGTTTGCTTGCAGCTCCCTGAGCATGCAGAGAGAGACACAGCGCAGGGAACCCAGCAGCAGACCAACACCCAGGGCTCTCTGGTGGGTTGAAAATTCCCCCCCAGCAGTAAGTTTGCCAGAGCAGCTCAGTTGGAAGCAAATGGAGGCTGTATTTACAAGCAAAGCTACAATCCACAATGGAATGCAGTGAAGATGTACAAAATACCCAGGAGTTACAATACCGACAGGGATTTACAGCACAAGACCCTGCTGGTCAAAGACCACGGGAAGCAACTAGCTCCTTCCCTGCCTCCCCCTGACCCCCCTGTATGAAAAGGAGAAGAGAAAGGAGCAGAGGGACATTAGACTTAGCCAAAACAATGCCCCCAAGGTCAAGCAGAAGCAGGTTAGTATCTCTCCAGGGCGAAGCAGCGAGATGAGAAGAGGGGAGATTGTTGTGGTACAAGTAGTTTTAGTCCCTTATCTCTCCTCTATGTCTCCTCCACTGAACATCCTCTCACCTCCCAAACTGCCTCTTCACCAGTAGAAAACAAACTGGGAAACACAGACAATGCTTTATTTTGTAGCCCTAATATCAACTGCAGTGTCTCAAGACTCCTTAGTCTCTCAGACCAGCCCTTAACTGTGCCCTCTTCAAAACCCAGTCCATCTTCCCAAGCACTACCAGCACAGCCTCTGTCCCAGGCCCAAAAGCTAAGCTGGGTTTCAGTGCCTGATGTCAAACGCTGTCCCCTGTGAAACTGAGCAGGGCTCACTGGCTGTAACCAAGTCTTTAAACACACACAAGGAACTGCCACGCAAAAAAACACCACACCAAGCTTTTGTCAAGGGTGATGCAAGCAGGCAGAAATCAAGCCTGCTCAGCCACGCTCTGCTGGCACTGCAGAGTGAATAACAACAGAGTCATTCCATCTGCCAGCCAAGGGAGCAGAGCTGCCCATTTCCACAGGGTCTGAGCTCAGACAGTTTCACTTTCACATTATGAGTGTCTGGCCACAGCTGTTTTATGGCAAGCTCAGAGTTCAAAAGCAGGGGATTTCTCTGGGAGTGCCTTTTGCTCTTCCATTCCTTCTTCTCTTCCTCTGCTGCACTGTACTAGCCATGAAAGGAGGCCTTCAAGAAGAAGAAATCAATTCTGTGTATGGGATCTCAGTGCTGGACTACAGTCCCTCAGTATCATTTGGTCTGTCCCTGTGTAGGACAGACACCCAGCTGTGGGTATGGGCTGCAGAAGGTCCCTGTCAAAGAACATCCTCCCTCCAAGCTTCCCCACAGCTTCCATCTCAAGATCTGTTGTGAAGCAGGAGGCTCTCACTGATGGGCAGGGCATCTGGCAGCAAGAGCAAAGTGCAATGAGATAAGGCACAGACAAAGGGAGGAAAAGCAGAGAGCCTAGATCCCTACCCCATCACCCACCCTGCCCCCCAGAACCAGACCCCCATCCCAGTCAGGTAAGTATTAAAGGGTACTAACGGCCTCTGGCTCAGACTGTAGGGTGGGCTGGAGACCATCATCTGGCTGAGAGCAGACACAATGATCAGGATGAGGATAGGCATCAGCTGGACAAACAAGCCAAGGCCACCCTGAGGGAAGAGAAACACACAGTGCAGCATCACCCATAAACTTAGTATCATAGAACCATGGAAGTGTTGAGGCTGGAAGAGACCTTTGAGATCACCAAGTCCAACCACTCAGCTAGAGCTCAGGGTCCCACCACTGCTGCTAAGCCACTGCCACTGAACCAGGTCCCTCAGCACCACACCCACGTGTCCCTTAAATACCTCCAGGGATGGGACTCCACCTGCCTGGGGAGCCTGTTCCAATGCCTGCAAAGCCTTCCTGTGAAGGACTTTTTCCTAATAGCCAACCTTCTACACAGGATCCTGTAGCACTGCCCTCTCTCCTTCCCACAGCCCCACTTCTCCAGCTTTTCAAAGGCATTTGGCTTAGGAGGCATCCCAAAATAACTGAGGGGAGTCTAGTAGCTCACAGATCCCTTCCAGAAAGGGCAGCATGACTCTGAAGGTCCAAAATCACTGCTGGATGTGACAAGAGACTTAGCAGGGGAGTCTCATGAGTGGATATCACAAGTCTGATGCCCATACTTCATTTTTCTAGAGCCATGTGGGGTGGTCCTGCTTAAGCAGAACTGGATTTAGGGAGAACCTCCCTTCCTCAGTGTCAGAGCCAAGTAATTTCCCCTCTGCCTCCCCTCCTGAGCTCCCTCTCCAGTTCCAACAGAGCACACTGTCTCCTTTGAGCTTGAGAAAAACATATTCAGGCAGTTCCTGTTGTCTGTTTGGCTGGGTTTTAAAGCAAGACCATTCCCAGAGAACAGGAACCTTCACTATTTAGCTTAAATAGTAAGTCCCTCTTTCTCCTTTCCCTGCATCTGAGGGGGTTGGAGTGCTGAAGATGGATTTTCTGTGAGGGGAAAACATTAAAAATAGCTCCTATTATAAGCTGCTCTCCTTGGTTAATTGAGCATCACAAATTAGAAACACCCCATCTCCAGTACTGGAATGAAAGGGAGGATGAGTTCAGGCTGGGAGGAGCCAGGGAGTATCCATGTGGTCTGAAGAGCAGATTTACCCTGTGAAGCCTCAGAATTAAATCAGAGAGGAGATGTTTATTCTGTGCTGACAACAGGAAACACCTCACTGGTGTCATCTTATTTCAGGGCAGCACTGTTTCAAGACACACAATGGGACAACAGCTAAGAGATCCCTGGGAGAACAACCACCAGTAAAGGACTCCACGACCTGGGGGAAACGGTGAAGGCAGCAGCTCCTTTCCCATGACTCCAGCTTTCTGTTCAGGGGGGTGGAAACCACCAGGGCTGTTTCACAAGGCAGCCCCACCAGTGTGCTCACAATTCCATGTGTTGGGCAAACCTTTAGACTTTCAGCCCCCCAAGACCTTCACCACTTACATCACCCTGGTGCTCCCGCCTGTCCTGCCTCTGATGGTAGGTGTATCGCATCCTGCCGTTGCTGTAGACGTGAACATTACCTGCAGACAAAAGAGAACTGCTAGGCAGGGCTCAGGGAACATCAGACAGTGCTGGCTGGCCAGGAAGCAACCACAAGAGGTGGCCACCTTCCATGTCAGCCTCCACCATTAAGGAGACAACAGAAAACCACTAAGGTGGTAACAGGAAAAGCAGCAGGGCAGCGAGGGCTCCACCTGGGCTTTGGTGCAGCAAAAACGTAAGGACAATGGAATCCTTAAGGTTGAAAAAGACCTCCAAGATCATCGAGTCCAACCTTCTACCCAACACCTCCACAACCACTAGACCTGTCCCAGAGTGCCACATCTACCTGTGTTTGAACACCACCCCCTCCCTGGGCAGCCTGCTCCAAAGCCTGGCCACCCTTTCGGCGGAGAAATCCTTCCTAATACCCAACCTAAACCTCCCCTGGCAGAGCCTGAGGACATTTCCTCTCCTCCTGTGTTAGTTACATAGGAGAAGATGCCAACACTGGCCTCAACCCAACCTTCCTTCAGGTAGCTGTAGAAAGATCTTCTCTCACTCCTCTTTTTCAGGCTAAACCATCCCAGCTCCCTCAGCCTCTCCTCACCAGACCTGAGTCCCTCAGCGGCTTCGTTGCCTTCTCTGTACCCACTCCAGCACCTCAGTGTCTTATACTGCAGTGCCCCAACTGGACACAGTACTGGAGGTGCAGCCTGACTAGTGCTGAGTACAGGGGCACCACCACTTCCCTTTCCCTGCTGGCTGTAGAGTCTGTAAGGGACTCCATGCTGTGCTCACACTTAGACCAGCACTGCCCTTCCCACTGCTCTCAGCTCAGCCTACTTCCCACAGCCAGAAGTATGCCAGCCAGCTCAGAGCTGGAAGGAGGACAGCACAGCTGCCTGGCAGGGCTGCTTCCAGGCTGGCTGGAGTTTGGATGTCTCAGTGAAATGGTGATTTGACAGAATGGGGCTGCTCCTGAGACCTCTGCATCTGTCCCAGTGCATGGTCAGCAGGCCAGATGGCTGGAGCCCCGGACTCAAGCCACTCCATCCTGTTGTCCTGACAGGGATGGCTGAGCTGCAGGGTGAAGCAAAAATGGGGCTCCAGGGGAGGCTGATAGAAGAATTCACAGCAAACAACTCTATTCATCACCTGAAGCCCACATTTACACAGCTGAAAAAGGAGTATTCCAAAGGTCTCCTGAGCAGGTCTGTCTGAAGGCAAACCTGGGGGTGGGCACAGGGATCATCTGAAAATTCAGGATGGAAGTGAGCTCAGGTGCTCCAAACTCCTGCTCAAAGCAGGGGCAGCTGTGTAGGAAGAATATCTACCACAGGCCTCCTTGTTTCTAACACAATTTACTTGAGATCAAGCCCAATGACAGCAAGGGAAAAAACCCCAAGGTGGTAGCTCTTCCACCTGAAAACAGCTCTTGCATGTTTGAAATGTCAAAACTACAGCTGAAAAGGGAGATGGGCTGAGAGAGTCATCCTGAACTCTCTTGGGTGAGGGAATGAGAAGGGGAAAAAGGAGTCTAGGCTAAAGCAGCAACCTGCTGGTTTTACTGGAGTAGCTCTACCTCCCTGACAGGCAGCATGTGAATGCTGCAGAAGGCCTCAAGATGCCTCTGCCAAGTACAGCTGGTGTGTTGATTCTTATGTGTCAGACAGGAAAGAGCTACCAGAGTAAATCTTCCCAACTGCAACAAAAATGTCTATTTTCCCAAGCTGACAGGGGTCAGATCACCACTGCCAGCCAAATGTGAGAGAGCCAAGACAAGGGAGCCTTCTAAACCTGTATCTTTCCAATCAGAACTGAGCAAGTGAAGGAGCAGCCACTTGGCTCCTTCCTGCCACCCACATTTCAAACAGGAGAAAGATTCCATCTTCAGCCCAAGAGGTTTGAAACATGCTGCAGAAAGGAACATTCTGCTCTTTCCTTTCTTTCTTTAATGGGGCACAGTGGCAAGAAGGAAGTGGGTGATGACCTCAGAGACTGGCTGCTTCAGCTGTGTGACAGAGCAGATAGCGATCAGGAACAAGGCCCAGGCGTGACCACAGCTTGTTCTGATGAGGAGATTCAACTTCTGGACCCACCAGGCAGAAAAGCCTCCTGCACAGTAGGATCTCTTTGACCATTAGCCTTGAAACAAGGCCTGCTTTGTTCTGACATTCATCCCAACCTAACAACAGCTGAAGTTGGCAGCATGCAAACAAGTAACTCAATTTGGGGAGGAGGCTAAGGCTCTGGTGGCAGTACCTGATGGATGCTGAGCTCCCCAGGCACCCCTCTGACCAATTTAGAAAGCCCTAAGTGTTTGGGTTGTGTGTGAAGAAGCAGCCTCATTAAACACAGCAATGCTTGCACTACTGCAAATGTTGCTCTGCCAGAAGGATTTATAGAATCACAGAATCAGTTTGGTTGGAAAAGTCCTTTAAGATCACAGAATCATAGGCCAGGCCAGGAGGGACCTCCAAGGGAACTCCCTGCAGTCAGCAGGGACATCCCCAACCAGACCAGGCTGCCCAGGGCCCTGTCAAGCCTCACCTTGAATATCTCCAGGGATGAGGCCTCAACCACCTTCCTGGGCAACCTGTTCCTGTGTTCCACCACCCTCAGAGTGAAGAACTTCTGCCTGATATCCAATCTAAATCTGCCCTTCCCTAGTTTGAAGCCATTGCCCTTGCCCCTTGCCCTGTCCCTGCAGGCCTTTGCAAACAGTCTCTCTCCATCCTTCCTGTGGCCCCCTTCAGGTACTGGCAGGCTGCTGTTAGGTCTCCCCAGAGCCTACTCTTCCCCAGGCTGAGCACCCCCAGCTCCCTCAGCCTGTGCTTGTAGCAGAGCTGCTCCAACCCCCTGATCACTTTCATAGCCTCCTCTGGACCCTCTCCATCAGGTCCATGTCCTTCCTGTACTGAGGGCTCCAGACCTGCACACAGTACTCCAGGTGAGGTCTCCCCAGAGCAGAGCCAAGTGGCAGAATCCCCTCTGTGGATCTGTGGCAGTGCTGCTTTGGATGCAGCCCAGGATGTGACTGGCCTCCTGGGCTGCAAGCTCACACTTCAGATCACTGAGTCCAACCATTCTCTAACTCTACCAAGGCTAAACCATGGCTCTCTGCCTCTTCTTATGACCTCCAGGGATGGAGATTCAACCATCTCCCTGGGGAGCCTGTTTCAGTGTTTGAGAAACCTTTCAGTGAGGAAGTTTCTTCTAATGTCCAACCTAAACCTCCCTTGGTGCAACTTGAGGCTGCTTCCTCTCATCCTGTCACTTGTTCCTTGGGAGAAGAGACCAAATCCCACCTGGCTCCAACTTCCCTTCAGGAAGCTGAGGAGAGCGAGGTCTCCCCTCCCCCCCAGCCTCCACTTCCCCAGCCCCAGCCCGGGTCCTTGAGGTGGCAGGTGCTTACTAGAAGGAAAACCACCACCAAAAAACATGTTGAAGAGGTCCTCGGGTGAGATGTCCGCCTCGAAGCCGCGGTGGAAGTCCGAGTGGCCGTGGCCATGGCGAGCAGGGTTGAGCTTCTCGTCCCCGAACTGGTCGTACTGCTTCCTCTTCTCCGGGTTGCTCAGCACCGCGTACGCGTTGCCGATGGCTGCAAGATCCACAACGAGGCGGCAATTAGCTTCTGCCTGCTGAGCAGAGCGCGGGTTCCTCCCTGCAGACTGCCAGCACTGCCCTGCTCCTTGCACAGACGAGGCTCTCGGCTCCCCAGCTCTGTCAGCAGGCTGCCTGCTGTGCCTCTCTAGCAAACACGGCCAGGAGGGAGCCACGCTCGGGGAGAAAGGCCTTCGTGAGTTCAAATGAAGAAGTTATGACATGGAATGACTCCAAAGGTCACCCAGTCCACCCCCCCTGCAGTCAGCAGGGGCATCCTGCACTACATCAGGTTGCTCAGAGCCTTGTCCAGCCCCACCTTGAGTATCTCCAGGGATGGGGCCTCAGCTACCTCCCTGGGCAACCTGTTGCAGTGTTCCACCAGCCTCATGGTGCAGAACTTGTTCCTAACACCCAATCTGAATCTGCTCTTCTCTCATTTCAAACCACTGCCCCTTGCCCTGTCACTGCAGGCCTTTGGAAACAGACCCTCTGCAGCCTTCTTGTAGCCCCCTTCAGGTACTGGCAGGCTGCTATTAGGTCTCCCCAGAGCATTCTCTTCTCATACATGGCTGGTATGAATTTGGTCTCCAGAGAAACCCTCTCAGATGAACAAGACTCTGAACTGGGAAGGAAGTACAGGGGTCAGGAGTGCAGCTGCCTGTTTCACCTAATTCCATCTGTTACTCCTTTTGAACAACTCATGCTTAAATCATAGAATTGTTTCAGTTGGAAAAGACTTTTGAAACCCATTGAGTCCAACCAATCCTTCAGCTGCCAGCAAGTGTGTAGGACAGCAGGATTTTAGCAGAGAAGTTTAATGCCAGCGTGGCAGCGAGGGAATTCAACATCATAGCCTGAAACCAGAGCTGCAAAGAATTGAAACACTGAGCCCTGAGAGTAAGACTAGATGACTGAAAGAGACTTTCAAGCCTCCCATAACAGCTGATAAGGAAATGCTGGCTGGAAGTTGTGTCTGTCAGCTGTGGATCTCAGAAGTAAGATGCATAATTACAAGGGCTGTTAAGCAGGGACGGTGGAAATGTACTGGGACTAACCCCCCACCAGTTCCCCAGGCCACCCTCCTCCCAGCCTCAGCACATTTGAAGCCTTCCAGCAGGAAGCCTGCCTGCCACCCTCCTATTTCTGTACTTGCCTCCCTGCACGTTCCAGCTTATCACACCCCTGTGTACCAGCCACCCCCAGAGCCTCCCTGTGAGACTGCAGAGCTCCTCTGCTCCCTGCGGCGCGCAGAGGCAAGGCCGCTGGTGGCAGTGGTGGCCTGGTGTCTGAGGCAGGAGCAGGAGTGACAGGCAAGGGAGATACAGGACCCTTTGAGGAGATGGACTCCAAGAGGCAACACTTGCCCCAGGGTCAGATCAAGGTGCATGGTTTCTTCTTGGACTGGAGATGTGAAGAGTGGGGGATGTGGTCCCACAGGGCCATAGAATGGTTTGGGTTGGAAGGGGCCTCAAGGATCACAGAATCAGCCAGGTTGGAATAGACCTCAGAGATCACCAAGTCCAACCTATCACCTAACACCTCCTGACAACTAAACCATGGCTCCAAGTGCCTCATCCAATCCCCACTTGAACACCTCCAGGGATGGGGACTCCACCACCTCCCTGGGCAGCATATCCCAATGGCTAACAGCTCTCTCTGGGAAGAACTTTCTCCTCACCTCCAGCCTAAACCTTCCCTGGCACAGCTTGAGACTGTGTCCTCTTGTTCTGGTGCTGCTTGCCTGGGAGAAGAGACCAACCCCCTCCTGGCTACAACCTCCCTTCAGGGAGTTGTAGAGAGCAATGAGGTCTCCCCTGAGCCTCCTCTTCTCCAGGCTAAGCAACCCCAGCTCCCTCAGCCTCTCCTCACAGGGCTGTGCTCCAGACCCCTCCCCAGCCTTGTTGCCCTTCTCTGGACACCTTCAAGTCTCTCAATGTCCTTCTTAAAATGATGAGCCCAGAACTGGACACAGGACTCAAGGTGTGGCCTAACCAGTGCTGAGTATAAGGGAAGAATGACCTCCCTGCTCCTGCTGGCCACACTGCTCCTGATACACACCAGGAAATCATGGTGGAAACCTCAGCCCTGGAGGTGTTTGCAGCCAGGCTGGATGTGGCTGTGAGCAACCTGCTGCAGTGTGAGGTGTCCCTGGCCATGGCAGGGGGTTGGAACTGGCTGATCCTTGAGGTCCCTTCCAACCCTGACAGCTCTGTGATTCTATGATGTAATTCCAAGCCCCCTGCCATGGGCAGGGACACCTCACACTAGACCAGACTGTTCAAGGCCTCATCCAGCCTGGCCCTGAACACCTCCAGAGAAGAGCCACCCACAACCTCCCTGGGCAACCTGCTCCAGCATCTCAGCACCCTGGCAGAGGCTGTCAATATGCTCATTCTCCTTCTTGGGTATCATTAGTGCACACAGGGCAAACACTTCTGCAAGCAGGCAAGGAAGCTGGATGGCAAGGAGTGTCCCTCAAGCACGTCAGCTTGCTCTTTCAACCTCTGTGGGTAAGCAATGCAACTGGAGCTGCTCAGGGCTGCCTGAGTGCCTGCTGACAAAGCCCAAGGACACCTCACTCCAAAGGCAGATTTCAGCCCAGAACAAACCAGGTTCAACTCTTTTCCCAGTGTCAGCCAGAGGCAGCGAGGCAAATCTAATTCATTCATAGACTGGTTTAGGTTGGAAGGGCCCTGAAAGATCAGCCAGTTCCAACCCCCCTGCCGTGGGCAGGGTCACCTCCCACCAGCCCAGGCTGCTCCAGGCCTCATCCAACCCGGCCTTGAACACCTCCAGAGAGAGGCCATCTACCTCCTCCCTAGGCAAGCTGTTCCAGTGCCTCATCTGCCACAAGCCAGACTGCAGCCAGCTGTGGCTGTACACTGAGACAAGGTCTCAGGCCAGCCCACACTTTATCAGCTGTCTCAGGGAGGATGAAGGCCAAGACTTTGGCTAACACATCATCACTAAGAGAAAAATTAACTCAAACCCCCCTAGCAGTGCACACTCTCCCCTTCCCCCTCTGGGACCACACAGCTGGACTTCAGTGAGCCCTGCAGAGGAGCTCCCTCAGCTTGGGGGCTGAAGGAGAGGAGATGCAAGGAGGCAAGGCTTGGGGAGAGATAACATGAGAGCAGATAGCTCTGCAGCAGGGGATAAAGGGCACCTTGCTTAACGCACGACTTCTGGCACGTACCCCGTGTCAAAGCCCTGGGCAAACATCATGACTTGAGATTAGAGGTGAGGAAACCTGCCTTTGGTGAGGAGTGAAGGCTGAGCTACTGAGCAGAGGCTTTCTGCAGTGCAGACAGCCGTCTGCAGACGCTTGCCCTCTCATCTGGCCCCCAGGCTAAAGCAGGCTCCCCCCCAGCAGCTGGGGGCAGCTCCTTACTCGCTCACTGCAACACACTTACTGCTTGTGGATTTAAGTCTGAAAGGACTTGAGCAAACCTTAACATCAGACTTTTACTGCTGAATGTCTACTAGGAGCTTACCCAAATACTCTCATCAACAGGCTCACCCCAGGTTAGCCTTGCTCCCTGCTCCAGCAGAAGTTTCCTGCATCTCACAGAATCACAGAGCGCCAGGGGCTGGAAGGGACCTCCAAAGATCATCCAGTCCAAGCCCCTCTGCCAGAGCAGGACCACCTGCTGCTCACTCCCAGGATGGCCAGAACCACACCATCACAGCATTCACATTTCTATCAAACCACTGAAACTAAATACACAGCTTTAAGACCACAAACCCAGCGCTGCACAACCGGCACCCACAGGCTCTGCCTTCAGCCTGACCATAACAACCGAACTGCCACAGCCTGCAAAGCACAACTGCCAGAGGCCCTGCGTGGCAGGGCTTGGAAGGCACCTCTGGAGATCACCCAGTCCCACCCCCCTGCTAAAGCAGGGCCACTCACAGCAGGGTGCCCAGAAGCACAATGCCCAGCTGGGTTTGGAACCTCTCCAGAGGAGGAGATGCCACAGCCTCTCTGGGCAGCCTGCTGCAGGGCTCCAGCACCTTCACAGCAAAGAATTTTCTCCTCCTGTTCAGGTGGAACCTCCTGGGTTCCACTTTGTGCCTGTTGCCCCTTGCCCTGTCACTGGCTACCACTGCAAAGAGTCTGGCCCCATCCTCTTGCCCCCCACCCTTTAGTTACTGATCAGCATTGATCAGATCCCCTCTGGGGTTGCTCTTCCCCAGGGGCTCTCAGCCCTTCCTCCTCAAAGAGATGCTCCAGGCCCCTCAGCATCTTTGTGGCCTTCCACTGGACCTTTTCCAATGTTCTCCTGTCTCTCTTGAACTGGAGAGTCCAGTACTCCAGATGTGGCCTCACTAGGGCAGAGTAGAGGGAAAGAGAACCCCCCAGGACCTGCTGGCCACACTCTAGTTCCAAGCATTATGTTCCAAGCAACAGCATTTTTCTTGCAAAATGACTCCAGTTTTAAGGCATCTTATTCCCCAGGAAGCAACCTGCTGCATTTGTGCAGAGGCCCAGAACTCAAGCTCCTGGGAACCACTTTTGAGTTCTGGATAGGCTCAGTTGTACAGCTGGTGCAGTTCTGCACTAGAAATCATCACCTAAGGTTTCTCTCCACCAATTCCACCAGCAGACTTTTGCAATAGTCAGGTGCTGAGCCCTTGCTTAGCAACCTGAAGGCTGCCTGGCTGCCTGAAATGCTCAGTGAGTGGAAGAGTCTGAGTACCACTTCTGAAGGAGAAGTTTCCTGCCATTGGGCCTGCTCAACAATGTTTCTCTCAAGGGATTCATGAACCCAGTGGCTGCCTCTGGTGCTGGACACCTTACTGGGTCTCTGTTGGATTTGTCAGTAGACAGGAGTGCACCCCAGCACCTGGGTGGCTTCAGGACATGGAGCTTCTCCCTGCTAGGTGAATGCTCCTGAATTCAGAACAAAGAGGATGGTTAACATCCCAAGGGAATTTCCTGCTGAGCAGCGTGGTGGGAGGCTGAACTGACACACAGGAAGGGCTGCTAGGAGAAAGGGAAGGAAGGCAGCTTCTCCTTGTCCAGCTGGCAGAGCTGAACCCTACCTGTGTTTATTACTTCAAGCTTATACTTTGTGCATGACACAACAAGCTCAGGAGAGGTTCAACTTTACACAGAGCTTTACTTCACCCTACATGACTCAATGAGGTTGTTTTTGAGAGTCACTGCCAGGCCAGCTCAGCACCATCACCTGACAGCTGTGGGCAAATCACCAGGCTGCAAGTGTTCCTTACCTTTGAATGCCTCTGTAGCCCCTGGAGCGTGGTTCTTGTCTGGGTGAAACTTCAGCGCGAGTTTCCGGTAAGCCTTTTTCAGGTCCTCATCAGAAGCTTCTCTGTTTACTCCCAGAATTTCATAGTAATCTTTGCATTGCTTTACCCTGCCAGGAGAGGTGACAGGACAGTTCAGTTCCAGCTGTGAGAACCGACCACTCTGTGTTGAGAGAGCCCTGAGACACCCTGCACGTCGCGGCTTGGCTCGGCGCTGCTGGTGAACTCTGCTTTACCTGGCTCCAAGGCCTCTGTGGGTGACCCACTTGTGGTCACAGCCTGGTTCCTGCTGTGCCAGCACTACCAGCACACAAACACCCTGACAGAACCAGTTGAGCCAGTGGAGGCAGAAGGGCCTCTCTACAGAGAATGGTATCACCCACAGAGGAACGTGATGGAGCCTCAGACTCATCAGGCTCACGTTTTGGAGGATCCTGGGGAGGGACTGCAGAGGGCAGGTCAGGATCTGGAGGCCAGCTGGGCTTCCTTCCCCTGCTGTCTCCTCAGATTTAGTTAATTCACAGCCCTAAAACCAGCTTTCCCTCCCCCTGTCTCCTCAGATTTAGTTAATTCACAGCCCTGTAACAACATGAGCTGAATTCTAGAGGAAGAAAGAAGGAGCTGCCCAGGCCTGTGTGCACAGCCCAGCTCATCCTGGGTACACTCACAGCCCAGCAATGGTTTCTCCTCTTCACATGACCTGGATGAGGCAGCAGGCTGGGTTTGTGGAGGGATGGGTGATGTAACAAGGCCCATTAGCCAGAACAGCTCTTGCACAGCTCCAGATGGTGCCCACAACCTTACACAAAGTTTACCAAGTGACTGTGCTGCAGTTTCAGTCCTTCAGTTTCCAGTATTGCGAAAGGGCAGAAAGCAACAACCACCACCTTGAAACAGGGCTTGGGAAACAGGTGGCTGGAGAAACATATCCTGGGGCTTGCCAGCAGGAGCTTCAAAGGATTTCTAACAAAGTAGAGTGTCCTGCAGTAGACTTAGAATCATACCATTGTCAGGGCTGGAAGGGACCTCAAGGCTCAGCCAGCTCCAACCCCCTGCCATGGGCAGGGACACCTCACACCACAGCAGGCTGCTCACAGCCACCTCCAGCCTGGCTGCAAACACCTCCAGGGATGAGTGAGGCTTCCACCACCTCCCTGGGCAACCTGTGCCAGGCTCTCGCCACCCTCATGGGGAACAACTTCTTCCTAACATCCAATCTGAACCTACCCAGTTCCAGTTTTGCTCCTTTCCCCCTAATCCTATCACTACCTGACACCCCAAAGGATCCCTCACCAGCTTTCTTGTAGGCCCCCCTTCTGCTCTGTAGGGCTCTAAGAGAGACCACAAGCAGAATACCCTGAGGAGAGAGGAAGAAGGCTATGCCCTAGTCACTTGCTGCCAGACTACATCTTAGAGCAGGAGGACTGCTGATGGGACCTGAGCAGCACAGGGAATTTTCCACAGCACTGCTGAATAATGCTAACCCAAATGCTAACGTGCAGCCTGTGAGGTGAATGCATCCAGAATGCCTCTTTGGGCCTCAGCCAGGGAGAGGCCTGCATGCCTACAGCACTAGCCCTTGTTGCATGCCTTTGGGGATAAAAATCTCATCCCTTGCAGACCCAACCCTGCTGGAACTATAAATCCTCCCAGGTATGCTTTTAACACCCAGCCAGCTAAAAATCACTCGCTGTGCTTCAAACCTTTATAAGCCTGTAAAAACCAGACCAGTGCCATGTGATAAAGACTGGGGGTTGGAACCCTGGAGGGCTGTGCACACACCTCTTCACTGCATCCACCTGGTCCTGAGTGTAGCCCTTGGGGGCCTCCCCCCCGGCCTCTCCGTTGGCCGACGGGAAGTCTCCGCTCATCTTCTTGAAGGGAGGGTTTGTGGAGTCCTTGGACTGGGACTGGCCATTGGCTGACTGCTCACTCTTGTTGAGGGATTCAAGCAGAACTGGAATCAGGAAAAGATGGAAAGAAGTTAAGAGACTGCTAAGCTCCATCTGCTCCTCCAACTCTCCTGTGAAGAGACCCCAGCCACGGCACCGAGATCCCCCACCCTTTGTCAGACAAACCTTTCCCCCAAGGAACCCACAACTTCCTGCTGCATCTTGCCCAGGTGTAAGGGCTACTGCTCCAGATATTGCCTAACCTCCACAGCCTCCAGCTGCAGCAGGAGAGGTTTAGGTTGGGCATTAAGAGAAGTGTCTTCCCTGAAAGCACTGTCAAGCCCTGGCCCAGGCTGTCCAGGAGAGTGGTGGAGTCACCAGCCCTGGAGGGACTGAAAAGCCATGGAGATGTGGTGGTGGTGCTGCACATAGTTTGGGGTGGACTTGGCTATGCAGGGTTAACAGTGGAACTTTATAACCTTAAAGGCTCCTTCCAGCCAAAATGACTCTATAGTTCCACTAAAGCCCCAGGCCCACCCAGCTGGACAGCCCGGGAACCACAGCAGATCCCCAAAGCGGAGCATCCCTGTCCTCTCCTGTTCCGTGTGTGTCTGCATCCACGTCTCTCCTTAAGAGCAAAGCACTTCCACACTTGCTCTCTAGCACACTCTAAAGCATATTCCTCCTCTTTATCTGCCTCTGAGAGTCCTCTGTGCTGGGTAAATTCTGTGACAAAGCCCTGTCTTCAGGGAGCCTAGAGAAGCACGCCGTGGGCTGCCAGACGCTCCCCGTCTGGGGCCAGGGAGCTGCGGCGCTCGGAGCGGGCAGCACGCAGGACCTGTGCCACCTGAGGCAGAAGGGAGCTGTGTTCTCCTGTGCAGTCTCACCTCCCCATTCCACGCCTGAGGAGGCAGCTGTGAAAACCATTTCCTCCCTCAGTTAAGGAGCATCAATGGCATTAATTCAGTTTTCCTCAAGCAGGGTGTGCATGTCTGCTGGGTGAACTGCTGTGGACTATCACCTCCCCCTCACAAGGCTCAGGTGCTGTCCCTCACCCCAGAGGGGAACAACATTCAGGCTGTGCCTAACTGCACAGGTGGGGGCACTGTGAAACCAACTCAGGCTCCTCCAAGCATCTTTCCATCACCTCTTCCAGGTCAGGCTGGATGGGACTTCGAGCAACCTGGTCTAGTGGTCACAGAATCACAGAATGTTAGGGGTTGGAAGGGACCTGGAAAGCTCATCCAGTCCAACCCCCCTGCCAGAGCAGGTCACCCAGAGCAGGGCACACAGGAACACATCCAGGTGGGTCTTGAATGTCTCCAGAGAGGGAGACTGCACAACCCCCCTGGGCAGCCTGCTCCAGGGCTCTGTCACCCTCACAGGAAAAAGGTTTTGCCTCCTGTTTCCATGGAGCTTCCTCTGCCTCAGCTTCCACCACTGCCCCTTGTGCTGGCACTGGGCATCCCCCAGCAGAGCCTGGCTCCAGCCTCTGGGCACTGCCCCTGCACAGCTTTAGCAACAGCAATGAGGTCACCCTCAGGCTCCTCCTCTCCAAGCTACAGAGCCCTCAGCTCCCTCAGGCTCTCCCCATAAGGAAGATGTTCCACTCCCCTGATCATTTTTGCAGCACTGTGCTGGGCTCTTTCAAGCGGTTCCCTGAGGTCCTTCTTGAACTGGACACAATATTCCAGATGCAGCCTCTGCTCATAGATTCACAGAATGGTTTCTGTTGGAAGGGACCTTAAAGATCACCTAGTTCCACCCTCCCTTCCATGGGCAGGGACACCTTCCACCAGCCCAGGCTGCTCAAGGCCTCATCCAGCCTGGCCTTGCACACCTCCTGGGAGGGGGCATCCACATCCTCCCTGGGCAGCCTGCTCCAGTGTCTCACAACCACTGCTGACTGCAGTGGGGTTGGACTAGCTGATTTTTCAGGTCCCTTCCAGCACCCTGTGACTCAATCATTTCCCTGCCAGCTGGACAGCAACCTCTTTTTAAACCATTTTTGTCTCTTTTTAACCCAGTATCAGACCACTCTCTTCACACCTGGAGTTTCTATCTTGCACACCCAGGTGAGAGACCAGGGAGAGGAAACCCAATTACAACTAGATAACCTTATTGACAGTAACTTGATGAGCTTGCACTCCTTTTCTCCAGAGCCTAGAACCAAGGAGGACACTTCATCTCCCCCTGCAAACTGCACACTACAGACCTTGCACTGGGGGGGGGTGGGGGGTGCTGCATTCTTCATGCAAGCACAAACAAGGCTTGCAGGCCAAGATAGCCTATCTGCCCCACAGAGATTGGAGGGGCAAAAACCCCAAAAGCCTCTTGGTAATCCCACAGCCAACACAGGCAATAGTGATGGGGTGAGGGAGAAAAATGCCAGGGGGCTAATGAGGCCTGGGTGAGGTTTGGAGCCTGGGGGCTTCGTGGATTCTGGCTTTCAGGAAAAGAACAAATCCCTTTCTTCACTCATCTTGGCACCACTGCAGAATCCACAAAATTGTAGCCTTGGCTCTTCCTCCTCCCCAAGCTGGAACACACCCCCAGACACTTTTAAACCTCATCTCATGAGGCTGTCCCTCTCCTCCTACCCCACTCCTGCTGGCGTGGGCTCAGCTCCCTCCAGCTTGCCATGAGGTTTTCGGCAGCCAGGTTCTTCAAACCAGCTACAGAAGTCCACACATGGCCACAGCTGCTCTGTGCTTTGCTCCCCAGCCCTTACCCCAGAGCCAGAGTGATCCTCTGTGCAGTCCCAGCACAGTGCAAATTCACGAGCTACTGAGGCAGAGCCTGCTGAATGAGTTTCCAGCTTTGCCAGCTCAGCTCCCCGGCCAGGCACGTGCTCTGGGTCCCTTTTCCTCCCTTATCAGCCAACAATTGTTCAACTGCTGTTAATGTGTCCAAAGCTCCTGCTTAGAGGCAGCCAGTGGGAGCCTGCCCCCAGCAGCATGCCCAGCTGTGTCTACAGAGGGGCAGATTTTGGCTGAAGCCCCTTGCAAAGCCCTCTGCTGACGCTGTGCCGCCGGCCGGGCGCGAGGCCGCCCCAGGGCCGCGCGGTGGGTGGGTGCCAGAGAGTCCCCACAGCAGCCACACAAAGGCTCCGTGACCAGCGTGCAGCTGTGGGGCCGCCAGCAGCGTTTCCCAAGCGCAGACTCACAGTGCAAGGGTGAGCAGCTGGCAGGACAGCC
This sequence comes from Dryobates pubescens, assembly GCF_014839835.1. Taxonomy (NCBI): domain Eukaryota; kingdom Metazoa; phylum Chordata; class Aves; order Piciformes; family Picidae; genus Dryobates; species Dryobates pubescens. Next base: position 13,049,383 of record NC_071641.1, read on the forward strand.
CGCACGGCGGCTCGGACGCCAGGCTTGCGCCAGCGGCGGGGCTGGCTCTGGCCACCAGCCAGCACTCTGCTCACTGCCGCTCACCTGCCCTGCCGCCCCCAGCCCTCTGCTTTCCTCCCCTGCGCTCCAGTTCTCTCGTAGCACATCTCTCTGGACAAGGACCTGAAGGCCAAGGGGATCCTGGGGTGCATTCAGAGGAGTGTGTCCTGCAGAGCCAGGGAGGTTCTCCTCCCCCTCTGCTCTGCCCTGCTGAGACCTCACCTGGAATACTGCATCCAGCTCTGGGCTCCCCAGTTCAGGAGGGACAGGGATCTGCTGGAGAGAGTCCAGTGGGGGGGCTACAAGGATGCTGAAGGGACTGCAGCACTGCCCTGTGAGGAGAGGCTGAGGGCCCTGGGGCTGTTCAGTCTGGAGAAGAGACTAAGGGGGTGTTTAATAAATGTTGATAAATATCTGAGGGCTGGGGGTCAGGAGGGAGAGCACAGGCTCTGCTCACCTGCACCCTGGGACAGGACAGGGGGCAATGGATAGAAACTACAGCACAGGAGGTTCCACCTCACCAGGAGGAGGAACTTCTTCACTGTGAGGGCCACAGAGCCCTGGAACAGTGCTCCCCAGAGCAATTGTGGAGTCTCCTTCTCTGGAGCCTTTCCAGCCCCATCTGGATGTGTTCCTGTGTGACCTGTGCTGGATTCTACGGTCCTGCTCTGGCAGGGGGGTTGGACTTGATGATCTCTGGAGGTCCCTTCCACCCCTAACATCCTGTGATCCCCCACTCTATGTTCTGGCTGAGCCAGGCCACAGCAAATGCGATGCTTTGCATCACAGACTGGTGCTTGCTGTGGCTTTTCTGGTGCGTGCGCTAGCAGAGCCCCACAGGGAGAGCAACCCCTGCCAAGGGTGGGCTTCTCTCTCGGCTGTGTCACACTTTCTCCTCCAAGAGCCACTTTTCCCACCCAGCACTTCATCAATAGTAGAGACTCTGAACAGGAAGGAAAACCCACACCACACACAGGCTAGTATGTGGTATCTGAGGAAAGGGAAAGAGGCCTCCTACAGCCAGAGAGGATTACAGGAAGCCCTGAGCGCTGCACAGGATGGAGAGGGTTGGACAAGCTGCGAACTACAGCCGAAAAATCAGAACTCAGAGGAAGGTCTGTCAAGGGGGAGGGCAGGGGGGGAAGGAAAAAAAGTCAATCTACAGCTCTTTGCATACATTTCTGCAGGGTGAGAGCACACAGAAAGGTGTTTGGCTGACTGTACCAACCACTTGCCAGCTGCTTTTTTGGTGTGACACAGAATCATTAACGCTGGAAAAGACTTCTGAGATCATCAAGTCCAGCACCTCCACGGCCAGCAGAGCACGTCCCAGAGTGCCACATCTGCTGGGTGGTTTCATTGGTGTGCCATGTCAATCATCTACACCACCAAGATTCCAGGAAAGGAGACCACTCCCCCCAAAGCCATAACACTGGCAGAAGATCTTCCAAGGAGGAAGGAATGTATTTGTGTGTGCTGATAGCACAGAGTCCAACAGGATGGCATTCAACAAGTCCAAGTGCCAGGTGCTGCACTTTGGCCACAGCAACCCCAGGCAGAGCTACAGGCTGGGGGCAGAGTGGCTGAGAGCAGCCAGGCAGAGAGGGACCTGGGGGTGCTGGTCGATGGTAGGTTGAGCATGAGCCTGCAGTGTGCCCAGGCAGCCAAGAAGGCCAATGGCATCCTGGCCTGCATCAGGAACAGTGTGGCCAGCAGGAGCAGGGAAGTCATTCTGCCCCTGGACTCAGCACTGCTTAGGCTGCACCTTGAGTCCTGTGTCCAGTCCTGGGCCCCTCAATTTAAGAAGGACATTGAGAGACTTGAAGGTGTCCAGAGAAGGGCAACAAGGTTGGGGAGAGGCCTTGAGCACAGCCCTGTGAGGAGAGGCTGAGGGAGCTGGGGTTGCTTAGCCTGCAGAAGAGGAGGCTCAGGGGAGACCTCATTGCTCTCTACAACTACCTGAAGGGAGGTTGTAGCCAGGAGGGGGTTGGGCTCTTCCTCCAGGCAAGCAGCAGCAGAACAAGAGGACACAGTCTCAAGCTGTGCCAGGGGAGGTTTAGGCTGGAGGTGAGGAGAAAGTTGTTAGCTGTTGGAATGTGCTGCCCAGGGAGGTGGTGGAGTCCCCATCCCTGGAGGTGTTCAAGAGGGGACTGGATGTGGCACTTGGTGCCATGGTTTAATAGTCATGAGCTGTTGGGTGACAGGTTGGACTGGATGATCTTTGAGGTCTCTTCCAGCCTTGGTGATACTGAGATATGAACTGCAGGAGGTGTGCCGTGGCAATCAGAGGGAGTGCACGACATGAGGAGCCAACGCCTGCCGAGTGGAATGGCCAGGGGAAAGCAGCACAGGCCGGAGCGTGGCAGCTCAAATAGCCTGCCTGCCGTCTGTGTGGAACCGCTGCCGCTAGGCTGAGCTGCTGAGGAGGGGATTGTGCAGGCATGCCCCGGCCCAGGGCGCTTGCACCTCTGTGGGAGGGACCCAGCTGTAGGACAGCCCAAACGCTAGGAGAGGAGGAGAGCAGGGAGGCAGATGGGGAGAGAAGGGAGATGTAAAGGGAGAGAAAGGGAAGGTAAGTGGGACAGGCAGAGAGAGAGATGGGTGCCAAGGGAGGTTGTGGAGTCTCCTTCTCTGGACACTTCCAAGACCTGTATGGACGTTTTCCTGTGTGACCTGCCCTAGGTGATCCTACTCTGGCAGGGGGGTTGGACTCGATCTCCAGAGGTCCCTTCCAGTCCCTAACATTGTGATTCTACGACGGGGGAGACGCAGAGGCAAGAGAGGGGCGAGAGGCAGGAGAGGGGCGAGAGGCAGGAGAGGGGCGAGAGGCAAGAGAGGGGCGAGAGGCAGGAGAGGGGCGAGAGGCAGGAGAGGGGCGAGAGGCAGGAGAGGGGCGAGAGGCAGGAGAGGGGCGAGAGGCAGGAGAGGGGCGAGAGGCAGGAGAGGGGCGAGAGGCAGGAGAGGGGCGAGAGGCAGGAGAGGGGCGAGAGGCAGAGATTAAGCAGCCCACAGAGCACTCGGGCTTGCCAAGCTCCTCTCCGCCCCACTGGGCCTCAAGCCCGCAGCGATGCTCCCGGGGGCAGCCGCTGGCCGCAGGCGGGGCAGGGGCAGGGAAGCAGCTCCGTATGGAGGTACCAGAGCCCTCGCCCCCCGCCGCGCACCCTGCCCCTCTGCCTCCTCACGTCCCCACGCCCGCCCTGCTGAACGCACATGGCCGCACCTCGGGGCGAGCGGACACGGGCCGGCGGCAGGTTGCTCCAACCGGCGGCGGGCAGCCGCCCCGTCCCCGCGGGCGGGCCCCAGAGCGGGGCAGCCCCCGGTGGCGGCGGGGCCGTGCCCCGTCCCCCGCGGACTCGAGTACCCGGCAGGCCCCGCGGCGCGCAGGCCGCAGGCGCGGCGCGGGTCAGAGGTCAGGCGGCGGCGGCAGCGCAGGCCCCGGGGCCCCCCCCCCTCCCCCGGCTCTCCCGCTCCGGGCCCGTTCCTGCCACCCCCCTCGCCCGGTGCTCACCGCGGACCCGTGGCGAGGGGTACAAGCGCTGCGCCTTCTCCAGGAAGCGGCGAGCCTTGTCGGGCTGGTTGGCCTTGGCGGCGGCCAGCGCGATGCCGATGCACCGCTCCGCCTCGTCCCTGTTCGACTCCATGGCGGCGGCGGCGGCGGCGGCCGGGAGGGCGGGGAAGGGGGGGGCGTGGGAGGGGGGGAACGGAGGGGCGGGGCGCGCGCGGCCTGATGGCGTCACGGGGGGGCAGCCCGCGGCCGGAGGGGGCGGCGGCGCGCGGGGCCGGGCGGCCGCGGGCTCGGCGCTGCGGGGGAGGCGGCAGAGCCTGCGGGGCCGCCGGCAGAGCCTGCGGGGCCGCCGCCGCGCCGCGGGCAGGGACACGGCCTCGGGGCAGGTGCCTCAGCGCCCCACGCGGCCTCCCGAGCGGCTGCGGGGGGAGGCAGCTGCCTCGCTGGGCAGCCTGGGCCGGGCTCTCGCTGCCCTGGGTGTCAAACGCTTCCTCCTCCTCGGCGGTCTGAGTCTCCTTCCCGTGTCAAACGGTGGCCGCTTGTCGTGTCGCGACAGGCCCTGCTCCAGAGTCCGGCCCCAGCTTTCCTTCAAGCACCAAAAGGACACAAGAACGCTGCCCAGAGCCTTCCCTTCGGGCTGAACAACGAGCCGTGCCGCGGCTGCCCCGCTGCGCCTCGTTGCCCCGCCCGAGCGCCGGGCTCAGGCTTCCCCGGGGCAGGCCGTGGGAACGCGCAGTGCCCGAGCAGCGCTGAGCCTGGACAGGAGGAAGATTGGGTTTTTCACGGAGTGAGTGGTCAGGCACCGGAATGTGCTGCCCAGGGAGGTGGTGGAGTCACCATCCCTGGGGGTGTCTCAAGGTGGTTTGGATGTGGTGCTTGGCGATGTGGTTTAGGGGTTCTTGGAGTAGGGTTCGGGGGGGGGGGGGGGGGGGCTTGGTGATCCCCAGGGTCTTTTCCAACCTGAATGTTTCTGTGACCCCAGTGGGTCCCATGGCATTGTGCATCTTCAGCTGTCCTCTGTGCTCTCAAGCCTCATCTACAGTGGGCAGCTCTTCCCTTTCCCCGTCCCTGCCTTTGCCTCCTGTCACTTGAGTGGGGTGGCTGCAGCAGTGGCCACGGAAGACTGAGGCAAAAAAGTCATTGAGTGCCTCAGCCTCCTCCATGCACACTTGGTTGGACTCGAGGATCCTGAAGGTCTTTTCCAACCAAGACAATTATTTTATGTTGAGTTACCAGATGCTCCATTTCCTTCCAGAGGAGACAGCAATGAGGCTGGGGAGCACAGCCCTGTGAGGAGAGGCTGAAGGAGCTGGGGTTGCTTAGCCTGGAGAAGAGGAGGCTCAGGGGAGACCTTATGGCTGTCTACAGCTCCCTGAAGGGAGGTTGTAGCCAGGTGGGGGTTGGGCTCTTCTTCCAGGCAAGCAGCACCAGAACAAGAGGACACAGTCTCAAGCTGTGCCAGGGCAGCTCGAGGTGAGGACAAAGTTCTTCACAGAGAGTTGTTAGCCTTTGGGATGTGCTGCCCAGGGAGGTGGTGGAGTCCCCATCCCTGGAGGTGTTCAAGAGGGGATTGGATGTGGCACTTGGTGCCATGGTCTAGTCATGAGGTTTGTGGTGACAGCTTGGACTCGATGATCCTTGGGGTCTCTTCCAACCTTGGTGATTCTGTGATTCATCACCAGCATACCTATGGAAGCTTTTCTTTGATGTCCCTGGACAGATTTTATTCTGTCAGGGCTTTAGCTTTCCCAATCTGATCTCTGGGTGGTCAGTTTCTCTGTATTAACACATCCAAGTGCTGGGTGCTGCACATTGGCCACAGCAACCCCATGCAGAGCTACAGGCTGGGGTCAGAGTGGCTGAGAGCAGCCAGGCAGAGAGGGACCTGGGGGTGCTGGTCGATGGTAGGCTGAACATGAGCCTGCAGTGTGCCCAGGCAGCCAAGAGGGCCAATGGCATCCTGGCCTGCATCAGGAACAGTGTGGCCAGCAGGAGCAGGGAGGTCATTGTGCCCCTGGACTCAGCACTGCTTAGGCCACACCTTGAGTCCTGTGTCCAGTTCTGGGCCCCTCAGGTTAGGAAAGAGGTTGAGTTGCTGGAAGGTGTCCAGAGAAGGGCAACAAAGCTGGGGAGGGGTCTGGAGCACAGCCCTGTGAGGAGAGGCTGAGGGAGCTGGGGTTGCTTAGCCTGGAGAAGAGGAGACTCAGGGGTGACCTTATTGCTCTCTACAACTACCTGAAGGGAGGCTGTAGCCAGGCAGGGGTTGGTCTCTTCTCCCAGGCAAGCAGTACCAAAACAAGAGGACACAGTCTCAAGCTGTGCCAGGGGAGGTTTAGGCTGGAGGTTAGGAGGAAGTTTTACACAGAGAGTGATTGCCCACTGGAATGGGCTGCCTGAGGGGGTGGTGGGGTCGCCGTCACTGGGGGTGTTCAGGACAAGGCTTGACAGGATGCTTGGTGCCATGGGTTAGTTGATTAGGTGGTGTTGGATGATAGGTTGGACTCCATGATCTTGAAGGTCTCTTCCAACCTGGTCTGGTCTATTCTATTCTATTCTTCCCAGGCTACCTGTCCTTACTTCCACCCTCTGTAGGCTTCATGTTGCTTTTTCAGGAGCACCTCAAGTTTTGGCCTATTTTTTCCAGGATGCATCAGCCCTGAGCTCAAAGGAGGTGACCCTTGAATATTAACCAGCTTTCTTGGGCCCCTTTTGTCTCCAGGGCTTCATCCCATGGTACTGTACCAAACAGACCTCTGAAAAGGCCAGAGTCTCCTCTCCTGAAGGCCAGGAGAGTGAGCTTCCTGTGCACCCTCCTTGCTGCCCTGAGGATCTTGAACTCCACCACTTCATGGTCACTGCAGCCCAGGCTGCCTTTGAGCTTCATGTTCTCCATCAGCCCCCCCTTCTCAGTGAGATCAAGGCCCAGCATAGCAGGTCTCCAGGTTGGCTCCTCTGTCATTTGTAGAAGGAATTTATCTTCAATGCATTCCCAGAACCTCCTGGATTGCTTTTGCCCTGCTCTATTTCAAGTCTCCCATGAGGACCAGGGCTTGTGAACCTGAGGCTGTTCCAATCTGTCTACAGATGGCCTCTTGCATTCAGTCTTCCTGGTCAGCTAGCCTGTAGGAGGCCCCCACTGATCCTGCCCTCCATTTAACCTCACCCATAAGCTCCTGGTGGCTTCTCATCCATCCCCAGGTGGAGCTCCATGCTCTCCAGAGGGTTATTAACACAGAAGGTGCCGCCTGCCCCTCAGTTTTCCTCACCTGTCCTTCCTCAGGAGCCTGTATCCTTCTATCCCAACACTCCAGGAGCCACCCCCCCGTGGTGGCCATGAGACAGCGCTGCAGCTGTGCTGGTCCCTGCAAACAGGAGCTCTGACAAGGGAAAAAGCCACACTGAGGACACACAGCACAGATTTAGGTGATGTCTGAAACGTTGGGCAGGCTCTGATTTGGAACCTTAAAGGTTTCTTTCCCTTCCCATCGCTTCCTTGGCACCAGAAACCCCCGGATTTAGGGTTGCCCATGTAAGGGAGGCAACAAGGCAACCCCCAGTGCCTTGCTTTGGAAGGTGACCTTGGGGTAGGAGGGTAAAACCTCCTTAGGAGTTTTATAAGAGAAGATTCCTCCTCTTCTTAAGGTCTCCTGCTTTATAAACAGCTCCTTGCGCCTGGGCCCATGCCTGGAAAGGGCTGAAGAGAGGAGATGCTGGCCCAAGAGCTGCACAAAGGACAAAGCTGTGCTCTGGGGAGCTGTGCCTTGCAACAGGCTTCCAGAAGAGAGGATTTCAAGACAGGTGACATTTCCTTGGAGGCACCACAGCTGCATCTGGAGAGCCTCACTGCTTGATGTGAGCTGTGTGACAGCACAGAGAGCACCACCTGAAGAGAGTGTGCTGCTGGCAGGCAAGCTGCAGGAGAGGAGGGAGGCGACAGTAGATGGACTGGTCCCCTACAGCAACATCAGTATGTGGCCAAATTAATTCCAGTGGTGCCCAGGGACAGGCCAAGGGGCAACAGGCACAAACTGGAACCCAGGAGACACCACCTGAACAGGAGGAGAAAATTGTTTGCTGTGAGGGTGCTGGAGCCCTGGAGCAGGCTGCCCAGAGAGGTTGTGGAGACCATCTCTGGAGAGAGTCCAAACAGCAGCCTGCTGTGGGTGACTCTGCTTTAACAGGGGGACTGCATGACCTCCACAGGTCCCTTCCAGAGGTCCCTACCATTCTGTGACTCCATAACAGTCTAGTATGAAGAGATCCCACAGCTGTTTTATCTCCTCAAAGAAAACCTGGAGCTTGTGGCTGCCCTTTTCAACACCCCCAGAGAATGCTCCCCGCTGCAGTGTGGGACAGCAGACAGGGCAGCTCCAGCCACTGGGACACTGACTTCTGGGCTTCGTTTCCCCAGCTCTGGAGAATCATCAGGTTGTTTCCCCTGCTCTTTCCAAAACACCCAGTCCCCAGTGACCACCAGCCTGAGGTGAAGGCCTGTGGCACTCTCAGAATCGTAGAATTGTCTTGGTTGAGGTCACTGAGGCCAAGCACTCTCTAAGGCTGCCATGGGTGCTGCTAAACCATGTCCCTCAGCACCCCTGCCTCTCAGAATCGCCTCCAGGGATGGAGATCTCAACCAGCTCCCTGGGGAGCCTGTTCCAGTATGTCAGATATCCAACTTACACCTCCCCTGGTGTAACTTGAGACCATTTCATACAATCACAGAACTCTCAGGGCTGGAAGGGACCTCAGGGATCAGCCAGCTCCAACCCCCTGCTGTGGGCAGGGACACCTCACACCACAGCAGGTTGCTCACAGCCACCTCCAGCCTGGCTGCAAACACCTCCAGGCAGGAGGCTGCCACCACCTCCCTGGGCAGCCTGTGCCAGGCTCTCACCACCCTCCTGGGCAACTTCTTCCTCACAGCCAATCTCAATCTCCCCACTTCTAGTTTTGCTCCATCCCCCCCAGTCCTATCACTCCCTGACACCCTCAAAAGTCCCTCCCCAGCTTTCCTGTAGCTCCCTTCAGATCCTGGAAGGCCACAAGAAGGTCTCCTTGGAGCCTTCTCTTCTCCAGACTGAACAGCCCCAACTCTCTGTCTGTCTCCATAGCAGAGCAGCTCCAGCCCTCTGCTCATCCTCATGGCCCTTCTCTGGACATGCTCCAGCACCTCCAGATCCTCCTTGTAATGGGGGCTCCAGAACTGGACACAATGCTCCAGGTGGGGTCTCACCAGACTGGGAGAATCCCCTCCCTGCCCTGCTGGCCACACTTCTCCTGCTACAACCCAGGCTCTGCTTGGCTCTCTGGGCTGCAAGTGCTCCCTGCTGGCTCCTGCTGAGCTTCTCCTCCCCCAGCACCCCAAGTCCTTTTCTTCAGAGCTGCTCTCCAGCCAGTCCCTGCCCAGCCTACATTGGAGCTTGTGATTGCCCTGACCTGGGTGCAGGACCTTCACTTGGTCTGTTGGGCTCACCTCCAGCCTGTCCAGGTCCCTCTGGATGGCCTCCCTTCCCTCCAGCACATCTGCTGCACTGCACAGCTTGGTGTCATTGGTTCCTCTCATCCCAACAGCCAGAAGAGATGAGCCAGGAGCCAGGCTGTTGTGAGCAACGCCTTTATGTGGTACTTTACAGAGAGGACAGCACTCAGCACACGACACTGTTCAGCCCCTTCCCGTTCAGAACAGCAGCTCCCCTCGGGGAGGACTCCCAGTTAAAATAGAGACCTCCTGCAGCAGGCTGCTTAGGCAAGGCAGGATGGACAGCAGAGCCACCTGCTCCACCAAGGCCTTCACCTGCTCTTGCAGCAGAGGCAACACCTCAGCTCAAGCAGCCCCTCTGCCAGGGCACCAGTCCCCTCTGCTCCCCTGACAGTCTCGGGGAGCATGCAACACTTGGCTAAAAATCCTGGGGGGTCCTCACCACGTGGCTCTGCTCCCAGGCCCCACAGGTAGGCCCTGCCCAGGAACTCCACAGCATCTTTCTTAGGAGGAACCTAGGGATTCAAGTCAACCCTGTGCCATCCTGTGGGAACAAGAAGCAGAAGGGGTTTGGCTGCAGCCCCACCGGCTTGCTCGGTGCACCACGAAGCAGGGGTGGTGGCACTCAAGCCCTTTTTGTTTTCCTGAGAGCAAGGAACATTAAGGGGCCAGGAGCAAGCAGAAGCTGAACGTGCAGCAGGCTTCGATTCCCAGCTTCGACTGACAAAGGCCCTCCTGGCACAAGAGTCTGAGCTGAGGGCTGAGGCAGGGAGGCTGGGTGCTGCCCCCCGAGCCGCTATGGCTTGGGCACGGTGAAGTCCCAGGCTGTCTCCTGGGCGCACTTCCACATGGCCCTCATGAGCCGCGTGAAGCCCATGTCCTTGGGCTTCTCCAGGCCGCGCATCAGCCGCTGCTTCATGATGGCCACAAACTCCTTGTTGCTCAGCTCGCCGTTCCCTGGGGGAGGCAAGCAGATGGGGTTAGCAACGCCAGACCCCACCAGCGCGCTCCTCTCCGCGGGCACTGGCTTCAAAGGGCGGGAGCCGCCGGGGGCACAGCTTGGAGGGACTGCAACCACGGTTGGCTTCAGCCTCCTAAAAGATGCTGCTGAGCAAGGGCTGCCCAGCACCAGTGGTGGAATCATGGAATCAGAGAGCAGTGATGGTTGGAGAAGGCCTCTGAGATGGAGTCCATCAACCCACCACCACCATGCCCACTAAACCACATCCCGAAGTGCCATGTCCACACATTTCTTCCAGGGATGGTGACTCCACCACAGAATCACCAAGGTTGGAAGAGACCTCAAAGATCATTGAGTCCAAGCTGTCACCACAGACCTCACGACTAGACCATGGCACCAAGTGCCACATCCAATCCCCTCTTGAACACCTCCAGGGATGGGGACTCTACCACCTCTCTGGGCAGCACATCCCAATGGCTAACAACTCTCTCTGGGAAGAACTTTCTCCTCACCTCCAGCCTAAACTAACTCTGGCACAGCTTGAGACTGTGTCCTCTTGTTCTGGTGCTGCTTGCCTGGGAGAAGAGACCAACCCCCACCTGGCTCCAACCTCCTTCAGGTAGTTGTAGAGGGCAATGAGGTCTCCCCTGAGCCTCCTCTTCTGCAGGCTAAGCAACCCCAGCTCCCTCAGCCTCTCCTCACAGGGCTGTGCTCAAGGCCTCTCCCCAGCCTTGTTGCCCTTCTCTGGACACCTCCCTGGGCAGCCTGTGCCAATGCCTGACCACTCCTGTAGCAAAGAAATTGTTCCTAATGTGCAATCTAAACCCCCCCTGGTGCAACTTGAGGCCTTTTCTTCTTGTCCTATCAATTGTTCCTTGGGAGAAGAGCCCAATCCCCACCTTGCTCCGACCTCCTTTCAGGGGGTTGCAGAGAGCAGTGAGGTCTTCCCTCAGCCTCCTCCAGACTAAGCCTCCCCAGTTCCCTTAGCCACTCCTCACCAGCCCTGTTCTCCAGACCCTTCAGCAGCTTCAGTGTCTTTCTCCAGCCACTCAGTGTCCTTCCCAAGCCTGTAACACACATTACCCTACTTTGCCTGGCACCATCACATCTTGCAGGGCCTGGAGTCTTGGGGCTTGAAGACAGAAAAGCAAATTGAAAGCAAAGGCTCTTGTGCCCACAGGAAACTCCACTTTAAGTGACTGAGGGAATTGCAGGAGCAGAGCTTTTCTTAATGGAGGGGAAGGGAAGGCTCATTTACCTGGGGAGGTTACTGAGAATTGTGTCAACTAAATTTAGGTTAAAGATAAGATTACAGTCAACTGGGGCAAATTTTATTCTGTAGTTGCCTAACCACTAATTAAAACCCCTGGGATCTTTATGTAGGGCACTGGCTGATCACAGGGGACAGCAGCAAGCCTGACGTGATGCCTGGTGTTTGTGGAGGGGCTGATGCCTTCTGCCATGATCATAAGAGTGGTTTGGGTTGGAAGGGACCTCCAAAGCTCATCCAGTCCAACCCCCCTGCAGTCAGCAGGGACATCCTCCACTACATCAGGTTGCTCAGAGCTTTGTTGAGCCTGACCTTGAATATCTCCAGGGATGAGGCCTCAACTACCTCCCTGGGCAACCTGTTGCAGTGTTCCATCACCCTCCTGGTGCAGAACTTGTTCCTAACATCCAATCTAAATCTGCTCTGCTCTCATTTCAAACCACTGCCCCTTGCCCTGTCACTGCAGGCCTTTGTAAGCAGTCCCTCTGCAGCCTTCTTATAGCCCCCTTCAGGTCCTGGCAGGCTGCTCTTAGGTCTCCCTGGAGCCTTCTCTTCTCCAGGCTGCACACCCCCAGCCCCCCCAGCCTGTGCTCATAGCAGAGATGCTCCAGCACCCCAATCATCTTCAAGGCCCTGCTCTGGATCTGCTCCATCAGGTCCATGTCCTTCCTGTGCTGAGGGCTCCAGAGCTGGCAGCATTGCTCACATCACAGTGTCCTGTCCACAGCCTGCAGTGCACACATCCTGTACATATTTTGCTCCCCTGCCTATGGGGCAGAGGTGACAGCACTGAATTTGGCTTCTGGGGGAGTAGTAAAGGAAAGCAGCCTACCTCTGGGCACAGAGGAAACAGGAGGGAACATCAGCCCTCAAGAAACAAACCCACCAGTGTCATCAGCTCCCCAGCTCCATGGAGAGAGAATCTCTCTGGCTGATGTGGGGAACCACATTAGGGTAGGATAGGATAGGGTAGGATAGGGTAGGGTAGGGTAGGATAGGATAGGATAGGATAGGGTAGGATAGGATAGGGTAGGGTAGGGTAGGATAGGATAGGATAGGATAGGATAGGATAGGATAGGATAGGGTAGGGTAGGGTAGGGTAGGGTAGGATAGGATAGGGTAGGGTAGGATAGGATAGGATAGGATAGGATAGGATAGGGTAGGGTAGGGTAGGATAGGATAGGATAGGATAGGATAGGGTAGGGTAGGGTAGGGTAGGGTAGGGTAGGATAGGATAGGATAGGATAGGATAGGGTAGGATAGGATAGGATAGGGTAGGGTAGGGTAGGGTAGGGTAGGGTAGGGTAGGATAGGATAGGATAGGATAGAATAGAATAGAATAGAATAGAATTAACCAGGTTGGAAGAGACCTTTGAGATCATCCAGTCCAACCTATCACTCAGCACCATCTGATCAACTCAACCATGGCACCAAGCACCCCATCCAGGCTCTTCCTGAGCACCTCCAGGGATGGGGACTCCACCACCTCCCTGGGCAGCACATCCCCAGGGCCAATCTCTCTTGATGGGAAGAACTTCTTCCTGACATCCAGCCTAAACCTCCCCTGGTGCAGCTTGAGACTGAGTACATTGCTGTGTTTCATGCACAAGTTTCCTCATCTGAGAGTTTGATTTTCCTCCCTGCCTTACATCCCAAAGCAAACCTGGGCAGAGGAATTCCAGCAACATAGCAAGGGCTGAATAAAATCCTCTCTGGGGCTGCAGGGTTTCATGCCTGTCTGTACAGAGTGAAAACACACACAGAGTTCTGTGCCTGCTCTTCCTGCCTCACAGGGACTCTCCTGGCACAGCCTTTCCCCTCCACAGGTTTGCTATCAGCATATTGAGGAGATTCTCCTGAGAGGATGCAAATGTGGCTGTGCTTCAGTTTGATCTTCAGCCTGAGCAGCTGCCCTGAGCATTCTATCAGAAACTGGCACTGAAGTGCTGAGGAATGACGAGATGCAGCCTCATCTGCAGGAGAGGGAGAGGGAGAGGGAGGAGAGGGAGAGGGAGAGGGAGGAGAGGAAGAGGGAGAGGGAGGAGAGGGAGAGGGAGGAGAGGGAGAGGGAGGAGAGGGAGAGGGAGGAGATGTAGAGGGAGGAGAGGGAGAGGGAAGAGAGGGAGAGGGACAGGGAGGAGAGGGAGAGGGAGAGGGAGGAGAGGGAGAGGGAGGAGAGGGAGAGGGAGGAGAGGGAGAGGGAGGAGAGGGAGAGGGAGGAGAGGGAGAGGGAGAGGGAGAGGGAGAGGGAGGAGAGGGAGAGGGAGGAGAGGGAGAGGGAGAGGGAGGAGAGGGAGAGGGAGGAGAGGGAGAGGGAGGAGAGGGAGAGGGAGGAGAGGGAGAGGGAGAGGGAGAGGGAGGAGAGGGAGAGGGAGGAGAGGGAGAGGGAGGAGAGGGAGAGGGAGAGGGAGGAGAGGGAGAGGGAGGAGAGGGAGAGGGAGGAGAGGGAGGAGATGTAGAGGGAGGAGAGGGAGAGGGAAGAGAGGGAGAGGGACAGGGAGGAGAGGGAGAGGGAGAGGGAGGAGAGGGAGAGGGAGGAGAGGGAGAGGGAGGAGAGGGAGAGGGAGGATCTGGAGGTGCTGGAAGGTGTCCAGAGAAGGGCCAGGAGGATGAGCAGAGGGCTGGAGCTGCTCTGCTATGGAGACAGACTGAGAGAGTTGGGGCTGTGCAGTCTGGAGAGGAGAAGGCTCCCAGGAGACCTTCTTGTGGCCTTCCTGTATCTGAAGGGGGCTACAAGAAAGCTGGGGAGGGACTTTTGAGGGTGTCAGGGAGGGATAGGACTGGAGGGGATGGAGCAGATAGATTCAGATTGGATGTTAGGAAGTTGTTCCCCATGAGGGTGGTGAGAGCCTGGCACAGGCTGCCCAGGGAGGCAGTTGAGGCCAAACTGAGTTTTGGGGGGGGAACCCCAGCTGTGTAACAGCCTGTGCATGCCAAAGACTTGCATCCAGTGCTTTGAAACCAACAGTGAGAAGCTCTACAGAGGGAGCTGGCCAGGCTGGATGGATAGACCAAAGTCAATGGGATGGTTTTTTTCTGCCCAGAGATGCAGGAGGGATGGGGACAAACCAAACTTCAACATCTCCAACCTACCCTGGAGTCATCCACCCTGTGTTCTTCTAGCCCCACAGATGCTCTGGTGCTCTACACAAGCCTTCTCTTGCCTTTTTTCTACCCAGGGATGGGGAGAAACCAAGCTTGGTACTTCCCATCCCACCTTGGAATGGAGAGAAGCCAAGGTTCAACAAAGGCAAGTGCTGGGTCCTGCACTTGGGGCACACCAACTCCATAAATGTTCCAGGCTTGGGGCAGAGTGGCTGGGCACTCCCCCACTGCAAAAGGTGTTGGTCAACAGCCAGCATGTGCCCAGGTGGCCAAGAAGGCCACCAGCACCCTGGCCTGGATCTGCAACAGAGCAGGGATTGTCCCCCTGTACTCACCACTGGGGAGGCCCCACCTTGAGTGCTGGGTTCAGTTTTGGGCCCCCTCACTACAGGAAGGGCACTGAGGGGCTGGAGCAGGTCCAGAGTAGGGCAACGAAGCTGGTGAAGGGTCTGGAGAACAGGGCTGGTGAGGAGCTGCTGAGGAACCTGGGGGTGTTCAGCCTGGAGAAGAAGAGGCTGAGAGAAGACCTCCTGGCTCTCTACAACTCCCTGAAAGCAGACTGGAGCAAGGAGGGGATCAGTCTCTTCTGCCAAGGAACAAGTGACAGGGCAAGAGGAAATGACCTCAAGTTGCACCAGGGGATGTTTCAGTTGGACAGTAGGAACAATTTCCTCCCTGAAAGAGTTGTCAAACCCTGGACCAGGCTGCCCAGGGCAGTGGTGAAGCCTCCATCCCTGGAGGGGTTTCAGAGCTGTGTAGATGTGGTGCTGAGGGACATGGCCTAGTGGTGGCCAGGCAGTGCTGGGTTAATGGTTGAACTGGATGATCTCAAAGGTCTTTTCCACCCAAAAGGAGTCTGTGATTCCATGATCTCAGAAGCCATGTACCACCAGCTACCCATCCACAGAGGAAGAGCAGATGGCAGGAGGAGCCAATGCCATGGCAAGCTGTCATGGCTGGCACTCTGCTCTCTGCATTTCCTCCCTTGGAGTGGCTCTGCCAGCCTGAGAGGGAGGGCTGGAGGCTGGGGGTCACTCACCGTCACAGTCGAAGAGCGCGAACACCACGTCACACACGTGGTCAGACAGCTCCACCTTGGCCACTGTCCTGGCCACCTGCTGCATGGTCACTGCAACACAGAGAGGGACAGAAGCTTAGCACTGCCTTGTGAGCTGCAGCCACAGCACATGCAGGCAGAGGAGCAGAGAAGTTTCGCAGCTCTCTGTGGTGGGTGGAAAATCCTCCCAGCACAAAACTGCCAAAGCAGCTCAGTTAGAGAGAAATTCACAGGACCATGGAATTGTCAGGGCTGGAAGGGACCTCAAGGCTCAGCCAGCTCCAACCCCCTGCCATGGGCAGGGACACCTCACACCACAGCAGGTTGCTCACAGCCACCTCCAGCCTGGCTGCAAACACCTCCAGGCAGGAGGCTGCCACCACCTCCCTGGGCAGCCTGTGCCAGGCTCTCACCACCCTCCTGGGGAACAACTTCTTCCTCACATCCAGTCTGAATCTCCCCCTTTCTAGTTTTGCTCCATCTCCCCCAGTCCTATCAATATCTGACACCCTATGAAGCTGTACTTACAAGCAAAACCCCAATCCAGAAATGCAATGCAATGACTTTGTGCAAGCCAGTCACAAGCTGGGCTGCATCAGGAGAAGCATAGCCAGCAGGGCAAGGGAAGTGATTCTCCCCCTCTACTCTGCTCTGCTGAGACCCCACCTGGAGTTCTGGATGTCAGGAAGAAGCTCTTCCCCGTGAGGGTGGTGAGAGCCTGGCACAGGTTGCCCAGGGAGGTGGTGGCAGCCTCCTGCCTGGAGGTGTTTGCAGCCAGGCTGGAGGTGGCTGTGAGCAACCTGCTGTGGTGTGAGGTGTCCCTGCCCATGGCAGGGGGTTGGAGCTGGCTGAGCCTTGAGGTCCCTTCCAGCCCTGCCAGCTCTGTGGTTCTATGCACATGTACAAAACATACAATGTTTACAGGTATTTGTAATTTACAAACAGCACAAGAACCCCCCTGGACCAACCAGGGGGCTCCCAATAGCTTTCCCACTCCCTGCTCCCTTCCCTCCCCCCTGGACACATAGGACAAGAGAGAGCAGAGAGTTGGTATCAGTTATTTAACCACAAGGAGGCATTCAAGGTCAGCCAAGCCAGCAGAAGCCACAAGTTCTGGCCAAAAAGAGAGAGAGTTAGTTTACCAAACTAACCTTTATGTCAGGCATCTCCCCAAAGGATCATTTAGACCCTTTTCTCCAGGGCTGCTCTCCAGCCAGTCCCTGCCCAGCCTATAGCAGTGCCTGGGATTGCCCTGAGCCAGCTGCAGGACCTTGCCCTTGGTCTTGTTGAACCTCATGAGGTTGTCCTGGGCCCAGCTCTGCAGCCTGTCCAGGTCCCTCTGGATGGATCCCTTCCCTCCAGCCTGCCCAGGTCCCTCTGGATGGATCCCTTCCCTCCAGCCTGTCCAGGTCCCTCTGGATGGATCCTTCCCTCCAGCCTGCCCAGGTCCCTCTGGATGGATCCTTCTCTCCAGCCTGCCCAGGTCCCTCTGGCTGGATCCCTTCCCCCCAGCCTGCCCAGGTCCCTCTGGATGGATCCCCCCCCCCAGCCTGCCCAGGTCCCTCTGGATGGATCCCTTCCCCCCAGCCTGCCCAGGTCCCTCTGGATGGATCCCTTCCCTCCAGCCTGCCCAGGTCCCTCTGGATGGATCCCCCCCCCCCCCCAGCCTGCCCAGGTCCCTCTGGATGGATCCTTCTCTCCAGCCTGCCCAGGTCCCTCTGGCTGGATCCCTTCCCCCCAGCCTGCCCAGGTCCCTCTGGATGGATCCTTCCCTCCAGCCTGCCCAGGTCCCTCTGGATGGATCCCTTCCCCCCAGCCTGCCCAGGTCCCTCTGGATGGATCCCTTCCCTCCAGCCTGCCCAGGTCCCTCTGGATGGATCCTTCCCTCCAGCCTGCCCAGGTCCCTCTGGATGGATCCTTCCCCCCAGCCTGTCCAGGTCCCTCTGGATGGATCCTTCCCTCCAGCCTGCCCAGGTCCCTCTGGATGGATCCCTTCCCCCCAGCCTGCCCAGGTCCCTCTGGATGGATCCTTCCCCCCAGCCTGCCCAGGTCCCTCTGGATGGATCCCTTCCCTCCAGCCTGCCCAGGTCCCTCTGGATGGATCCTTCCCTCCAGCCTGCCCAGGTCCCTCTGGATGGATCCCTCCCCCCCAGCCTGTCCAGGTCCCTCTGGATGGATCCTTCCCTCCAGCCTGCCTGCTGTTTTCCCCTCCTGGGTTACAGAAATGTCAGCACTACAAGAGAACCCAGGTGGGAAATCTCTCCTGACAGGCTTGAGCCAGAAGGCAGCTCCTGCTGACAGAGCTGCAGTGATGGGATCATGGAATCATTCTGGTTGGAAAAGACTTTCAAGATCATCCAGGCCAACCATTCCCTAGCTCTGCCAAGGCTGGAGCCAGCCCATGTCCCTCAGCACCACAGCTCTGCACCCTGTACACACCTCCAGCATGGGGATTCCACCACCTCTCTGGGGAGCCAGTTCCAGTCCCTCAGAAGCCTTTCAGTGCAGAAGTTTCTTCTGCTATCCAGCCTAAACCTCCCCTGGAACAACTTGAGGCCATTTCCTCTGCTCCTACCATACATCATGAACAACCATTCCAGCAGGCTGGGAATAACACAGAGTGGTTTTCCTGCTAAGCAGCCCAGGGCTGCAGAAGGAATCTGTTCGCCCTCTCCCTGTCAGAGGCTCTGCAGTGAGCAGAGCTTAACCTTGCAATAAAATGAAGAGTTGCAACAGTTTATTCCTCTTCCCTACCAAGACTGGCAGCTGAGCTCATCAGCAGTGAGGAGAGCAGGAGGTTTATTCATGCCCCAAGAAAAGAGCAATCCTTGGAGCTATCAGTCTGGCAGGGCTCTGCAGTAGCTTTTCCTGCATGCAAGGGGGAACCCATCCTGTCCTCAGTGGCCTGGTTCAGCTGTTTCCCTGCAGGGATTCCTGTGTGTCTGCCTGCCCCTGCCCCTCTGCCAGCTGCTAATGGAAGGAAAGAGGCAAGGCAGGAGCAGCTTGGTTGTCACTGTTGGTCAGGGTTGGGACACTCTGCTCCCTTACAGATGCCTGATGCAACAGGAGAGTTCTGCATGAGAGCATTTGAAGGGGAACTGCTTCCCTACAAAGCCTGACTCAAAGAAGCTCCATCCAGAGAGGCTCTGCACCATGGCAGCGACCCCACAGCAACTGGGATGGACATTCCAAGATCCATAAAGTGGTTTAGGCTGGAAGGGACATTAAAGATCATCTAGTTCCAATGCCCCTGCCAAGGGCAGGGACACCTTCCACCAGCCCAGCTTGCTCAAGGCCTCATCCAGCCTGGCCTTGAACATCTCCAGGGAGGGAGCATCCATGTGCTCCCTGAGCAACCTGTGCCAGTGTCTCCCCAGCCTCACTGGAAAGAATTTCTTCCCAATCTCCAGTCTAAAGCTGCCCTCCTCAGGCTTCAATCCATTCCCTCTCATCCTATCACTCCAAGTCCCTATAAAAAGCTCCTTCCTGGCTTCCTTGCAGCCCCCTTCAAGCACTGGCAGGCTGCTCTTCCTGGAGCCTTCTCTTCTCCAGGCTGAAGAGCCCCAACTCTGCAGCCTGTCCCCACAAGGCAGGTGCTCCAGCCCTCTGATCATCTTTGGCTGCAGAGCTCCCCTCAGCAAGGCAACAGAGGAGTGTGGTGAGACAAAGTCAGACTGAAAGCAGCAAAACTCCCTCTGTATCCATCCACAGCATCCTCCTGGGCTCCCTGCAGAGCTGCAGGCCCCTCAGGAGTCGGAGAGAGCTGTGTGTCAGAAAGGAGCAAACGAGCAGCAGTGCCACCACTGCACCCATCAGCAGCTGCACAGAGTGTTTCTGAGGGGATTTTAGTCTTCATCAGCGTTCAGACTGCTGGTTCCTTCCACTTCATTTCTGCTCCCCTCAGTGAGCTTTGGCATTCTGGGGGGGAATCCATGGCTACCATCATTCCCTTTCCCCCTGCAAAATCTCTCACTAAACAACCCAGGAGAAGATGGGATTTGAACAGAAGGCAGATTCAAACCCCACACAGACCCTCAAGCAGGCATCTGATGTTTCCCTGTAGTTATCCTTTTGGAGTGCAAATCCTTTCCTGCATGAGAGGTGCAGCTTTGGCCTGCAGCTGTTACTCTGCATGGCCCTTCTGTCCCCATGCATCAGGGTACAGCTGCTGTGTGTCCTGGCAGCCTGCTGTTGGGAGTGTAAGAGGCAAAGGAGTCATTAAAGCTGAATTACTTTTGCTCCCCAGCCTGACCCTCACCCACTGAGCTGTGGGGAGAGCACACATCTCTCCCCATGCCAACCAGGCTGGAGAATATATGGTGCCACAGCTCCCACGTGAAACTGGAGAGCAAAGTAAGTGGAGGACTGAATGTTTCATGTGCAGGGACAGCCACAACTTCCATGCATCCCTTTGCTCTTGTCTCTGTTCTTCTGGTACACCCAGGCTAGCCAGCAAGAGGCAACGTGAGGGGAGGGAAGAGCTGCAGCAGAAGCAAGCTGCAGCATTAGGTGGCAGCAGCCCTCCAAAAAGGGCTTTCAAGGTCCAGCATTTAATTACAGAACCAGAGGAGCCTAGAACTGTTTCAGCTGGAAAACACCTCTGAGATCATTGAGTGCAGCCATCAGCCCAACACCACCACAGCCATTAAACCATGTCCCCAAGGGCCATGGCCACAGGTTCTTGAACAGCCCCATGGTGACTCCACCACCCTCCTGGGCAGCCTATTCCAGTGCCTGGCCACTCCTGCAGGGAAGACATTGTTCCTAACATCCAACCTAAACCTCCCCTGGTGCAGTTGCAAGCCATTCCCTCTTGCTCTATCTGAGTACTGATACTAGGGAGAAGAGACTCATCCCCACCCAGCTCCAACCTCCTGTAAGGGAGCTGTGGAGAGCCAGAAGGTCTCCCCTCGGCCTCCTCTTCTCCAGGCTGAGCACACCCAGTCCCCTCAGATGCTCATCACCAGCCCTGCTCTCCAGACCTTCAGCAGCTTCATTGCCCTTCTCTAGACACACTCCAGCACCTCAATGTTCCTCTTGCAGTGAGGAGCCCCAAACTGAACCCAGTGTATGAGGTGCAGCACCACCAGTGCTGAGCACAGGGGCAAGCAAGCACGGTGCACCCAACCCCCAGCCCTGCCTCCTTCCTAATCCCCTCTCATGCCTGTGGCTGCTTCATAGAATCACAGAGTGGTCAGGGTTGGAAGGGACCTCAAGGCTCAGCCAGCTCCAGCCCCCTGCCATGGGCAGGGACACCTCACACCACAGCAGGTTGCTCACAGCCACCTCCAGCCTGGCTGCAAACACCTCCAGGCAGGAGGCTTCCACCACCTCCCTGGGCAGCCTGTGCCAGGCTCTCACCACCCTCCTGGGGAACAACTTCTTCCTCACAGCCAATCTCAATCTCCCCACTTCAAGTTTTGCTCCATCCCCCCCAGTCCTATCCCTCCCTGACACCCTCAAAAGTCCCTCCCCAGCTTTCCTGTAGCCCCCTTCAGATCCTGGAAGGCCACAAGAAGGTCTCCTGGGAGCCTTCTCTTCTCCAGACTGAACAACACCAACTCTCTCAGTCTGTCTCCATAGCAGAGCAGCTCCAGCCCTTCTGGCCCTTCATGGCCCTGCTCTGGACACCTTCCAGCACCTCCAGAACCTTCCTGTGCTAGGGGCTCCAGAGCTGGATGCAGTACTCCAGGTGGGGTCTCAGCAGAGTGGAGCAGAGGGGCAGAATCCCCTCCCTGCCCTGCTGGCCACACTTCTCTTGCTGCAGCCCAGGCTCTGCTTGGCTCTCTGGGCTGCAAGTGCTCCCTGCTGGCTCCTGGGGAGCTTCTCCTCCCCCAGCACCCCAACTCCTTTTCCTCAGGGCTGCTCTCCAGCCAGTCCCTGTCCAGCCTATACTGGAGCTTGTGATTGCCCTGACCCAGCTGCAGGACCTTGCCCTTGGTCAAGCTCCATATTTAAAAGAAACCCACCTTTGACTAACCTCTCCTGGGCTCCAGCCCTGCCATCTCCCCTCACTTTGTCTCATCCCTTTGCCTTGCCCTAAGACACAAAGGAGTTAGACTCTGACTCTCTGCCAGTGGAGGATACTCAGGGGTGACCTTATTGCTCTCTACAACTCCCTGAAGGGAGGCTGTAGCCAGGTGGGGGTTGGTCTCTTCTCCCAGGCAGCCAGCACCAGAACAAGAGGACACAGTCTCAAGCTGTGCCAGGGGAGGTTCAGGCTGGATGTTAGGAAGAAGTCCTACACAGAGAGTGATTGCCCATTGGGATGTGCTGCCCAGGGAGGTGGTGGAGTCACCATCACTGGAGGTGTTCAGGAGGAGACTTGATGGGGTGCTTGGTGCCATGGGTTAGTTGTTCAGGTGGGTTGGGTTGGTTGATGGGTTGGACACCATGATCTTGAAGGTCTCTTCCAACCTGCTTTATTCTATTCTATTTAGTGCCAGCAGAATGGCTGCTTGGGAAGCCTGGCTGTAGGTGATGCCAAAACCCCAGTGCCATCCACACCCTCCCCTTGACAGGGCTATAGCCAACTAATTCAGCTGCTGTCCTGCTTCTTGTGGCCTTCCAGGATCTGAAGGGGGCCTACAAGAAAGCTGGGGAAGGACTTTTTAAGGTGTCAGGGAATGATAGGACTAGAGGGAATGGAACAAAACTAGAAGTGGGTAGACTCAGCTTGGCTGTGAGGAAGAAGTTGTTCCCCAGGAGGGTGGTGAGAGCCTGGCACAGGCTGCCCAGGGAGGTGGTGGCAGCCTCCTGCCTGGAGGTGTTTGCAGCCAGGCTGGAGGTGGCTGTGAGCAACCTGCTGTGGTGTGAGGTGTCCCTGGCCATGGCAGGGGGTTGGAGCTGGCTGAGCCTTGAGGTCCCTTCCAACCCTGACAGGTCTGTGATTCTCTGGTAAGGTGAAAGATGGTCTCCCCAGGTTATTAAAACTCAGGCCTGTGATCCTTTGGAGAAGAGGAAGCTACTTTAGCTTCAGCACAGAAAAGAGGTTCTCCAGCTATGGCTGTTTGGTGTCATCCCCCCCCCCCCATTTTAAATGGTCCTTCTAAAGTGGTAACAACATGTGCAGCAATTTCCTCCAGACACAGACTATCCTCTTCTCCTCCTCCCTCTGGGATGAGCCCAGTGAAATCCTGACTTCTGGAAAGCACACCCCATTTACTGCTGCTTTGATTTGGGGCTGCAGTGCTCAGACTCAGAGTGCACTTATATGGGAACAGGTAATGCAAGGGCAGGTTAGGCACAGGAGCTCTCAGACCCCTGCTGCAGAGCCCTGGGGTACCTCTGCAGCTTGCTTTGCCCCTTTGTGAGGACCACAGTGTGCCCCCTCCCCAGAGCACCTCTGGGCTGAGCAGCATGAAGGGTGTGAGGGGAGATTCATGTCAGCTGCCAGGTATCCACCTCCCTGGACACATTCAAGGTGAGATTCTGAGCAACTTGACCTAGTGGAGGCTGTCCCTGCTCACTGCAGGGTGGTTTGACCTGAGGTCCCTTCCAAGCTGGGTGATTCTATGATGTCTGCAGGATAATTCTCCTCTTCTGCCCTAGGAAATCTCTCCTGACAGCCAGAACCTAGGGACAGCCAAGCCCTTGAGGAGTTGGATCTGTGTCCTGCACACCACCAACCCTACTCAAGATTTACTTACTGCAGCAAATACTCCTAGCTGAGTGGTTGTGGCTCCAGCTCCAGGTCATCAATCACACATAATTAAACAGCAAGCACTGATTTACCAACTGCAGACAGACCTTAATGCTCCACAAGTACACACTGCATGATGAGGCCACTGCAGACACAGAGTAATTGGAATTGCATCCTGGGCTGCACCAAAAGAAGTGTGGCCAGCAGGTCCAGAGAGGTGATTCTCTTCTCCTCTGCTGAGACCTCACCTGAGTGCTGTGTCCAGCTCTGGGGCCCCCATCACAGGAGAGTCACAGACCTGCTGAAGAGGGTCCAGAGGAGGGCCACAAAGTTGGATCAGGGGGAACACTCTCCTATAAACACAGGCTGAAAGAGCTGGGGCTGTTCAGCCTAGAGAAGAGAAGGCTCCAAGGGAGACCTTAGAGCTGCATTTCAATACCTGAAGGGGACCTACAGGAAGGCTGGGGAGGGGCTGTTTAGAAGGGCTTGGAGTGATAGGATGAGGGGCAGTGGTTTGGAACTGGAGCAGGGCAGGTTGAGGTTGGACATCAGGAGGATGAGAGTGGTGAAATCCTGGAACAGGCTGCCCAGGGCTGTGGTTGATGCCCTGTCCCTGGAGACATTCAAGATCAGACTTCATGGGACCCTGGGCACGCTGACCTAGTTGGAGGTGTCCCTGCTGACTGGAGGGGGGTTGGACAAGATGGCCTTTGAGGGCCCCTGCCAACCTAATGCAAGCTGTGAACCTGTGACTGCTCCCCCAGGGGATGCTGCAGACAGGGCACCGAGCAGCAGCACTTCCACACTCCACAGTCTTCCTTCTAAAGGAGAGGAGAGCCTATCAAGTTCTTTCACCTTGAAGTCTTAAGCTAACAGTGATGCAAAACAAGGAGTACAGGTGATTTCCCCTCAAAAGACAAAGACAGGGAGCAATGTGACACATTTGGCTCCCTTTGCAATTCCATTCCCCCAGAACCTATTAATGCCTTAAGCTTCCCCCCAGAGCAGCAGCTGGAAGAGCAGCTCACTGCTGAGACATTGCATTCTGCAGCTGCCTCAGTACATCAGCTTTAGCTTTCCAGGAGACAAGAGTTTCCTCTTGGCCTAAACAGCATCCTGGCACCAGCTTGCCATTGGCTTGGGCTTTTTTAATATCCCCCAGGCTGAGCACTTACAAACCCAACTCTTTCAGAAGGGAAAAGCAGGCACTAGTGACAGACCCCAGCAGCAGGTCAGTGTCAGACCTCAGAGCATGCCTGATATGGATGAGATCAAGGACATGAACTGGTCTGATCAATAAATCACACTGCTACCAAGCTCCCCAGGAAACACCAGCTGTGAGCTTTACCCAGCCAGCTCCCCTGGCCATGTGCACTCTCTGGACTGTGAGTTACCAGGAGACAGCCTGGGCAAGCTGCACTGCTCAGTCTGGGGTCTCAGTGGGGTTCCAGGGCTTTCCCTCCTTCCCTCTAGCATGCCTGGGAGCTCCAGAGGTGCTTGGGTGACAGACTCCTGCAGTGACTTGGATTTGAGCTCAGAAATGCAGTAGCTGGCTGTACAGCTCAGGTGAGAAGCAGAGCTGTTGGGGTTGGAAAAGGCCTTTGAGGTCACTGAGTCCAACTAGCATCTAACTCCTGCTGCTGCTGAGCTGTGTCCCTCAGCACCACAGCTCTGCACCCTGTACACACCTCCAGCATGGGGATTCCACCACCTCTCTGGGGAGCCAGTTCCAGTCCCTGAGAAGCCTTTCAGTGCAGAAGTTTCTTCTGCTATCCAGCCTAAACCCCCCTGGAACAACTTGAGGCCATTTCCTCTGCTCCTGTCTCTTGTTACTGGGGAGAAGAGACCGACCCTCCCCCAGCTGGAACCTCCTGTCAGGGAGTTGTAAGAGCCAGAGGGGCTCCCCTCAGTCTCATTTGCTCTATCTGTAGGCAAAGTCTCTGATTTTAAGCAAAGCAAAACAAGGGTTGAACAGTTCCTAGCACCAGCTCCAGTGCTGGTTAGTGCCTCTGCTGCAGAGGTGATGGAGACCTCTACAGAAGAGAGAGTTTGCAAGGACTCTCCTTGCAATGCTGCTTGTCTTTGGCAACAATTTGAAGCACTTTGTAAGAGGAGAGAAGATGTCCCCTTCAGGAGACAGGGGTGAAAAAGGAACAGTGCTGTGCCTGGGATCTGGTACCAGAGCCTGTGACACACTGCACACAGCAGTCCTGAATGGTCCTGCTGAAGATACCATGATCACAGGATCATAGAACTGTTAGAGGTTGGAAGGGACCTCAAGGCTCAGCCAGCTCCAACCCCCCTGCCATAGGCAGGGACACCTCACACCACAACAGGTTGCTCACAGCCACCTCCAGCCTGGCTGCAAACACCTCCAGCCAGGAGGCTGCCACCACCTCCCTGGGCAGCCTGTGCCAGGCTCTCACCACCCTCCTGGGGAACAACTTCTTCCTCACAGCCAATCTCAGTCTCCCCACTTCTAGTTTTGCTCCATCCCCCCCAGTCCTATCACTCCCTGACACCCTCAAAAGTCCCTCCCCAGCTTTCTTGTAGCCCTCTTCAGATACTGGAAGGCCACAAGAAGGTCAAGCTAGATGACCTTCAAAAACCCCTTCCAACCAAAGGCTTCTATGAGATGCCACTGACCAGTCACCAGGAAACCAAAGCTTACTAACCTGTGCTGGCTCTACATTTCAGCCTCTGCCCTGCTCTGTGCCTAAAACCAGGTTAAGTATAAAACCTGAAATCCCTCTTTATCCATGGATGCAGCAATCCAACCTCTCTGAAATGTCACCTGTCAGCCTGGGCTTGTTCATTAGCTTCCCAACTCTGGAGATGTGGACAGGCTGAGAGCTGGGGAAAAGCAAACCTCATGAGGTGCAGTGAGGACAAATGCAGGGTCCTGCACCTGGGCAGGAGGAACAGCAGGCACCAGGACAGGGCAGGGGATGCCCTGCTGGAGAGCAGCTCCATGGAGAAAGACCTTGGAGTGCTGATGAGCAGCAAGCTCTGCAGGGGACAGCAATGTGCCCTGGTGGCCAAGAGAGCCAAGGGGATCCTGGGGTGCAGCAGGAAAAGTGTGGCCAGCAGGGCTGGGGAGGTTCTGCTCCCCCTCTGCTCTGCCCTGCTGAGACCACAGCTGCAATCCTGTGTCCAGCTCTGGGCTCCCCAGTTCAAGAGAGACAGAGACCTGCAGGAGAGAGCCCATGGGAGAGCCAGGAGGATGCTTAGGGGACTTGAGCATCTCCCCTGGGAAGAGAGACTGAGAGCCCTGGGGCTGTTTAGTCTGGAGAGGAGAAGGCTGAGAGGGATCTGATCAATGTCTATCAGTATCTGAGGGGTGGGTGTCAAGGGGAGGGGGCCAAGCTCTTTTGGGTGGTGCACAGTGATAAGCCAAGGAACAAGGGATACAAACTGGAACACAGAAGGTTTCAGCTCAACAGGAGGACAAACACAGTCACAGTGAGGGTGCCAGAGCCCTGGAGCAGGCTGCCCAGGGGGGTTGTGGAGTCTCCTTCCCTGGAGACTTTCCAAACCCACCTGGATGCATTCCTGTGTGGCCTGCCCTGGGTGACCCTGCTCTGGCAGGGGGCTTGGACTGGATGGTCTCTGGAGCTCCCTTCCAACCTTTAACATTCTGTGATGCAGCACCTGCCCAGCTCCCAGCTTTGAATACCTTTATCAAGTGATGCTCCAGCCATGTGGTAGAAACTCAAAGCTGTGTCCACATCATTTATGTTCTTCAGAAACGTGAAGAAGTTCTCCACCTCCTCAAATGTCAGCCCCTAGGACAGAGCAAAGTTGGTCTCAGGGTGATAGGGAAAGGAGAACATGGCACTACTTGGATTATGAAGGACCAAGTGACTCAGCAGCCCAGAGCTGCAGCCAGAGGGGAATTCCTACCTTGGCTCTTGGAGGATGTGGTTCATGACCTATACTTTTGTGAACTGCCTCTGCTCTCCTCCTGGTCCCACCAGCTGTGCAACAAGAAGGGACTTCCCCATGCAACAGTCAGCAGTGGCAGAGACTAAGAGAAGCACTTCTCTGCCTTTGCTTCAGAGCCAGCACTCTCCCAGCAGAACAGACACCCCATCAGCCCATGGCTGGGATGCAGGAGCTCACCAGAAGCAGCACCACTTGAAGCCTGCACACTGGCAAGGGCCTAAATCCATGTTGGCTGGGCCTGAGCCCTTGGCCATCCTGCACACCTGAAGGATGGCCAAGGTCTCAGGCCCAGCCAGCATGGATCCAGTCAGGGCAGGTCCTGCCTCACCAACCTGATCTCCTTCCATGCCCAGGTGACTGCCTGGTGGATGTGGGGCAGGCTGTGGATGAGGTCTGCCTGGACTCCAGCAAGGCCTTTGACACCATCCCCCACAGCAAGCTCCTGGCCAAGCTGTCAGCCCCTGTCTGGGACAGCAGCTCTCTGAGCTGGGTTAGGAACTGGCTGGAGGCTGAGCCCAGAGAGTGGTGGTGAATGGTGCCACAGCCAGCTGGCAGCCAGGCACCAGTGGTGTGCCCCAGGGATCAGTGCTGGGGCCCATCCTCTTTGATATCTTTATTGATGATCTGGATGAGGCCATTGAGTCCATCAGCAGTAAGTTTGCAGATGACACCAAGCTGGGGGCAGGAGTTGATCTGCTGGAGGGTAGAGAGGCTCTGCAGAGGGACCTGGACAGGCTGGGCAGATGGGCAGAGGCCAAGGGCAGGAGATTGAACACATCCAAGTGCCAGGTGCTGCACATTGGCCACAACAACCCCAGGCAGTGCTACAGGCTGGGGACAGAGGGGCTGAGAGCAGCCAGGCAGAGAGGGACCTGGGGGTAGTGGTTGAGAGTAGGCTGAACATGAGCCTGCAGTGTGCCCAGGCAGCCAAGAGGGCCAATGGCATCCTGGCCTGCATCAGGAACAGTGTGGCCAGCAGGAGCAGGGAGGTCATTCTGCCCCTGTACACTGCACTGGTTAGGCCACACCTTGAGTCCTGTGTCCAGTTCTGGGCCTCTCAGGTTAGGAAAGAGGTTGAGCTGCTGGAAGGTGTCCAGAGAAGGGCAACAGAGCTGGGGAGGGGTCTGGAACACAGCCCTGTGAGGAGAGGCTGAGGGAGCTGGGGCTGCTTAGTCTGGAGAAGAGGAGGCTCAGGGGAGACCTCATTGCTGTCTATAACTCCCTGCAGGGAGGCTGTAGCCAGGTGGGGGTTGGGCTCTTCTCCCAGGCAACCAGCACCAGAACAAGAGGACACAGTCTCAAGCTGTGCCAGGGGAGGTTCAGGCTGGAGGTGAGGAGAAAGCTCTTCCCAGAGAGAGTTGTTAGCCATTGGAATGTGCTGCCCAGGGAGGTGGTGGAGTCCCCATCCCTGGAGGTGTTCAAGAGGGGACTGGATGTGGCACTTGGTGCCATGGTTTAGCAGTCAGGAGGTGTTGGGTGACAGGTTGGACTGGATGATCTTTGAGGTCTCTTCCAACCTTACTGAGTCTGTGATTCTATAATGAAGTAGTTCACATGCTGCAGCTCCCAAGGGGCTGAGGGATCCCTGGGGCAATCCAGGTTTCACTCAGTATCTCAGAAGGTGACAAACCCCAGATGGGTCCCAGTTAGCTCTGCTGCTGCTGGCAAGAGTGCTGCAGGGATGGATGATTGTCTGCTTGACTTCCCAGGGCCTGGCTCACCCTGGGGCAGGTGAGCTTGTGCTCAGTGAGCAGCACCCACAGCCACACACTTGGGGAGTCACAGAAAGACATCCTGAGTGCCCCCCAGGGCCAGCACCACTGCAGCCCATCACAGCCAGTGGGCAGGCAGGGGATAAGCAAAGCACTCCTCTCAGCCCCAGTCTGGCCATCAAGGAGCATTCCAGGAGAGCCACCACTGATGGACACAGGTCTGAGACCCCCTCTTGGTCACACTACACCACACAACACTCTGGTTTATTGACCCACTCAGCACTAGTGCAACCACATGAAGGACATGGAGGTGCTGGAGTGTGTCCAGAGAAGGGCAGCAGAGCTGGTGAGGGGGCTAGAGACCAGGTCTTATGAGGAGCAACTGAGGGGAGACCTCATTACTCTCTGCAGCTCCCTGAAAGGAGGCTGGAGTGAGGTGGGAGGGAGTTGCTCTCTTCTTCCTAGCATCAGGTGATAGAATGGGAGGAAATGGCCTGAGATGGTGGCAGGGCAGGTTGAGGAAAATTTCTGGACTGCAAGAGTGGTGTGGAACAGGCTGCCCAGGGAGGGGTGCAGTCACCACCCCTGGAGGTGCTGAAGAAACGTGTGGAGATGTGGCTTAATGGCCATGGTGGTGCTGGCTTGATGGATGGACTCAGTGATCTTGGAGGTCTCCTCCAGCCAGAGTGATTCAATGAGTCTAAGGGCTGCAGCTTCCAAACTCCCCCACCACAGCCTCAGCTTGGAGCCAAGGGAGGAGGCAAAATCATCAGCAGTCAGCCTTCCCCTCTGGAAGAGATAAATCAGCTTGTCCAGAAGGCTTCAGGCTCCTCCCATCCTGCCTGGCAGGACAGGCTGATAAAGCAAGCCACTACAAAGCCCATCTGCACAGCCTGGCCTGCTTTCATGGTCTGGATGGAAGAGCAGCTGCCCAGTGGGGACTGCCAGCTGTAGATGTGACCCTACTCAAACTCCTCCTAACAACTTCTGGTCAGGGAAGGAGCCACCCATCTTGAACAGCACCTTGTTTCGTGAGCTTCTCTTGTGGACATGGTGCAGAGCTCTCCACCTGTGGAGCAGGAAGATGTGCAGCTTGCTCCTGTCTTGGCTGTAGCTACATGGCAGTGCTCTGCTGGTGTGCACTGCACAGTGAGAAGTGCCACAGCAGGGTCTGTCAGCCTTGGATTCGTGGATCCAGGCCAAAGAAAAGGATGAGCTAGCAAAATGCACACATGGGTAATGGACCTGAAAACCCCCAGGTGCTGTACAGGGAGCTGGCTTTACATGTGTGCCTGCTCTGCTCCTGTGAGGCCAGGCTGAGAGAGTTGGGGCTGTGGAGTCTGGAGAAGAAAAGCTCCAGGGAGAGCTTTTTGTGGCCATTCAGTACTTAGAGGCTTACAGGAAAGCTGGGGACAGTCATTTTAGCACAGCCTGCTGTGCCAGGCCAAGGGGTGAGGAGTTTAAACGAGGTCTCCCCTCAGCCACCACCTCTTCTGCAGACTACATAAGCCCAGCTCCCTCAGCTGCTCCTCACCAGCCCTGTTCTCCAGACCCTGCACCAGCTTTGCTCCTCTTTTCTGGACCTGCATCAGCACCTCAATGTCCTTCTTGGAGTGAGAGGCCCAAAACTGAGCCCAGTATTCAAGGTGTGACCTCAGCAGTGCTGAGTCCAGGGGCACAATCACTGCCCTGCTCGCACTGGTCACACTACTGCTGATCCAAGTCGAGATGCTGCTGGCCTTCTTGGCCACCTGGGCACTTGCTGGCTGATCTTCAGCCAGCTGCCATCCAGCATCCCCAGGCAGCAATGTGTATCTGTTTGCAGCATGCACCTTACAACAGCTCAAAAAATAGAGTTTTGCACCTGGGAATCCAAGAGAATTCCACCCTGCTCCTGCCCACCCTCTGCCATCTCAGGAGGGCAGTAAGCTGCACAGCCCCTCAAGCACACTTAGAAGATGTCCTGGATTACTCATTTCCCTTGGCTGGGGAGAGAGAAACCAAATACCTTGCTTGTCCTGAAAGACAAAACATGATCCTTTTTGCTAGGAGAAAAGCAGCTGTGAAAGAACAGCTCAAGGAGCTGTTGCCAGGAGCAATTCTGAGCAAAGCAGCTCTGCTGAAGGTGCAGGGTTCAGGTATGCAGGGTAAAGCAGGAGGTTTCCTCAAGAAAGGGGCAAATGGAAGAACCTGCCATGCTCACCAGCAGAAAGGTGGAGCAACACTGCTGGAAAAGGGCCAAAGGATAGATTGAAACCACAGAATGGTCTGGGTTGGAAGGGACCTCCAAAGGTCATCAGTCCAACCCCCCCTGCAGTCAGCAGGGACATCCTCCACTAGATCAGGTTGCTCACAGCCTTGTTGAGCCTGACCTTGACTAGCTCCAGGCCTCAACTACCTCTCTGGGCAACCTGTTGCAGTGTTCCACCACCCTCCTGGTGCAGAACCTGTTCCTAACATCCAATCTAAATCTGCTCTGCTCTCATTTCAAACCACTGCCCCTCATCCTATCACTGCAGGCCTTTGGAAGCAGTCCCTCTGCAGCCTTCTTGTAGTCCCCTTCAGGTACTGGAAGGCTGCTCTTAGGTCTCCCTGGAGCCTCAGGCTGAGCAACCCCAGCTCCCTCAGCCTGTCCTCATGAGAGAGGTACTTCAGCCCCCTGATGATCTTTGTGGCCCTCCTCTGGACTTCTTCCATCAGGTCTATGTCCTTCCTGTGTTGAGGGCTCCAGAGCTGGACACAGAACTCCAGGTGAGGTCTCACCAGAGCAGAGCTTTAATATCTTGGAGGCTTCCAGGGTTGCTTTGTTGCAGAATGAATGAAGTGTTTGGCAGGTTTCATAAGAAAGCACTCACAAGCTAAAGCACCTCCAAGGTAAACCTGGCAGGTGAGTCTGGTAGAGTTGCTTCCATTCCACTCTCAATATTAACCAGAATTAGCCAGGCTGGAAAAGACCTCAAAGATCATCCAAGTCCAACCTATCACCCAGCACCATCTAACCAACTAACCCATGGCACCAAGCACCCCATCCAGGCTCTTCCTGAACACCTCCAGGGATGGGGACTCCACCACCTCCCTGGGCAGCACATCCCAATGGCTAACAACTCTCTCTGGGAAGAACTTCTTCCTAATATCCAGCCTGAACCTTCCCTGGCACAGCTTGAGACTGTGTCCTCTTGTTCTGCTGCTGGCTGCCTGGGAGAAGAGACCAACCCCCACCTGGCTACAACCTCCCTGTGGGAGGTGGAGAGAGCAAGAAGGTCTCCCCTGAGCCTCCTCTTCTCCAGGCTAAGCAACCCCAGCTCCCTCAGCCTCTCCTCACAGGGCTGTGCTCAAGGCCTCTCCCCAGCTTTGTTGCCCTTCTCTGGACACCTTCAAGTGTCTCGATGTCCTTCTTAAATTGAGGGGCCCAGAACTGGACACAGGACTCAAGGTGTGGCCTGACCAGTGCTGAGTCCAGGGGCACAATGACCTCCCTGCTCCTGCTGGCCACACTGTTCCTGATGCAGGCCAGGATGCCATTGGCCTTCTTGGCCCCCTGGGCACACTGCAGGCTCATGTTCAGCTGCTGTCAACCAGCACCCCCAGGTCCCTTTCTGTCTTTCTGATATCACACTATCAAAACCATTTCCCTCCCACTTCCTTTGGGAAGCAATAGCAAGGCCAAGCCTCTGCTGCATTCAGTTAGCAAAGAGTGCAGATAATGATTCCTGGCTGGTGAAGTGTGACAAGAAGGGATTTGGGGGGGGGGAAATCCTCCTGCAAAACATGTTTGTGTCATAAACCTCTCTGCAATACAAGGTGTTCAGTGACTGGAAAGGGTTGCAGGATGAAGGAAGTGGCTGGGTGGCTCTAATGTCTCTGTGAAGTCCAGGAGGTGAAAGGAGAGCAGTGGAGAGCATCAGCTCCACTCCTTCTTTGCAGGCTGGGAGTAAAGCAGAGCCTGAAAGCTGCTGCTTGCCTGGCAGGAGTCTGGGTTGCAAAGAGAAAGCAGCAACCACAGCGTGGAGCTCCTGCAGTTTCAAGTGGGAGACCATTCTCTGGCTCAAGGGCTCCATCCATTCACACTGACAGCCTGCATCCCTCAGAAGGGTCTCCAGAAAGCTCCAAAGGCATTCAGCATGACTCTGGTCATGGTGGGCTTGTTTCTCAAGAGGAGGCCCACAAGAAAGCTGGGGAGGGGCTTTTTACAAGGGCTTGTAGTGACAGGGTGAGAGGGAACTGCCTTAAACTGGAAGAAGGAAGATTTAGGCTGGAGATGAGGATGAAATTCTTTCCAGTGAGGGTGGTGAGACACTGGAACTGGTTGCCCAGGGAGGTGGTGGAAGCTCTTCCCCTGGAGGTGTTCAAGGCCAGGCTGGATGAGGCCTTGAGCAACCTGGTGGTGTCTCTGCCCATCACAGGGCTCTTGGATCCATCCTTAGGGTCCCTTCCAACCCAACCCATTCTATGATTGTGAGCTGAACTCCACAAACCCCCTCACAGCTGCACCAAGGTGATCCAACAGAAGCACCAAAGTGCTGAAGAACACTAATCCCCAAGGGATCCTGTCTGCCAAAATCCCCCAGGCACAGAAGGAACCCCACAAAGTTTCAAGAACAGGTTACCTTCCAGGGAGGACAATGCCAGCCCAGGCAAGCAGCCTGGGTTCTCCATGAGCTGAAGTGGAGGATTTCAGTGCCTTATTGCTCCAGCTCTGCATAAGAATTAACTTTGAGCAGTCCTGGCTGCCAAAAGGCTCATCTGCCTCTGGTGCACAGCAGCTGGCACCTCTTGCTTTCTTCACATCTTCTGAAACCATTCACTATCTTGCAATTGCTAACAGGGAGGCTGCTTTGTTGCAGGGGGTTGGCTGTCTCCCTGCCCCAGCTCTAAGGAATCATGGGCTTCCCACCAGCTCTGTTTCTTCCAAAAGTAGTTCCCCCCCCTGTGTGCTGTTCCTCAGTTTCTCTCCTTGAAAATCCTTGGAATAAATAAAGCAAGCTTTGCTCTGAACCCACTTGTCTCTAAATAGAAACACAATCTGGCTGCTCTAGGGATGAAGAATAAGGTAAGCCCAAAAAGTTCTTCCCCTGCCACAGATGCCAGGGTCTTGGCTTAGACATGAAAGGAAGAAAACATCTGCTGTGAGGAAGCTGCCAAAATAACTTCCTCTGCCTAATTCCTCATCCACCCAGCTACTGTTCAATAAGAGGATGAGCAGAGGGCTGGAGCACCTCTCTCATGGAGACAGACTGAGGGAGTTGGGGCTGTTCAGTCTGGAGGAGAGAAGGCTCTGAGGAGACCTAATTGTGGCCTTCCAGTGTCTGCAGGGGGCTCCAAGAAAGCTGGGGAGGGACTTTTGAGGGTGTCAGGAAGTGATAGGACTGGGGGGGATGGAGCAGAACTAGAAGTGGGGAGATTGAGATTGGCTGTGAGGAAGAAGTTGTTCCCCCTGAGGGTGGTGAGAGCCTGGCACAGGTTGCCCAGGGAGGTGGTGGCAGCCTCCTGCCTGGAGGTGTTTGCAGCCAGGCTGGAGGTGGCTGTGAGCAACCTGCTGTGGTGTGAGGTGTCCCTGCCCATGGCAGGGGGTTGGAGCTGGCTGAGCCTTGAGGTCCCTTCCAACCTTAACAATTCTATGATAAGATATCTGTACACACACACACATCTATAAACCCAAATAACAGCAAAGGCATCAACAGTCTGGGAGCATTCAAGCAGAGCTGATCTTTTCTGTTAGAGACACATCACAATTAAGTGTGTTTTTCCCATGAGAAATCACAGGAGTCCTGTTACAGCTGGAGGGGAATGGAGGTAATAGAATAGAATAAACCAGGTTGGAAGAGACCTTCAAGATCATCGAGTCCAACCCATCATCCAACACCACCCAACCAACTAACCCATGGCACCAAGCATCCTGTCAAGCCTGAACACCCCCAGTGATGGCGACCCCACCACCTCCCCAGGCAGCCCATTCCAGTGGGCAGTCACTCTCTCTGTGTAAAACTTCCTCCTAACCTCCAGCCTAAACTTCCCCTGGCACAGCTTGAGACTGTGTCCTCTTGTTCTGGTGCTGGCTGCCTGGGAGAAGAGACCAACCCCCACCTGGCTACAACCTCCCTGTGGGAGGTGGAGAGAGCAAGAAGGTCTCCCCTGAGCCTCCTCTTCTCCAGGCTAAGCAACCCCAGCTCCCTCAGCCTCTCCTCACAGGGCTGTGTTCCAGACCCCTCCCCAGCTTTGTTGCCCTTCTCTGGACACCTTCCAGCAGCTCAACCTCTTTCCTAACCTGAGGGGCCCAGAACTGGACACAGGACTCAAGGTGTGGCCTAACCAGTGCTGAGTCCAGGGGCACAATGACCTCCCTGCTCCTGCTGGCCACACTGTTCCTGATGCAGGCCAGGATGCCATTGGCCCTCTTGGCTGCCTGGGCAGGCTCATGTTCAGCCTGCCATCGACCAGCACCCCCAGGTCCCTCTCTGTTTGGGAGCTCTCAGCCACTCTGACCCCAGCCTGTAGCACTGCCTGGGGTTGTTGTGGCCAATGTGCAGCCCCTGGCACTTGGATGTGTTCAATCTCCTGCCCTTGGCCTCTGCCCATCTGCCCAGCCTGTCCAGGTCCCTCTGCAGAGCCTCTCTACCCTCCAGCAGATCAACTCCTGCCCCCAGCTTGGTGTCATCAGCAAATTTACTGATGATGGACTCGATGCCCTCATCCAGATCATCAATAAAGATGTTAAAGAGCATGGGGCCCAGTACTGATCCCTGGGGCACACCACTGGTGCCTGGCTGCCAGCTGGCTGTGGCACCATTCACCACCACTCTCTGGGCTCAGCCTCCAGCCAGTTCCTAACCCATCACAGTGTGCTCCCATCCAAGCCAGGGGCTGACAGCTTGGCCAGGAGTTTGCTGTGGGGGACGGTGTCAATGGAGAAGCAGCAGCTCACTCAGAGGTCAAATGAATAAATATGGGCTTGAAAATACCTGTGGCTTTATTGAAGCTGCTGACAAAGAGCTTGAGAAGTGAGACTTCCAGCTATGAATGGTTTGGCCTGGAAGGGCCCTCAGAGATCATCTCCTCCCATCTCCCCATCATGGACAGAGATGCCTCTCAGCTACACCTGGCTGCTCAAGGCCTCATCCAGCCTAGTCTTAAACACCCCCAGGGAGGAGGCATCCAAAACCTCTCTGAGCAACCTACTCCAGAGTCTCACCACCCTTGTACTGAAGAACTTCTTGCTAAGATCCAGTCTAAACCTACTCTCCCTTAGCTTCAAACCATTCCCCCTTGTCCTGTCACTAGACACCCTCATGAAAAGTCCCTCTCCATGTCTCAGCTCTGCTGACATGCTGACACCATCTATTAATAACAGCCTGTTAAACAGCAAGCCTATTTGGCTGCAAATCTGCAACCCCCCTGCTCTTTCTGGCACCCACAGGAAGCTGCAGGCACCACAGCTCTTGGCTCCCTTATGCTTCCCTCCAGTTTTTAACTGGTTGGTATTATCTGCAGCTAAGAGAGAGACCTACTCTTTTCTTCAGGACACCCAAACTGCCTTCCAGCACCAGGTGAAAAACACTCACTGAGTGGTTTCACATGAACTGAAGATGCCTGCATTATTTTTGTGGCCAGTAAAGGCAACAAAAAGGAACAGAAAAGGACAGGAGTCTGGCCAAGAGTGGTGTTTTTATAACACACTTTATCTCTAAACCAGTCAAGAAATACAGACCAGTTCTGAGACAGCACTTTCTGAGAGGGGAAAGTGGCTCTACACCAGTCAGACCAGCCCAAAAGGCAGCCAAAACCTTTCCACTTACTCTCATTTTGATGAAGCCCTTGTTCAAAGCCCAGTTAATAGAAGAAAAAGCCACCCTTACAGAAGCAGCTGAGAAACTCTGGCACTGAAGTACTTAAGTCAGAAGCCCACATAATAATCCCACCACACAAAACTGGGTGGGGGGTGGCTGACTCCTGCCAGGCTGTGCTGCCATCCAGTGAGATGTGGACAGGCTGAGAGCTGGGGGAAAGCAAACCTCATGAGGTGCAGTGAGGACAAATGCAGGGTCCTGCACCTGGGCAGGAGGAACAGCAGGCACCAGGACAGGGCAGGGGATGCCCTGCTGGAGAGCAGCTCCATGGAGAAAGACCTTGGAGTGCTGATGAGCAGCAAGCTCTGCAGGGGACAGCAATGTGCCCTGGTGGCCAGGAGAGCCAATGGGATCCTGGGGTGCAGCAGGAAAAGTGTGGCCAGCAGGGCTGGGGAGGTTCTGCTCCTCCTCTGCTCTGCCCTGCTGAGACCATACCTGGAGTACTGTGACCAGTTCTGAGCTCCACAGTTCAAGAGAGACAGAGACCTGCAGGAGAGAGCCCCTGGGAGAGCCAGGAGGATGCTTAGGGGACTTGAGCATCTCCCCTGGGAAGAGAGACTGAGAGCCCTGGGGCTGTTTAGTCTGGAGAGGAGAAGGCTGAGAGGGATCTGATCAATGTCTATCAGTATCTGAGGGGTGGGTGTCAAGGGGAGGGGGCCAAGCTCTTTTGGGTGGTGCACAGTGATAAGCCAAGGAACAAGGGATACAAAGTAGAACACAGAAGGTTTCAGCTCAACAGGAGGAGAAACTTCTTTGCAGTGAGGGTGCCAGAGCCCTGGAGCAGGCTGCCCAGGGGGGTTGTGGAGTCTCCTTCTCTGGAGACTTTCAAACCCCACCTGGATGCATTCCTGTGTGGCCTGCCCTGGGTGACCCTGCTCTGGCAGGGGGCTTGGACTGGATGGTCTCTGGAGCTCCCTTCCAACCTCTAACATGCTGTAATTCTGTGGTTTGCTTCACATGACCAAGCACAATCTTTCTGACCAGGTGCCTTATGCCAAGGCCTCTTACCCAATGCCCAGTGTGAGCTCTGCACCCTTACTCCTCTCTAAACCATGAGCCCTTCAAACAATTTGTCATTTACCTTCACAAGTGCATTAATGAACTGCCCAGGTGCAGCAGCTAATTAATCCAAGGCTGAGCCAGTAACCAGCAATGTGTCTTCAGTGTTTATCCTGGCTGCAGGCCCAGGGTTGTTGTTCAGTGCATTTACCTTTTGGAACTTGCAGCATCCATTGGAACAGGGAAAAGCCAACCCCCTGCCCAGGATGGATTGCTGCACTCCCACCTCTTCCATCTCCCTTGCTGAGGCAAAGCATTTGTCTTAGAATCATAGAATGGTTCAGGTTGGATCACAGCCCCAGGCCGGGATTGCTCTCCTTTCCCTGCTCAAGTCAAGCCACTTCAGCTTGGTTGCTTCTTACAGATGTAGGAAGTGGTTTAGGTGTAGGTGGATGTTAGGAAGAAATTCTTCCCAGAAAGAGAGCCTGGCCAGAGGGATGTGCTGCCCAGGGAGGTGGTGGAGTCACCATCCCTGGAAGTGACTGAACAAAGACTGGATGAGGCACTTGGTGCCATGGTTTGGTTGATTGGTGTTGGGTGATAGGCTGGACTTGATGATCTCAAAGGTCTTTTCCAACCTGGTTAATTCTGTGAAAACATCTCTAAGACTGTGGCTGTTTAGGCTGGGTGCCACAAAGCTGAGAGTGTCTAGAGTGTCCAGCCCAGGGGGTGGCCACAGGAAACCACAGAATCACAGAACTGTTAGGCTTGGAAGGGACCTCAGGGATCATCTACTTCCAACCCCCCTGCCATGGGCAGGGACACCTTCTACTTGATCAGATTGCCCAGAGCCACATCCAGCCTGGCCTTGAATAGTGTACTTGTACCCATAAATCCTACACCCTTACACATCTGGCTGCAGCTGTTCTTTCTTCCCTCTCTGCTCCCGTGGGAGAGAGACCCTCTCTTACCTGGTAACAATGGAGGAGTATCAGAGGCCTCTCTGGCCTGAGTAACTCTTCTTTCCTGCACAGTCTTGGCCTGTCTAGGCCTAATGCCAGGGTAAAAAGGGGGCAGGGGGGAGAGGGGGAGGAGGCAGTTCAGGTCTGGCCAGCCTGAAACCAGCCTAGCAATGGGGTGAGGGGGGAAGAAAGATGAACCCCAGGTGGGGAGAAGGGGAGTGCTGGGTTTTGTTTGACCTGGAGTAAAGGAACTTAAAGGAACTTAAAGGAACTTGCTCAGATCAGACTGGGGAGTTCTTTGAACTTTATCTGCTTTGCTATGCTCCCAGCTATGCTTTGTAGGATGTTAACTGCCTTTCCATTTCAGCTGAGTATCCAATCCACTTGTGCCCCTTTTGGGGCAACAGAGCAATCCAGGACAAAGATCAAGCCCAACTGCCAACCCAACACCACCATGGCCATCAAACTATGTCCCCAGGTGCCATGTCTGATGTCTGTTGAACACCTTCAGGGATGGTGACTCCACCACCCCTCGGGGCAGCCTATCTGCACAGTCGTCTCCAGGAGATGGAGAACGTTTACTCCTTGCTTAGCCCAGCGCAGCATGGCTGCCCCCACCACAACTCCCCAGCTCTGCCACCAGTGCCACTGACCTCTCCATCTTGGAAGTGCTTCTTGAGCTGCTTCAGCATGACAGTGAGCTTCTTGGACTGCACCCCGCTGTAGGCCAGCAGCATGCTGCCGAACTGCCGCTCCGTGATCCGCCCCTCCACTGGGTCATGCCGCTCAAACTGCAGGGAGGGGGAAAAAGGCACAGGGAGATGAGAACAGAGTCACACAGCAGAAAGCTCCAGCCAGTGGGAGAGCACAAAAAGGCACTGTAGCAAACAACTGAGCATGGCAGGAAATGCTCACGCAGGAATCCTCAAGTATGTGAGTTATTCACAGCATCACAGTGTAACTAAGGTTGGAAGAGACCTCAAAGATCATTGAGTCCAAGCTGTCACCACAGACCTCACAACTAGACCATGGCACCAAGTGCCACATCCAATCTCCTCCTGAACACCTCTAGGGACGGGGACTCCACCACCTCCCTGGGCAGCACATCCCAATGGCGAACGGCTCGCTCAGTGAAGAACTTTCTCCTCACCTCGAGTCTAAACCTCCCCTGGCACAGCTTGAGACTGTGTCCTCTTGTTCTGGTGCTGGCTGCCTGGGAGAAGAGACCAACCCCCACCTGGCTACAACCACCTTTCAGGTAGTTGTAGAGGGCAATGAGGTCACCCCTGAGCCTCCTCTTCTCCAGGCTAAGCAGCCCCAGCTCCCTCAGCCTCTCCTCACAGGGCTGTGCTCAAGGCCTCTCCCCAGCCTTGTTGCCCTTCTCTGGACACCTTCAAGTGTCTCAATGTCCTTCTTAAACTGAGGGGCCCAGAACTGGACACAGGACTCAAGGTGTGGCCTAACCAGTGCTGAGTCCAGGGGCACAATGACCTCCCTGCTCCTGCTGGCCACACTGTTCCTGATACAGGCCAGGATGCCATTGGCCTTCTTGGCCGCCTGGGCACACTGCTGGCTCATGTTTAGGCAGCTGTCAACCAGCACCCCCAGGTCCCTCTCTGCCTGGCAGCTCTCAGCCACTCTGACCCCAGCCTGTAGCTCTGCATGGGGTTGTTGTGGCCAAAGTGCAGCCCCTGGCACTTGGACTTGTTGAATGCCATCCTGTTGGCCTCTGCCCATCTGTGCAGTCGGTCGAGGTCCCTCTGCAGAGCCTTTCCACCCTCTAACTGACCAACATCTGCTCCTAGCTTGGTGTCATCTGCAAACTTGCTGATGACTGACTCAACCCCCTCCTCCAGATCATCAATGAAGATGTTAAAGAGGCTGGGGCCCAGCACTGCTCCCTGGGGCACACCACTGGTGCCTGGCTGCCAGCTGGCTGTGGCACCATTCACCACCACCCCAAGATGGTCTCTGTGTTCCCCCCATGTGCTGCTCCCCAGACAACCTCTGCAAGAAGTCTTCACATCTCACCCTCCTAGCCTTGTTTTGCATGGAGACAGCATTTGCAGAGCTGGGTCTTGAAGTGGAAAGATGATTGTCTTAGCTTAGAACCAAGCTAGTCTCCACATGCCCCAGAGGGGTGGAAAGCAAGAAGGAATACACAGAAGTGTTCTTCACAGGCACCTCCAGCTTGGAGCCCTGAAGTTCTGGCTGCTGCAGCAACTTTTGCTGCTGATCAGAGATCAGTGCAGGGCTAAGTCAGTGTGCAAGTGTGTGCTTCAAAAGAAGTGTGTGTAGAAGGGGCTCCATGATTGCTGTGAAGGAGAAGGATGGTTAAGAAACCAGGGAAAAAAGGTCTTGCAAATACTTTGTCTCATTTTAGCTCTTCTCTGCTCCAAGCTCTGTACCACTGTCCCAGCAAGAGAAGGGTCATGGAGGTCTCCAGACCCCACTTTCCCCAGTCCCAGAAAGGGAGAACTTGTGCTCAGCCCCTTCCAGTCCTCAACCTTTACCAACACTGCTGTGGGGCCTCTGCAGCACTCCCCACAAGCTCTTCCTCTCCGTTAATCTCACTCTCCAGCATTAGTTGTTCTTCTGGCTTTTGCTTCAGGGAATAAGGGAAGAGAAGTCCTCCCAGTCTGAGAAAGTGCTGGGTTTGAGCACTGTTTCTGCTAGATGGATAACTTCATCCTTTCCTTTTTTCCCCTACCTCTCTGTGGCTCTGCAAACATCAAGGTTAGACTTCAATTGACTTCAGCTCCTCAGATCTCAGCGTTCGGGATCCTTTATTTGATTTCCTTCAGATTTATAATCAGAGAAACACATGACCTACACCACACCTGATCACAGGCCAGGAGATGACATTTAGCAACAAAATGAATGTTTAAACTGCTGCAAAACAGCTCAGCACCACTGCACTGACATTACAGTGCTTGGGGAGTTAGCTACTCCTGCTTCCGTGCTTGATTACACAGCTAACGCTGCGGCCAGCAAGGCACCCGGCTGAGCTCCAGGCGAGGAGATGAAAGCTGCAGCTCCACCAGCCTTGCTCTCAATCTGTGTAGGCAGAGCTCCAGACATGGCAGCTAGATACACTTTTAATAGAGACTCATAGAACTCTTTTGATTGGAAGACACCTTTAAGATCATTGAGTCCAACACTAACCCAGCACTGCCAGCTCGCCACTGAACCTTGCCCCTCGGCACCACATCTACTCCGCTTTGAAATCCCTCCGGGGATGGGGGCTCCACCACTGCCCTGGGCAGCCTGGTCCAGGACTCAATAACCCTTTGAGGGAAGAAATTGTTCCTTGTGTCCAGCTTAAACCTCTCCTGGTGCAACCTGAGGCTGTTTCTTCCTGTCCTATTGTTTGTCACGTGGGAGAAGTGATCGATTCCCATCTTGCTATAACCTCCTTTCAAGTAGTTGTAGAGGGTGAGAAGCTCTCCCCTCAGCCTCCTTTTCTCCAGGCTGAACAGTCCCAGTCCCTCAGCCACTTCTCACCCTTCTGCACCCTTCATCAGCTTTGTTGCTCTTCTCTGGTCACACTCCAGCATCTCAATGTCCTTCTTCCATTGAAGGGCCCCAAACTGAACCTAG
Source organism: Dryobates pubescens (assembly GCF_014839835.1). Taxonomy (NCBI): domain Eukaryota; kingdom Metazoa; phylum Chordata; class Aves; order Piciformes; family Picidae; genus Dryobates; species Dryobates pubescens. The sequence continues at coordinate 13,091,503 of NC_071641.1, forward strand.
TGTTTGGGGTGCAGCCTCACCAGTGCTCCCCAAGGCTCCACTTGCAGCAGGTACACCCCTAGGGGACTGTATTCTGTGGGTAACAACAAGCTGGAGCAGGGGCAAGGGGAGGAGTTCATTGCAACGTTCAGCCCAATGCTCTGGTCCAAAGGGGCTTAGTGAGCAGCTGGGGTTGAGCCCTGCCAAGCCCCCATGCCGCTGCCAGAACCCACATCTCAATCGCAGCAGGAGCAAGAACCTCACCTGCAGCAGACCCACTGCATGTCACAAACCAGCTTTGGTCTTTTCATCTCTCACACAGTTGGGATACTGTGCTGGAGGGCAAAATAAAGACAAAACCAATCAAAGTTGAAGGAACTAAATTAAAAAAGCCATGGGATGAGAATCTTACTCTGGGTTGATCTCACTTTGAATGAACACCTCGGACATTCACCTGCAACACTCACAGATGCTCCAGGTCAAGTGGTGTTCCATACATGGCCACTCCAAAGAGCAGCCTGGAAAGTGGTTGCTGAGTAGTTGGTCAGCAACCCACTTCCAAATTCAAACAGAATCACAGAATCCTTTTGGTTGGAAGAAACCTTTAAGACCATCAAGCCCAACCCTGAGCCCAGCACTGCCAGGTCACCACTGAAGTGAGAAGCAGCAATAAAAACCTAAACACAGCCAACTGAACACAGCTCACCCCTTGTCTGTACTTGGAAATGAAGAAGTGTGAAAAGCCTACAGTGTCCTGTGTCCAGTTCTGGGCCCCTCAGTTTAAGCAGGACATTGAGACTCTTGAAGGTGTCCAGAGAAGGGCAACAAAGCTGGGGAGGGGTCTGGAGCACAGCCCTGGGAGGAGAGGCTGAGGGAGCTGGGGTTGCTTAGCCTGGAGAAGAGGAGGCTCAGGGGAGACCTTCTTGCTCTCTGCAACTCCCTGAAGGGAGGTTGTAGCCAGGTGGGGGTTGGTCTCTTCTCCCAGGCACCCAGCACCAGAACAAGAGGACACAGTCTCAAGCTGTGCCAGGGGAGGTTTAGGCTTGAGGTGAGGAGAAAGTTCTTCACAGAGAGTTGTTAGCCATTGGGATGTGCTGCCCAGGGAGGTGGTGGAGTCCCCATCCCTGCAGGTGTTCCAGAGGGGATTGGATGTGGCACTTGGTGCCATGGTTTAGTCCTGAGGTGTTGTGTGACAGGTTGAACTGGATGATCCTCGAGGTCTTTTCCAACCTTATTGATTCTATGATTCTGTGATTTTTCCTCCTCATAGAGGCTATGAAGATCCCCCCCAAAAGGCAGGAAAACCAACATCCTTTCCCAGGGAGTCACAATCCTTTGCCTTCATGCATTTGATGTTGCTGTAGAGGGTCTCTCTCCTGTCCCTCATCAGGGTTATAAAATAACCTCCAAAGCCCCCGAGGATGGGATGCAGAGCAGAGCACACAGAGATGTACTACAAGCCCAAAGTCCTCCAAGAGCCTTTCTCCCTTTCCTGTCTCTTGCAGAAAGGAGACTCACGGCCAAGGCAATTGCTCAGCTGGTGTCACCAGGGTGGGATGGAGCAGCTCCAGTATGTGCTACACCCATGGGGGAACTGGGAAGGGAGCAGGAGGGTTCTGCTCCACTCCAAATGGCATCCTGAACAGCTCTGCACACAGCACAGCTGGTCGGTGAGCCCAGCACCTCCGGAGCAGCTTCCACCAGCAGCCACTTGGTGCCAGCAGTGGCTTCTGCATCCACAGATGGGTAAGGACACAGTGAATAAGGAAGAGTCTGCTCTGTTGTCCTTCCCACAGGCCAGGGTGCCTTGGATGCTGAAGGAATTAGCCTAAGTATAATCATTGTGTTTGGAATTCATTAAGAGGCAGCATGATGTGCAAGGAAGTCAAAGGCAGGCGAAGCAGTATGGGAGGGTAAGAAGCACAGAACCAGTAAGGTTGGAAAAGTCCTTTAAGATCAAGCCCAGCCTTCTACCCAGCACCACCAGGCTCACTAAACCATGCCTCTGGGTGCTGCATCTGTGTGATGATCTTGAAGGTCTCTTCCAACCTGGTCTATTCTGTTCTGTTCTGTTCTATTCTACTTGGTTTTGAGCACCTCCTGGGATGGTGACTCCACCACCTCCCTGGGCAGCCTTTTCTAATGCCTGACCACTCCTGCAGGCCAGATTTTTTTCCTAATCTCCAATCTAAACCTCCCCATGTGCAACCTGAGGCCACTTCCTCACATCCTATCACCAGGCACTTGTGAGATGAGACCAAAGCCAACCTCACCCCAGCCTCCTTTCAGGTAGTTGTAGAGGGCAAGAAGGTCTCCCCTCAGCCTCCTCTTTCTCCAGAAGAAAGGATAAACGTGGCACAGCACTTCAGCCCCCTCCCCCTGCCAATCTGAACCAATTTCACTAGCCCAGTCCCAGCAGCCAGTCCACAGATCTCATCAGGGTATCTCCTACAATCATTTGAAAGGCTGAGAGACCTGGGGCTGTTCAGGCTGCAGAAGAGCAGACAGAGAAGAGATCTTATTAATAATGTCTATAAATATCTGAAAGGTGTCCAGAAGAAGGGGCCAGGCTCTTTTCACTGCTGATAGCACAAGGGGCAATGGATACCAAGTGGAACACAGGAGGTGCCACCTCAACATGAGGAGAAACTTCTGTACTGAGAGGGTAACTGAGCCCTGGAGCAGGCTGCCCAGAGAGGCTGTGGGGTCTCCTTCTCTGGAGACCTTCAAGATCCATGTGGAAGCATTACTGTGTGACCTGCCTTAAGTCAGTTTTGGGTGCCCCAGGTCAGGAGAGACAGGGATCTGCTGCAGAGAATCCAACAGAGAGCCAGCAGGGTGATTAGAGGACTTGAGCATGGGAAAAGAGACTGAGAGCCCTGGGGCTGTTTAGTCTGGAGAAGGCTGAGAGGGATCTGATCAATGTCTATCAGTATCTGAGGGGTGGGTGTCAAGGGGAGGGGGCCAAGCTCTTTTGGGTGGTGCACAGTGATAAGCCAAGGAACAAGGGATACAAACTGGAACACAGAAGGTTTCAGCTCAACAGGAGGAGAAACTTCTTTGCAGTGAGGGTGCCAGAGCCCTGGAGCAGGCTGCCCAGGGGGGTTGTGGAGTCTCCTCTTGGAGACTTTCCAAAGCCACCTGGATGCACTACTGTGTGGATTACACTAAATGATCCCACTTTAGCAGAGGGGGTGGGCTTGATGATCTCTTGAGGTCCCTTCCAACCTCTAATGTGCTGTGATACTGTGAAGTGATCCAGCTTTGGCCAGGGGGGTTGGACTCGCTCTCCAGAGGTCCCTTCCAGCCCCAAACATTCTATGATTTGAAAAGATATCCATCATTTCAAATCTGTGTTATCTACCCCTACCCCCCAAAACCCTGCAGCAGACAGGAGGAACATCTTCATGTTCCTGACATGTGAGCAAGCTTCCTCCCAGCTTAGCCTCCTGTCCAGATAAATAACCCTGCTCTCTTCTCCTCCATGCATGGAGGAGAGGCTTCACCACATGAGGAGGGCAGAAGGCAATAATCAGCCCATTCCCTCTGCTTCCACATCCCCACAGTTGCATAACCTTACAGAAAGGCAACACAGGGACCCACCATAAAACAACAGACCCATAATCACTCTGCTTCCAGGCTTCACTGTTCCCCCCCTCCCCACCCCCTAACTCAATCCACCTTCTCCTGTGGGAAATCAAAGAGCAGCTTCCCAGAAGCATCCAGCCAACAGAGATACCATCAGGAGAAACATCCCTGTTAGGCACAAACCCCAAACAAACAAGCTGGAACTTCTTAAACACAGGCACTGGTTTCCTTTCATCACTCCTTCTGCCACCACCAGCTGCAAAGCTCATTGCTGGGAGATGAAGCAGTTTGGATGGCTAAGAAGCCATCTGGTGTGGAAGGGAGGACCTCCTCTGGGTCCTCCTGAAGCGTGGAGATAGGGCATTGCCAATGCCACTGCAGGCCTGGACCATGAGAAACAACAGGAAAATGAGGAACCACAGAATGGTGGTGGCTGAAGATACCTCTGGAGATCACCTATTCCAAGCCCCCTACTTCAAACAGGGTCACCCAGACCAGCTTACCCAGGATCACAGGGTTTGGAATCTCTCCAGAGGAGACTTCACATCCTTTCTGAGCAGCCTGCTCCAGGGCTCCAGCACCCTCAGGAAGTGTTGCTCCAACAGAAGGGTACAGACAACACTGTCCCTGTGAGCACAGACCCACTGCCTTGGAGCAATGGATGTCAGAGGGCAAGGGCTGAACTGCCCCTTCCAGTCCAGGCTCAGTGTGCTGGGGTGTGTGGCTTCCACTGAGAGACAGTGAGCTCCAGAAAGAAGATGTAAGATGATTTGAACTTGTCCCTGGGATATACTTCCCTCAGAACAGGGTCAGCCTTGGGGACCAGACACTCCTGAGGGGAAGACTTCTCATTGCAGCCAGAGCTCCTCCCTCTCATTACATTTATCATAACCAATAGTATTAACATGGGGAACTTTGACCTCAAAGCCTTTTGCTGGAACTCCATCTGATTGGAGACCACAAAAAACCTGCTTAAAAACCATACTGCACTGCTGCCACCAGACTGAACTACAGCCTGGGTGCACCAAAACTCTCAGAGCAGCTCTACAGCCACTAATGGATGTAAACACCTCATGCCTTGGGATTGTTCTCCTTCCTAACCCAGCATCACATTTCTGGTCTCCACACTAAATGGTGGATTTTGGTTTGCTTGCTGAAGAAGACTGCTGAAATAACCACCACAGTCTTCCAATGGCTGCACTCAGCACAGGGCCAAATGTCATTAAACATCAATCAAAATGGGCAGAACCACAGAGCATTACAGGTTGGAAGGGACCTCCAGGGATCATCCAGTCCAACCCCCCTGCCAGAGCAGGATCACCCAGGGCAGGCCACACAGCAATGCATCCAGGTGGGTTTGGAAAGTCTTCAGAGAAGGAGACTCCACAACCCCCCTGGGCAGCCTGCTCCAGGGCTCTGGCACCCTCACTGCAAAGAAGTTTCTCCTCCTGTTGAGCTGAAACCTTCTGTGCTCCAGTCTGAATCCGTAGTTCCTTGGCTTATCACTGTGCACCACCCAAAAGAGCCTGGGCAGTGGCACCTGCCAAGCTGTCTGATTGTCTCTGTGAGGCCCTGGTGAGACCACATCTGGAATACTGCATCCAGTTCTGGGCTTCCCAGTTCAAGAGGGACGGGGTTCTACTAGAGAGTGTCCAACAGAGGCTACAAGGATGATGAAGGGACTGGAACATGTCTGATGAGGAAAGGCTGAGAGACCTGGGGCTGTTCAGTCTGGAGAAGACTAAGAAGGGATCTCACTAATGTTTCTAAGTGTCTGAAGGGTGAGGGGCAAGCAGAAGGGTCTGGGCTCTTTTCAGTGGTGGTCTGTGATAAGATGAGGAGCAAAGGGCACACACTGGAACACAGGCAGCTCCACCTCAACATGAGGAAAAACTTCTTTACTGTGAAGGTGCCAGAGCCCTGGAGCAGGCTGCCCAGAGAGGTTGTGGAGTCTCCTTCTCTGGAGACTTTCCAGACCCACCTGGATGCATCCCTGTGTGACCTGCCCCAGATGATCCTGCTTTGGCAGGGGGATTGGATTTGATGATCTCCAGAGGTGTCCTCCAATCCCTACCCTTTGATGCAACCCCCTCCAGCAGCCCCAGGGCGATGGGATGGGGCAAGTGAGATCAATCTGTGCTTTGGGACTTGAACTGATAGTCTCTGGACTTATCCCATGAAGAGAATAACAACTGCAGAGGCACAGGGCTGAGGCAATACTCTGCACTGCTGTTTTGCTGCTATGGCCACCCCTATCAGTGCCTGGGCTCACCTGAGAATTGCTGCTTGGGTTTGCTGCTCTGGAGACACTGGGAAATGAGATCAAACATGGTCACATCAGTTTTAGAAGGGATATTAAATACACCTGTCACAAAGCCTAGTACTCCTGCTGGGCAAGGATCAGTGTCTTCACCTTACCAGGCTTTTGTTGCTCAGAAATAGAATCAGAGAACCCTTTTGTTTGGAAGAGACCTTTAAGGTGATGAAGTCCAACTATTAATAACACTCCTAAAGGCTGTCTCCTGTAAATTTGATGTAGATGTTCTGGAACTTCAAACTAACTGCAGCAGTTAGGCTGTGGATGCCCCCTCCCTGGAGGCATTTCAGGCCAGGGTGGATGAGGCCTCGAGCAACGTGGGCTAGTGGAAGGAGTCCCTGCTCATAGCAGGGGTGTTGGAACTAGATGATCTTTAAGGTTTCTTCCAACCCAAACCATTCTATGAGTCTGTGAACCCTAGCCACATGATTTCTGTCTGCAGTGGCCAGGCATTGGAATGGGCTGTCCAGGCAGGTGCTGGAGTCATTGTCTCTGGAGATGTCCAAGAAGTGCATGGGCATGGCACCTGGGGACATGGTTTAACAGCCATGGTGGTCTTGGGTTAAAGCTTGGACTCAGTGATCTGAGAAGTTTCTTCCAGCTGAAAGAATTCTGTGGTTTTATCCTCTTTAAACACTTTTACTAGCAAAATATCCAGCCACATTTTAACATCTTCTTAAAGTTCTAGGAAGGCTTCTCCTAAAACCCAACCAAGCAAAGCCCCCAAGCAACCACAAAACCAGACTGCAAGTACAAAGGAACTGAAACCCAGGCAAAGTGAAATCTCAGAGAGAGCACCTGTAACATCAGCCTCTGTGCACCACTTCTTATGTCCAATTGGGATAGCAAAACCCCCCCCACCCATCCACAAGGACCTCTGGGTGGAGGGAGGAGTGTTGAGGGGTGATCTCTGAGCTTGTTTATGTTAGTTAAGCAAAGAGCAGTGGGAGAAATATTGCTCATCCTACTTCTGCTGCCTGTAAGGGTAGCTGAAAAAGGTGACCTGTGCTGAGAGCTGTGGTGTGTGTAATAAGGAACCAAAAGGGTCTGGGCAGTGATGGGTTGTTGGGTAGCACTGAAATGCACAATATATGACCCTTTAAAGTGGTATTTTCTCAGAGCTGCATCTGACAGACTGTGATCCATTATTTATCTGCAAGCTACTGCAGCACTGGCTCTGTTTACTCTTCTGGAGGAGCAGGCTGCCAGGCTCTCCTGTCACGTTCCACATACAGCCATGATGGAGGAAGGGGGGAAAACAAAGGGGCAAACACCATACATCTTCCCAAACCCCAGCAGCCTCCTCTGTCCAGGACCAGTAACATACTTGGGAATAAGCTGCAGTGTTTGCACAGGCACCAGATTACTGTCAGGAGAGAAAGAACAGCAAAACTTTCTAAGGCTTTTAACTTGGAAAGATCAAAGGTCTTAAAATCTCTTTGCTCCTGTTAGCTCTGCTGGAACGTCCCAGGGCACATGGACCTAAATATGTGGAGTTCCTCAAAGCAAAGCCCAGCCTGCTCCAGGGACAAAAGGGCTGCTGCATGGGGTCAACAAAGCCCAGGTAGATTACTTGGTACAAACCAGTCAAAGAAACAGCTCCAAAGGTCATCAGAGCTACCAACAGCGGGAGAAAGGCAAAGGGGAAGGATGCAGAGGAGGAAAAGCCAAACCTGGCCTGGCCCATGATGCACAAGCTGCTCTGGCCATCACCTTGCAGTGCTGGGCAGTGCAAAACCTGGCTGCCCAAGGAAGCCAGTTTGGAGCTGGGCAAGCTGTCCAGAGAAGCACAGCATGACCACTCTGAGGCAGAGAGGGCTGAGAAGCTGCCTGCCTGCAGCACCGCAGCAGCTCATGCCCCACACTGGCAGGCAGCCCGCTGCTGATGGCAGCCCCTGCTCCAGTGGGGGACAAGCAGGCAGCACTGCCAAGGCCTAAGCTTTGGAAGCCACTTCTGAGCCTGGTAAAACTAGCCAGAGCAGCCTAATTATTTAATTGCCCATTAACTCCCTCCCCAGCCACACTGCCTGGACTGAAGCCTGGGCTGTGCAGCTGGGTCGGGTCAGGAAGAGCACTCCCAGTGCAAGCAGCAGCAGCTTGCTTCTCCTTCTTATCTTAGAGGGGATTTAATGAATGTTTATCAATAGCTGAGGGCCAAGAGGCAGGGGACAGGTTCTGTCCAGTTGTACCCTGTGATAGGATAAGGGGTAATGGATAGAAACTCCAGCACAGGAGGTTCCACCTCAGCATGAGGAGGAACTTCTGCACTGTGAGGGTCCCAGAGCCCTGGAGCAGGCTGCCCAGGGAGGTTGTGGACTCTCCTTCCATGGAGCCTTTCCAGCCCCATCTGGATGTGTTCCTGTGTGCCCTGTGTTAGACTCTATGGTCCTGCTCTGGCAGGGGGCTTGGACTTGATGATCTTCAGAGGTCACCTCCAACCTCTAACATCCTGTGACCCTGTGATCTTGGATAAAGCCACAGGAGCTATTTTCACAGGAGCAAATGCCAATCTTCCCAATGCCTTCCCTGCTTGCACACTCCCTCTGCTCTCTGAGAGCAGCTGAAGTGAATCTGTGGCAGCCAGGTTAAACATGTACACTTGTCAGTGGCAGAGCACTCTCAGCAGAGCAGGTGTTTGAGGGAAGCTTTCTGAGGTTTCCCTGACCTTGGCATGCCACTGCTGCCTGCAAGGGAAAGAAAGCCTCATTCCCATCACCAGCAACTTGTTACCCTTTAATGAGCAATTAAAGAAGGTTATGCAAAGATGGCTGCACCTGAAACACCTTCATGAATCACAATCCTTCCTTGCCAGCCCTGAGAAGAGCTGTGCTTGGAAATTTCATGCAGTGCAGGAATGTCCAGTGAGACCTAGACAGGCTGGAGACTTGAGCAAAGGAGAACCTCATGAAGTTCAACAAGGGCAAGTGTGGAGTCCTGCACCTGGGGAGGAGCAGCTCCCTGCACCAGCAGAGGTGAGGGATGACCTGCTGGAGAGCAGCTCTGCAGAGCATGACCTGGAATTCATGGAATCATAGAATCAACAAGGTTGGAAAAGACCTCAAAGATCATCAGGTCCAAGCTGTCACCACAGACCTCAGGACTAAACCATAGCACCAAGTGCCACATCCAATCCCCTCTGGAACACCTCCAGGGATGGTGACTCCACCACCTCCCTGGGCAGCACATTCCAATGGCTAACAACTCTCTCTGGGAAGAACTTTCTCCTCACCTCAAGCCTAAACCTCCCCTGGCACAGCTTGAGACTGTGTCCTCTTGTTCTGGTGCTGCTTGCCTGGGAGAAGAGATCAACTCCCACCTGGCTACAGCCTCCCTGCAGGGAGTTGGAGAGAGCAATGAGGTCTCCCCTGATCCTTCTCTTCTCCAGGCTAAGCAACCCCAGCTCCCTCAGCCTCTCCTCACAGGGCTGTGCTCAAGGCCTCTCCCCAGCTTTGTTGCCCTTCTCTGGACACCTTCAAGTGTCTCAATGTCCTTCTGAAACTGAGGAGCCCAGAACTGGACACAGGACTCAAGGTGTGTCCTAAGCAGTGCTGAGTCCAGGGGCACAATGACCTCCCTGCTCCTGCTGGCCACACTGTTCCTGATGCAGGCCAGGATGCCATTGGCCTGCCTGGCCACCTGGGCACACTGCAGGCTCAGTTGCTGGTGAACAAGTTCCCCATGAGCCACCAATGTGCCCTCGTGGCCACAAAGTGCAATGGATCCCAGAATGCATTAAGAAGAGTGTGGCCAGCAGGGCAAGGGAGGCTGTCCTCCCACTCTGTGCTAGGGAAGCCACACCTGGGGTACTGTGTCCAGTCCTGGGCTCCCCAGTTCACAAGAGACAGGGAACTACTGGAGAGTGTCCAGCAGAGGCTGCAAGGACACTGAGGAGCCTCTGGAGCATCTCTGTGAGGAGGAAAGGCTGAGAGCCCTGGGGCTGCTGAGCCTGGAGAAGAGCAGCCTGAGAGGGCATCTGATCAATGCTCAGCAAGAGTTGAAGGGCAAAGCTCAAGAGGATGGGGCCAGACTCTTTTCAGCAGTGCTCAGCCACAGGACAAGAGGCAATAGGCACAAATTGGAGTCCAGGAGGTTCCATCTGAACAGGAGTTGAAGCTTCTTTGCTGTGTGAGTGCTGGAGCCTGGAGCAGGCTGCCCAGAGAGGTTGTGGAACCTCGTTCTCAGGAGAGATTCCAAAGCCACCTGGACATTGTGACCCTGGGCACCTGCTCTGGATGAGGCTGCTGTAGCTGGGGGGGTTGGCTGGCTGATCTCCAGAGGTCCCTTCCACCCCCACCATGCTGGGACTCTCTGAAAGGGAGGGATGTAAAGCAGGGTGTGCTACTTTCAGGCTGTACCTTTAACATTTCCCACAGATCTTGGACAGAAAGTGTTCAAATGTAAACAAATCACCACTGGGTGTAAAAAGGCAAACAGTGACAGTTGTGGTCAGTGCCACTGCAGGGACACTCACCACAAGAGTCAGCTCTCTCTCTTGGCCTCTTTGCTCTGAGAGATACTCACCTTGTGCTTCTGCTGACCTTGGCTGCATTGTTTTGCATCAGTCTAACACAATAACTCTCTGCTCTTTTCTCTTGTCCCTCTGTGTCCAAGAGGGTGGGGGGCTGGGGGCAGGGAGGGAAAGCTGCCCTGGTCCTTGGCCAGGGGGGTGTTCTTGTGCTGTCTGTTAATTGTCAGTCCCTGTAAATGTTGTACACAGTGTGTATTTGGTACATGCTGCATTCCATCAGACTGATCTTTTGCTTGGAAATACAGCTTCATTTGCTTCCAGCTAGGCTGATTTAATGCTGGGGGGGAAATTCCCAACCCACCCCAGAGAGAGATCAGTAGGACTAAGGGGAAAGGCCACATCTGATAAACCCAAAGCACATGCCAGGGTGGAGAGGGGGAAGAGATAAGCACCCCAGACCTGACTCCATTACTGCCATTCCTACCCTTGCCAGCACTCCTGATGCCTCAGTGTGAGGCACAGAACAGCTTTGCCATCCTCCATGCTCACTAAATGAGACCAGAGGGAAGCTCAGCAGCAGTACAAGCTCCTGAGCCTGCTGCAGGGACACCCAGGGGACAGCAGAGCCGCAAGGCCCCGAGCTGAGCCATGACTCTGGCAAACACAAGGAGAAGTCTCCATGGAACTGACACACACAATTTTACTCAGAAACACATCTCTCTTACTGCCTGGTGTGAGTCTCCTCTGCTTCTGCTTGACCTTGACACTCCATTTGCCCAGCAAAGTGAGTTTGCAGCAGTTTGGCTCAGCCTAACAAGGAAAGGGCAGCGCCTGGCCCCTCTTCCCATGGCCTTAATGCCCCACCAGAAGCAAAGTCAAGAGATGAAGGTCAGACAGCAACAGGAGCAGAACAGCTCTCTCTCTCTGGAGCTTGAAAGGGGCAGAAATGCAAGAGGACTAAGTCTTTGTCCATGTGGCAGAAGCCAGAGACCTCCAAGTTGGGAACAGATGTTGGTCAGTTAGAGGGTAGAAAGGCTCTGCAGAGGGACCTTGACCGACTGCACAGATGGGCAGAGTCCAATGGGATGGCATTTAATAAGTCTAAGTGCCAGGTGCTGCACTTTGGCCACGGCAACCCCATGCAGAGCTACAGGCTGGGGTCAGAGTGGCTGGAGAGCTGCAAAACGGAGAGGGACCTGGGGGTGCTGATTGACACCCGCCTAAACATGAGCCAGCAGTGTGCCCAGGTGGCCAAGAAAGCCAATGGCATCCTGGCCTGTATTAGGAATGGTGTGGCCAGCAGGAGCAGGGAGGTCATTGTGCCCCTGTACTCTGCATTGGTTAGGCCACACCTTGAGTACTGTGTCCAGTTCTGGGCCCCTCAGTTTAGGAAGGACATCGAGACACTTGAAGGTGTCCAGAGAAGGGCAACAAGGCTGGGGAGAGGCCTTGAGCACAGCCCTATGAGGAGAGGCTGAGGGAGCTGGGGTTGTTTAGCCTGGAGAAGAGAAGGATCAGAGGTGACCTCATTGCCCTCTACAACTACCTGAAGGGTGGTTGTAGACAGGAGGGGGTTGGTCTCTTCTCCCAGGCAACCAGCACCAGAACAAGGGGACACAGTCTCAAGTTGTGTCAGGGGAGGTTTAGACTCGAGGTGAGGAAAAAGTTCTTCACTGAGCGAGTCGTTCGTCATTGGGATGTGCTGCCCAGGGAGGTGGTGGAGTCACCATCCCTGGAGGTGTTCAAGGGGAGATTGGATGTGGCACTTGGTGCCATGGTCTAGTTGTGAGGTCTGTTGGAACAGGTTGGACTTGATGATCCTTGGGGTCTCTTCCAACCTTAGTTACTGTGATACTGTGATACCTGCTACAAGAATTGCCTACCAGAATTTCCCAGCCAGGGACTGCAGCATCCTGGCATTGTGCAGGACTCTGCTAGGATCTGTTTGGAGTCATCCCTCAGGAGCTGGCTGACATTCTCAGCCAAGGAACCACAGTAAGCCTGTTGGATGAGCAACATTCTGGTTCTCACTGTGATTAGTAAATCACAATACCCACACTCCCACAGTCGCTGCACCTGAGGGTCCATGGGAAGGTGGAAAACAAAAAGCCCTAAATCCCAGCATGGTGGGGGGTGGAAGGGACCTCTGGAGATCAGCCAGCCAACCCCCCCAGCTACAGCAGCCTCATCCAGAGCAGGTGCCCAGGGTCACAATGTCCAGGTGGCTTTGGAATCTCTCCTGAGAACGAGGTTCCACAACCTCTCTGGGCAGCCTGCTCCAGGCTCCAGCACCCACACAGCAAAGAAGCTTCAACTCCTGTTCAGATGGAACCTCCTGGGTTCCAATTTGTGCCTATTGCCTCTTGTCCTGTGGCTGAGCACTGCTGAAAAAAGTCTGGCCCCATCCTCTTGAGCTTTGCCCTTCAGCTCTTGCTGAGCATTGATCAGATGCCCTCTCAGGCTGCTCTTCTCCAGGCTCAGCAGCTATCTATGGTGGTTAGATGATGGAAACCTACAAGGAAGGTGGGGATGGGTTTTTGACAAGGGCTTATAGTAACAGGAGGAAGGGCAATGGGTTGAAGCTTGAAGGGGGCAGATTCAGACTGGAGATTAGGAAGAAATTCTTTCCAGAGAGGGTGGTGAGACACTGGAAGAGGCTGTCCAGGGAGGCTGTGGATGCTCCCTCTCTGGAAATGTTCCAGGCCATGCTGGGCAGGGCAATGGGCAACCTGGTCCCCATGGCAAGGGGAGGTTGAAACCAGATGATCTTTAAGGTCTCCTCCAACCCAAATGATCCTACATTCCAATTTTTAACTGGAGACATCACCCAGTTCTGCCCCCCACCCCACCTTCATGGCTGTCCATCACAAGGTCATGGCCATCAGCATCGTTTCTAGTCCCTCACACTTCAAATACATTCAGCACAGAAGAGGGAGATGGAAGGTGGATTTGTGGCAATAAACCTGACCACCTTCTTGGCAGTTAATCCATGAAGGCTTTGACTCTAGTAAGGGCTTTGTGGGGGAAGAATTCTTCTTCTCTTCCAGAGCTGAGGCTGCTGGTTAGCAGCACACCTTGGAGCTAGAGTCAGAGGCTGACAACAGTGACACAGCCCCTGAGCACGTGCTCTCAGACTCTGATCTCCAAGACAACCTCACCTGCTGCCCCCTTAATTTCCAAGCTGCTTCTGCCAGCTGGGGTTGACCATGAAAAAGAGGTTCAACCTGAACCTGCTATGGAAATGCAGGAGGAGGCAACTGGGCAGCAGAGGATTACTGCAGGAGCTTTCCTCTTGCTAAACATATCTGGGCCCCCATTGCCACCCCCCACGTCTCTCAGCTTCATGGATTTGGCCTCCTGCTGCACAGGCAGTCCATAAGCACACATTTGGTTGTCTCAGCAGAGAAGCAGCTCCTAGGCAACACACCAGAACACAAACAAAAGCCAAGCTGCTCTGGGTTTCATTTTGGATGCCTAAAAAGGGTTGGTTTTAAGTTGTATGTTGAGGTGGTTAATGTTCCTCTTCTTGCTCCACTTCTGTGCTTTACCTGTTCCTTCTCACTGCAGCCACTGATAGCCTGAACTGCCTCCCTCCCACCCCTGGTTACTGATGGTTTTGGGTTGTCCAGGGAGGTGGTTGAGGCCCCATCCCTGGAGGTGTTTAAGCCCAGGCTGGATGAGGCTCTGGCCAGCCTGATCTAGTGTGGGGTGTCCCTGCCCCTGGCAGGGGGGTTGGAACTAGATGATCCTTGTGGTCCCCTCCATCCCTGACTGATTCTATAACTCAGATACCAACCACCCCAGCAGTGGGACTCAGAACAGGATGGCACTAACAGACTGAAATTTCCCCCCAGACCAGATTGTACAGCATTAGAAATGACCTCTGAAACCAGAACAGTTGTGAAGAGAGGGCTTGGATCCAAAAGACAAAGGCAGAAACAGCCTCAGCTTGCACCAGAGAAAGTTTAGCTTGGACATTAGGAGAAACTTCTTCACTGAGAAGGTTCTCAAACACTGGAACAGACCTCCCAGGGAGCTGGTTGGTTCCCCCTCCTTTGGAGATGTTTAAAAGAGGCAGAGATGTGGTGCTGAGGGATGCTGTATAGCACCAGCCTTGGTAGAGAATGGTTGAACTCAGTGATCTTCATTTGGGATGCATCAAAAGAATTGTGACAAGGGAGATGAATCTCCACCTCTGCTCAGCTCCTGAGACCCCACCTGCAGTACTGCATTCAATTCTGGTGTCCCCAGCATAAGAGGCACATCAAACTGCTGGAGCAGGTCCAGAGGAGGCCACAAAGATGATCAGAGGGCTGGAAAACCTCCCCTGTGGGGACAGGCTGAGAGAGCTGGGGCTGCTCAGCATGGAAAAGAGAAGGCTCTGAGGAGACCTTGCAGTGGTCTTCCAGAACCTCAGTGGGGTTACTAGAAATCTGGGGAGGAACTTCTTATAAGGGCTTGTAGTGACAGGATGAGGGGCAGTGGACTGAAGCTGGAAGAGGGTAGATTTAGACTGGAGATTAGGAAGAAATTCTTTCCAGTGAGGGTGGTGAGACACCGGCACAGGCTGCCCAGGGAGGCTGAGGATGCCCCCTCCCAGGAGGTGTTCAAGGCCAGGTTGGATGAGGCCCTGAGCAACCTGGGCTGGTGAAAGATATCCCTGCCCATGGCAGGGGGGCTGGGACTAGATGATCTTTAATGTCCCTTTCAACCTAAACCATTCCATGACTCTGTAGGAAGTCACAGGCTGATGGAAGAGCACCCATCAGCCCTTTCCAATCAAACCAAACCAGGCAGCAATCATATCAGCACTGATCATGGAAACAGGAGTTTCCAGGGTAAAGGAGACCACCTCTCACATCACCTGTCACAGAGCTGACACATGAAAGCAGCAGGTTTCTGGATGACAGCAATAACCTCTGGCACCTTTGCCCCATTCTCACAGCATCCCCTTTGGCTGCCCTAGTGTTTGGAAGAGCTCTTGCTTGGAAGGGATTACTGCTGGGGCATCCTTAATCCTTGGGTAAAGAGCAGTGTGCAAAGCTCTGTGTTGAAACACAAGGACAGATAGCTGTACAAGCATCTGACTCTTAGAATACATAGAATAGAATACACAGAATAAACCAGGTTGGAAGAGACCTTCAAGATCATGGTGTCCAACCCATCAACCAATCCAACACAACCTAAACAACTAACCCATGGCACCAAGCACCCCATCAAGTCTCCTCCTGAACACCTCCAGTGATGGTGACTCCACCACCTCCCCAGGCAGCCCATTCCAATGTGCAATCACTCTCTCTGTATAGAACTTCTTCCTAACATCCAGCCTGAACCTCCCCTGGCGCAGCCTGAGACTGTGTCCTCTTGTTCTGGTACTGGCCGCCTGGGAGAAGAGACCAACCCCCACCTGGCTACAACCTCCCTTCAGGTAGTTGTAGAGAGTAATAAGGTCACCCCTGAGTCTCCTCTTCTCCAGGCTAAGCAACCCCAGCTCCCTCAGCCTCTCCTTGTAGGGCTTATGTTCCAAGCCCCTCCCCAGCTTTGTTGCCCTTCTCTGGACACCTTCCAGCAGCTCAACCTCTTTCCTGACCTGAGGGGCCCAGAACTGGACACAGGACTCAAGGTGTGGCCTAACCAGTGCTGAGTCCAGGGGCACAATGACCTCCCTGCTCCTGCTGGCCACACTGTTCCTGATGCAGGCCAGGATGCCATTGGCCCTCTTAGCTGCCTGGGCACACTACAGGCTCATGTTCAGCCTACCATCGACCAGCACCCTCAGGTCCCTCTCTGCCTGGCTGCTCTCAGCCACTCTGACCCCAGCCTGTAGCTCTGCATGGGGTTGTTCAATCTGCCTGGTGAGCTCCTCCACAGGAAGCTGCATCCCTCTCCCTCAAAGTGCAGACCCCCAGATCACACCAGACTGAGAAGGGGGTTTGCCCAAAGCTGTGAAGCACAACAGAGAATTATGGACTCATTGTGGCTGGAAAAGCCCTCTAAGATTATCAAGTCAAACCCTCACCCCAGCACCACCATGCCCATAAACCACATCCAGCAATGGCACCTCCCACCAGGAGGACAGCCCCCCACCCACGAGGTGCAGGGCTGGATTAGAACCTGCTTCACCACCTCAGCTGGGAACAAATGCCCTCCCAGAGAGCTGTCAGGGAAACAATGTGCTAGAGAAAGCCCACTGCAGGCAGCCTGGCAAATTCATTCTTTCCTAAGGCCTTACACCACAGGCAAAGAGCTCACTGCTGGCAGAAAGAGACCTGGGGAACTGAAACAAGCCTAAATATGGAGATGAAATCACTGCTGTCAGCAGGCTTGGGGTCGCCTTTCAGAGGTGACACAGATGTGGAGAACAAAGGGCTGACAGATCTTTTCCACAAGCACTCACAGAACCACAGGGGAAAAAACCCAAATGTAGGTTGGAAGAGCCCCACGAGCTGCTGGGACTCCTCTTGGACCACCAAGGATACAGCAGCATCTAGGACAGACAGGAAGAAGCAGAAATAGCACAAACAGTCATGTCAAGCACTCACTTGCAAAGTACTTTCACTCAAAAGAAGAGCATCAACAAAAAGAGAAGTGGCTTTTGTCTGTTAACTTCAACCATGTCCTTACTCCCTGTGCTGGCACCACTGGAATGTTGGCCAAAGAGCTTCTTGGGCTCTCTCACCTTGCCTCTGAGTGCTCAGGAGCAGCCTTTCTGTCAGACTCCAACCAGTAAATGATGATGAGGGTGTCCTGGGGGACATGAAGAGCAGAGTGGTCAGCAGGGCAAGCAAGGTTCTCCTCTCTATCTGCTCTGCTGTGGTGAGGCCACAGCTGTCCAGCTCTGGCCTCCCAGCTCAAGAGAGACAGGGAATTACTGGTGAGAGTCCAGAGCAGGCTATGAGGATGATGAAGGGACTGGAACATCTGTGTGAGGAGAAAAGGCCTGAGAGCCCTGGGGCTGGAGGAGACTTTATTGATGGTTACAAATACCTGAAGGTGGGTGTCAAGAAGGTGCTAGGCTCTTTTCAGTGGTGTCCTGGATGAGGGGCAATGGGCACAGACTGGAACCCAGGAAGTTCCACCTCAACATGAGGAGAAAATTCTGTGTTGTGAGACTGCTGGAGGCCTGGAGCAGGCTGCCCAGAGAGGTTGTGCAGTCTCCTGCTCTGGAGACTTTCAAGATGTGGCTGTGTTCCTGTGTGACCTGCCCTAGGTGATCCTGCTCTGGCAAGGGGTTGGATTGATGATCTCTAGAGGTCCCCTCCAACCTCTAACATTCTGTGACTCTGTGACTGTCCTACCAGGACACACTGCAGCTGCAGAGCCTGTCCAGACTTGTCAGTGTTTGTCACCCTATGTGACAAGAAGAAAGTCTTCCCACAGGCACAAATGCAAGGCAGCAGGAAGATGGTAAGAAAACAGTGAGGACTTTGCTGGCAGCTTGCCCTGTTTGGTGAGCTGGTCCCAAGGCTCAGCCTGAGCTAAGCTGGGGCCCCCCAACGTGCAACAAGGAGGTGATGGCTTCCTCAAAGCAGCCAAACCACAGAGAGTTGCAATAAGCTGTTAAAAGCTTCTCCTGTTCCTCAGGCTGTGCTTACTTTCAAGCTCATCCTTCTCCTCCCCACGACTGAGCTGATTGCTGAGTTCCCATAAGATGATGGGAAATGGACTTTCAGCCAGTAAAAAACAGGCAGAAGAGAAGAAAACAGCAGGGCATGGCTGCTTCAACATGCTGCCAGGCCTTCACCCATGAGGAGCACTGAAATGCTCAGGGCTCTGTCTGAGCTAATTGCTCTGAGAAAGCTTCTGCTCAACCACAACAAGAGCTCTGCAAGAATGCTTTGGTAAGGACACAAAAGGAAACACAATCAGCAAGAGGAAAGTGGCTTCAGATGGTCAAAACTCTTGTTCCACCTTCAGAGTCAGCAGAAGAAAACAGCTCTCCAGGGTATCAGTTGCAGGCATGCCTGGACCCTGAGCCAAAGGGAAAACAGCTTTGAGAAAGGTCTTCAAGTAGCTTTCTTTTGGAAGAGAGAAAGCAAGCCCCCCAGCTTGAGAACAGGCACTGTGGCACGCAGGGGCTGCACCAGCCCCAGGAGATATTCCTCAGGCCTGCTCAGAGAGGAGCTCAGACACTGAGCAGGCACAAAACTGGCTTGCAGGTTAGCATCCCAGTTGCAGAGTATCTCCTGATCTTGCCCAGCCAGCCAAGGGGGAGTGGATGAGGGTACAGCTGAGCCCCTGGCAGATCTGCCACCAGCTCTTTTCTGCTCCCTGTCCACTGGTAACACCTGGCACACCCACAGAAGGATGCAGAGATGATCTGCATGGGCAGCTGAGCATGAGGCTCATGAAGCATCACTGTGCTCACAGGCTCAGGACACAGACACATAGACCAAGCTGTTCAAAGTCACCTCCCTGAGTTACTTCACAGAATCACAGAATGTTAGGGGTTGGAAGGGGCCTCCAGATGTCACTGGGTCCAACCCCCTGCCAAAGCAGGATCACCTAGGGCAGGCCACACAGCAATGCACCTGGCAGGTTTTGAATGTCTCCAGAGAAGGAGACTCCACAAGCTCTCTGGGCAGCCGGCTCCAGGGCTCTGTCACCCTCACAGGAAAGAAGTCTCTCCTCATGTTGAGGTGGAACCTCCTGAGTTCCAGCTTGTATCCATTGTTCTTTGCCCTACCACTGGGCACCAACAAAACGAGTCTGGCCCCCTCATCCTGACACCCATCCCTCAGATATTGATAGACACTGATAAGATTCCCTCTCAGCCTTCTCCAGACTAAACAGCCCCAGGGCTCTCAGTCCTTCTTCACAGAGAGATGCTCAAGGCCTTCAGCCACCATTGCAGTTCTCAGTTGCATTCTCTCCAGCAGGTCTCTGTCTCTCCTGAGCTGGGCAGCCTAAAACTGGCCACAGTATTTCAGCTGTGGTCTCAGCAGGGCAGAGCAGAGGAGGAGCAGAACCTCCCTAAGCCCTGCTGGCCACACTTTTCTTGATTCACCCCAGGACCCCATTGGCTCTCCTGACCACCAGGGCACATTGCTGTCCCTTGCAGAGCTTGCTGTCCACCAGCACTCCAAGGTCTTTCTCCATGGAGCTGCTTTCCAGCAGGGCATCCCCTGACCTGTCCTGGTGCCTGCTGTTCCTCCTGCCCAGATGCAGGATCCCTACTGAACCTCAAGATACTTGATTCTGTGCACTCCAGGATTTCCTAGTGCCACTTCTCAGGCTCTTCTGACTTGCAGGGGTCAAGGTAAATACCTGAGGGCTGTCTCTGAGTTCCCAGGTTTAAGTGTCTGAGTTCATCAGAACACTCCCTGTCAAAGCTTGTGTGAAAAGCCACTCAGCTGTGAACAAACACATCAAGTGTGAAGCAGGGAGAGCAGGTGGGACATCATGTCAAGAGAGAGAAATGCACAAGAGGAGAGGCCACATTGCATAACACTTGAGCACAAAAATAGGCCTGCACTGCTCAAATCAAGGAGAAGGATGGACAGAAAAACCAGGTGCCCTGCAATCAGAGAATGCTTTTGGGTGGAAAAGGACTTCAAGATCATCAAGTCCAACCATCCTGTGGCTCTACCAGGGCTGGTGCTAAGCCATGGCACCACATCTCTGCCTGTCTGGAACACCCCCAGGGGTGGGGATTCAAACAGTTCCCTGGGGAGCCTGTTCCAGTGTCTGAGAACACTTTCAGTGAAGCAAGGGTTATCAAAGTCAGTATCTCAGAATCATTAAGGCTGGAAAAGACTTCTGAAGAGCAACTGAAGGAGCTGGGGCTGGTTAGTCTGAAAAAGAGGAGGCTGAGGGGAGACCTCCTGGCTCCCTACAACCACCTGAAAGGACATTGTGGAGAGGCTGCTGCTGATCTCTTCTCACAGGTAATTAGTGACAGAACAAGAGGGAATGGCCTCAAGCTCCAACTGAGTAGGTTTAGACTGGACACTAGGAACAATTTTTTCATGGCAAGAGTGCTCAGGCACTGGAATGTGCTGCCCAGGGAGGTGGTGGAGTCACCAGCCCTGGATGTGTTTAAAAGTGGTTTGAATGTGGTCCTTAGGGATATGGTTTAGGGGTGACCCTTGCAGAGTAGAGTTATTGGTTGGACTTGGTGATCCCCAGGGTTTGCTCCAACCTGTGAATCTGTGACCTCCAAGATCAAGTGCAACCTTCTACCCAACACCACCATGACCACTAGAACATGTCACACAGTGCCAGAGCTACTCATTTCTAAACACCTCCAGGGATGGTGATTCCACCACCTCCCAGGGCAATGATTCCACCACCTCCCAGGGCAATGATTCCACCACCTCCCAGGGCAATGATTCCACCACCTCCCTGGGCAATGATTCCACCACCTCCCTGGGCAATGATTCCACCACCTCCCAGGGCAATGATTCCACCACCTCCCAGGGCAATGATTCCACCACCTCCCAGGGCAATGATTCCACCACCTCCCAGGGCAATGATTCCACCACCTCCCTGGGCAATGATTCCACCACCTCCCAGGGCAATGATTCCACCACCTCCCTGGGCAATGATTCCACCACCTCCCTGGGCAATGACTCCACCACCTCCCAGGGCAATGACTCCACCACCTCCCTGGGCAATGATTCCACCACCTCCCAGGGCAATGACTCCACCACCTCCCAGGGCAATGATTCCACCACCTCCCAGGGCAATGATTCCACCACCTCCCAGGGCAATGATTCCACCACCTCCCTGGGCAATGATTCCACCACCTCCCAGGGCAATGATTCCACCACCTCCCTGGGCAATGATTCCACCACCTCCCAGGGCAATGATTCCACCACCTCCCAGGGCAATGATTCCACCACCTCCCAGGGCAATGAACTCAGGAAAAACAATTAAGTTGGGCAGAACTGTTCCCTTGGCATAGGTCACATTCTCAGTTAATATGAGTAGCAAAACTGCTAAGCACAGCAGGGGACTGTGCTCAGAGCTGCTGTCAGCAACGCAGTAATGATGACAGCCAGCTGAACAGGAGCCAGCAGTGTGCCCAGGTGGCCAGGAAAGCCAATGGCATCCTGGCCTGCAGCAGAAATAGCGTGGCCAGCAGGAGCAGGGAGGCCATTGTGCCCCTGGACTCTGCACTGCTTATCACAGTATCACAGTATCACAGTAACTAAGGTTGGAAGAGACCCCAAGGATCATCAAGTCCAACCTGTTCCAACAGACCTCACAACTAGATCATAGCACCAAGCGCCACGTCCAATCTCCCCTTGAACACCTCCAGGGACGGCGACTCCACCACCTCCCTGGGCAGCCCATTCCAATGACGAACGACTCGCTCAGTGAAGAACTTTTTCCTCACCTCGAGTCTAAACCTCCCCTGACACAACTTGAGACTGTGTCCCCTTGTTCTGGTGCTGGTTGCCTGGGAGAAGAGACCTACCCCCACCTGGCTACAACCACCCTTCAGGTAGTTGTAGAGGGCAATGAGGTCGCCTCTGATCCTTCTCTTCTCCAGGCTAAACAATCCCAGCTCCCTCAGCCTCTCCTCATAGGGCTTGTGCTCAAGGCCTCTCACCAGCCTTGTTGCCCTTCTCTGGACACGTTCAAGTGTCTCGATGTCCTTCCTAAACTGAGGGGCCCAGAACTGGACACAGTACTCAAGGTGTGGCCTAACCAATGCAGAGTACAGGGGCACAATGACCTCCCTGCTCCTGCTGGCCACACTATTCCTAATACAGGCCAGGATGCCATTGGCCTTCTTGGCCACCTGGGCACACTGCTGGCTCATGTTTAGGCGGGTGTCAATCAGCACCCCCAGGTCCCTCTCCGTTTGGCAGCTCTCCAGCCACTCTGACCCCAGCCTGTAGCTCTGCATGGGGTTGCCGTGGCCAAAGTGCAGCACCCGGCACTTAGACTTATTAAATGCCATCCCATTGGACTCTGCCCATCTGTCCAGTCGGTCAAGGTCCCTCTGCAGAGCCTTTCTACCCTCTAACTGACTAACATCTGTTCCCAACTTGGTGTCATCTGCAAACTTGCTGATGACTGACTCAACCCCCTCATCCAGATCATCAATGAAGATGTTAAAGAGGATGGGGCCCAGCACTGATCCCTGGGGGACGCCACTGGTGACTGGCCGCCAGCCGGATGTGGCACCATTCACCACCACTCTCTGGGCTCGGCCCTCCAGCCAGTTCCTAACCCAGCACAGAGTGTTGTGGTCCAAACCACGAGCTGACAGCTTAGCCAGCAGTTTACTGTGGGGGACGGTGTCAAAGGCCTTGCTGAAGTCCAGATAGACTACATCCACAGGCCTCCCCACATCCACCAGACGGGTCACCTGATCATAGAAGGAGATCAGGTTGGAGAGGCAGGACCTGCCCTTCCTAAATCCATGTTGGCTGGACCTGAGCCCTTGGCCATCCTTCAGGTGCGCAGTTATTGCCGCCAGGATAATCTGCTCCATCACTTTCCCTGGCACTGAGGTCAGGCTGACTGGTCTGTAGTTTCCAGGTTCCTCCATCCGTCCCTTCTTGTGGATGGGGACCACATTGGCCAGTTTCCAGTCACCTGGGACCTCCCCAGTGAGCCAGGACTGGAGGAAAATGATGGAGAGCGGCTTGGCCAGCTCATCTGCCAGCTCTCTCAGCACCCTAGGATGGATCCCATCCGGTCCCATGGACTTATGGGTGTCCAAGTGGCTCAGCAGGTCCCGGACTAATTCCTCATGGATTTCTGGGGCATTACACTGCTCCCCGACCCTATTACCCAGCTCAGGAGGCCACTCATCCTGGACTCCTACCTTGCTGTTAAACATTGAGGCAAAGAAGGCGTTCAGGACCTCAGCCTTTTCCTCGTCTTTGGTCACCATGTTCCCCTCCAGGTCCAGTAAGGAGTGGAGGTTCTTCTTGCCCTTCTTTTTAGCATTGATATATTTGTAAAATTGCTTTTATTATCTTTCACAGAGGTGGCCAGCTTCAGTTCCAACTGGGCCTTTGCCTCTCTAATTTTATTCCTACATAATCTAACCACTTCCTTAAACATACCTCGAGAAGCCTTCCCCTCCTTCCAAAGGTGATACAGCCTCTTTTTTTCCCTTAAATCCTCCAGGAGCTGCTTGCTCATCCAGGCCGGTCGCCTTCCCCGCCGGCTCATCTTTCGGCACATGGGGACCGCCAGTTCCTGTGCCTTCAAGAGCTCCTGTTTGAAGTAGGTCCAACCCTCCTGGACCCCTCGGTTCATGAGGGTTGGTACCCAGGGAACTTTACAAATAAGTTTCTTAAAGAGGCTGAAGTTTGCCCTCCGGAAGTCCAAGGTGAAGGTTCTGTTGGTACTCCTCCCTATCTCCCTGCATATTGAAAACTTCACTATCTCGTGGTCACTGCACCCTAGGCAGCCTCCCACGGTCACATCTCCCACTAGCCCTTCCCTATTGGAGAGCAGCAAGTCAAGCAGAGCCTGTCCCCTGGTAGGCTCACTTAACAGCTGCGTCAGGAAGCACCTGCTTAGGCTGCACCTTCAGTCCTGTGTCCAGTTCTGGGCCCCTCAGTTTAAGAAGGACATTGAGAGACTTGAAGGTGTCCAGAGAAGGGCAACAAAGCTGGGGAGAGGCCTTGAGCACAGCCCTGTGAGGAGAGGCTGAGGGAGCTGGGGTTGCTTAGCCTGCAGAAGAGGAGGCTCAGGGGAGACCTTCTTGCTCTCTCCAACTCCCTGAAGGGAGGTTGTAGCCAGGTGGGGGTTGGTCTCTTCTCCCAGGCAAGCAGCACCAGAACCTTGTCCTTATGGGCGACTTCAACCTGCCTGACATCTGCTGGGATCTCAACACAGCAGAGAGGAGGCAGTCTAGGAGGTTCTTAGACTGCATGGAGGACAGCTTCTTATCCCAGGTGCTGCGTGAGCCTACCAGGGGCAAGGCTTTGCTTGACCTCCTCTTCACCACCAGGGAAGGGCTGGTGGGGATGTGGTGGTCGGAGGCTGTTTAGGGGCCAGTGACCACGAGATAATAGAATTTTCGGTATTTGGTCAAACTAAGAGGGGCAGCAAGAAGACCTCCACTCTGGACTGCCGGAGGGCGGACTTCAGGTTGCTCAAGGAAATAATTCAGAGGGTTCCTTGGGAGAAAGCCCTTAAAAATAAAGGGGTCCAGGAGGGCTGGACCTGCTTCAAGAAAGAGCTGATGAAGGCTCAGGAGCAGGCTGTGCCAATGTGCCGGAAGAGGAGCCGCCGGGGCAGACGGCCAGCCTGGCTGTGTAATGAACTTTTAATTGAACTAAGGGAAAAGAAGAGGGTGTATAATCTTTGGAAGAAAGGTGAGGCAACCCATGGAATGTTTAAAGAGGTTGCTAGGGCATGTAGGAGGAAAATTAGGGAGGCAAAAGCATATTTGGAACTTAAACTGGCCTCTGATGTGAAGGACAACAAAAAGTCCTTCTATAAATATATTAATAGCAAGAGGAAGGGCAGGGACAACCTCCACTCCTTGGTTGACATGGAAGGAAATGTTGTAACACAGGATGAGGAAAAGGCAGAGGTACTTAACACCTTCTTTGCCTCAATTTTTACTAGCGGGAAAGAACGTCTACCAGACAGCTGGCCTGCAGAACTGGCAGAGGGAGCCAGGGAGCTGCATGGTTTCCCTGTGTTCCATGAGCAAGTGATAGGAGCTCTCCTCAGCAGCTTGGACCCCATGGGACCAGATGGGATCCATCCCAGGGTGCTGAGAGAGCTGTCAGATGAGCTGGCCAAGCCACTCTCCATCATTTTTCAGCAGTCCTGGCTCACTGGAGAGATCCCAGCTGACTGGAAGCTGGCCAACGTGGTGCCCATCCACAAGAAGGGCCGGTTGGATGAGCCAGGGAATTACAGGCCTGTCAGCCTGACCTCAGTGCCAGGAAAGATTATGGAGCAGGTCATCCTGAGTGCAATCACACAACACTTAGAGGATGGCCAAGGGATCAGGCCCAGCCAGCATGGGTTTAGGAAGGGCAGGTCCTGCCTGACCAACCTGATCTCCTTCTATGATCAGGTGACCCGCCTGGTGGATGTGGGACAGGCTGTGGATGTAGTCTACCTGGACCTCAGCAAGGCCTTTGACACCATCCCCCACAGCAAACTCCTGGCCAAGCTGTCAGCCCATGGCTTGGATGGGAGCACACTGAGATGGGTTAGGAACTGGCTGGAGGGCCGAGCCCAGAGAGTGGTGGTGAATGGTGCCACATCCAGCTGGCAGCCAGGCACCAGTGGTGTGCCCCAGGGATCAGTACTGGGCCCCTTGCTCTTTAACATCTTTATTGATGATCTGGACGAGGGCATCGAGTCCATCAGCAGTAAATTTGCTGACGACACCAAGCTGGGGGCAGGAGTTGATCTGCTGGAGGGTAGAGAGGCTCTGCAGAGGGACCTCGACAGGCTGGGCAGATGGGCAGAGGCCAAGGGCATGAGATTGAACACATCCAAGTGCCAGGTTCTGCACATTGGCCACAGCAACCCCATGCAGAGCTACAGGCTGGGGTCAGAGTGGCTGAGAGCAGCCAGGCAGAGAGGGACCTGGGGGTGCTGGTCGACGGTAGACTGAACATGAGCCTGCAGTGTGCCCAGGCAGCTAAGAGGGCCAATGGCATCCTGGCCTGCATCAGGAACAGTGTGGCCAGCAGGAGCAGGGAGGTCATTCTGCCCCTGTACACTGCACTGGTTAGGCCGCACCTCGAGTCCTGTGTCCAGTTCTGGGCCCCTCAGTTTAGGAAGGAGGTTGACTTGCTGGAACGAGTCCAGAGAAGAGCAACAAAGTTGGTGAGGGGTTTGGAACATAAGCCCTACGAGGAGAGGCTGAGGGAGCTGGGGTTGCTTAGCCTGGAGAAGAGGAGACTCAGGGGTGACCTTATTACTCTCTACAACTACCTGAAGGGAGGTTGTAGACAGACGGAGGTTGGTCTCTTCTCCCAGGCAAGCAGTACCAGAACAAGAGGACACAGTCTCAGGCTGCGCCAGGGGAGATTCAGGCTGGATGTTAGAAAAAAGTTCTATACAGAAAGAGTGATTGCCCATTGGAATGGGCTGCCTGGGGAGGTGGTGGAGTCGCCATCACTGGAGGTTTTTAGGAGAAGACTTGACGGGGTGCTTGGTGCCGTGGGTTAGTTGCTTGGGCGGTGTTGGATTGGTTGATGGGTTGGACGCGATGATCTTGAAGGTCTCTTCCAACCTGGTTTATTCTATGTATTCTATGTATTCTATGTAACAAGAGGACACAGTCTCAAGCTGTGCCAGGGGTAGTTTAGGCTGGAGGTGAGGAGAAAGTTCTTTCCAGAGAGAGCTGTTAGCTGTTGGAATGTGCTGCCCAGGGAGGTGGTGGAGTCCCCATCCCTGGAGGTGTTCCAGAGGGGACTGGATGTGGCACTTGGTGCCATGGGTTAGCAGTCATGAGGTGTTGGGTGACAGGTTGGACCTGATGATCTTTGAGGTCTTTTCCAACCTTCTTGATTCTATGATGTGTCCATGATCTTAACTTACCAAGACATCTATAGCTTTGAATTGAGGACAGTGCAAGGTTAAGTTGCTGCAATGACAACTAGCATGCAATAGGAAGATGCACAATTGACTGAAATCAGGAGAAATTAAATTAAAACTAAACTCCTGTCCTTCAGGAAACAGCTCAGTCATAAGGATGAGGGCAAACCTTCCTCAGTAAGGCAGCAACAGACCACTCACAACCTCTGTATTTGGGTTTTTTCCCCCTAAAGCATCTTCAGTGGAAGTGTCAAGCACCAAGGCAAGCACCACACACAGGCACACACACTCAGGATGTGCTTGCTGCTGCAGCTCTGCAAGAGCAGCTCCTGACGTGCTGGAGATGTTCCCAGGGAGTGCCACAGGCACCACAAGGCTCATCAGAGATTTAACAGCAGATCTGATTCATCAGTGCTTTGAGCTGCAGCTGTAGCAGTTCCCTCTGAACCCTTCCCACACTCCTGCACTTCCTCCAGAAAGGACATCATGGGGCATGAAAGGGCCTTGGGGATGCTGGTGGATGAGAAGCTCAATATGAGCCACTAGTGAGCACTTGCAGCCCAGAAAGCAAATTGTGTCCTGGGCTGCAGCAAGAGAAGTGTGGCCAGCAGGGCAGGGAGGGGATTCTGCCCCTCTGCTCAGACCACAGCTGGAGCTCTGGGGCCAGTTCTGGAGCCTCTGTGCCAGGAAGGATCTGGAGGTGCTGGAAGGTGTCTAGAGAAGGGCCATGAGGATGAGCAGAGGGCTGGAGCTGCTCTGCTATGGAGACAGACTGAGAGAGTTGGGGCTGTTCAGTCTGGAGAGGAGAAGGCTCCCAGGAGACCTTCTGGTGGCCTTCCAGGATCTGAAGGGGGCTACAGGAAAGCTGGGGAGGGACTTTTTAGTGATAGGACTAGAGGGAATGGATCCAAGCTAGAGCAGAGGAGATGTTAGGAAGGAGTTGTTCCCCAGGAGGGTGGTGAGAGCCTGGCACAGGTTGCCCAGGGAGGTGGTGGCAGCCTCATCCCTGGGGGGTTTTTGCAGCCAGGTTGGATGTGGCTCTGGTGGAAAGACTCTGATCTAGTGGAAAGTATTCCCTGCCACAGGCAGGGGGTTGGAGCTAGATGATCCTCGGGGTCCCTTCCAGCCCTGACAATTGTGTGTGACGTGGTGCACGCTGCACTGCTCTCCCCCCCAGACAACAAGAAGGCAAACCTCCAGCTTCAGAATGTCGTGCTGCAGCTTGCGCTGGAACTCCAGGAAGTGGGAGATGGTCAACTTGCCCTTCAGATCTGCCCCAAAGAAGTAGGTTGTGAGTGCAGAGCTGAAGCCAGTCTTGAGGGTGTTGCCGGTGGTGGAGCGGTCCCTGTGCCGCATGCCCATGCTGGTCTGGGAGCGAATGATGCTCTGCACCTGCAGGTAAGGAGATCAGCAGCAGGAACGTCACTGGGCCTGCCAGCAGCCAAGCAACAGCACTGAGGAGAGTCATACAACTGCTAGGGTTGGAAGGGACCTCAAGGCTCAGCCAGCTCCAACCCCCTGCCATGGCCAGGGACACCTCACACTGCAGCAGGTTGCTCACAGCCACCTCCAGCCTGGCTGCAAACACCTCCAGGCAGGAGGCTGCCACCACCTCCCTGGGCAGCCTGTGCCAGGCTCTCACCACCCTCCTGGGGAACAACTTCTTCCTCACAGCCAATCTCAATCTACCCATTTCTATTTATTTCCCATTCCCTCAAGTCCTATTACCTGACACCCTCAAAAGTCCCTCCCCAGCTTTCCTGTAGCCCCCTGCAGATCCTGGAAGGTTACAATGAGGTCACCTCAGAGCCTTCTCTTCTCCAGACTGAACAGCCCCAACTCCCTCAGTCTGTCTCCATAGCAGAGCAGCTCCAGCCCTCTGCTCATCCTCATGGCCCTGCTCTGGACACCTTCCAGCCCCTCCAGATCCTTCTTGCAATAGGGGCTCCAGACCTGGAGGCAGTGCTCCAGGTGGGGTCTCAGCAGAGTGGAGCAGGGGGGCAGAATCCCCTTCCTGGCCCTGCTGGCCACACTTCTCTTGCTGCAGCCCAGGATACAGTTTGCTTTCTGGGCTGCAAGTGCTCCCTGCTGGCTCATATTGAGCTTCTCCTCCCCCAGCACCCCCAAGTCTCTCTCCTCAGGGCTGCTTTCCAGCCAGTCCCTGCCCAGCCTGGATTTGTGCCTGGGATTGCCCCGAGCCAGCTGCAGGACCCTGCCCTTGGTCTTGTTGAACCTCCTGAGGTTGGCTTGTGCCCTCCTCTCCAGCCAGGTCCCTCTGGATGGATCCCTTCCCTCCAGCTGTCTGCTGCACCACACAGCTTGGTGTCATCAGCAACCCTGCTGAGGGTGCACTCAGTGCCACTGTCCCTGGCACCCACAGAGATGAAGATGTTGGAGATCCTGGGCAAGCTGCTGTGGGTGACCCACGCTGGGACTCTGTGATCCTCCCTCACTCCCCCTGGAATAACTCTTAGAAGCCACAGCTCAAGAATGCAGCTGAACTCAGGCTTTGTGGGGGTTTTCCACTCCTCTTTAAGGACAGAGGAGTAGGAAATGCTGAAAATTAAACAAGAAACAACACACCCAGTTTGAAACTGAAAGAGGAGCTAACAGTCCCAATTTGCAGGGTCCTAGCACTGACCCTACACCTGCTCAGCAGAGAGCAGCTTGCTCCCAGCAATGTCAGGAGAGGAGAGGAAGCCAAGGCAACTGCAGGGGAGGGAAAAGCCTTTTAGACCTCCCAGCTCCTACCTCACTGCTCATCCTTGTTAGCTGACACCAACCTCAGTCAGCTCACATCCCCTTGTGCACAAACCCAGGGGATTTTCACCTAAAGGCACCCTGTCCTTGCTGCCTGCTGCTCTGTGCCATGGCTGGAAGCTCCTCTGACCTAGGGCTGTGGGTGTCAAGCCTGAAAAAGCCACCAGCTTCTTATTTGAAGGGTTCTGTGCTAATTTAAGAGGGCAGCCAAGCCAAGTGTACACTTGTCTCCTCCCTCCATCCCCAAGTATCTCACCACCCCTCTCCAGCACCTACTCATCTGAATTATTGCTGGGATGTGAGAAGCCAGGGTTCACAGGATCACAGGATGTCAGGGGCTGGAAGGGACCTCAGGAGATCATCAAGTCCAAGGCCCCTGCCAGAGCAGGGCCATAGAATTACAGTGCAGGTCACACAGTAACAGGGAAGGGGGAGATGATGCACTTCCCTGGACTGCATCTGCAACAGAGCTGAAGGGTCTGGAGAAAAGGTCTGATGAGGATCACCTGAGGGAACTGGGGTTGTTTGGCCTGGAGGAAAGGAGGCTGAGGGGAGACCTCATTGCTCTCTACAACTCCCTGAAAGGAGGTTGGAGTGAAGGTTGAGGTCATGGAATCACAGAATGCCAGGGGTTGGAAGGGACCTCTAGAGTTCATCAAGTCCAATCCCCCTTGCCAAAACAGGACCACTAAGGGCAGGTCACACAGGAATGCATCCAGATGGGGCTGGAAAGTCTCCAGAGAAGACTCCACCACCTCTCTGGGCAGCCTGCTCCAGTTCCCCATGACCCTCATAGTAGAGAATTTCCTCCTCATGTTGAGGTGGAACCTCCTGTGCTGCAGTTGCTATCCACTGCCCCATGTCCTCTCAGGCCAGGGTGCAACTGAGCAGAGCCTGTCCCCTCCCTCTTGACACCCAGCCCTCAGATCTTTATGAACATTTATTGATATCTGATCTCTTTCAACAAGGCAGCAGAAGGCTTCAGGTTAAGGACAAGAAGTGTGTGAAAGGAGAGGGGGGAAAAGCCACCTGATGTGAAGTGCAGCACTCAGCCTTGACAGCACAGGCTTCCTGAAGCTCCAACCAACACAGAATCATCAAATCAGAGACTAGGTTAGGTGGGAAGGAAGGGTCCTTTAATGTTTGCCTTCTGTACTGAGCAGGGCTATCCTCAACCAGAGCAGGCTGCTCAGGGTCCCATCCAACCTGACCTGGAATGGTTCAAGGGATGTGGCATCTACCACCTCTTTGGCCAACCTGTGCCAGGGTCTCCCCACTTTCAAGCACTGCTGCTGTGATTTCAGCCTCTTCCTCCTGCTGATAAAGCTGGAAAGGAGCAAAGAAGATAGCTGCCAAGAACTGCAGCTGTCAAGAGGATGCCAGAAGCTCATTACTGTGGTATATGGGGTGCTCATTTTTTCCCCCTAATGAGAAGTGAGTGCTGAAACAACCCCAAAGGGGATGCAGCAGAGGAGAACATTTCACATTGCTGCCAGCCTCACCTTGCTTGAAATGCTGCCCTCCAAACACAGACTACAGGGCTGTCCCTCCAAGGAAGATCACACAATCAGCCAGGTTGGAAGAGAACTCCAAGGTCATCAAGTCCAACCCATCACCCAAGCCTAACTAATCAACCAGACCATGGCATGAAGTGCCACATCCAGGCTGGTCTTAAACACCTCCAGGGATGCTGACCCCAGCCCTCCCTGGGCAGCACATTCCAATGGGCAAGCTCTCTTCCTGGGAAGAACTTTTTAAGGTCAAGCACCAGCTTCCCCCTGGCACAGCTTGAGACTGTGTCCTCCTGTTCTTGTGCTGCTTGCCTGGGAGAAGAAACCAACCCCCACCTGGCTGCAAGCTCCCTTCAGGCAGCTGTAGACAGCAGTAAGGTTTCCCCTGAGCCTCCTCTTCTCCAGGTTAACCAACCCCAGCTCCCTCAGCTGCTCCTCATAGGGTTTATGCTCCAGACCCTTCACCAGCTCTTTGTTGCCCTTCTTTGGACACCTTCCAGCAGCTCAACATCTTTCCTAACCTGAGGGGCCCAGAACTGGACACAGCACTCAAGGTGTGGCCTAACCAGTGCTGAGCCCAGGGGCAGAATCAACTTGAGTCAGAGGGGGAAAAAAAAACCACACCAAAACAACAAAAGAAAACAAAAAGAAACCAGTTACAGAAAGCAGGATTTGGGGATTCTTTTGGTTGCTTTTCAACCCCCCCTGCAGAGCGAGGAAGGATTTATTGCACCGTGAACAGCAACTCCTTGTTGTGCTCCGCGCAGCGCCTCTGACTGCAAAGCTCTGTGTGCACGTCTTGGAGACAAACACTGATAAACTGTCTGCAGCAGTGCAGCTGATGAGCAGCCTGGAAAAGGCCCCAGGAGCTGCAGGAGAGAGTGTCTGCCCCTCTGCAGACTGTTGGCTGGAGCACCCTTCCCTGGGTGTTAGTTACACAGCATCCCGCCCCCCTCCCTCTCCTTTCTCTCCCCATCCGTAACAAGCCTTGGACAGGTTGACAATCCATCTGTGGGCACCAGAGCCAAAATTATTTGGCTGGTTCTCATTATGGTGCTTTTTTTTTTGGACCCAGAAAGACAAGCAACCACCACAAGAAGTTGTCTTCCAAGTCCAGCCAGTGCTGTCCACCCCCATGGCTCATCAATCACAGAGGGATGCGAAGCGCAGAGATGCTGCGCTGGGTGTTGGATGGATTTCAGCCTAAGCTTCTGGGACCCATCTCATCCTTTGCAGCAGGCAAGGAGGGGGGAAAGAAAGAGGGAAAAAAACAGCCTGGGGGTGCTGATTGACAGCTGCCCAAACATGAGCCAGCAGTGTGCCCAGGGGGCCAAGAGGCCAGTGGCATCATGGCCTGCATCAGGAATAGTGTGGCAGCAGGAGCAGGGAAATCATTGTGCCCCTGGACTCTGTACTGGTTAGAATACAGACATAGAACAGACCAGGTTGGAAGAGACCTTCAGGATCATCACATCCAACCCATCAACCATTCCAACCCACCTAATCAGCTAAACCATGGCACCAAGCACCTCATCAAGTCTCCTCCTGAACACCTCCAATGATGGTGACTCCACCACCTCCCTGGGCAGCCCATTCCAATGGGCAATCACTCTCTGTATAGAACTTCCTCCTAAACCAGCCTAAACCTCCCCTGGCACAGCTTGAGACTGTGTCCTCTTGTTCTGGTGCTGGTTGCCTGGGAGAAGAGACCAACATCTGCCTGTCTACAATCTCCCTTCAGGGAGTTGCAGAGAGCAATGAGGTCTCCCCTGTGCCTCCTCTTCTCCAGGCTAAGCAACCCCAGCTCCCTCAGCCTCTCCTCATAGGGCTTGTGTTCCAAACGCACACCTTGAGTCCTGTGTCCAGTTCTGGGCCCCTCAGGTTAGGAAAGATGTTGAGATTATTGAACATGTCCAGAGAAGGGCAAGGAGGCTGGGGAGAGGCCTTGAGCACAGCCCTGTGAGGAGAGGCTGAGGGAGCTGGGGTTGCTTGGCCTGGAGAAGAGGAGGCTCAGGGGAGACCTTCTTGCTCTCTGCAACTCCCTGCAGGGAGGTTGTAGCCAGGTGGGGGTTGGTCTCTTCTCCCAGGCACCCAGCACCAGAACAAGAGGACACAGTCTCAGGCTGTGCCAGGGGAGGTTTGGGCTTGAGGTGAGGAGAAAGTTCTTCCCAGAGAGAGTTGTTAGCCATTGGGATGTGCTGCCCAGGGAGGTGGTGGAGTCACCATCCCTGGAGGTGTTCCAGAGGGGATTGGATGCCATGGTGCCAGAGGGCACTTGGTGCCATGGTTTAGTCGTGAGGTCTTGGGTGACAGGTTGGACTGGATCATCTTTGAGGTCTCTTCCAGCCTTGGTGATTCTGTGAGACTGTGATAATAATTACAACAAAAATCAATGAAATAGTTAATGGTTTGCAAAGAAATCCAAAGGTAGCACTGCCTGTGAGTTCAGTGCTTTGCATCTGGCTTTTAATTAGGGCTGGGAAAGTAAACTAACAATTCACTTGCTGAAGGAGGAGAAGTTGAAGGTGAGCCTGATGCAGGCTCCAGAGTGCTCAGTGCTAAGCAGGAACAGCAGCAGCAAAGCAAACGAGGCCTGAAGAAATTAAATGTTTTCTTGTTAGGGTAGTTGAAGCCTCCAACTCAATTCACTTATTAGCTAAATTACTGCAAGTAATCTTCTTCCTTGATAAATATTCTTAAGGTTTTTCAGACCTCAAAGAGGAGAGAGACCTGCTGTTGGCTGCCTCCAAGGACAGTGTGTGGAAAGGGGCTATGACATTCATTGCAACGTGCTCACAGCCAGCAGGGGTGCTACCAAACTTGGGTGAGGACTCTCTCCTTGCCCTTCTTTTACTTCCCACTCTCCCCACAATGATGCTGCTCTTTTAAACTGCTGTAACATCTAGTGGCATAATCTCCTGGAAGGCCAGCTCCAGCTGCCCCTGCCAGGTGAGATGCTCGTGGGATAGATCTGCAAACACAATCACACAGAACCCCAGCGGGGGGGGGGGGGTTGGAAGGGACCTCTGGAGACCACTTAGGCTAACTAAAGCAGGGTCACTCAGAGCAGGTTACCCAACATCACAATGCCCAGGGGGGTCTGGAATCTTGGACCTGGAGCAATGGATGTAAGCTGCAGCACAGGAGGTTTCACCTCAACACAAGGGGCAACTTCTTTAAGGGTCACAGAGCCCTGGAGCAGGCTGCCCAGAGAGGTTGTGGAGTCTCCTTCTTTGGAGACATTCAAGGCCCACCTGGATGCATTCCTCTGTGACCTGAGCTAGATTCCATGGTCCTGCTCTGGCAGGGGGTTGGACTTGATGATCTCTTTGGGTCCCTTCCAACTCCTGACATCCTGTGATCCTGTGCAATCTCTCCAGAGCAGGAGACTCCACAACCTCTCTGGGCAGCCTGCTCCAGGGCTCCAGCAACCTCACACTGAAGAGGTTTCTCCTCATCTTCAGATGGAACCTGAACATGATGATCAGAGGGCTGGAGAACCTCTCCTACAAGGACAGGCTGGGAGAGCTGGGTTTGACCAGCCTGGAGAAGAGAAGGCTCCAGGGAGACTGTGCAGCTGCATTTCAGCATCCAAAGGGGACCGACAGGAAGGTTGAGGAGAGGCTGTTTAGAAGGGCCTGTGGTGATAGGGTAAGGGACAATGGTTTGAAACTGGAGCAGGGTAGATTTAGGCTGGACATTAGGAGGAAGTTTTTTACAGTGAGAGTGGAGAAATCCTGGAACAGGCTGCCCAGGGATGTGGCAGAGGCCCCTTCCCAGAGACATTCAAGGTCAGTCCTGATGAGGTCCTCAGCAACCTGATCTAGTTGGAGGTGTCTCTGCTGACTGCTGGGAGGCTGGGCAAGATGAGCTCTGGGGGTCTCTTCCAGCCTGATGCATTCAGTGATTCATCCTTTTGACTCAGAAGCTGGAAGGATCAGTCCTCACCAAGAGACTCTGATGTTAAGCAGGAATTTGATTCCTCTGTACGCAGGCAGTGACGCATGGAAGACGCTCAACCAAAGCACGTTCCCCTTCCTATGGATTTCTGCATGGCTACCTGCACACAGAACCTCCTTTGCCTGCTGGATGATTTGGAAGAACTGCATTCAATTTCCTGCTTTGATCTTCAGAATGCTCCCCCAAAACATTACTCCTCAGGAAGCATTGCTCCCTCACATGCCTAATAAGGAAGGCAAACACGACACCTGCCTTCGTTCCTTGGCGGCACTGCGTCTGCCATCGCTCCCCCCTGCTCTTGCATCCATTTATCCCTGCTCCAGGACATTTGTAACTGCTGTAAGACAGCTTTGGAATTGTTCAGTGTTAGCAGCAGTGGAGTGCTGCCTTCAAGCACTATGCAAAACAGGAGAGAGAAAGGCTTTTTGTCACTCGGGAAAGGAGGAAACGTGAATTGTTTATACCGAAAGCCAGAGCTTGTAGGGGGGCAGCGCAGGGTTTGGACACTGCTGTGTGGCCAGCAGGCCAAGAATGTTCTCTTCCCACTCTACTCTGCCCTAGGGAGGCCACATCTGGAGTACTGGGTCCAGTTCTGGACTCCCCAGTTTGAGAGAGACAGGAAACTACTGGAGAGAGTCCAATAGAGGACCACAAAGATGCTGAGGGGACTGGATGAAAAGGAAAGGCTGAGACACCTGGGGCTGCTTAGCCTGGGGAAGAGCAGCCTGAGAGGGGATCTGAGCAATGCTCAGGAAGAGCTAAAGGGTGGGAGCCAAGAGGACAGGGTCAGGCTCTTTTCAGTGGTGCCCAGTGGCAGGACAAGGGGCAACAGGCACAGAGTGGAACCCAAGATGTTCCATCTCAATATGAGGAGAAACTTCTTTGGTATGAGGGTGCTGGAGCCCTGCAGCATAGAATCATAGAATCAATAAGGTTGGAAAAGACCTCAAGGATCATCAAGTCCAAGCTGTCACCACAGACCTCATGACTGCTAAACCATGGCACCAAGTGCCACATCCAATCCCCTCTTGAACACCTCCCAGGGATGGGGACTCCATCACCTCCCTGGGCAGCACATTCCAACGGCCAACAACTCTCTCTGGGAAGAACTTTCTCCTCACCTCCAGCCTAAACTTCCCCTGGTGCAGCTTGAGACTGTGTCCTCTTGTTCTGGTGCTGGTTGCCTGGGAGAAGAGACTAGCCCCTGCCTGAAGGGGAGGAATTAATTAACAGACCTGCTCTGCCACAAGCTCTTCCCATTTACAGCAAGTGGCCCAAGGATGACCTCCTGGAGCCTGTTCTGAAGTTGACTGGTCATTCAGTCAACTGCTGGGCAAGAATTTGTAACTAGGTTATTCAGGGCTGCTCTGTTCTCAGGTATCAGGACACAAACAGCTCCAGCAGGAGCAAACCCTGGGCACAAGGACAGGTTGTTTGGGGTTTTTTTAACCTCTCTTGTTTCCTTTGCCCAGAAGCAGCACCATCCACTTGCCCATTAAAGCTGCAGCCCTGAAGGACAGAAGGTCACAGAAGTGCCACATGAGTACTAGGCACAATGGTGTAATTCCTCTACCTTGCTCTTAACAACACAAGTGGTCACTCTCTAATGCTATTGCAAACAGTGTGGCCAGCAGGACAAGGTCAGGGATTGCCTCCCTGTACTCGGCACTGGGGAGGCTGCACCTTGAATCCTGGGCTGAGTTTTGGGCCCCTTGCTCCAAGAAGTACATTGAGGGCTGGAGCAGCTTCAGAGGAGGGCAACAGAGCTGCTGAAGGGTCTG
This sequence comes from Dryobates pubescens, assembly GCF_014839835.1. NCBI lineage: Eukaryota > Metazoa > Chordata > Aves > Piciformes > Picidae > Dryobates > Dryobates pubescens. The sequence goes on from NC_071641.1 coordinate 13,128,352, forward strand.
GAGAACAGGGCTGGTGAGGAGCAGCTGAGGAGCTGGGGCTGTTTATTCTGGAGAAAAGCAGGCTCAAAGGAGACCTTCTGGCTCTCTGCAACAACCTGAGAGGAGACTGGAGTGAGGTGGGGGCTGCTCTCTTCTCTCAAGGAACAAGTGATAGGGTCAGAGGAAATGGCCTCAAGCTGTGTCAGGGCACATTAAGGTTGGCCCTTACAAACAATCTCTTCCCCAGAGGGGTTGTCAAGCCCTGGAAGAGGCTGCCCAGAGAAGTGGTGGAGGAACCACGCTTGGAGGTATTTAAAAGCCATGTAGATGTGGTGCTGAGGGACATGGTTCAGTGGTGACCTGGGCAGTGCTGGGTTAACAGCTGGACTTGATGATCTTAAAGGCCTTCTCCAGGCAAAACAGTTCTATGACTCTGTGACTCCCCATGCAGCCAGTGGATTCCCTTGCCTGCAAACACAGGGACTTAGCCTGTCACAAGCAGCACACTGTGGGGCTTTGCTAACATACAGCAACTTCAGGAGGTTTGAGTGTCCAAAGCCTTGAGGTTGTTTTCTACATCAGGTAGGAAACCACACACTTCTGCCTGGGGAGGTCAGATCTTTTCCCCACTGACAGCTCAAGCCTTCAGTCTCATTCTGACACACCACAACCCCCAGCTTGTAGGAAGACCTCATCAGGGTCAGACATGCTGGCTAAGCTCATTAAAAACCCTGCACCAAACTCTCTGTTGATGAAACCTAGTAGGAAGTAGGGGAAAGAAGCTAATGAAAAGTATGTCCTAAGTGACCACAGGTTTAGATTACGTGGAGACAAGGGGCTCCATCGCTCCCTGAAGCAGACTCACTCTGCTTATCCTCTGAAGGCAAAGTTAAGGAATGCTGAAAAACCTGTGGAAGAAAGGAGGACCAAAATACTATGGCATCACCAAAGGAAAAACCCCAAAACATTTCATTATCTACTTTGGAGGTGACACCTTGTAAAGACTCCTGAGTGACCAAGTCCTGCAGCTGGGTCGGGGCAATCCCAAGCACTGACACAGGCTGGGCAGGGACTGGCTGGAGAGCAGCCCTAAAGAAAAGGCCTTGGGGGTGCTGGTGGATGAGAGGCTCAACAGGAGCCAGCAGGGAGCACTTGCAGCCCAGAGAGCCAAGCAGAGCCTGGGCTGCAGCAAGAGAAGCACAGCCAGCAGGGCAGGGAGGGGATTCTCCCCCTCTGCACCGCTCTGGTGAGACCCCACCTGGAGTACTGCAACCAGTTCTGGAGCCCCTAGGACAGGAGGATCTGAACATGCTGGAGCATGTCCAGAGAAGGGCCATGAGGATGAGCAGAGGGCTGAAACACCTCTCCTATAAGGACAGACTGAGGGAGTTGGGGCTGTTCAGTCTGGAGAAGAGAAGGCTCTGAGGAGACCTAATTGTGGCCTTCCAGGATCTGCAGGGGGCTACAGGAAAGCTGGGGAGGGACTTTGTAGGGTACCAGGTAATGATAGGACTGGGGGAAATGGAACAAAACTAGAAGTGGGGAGATTGAGATTGGCTGTGAGGAAGATGTTTTTCACAATGAGGGTGGTGAGAGCCTGGCACAGGCTGCCCAGGGAGGTGTGGTGGTTTAGGCTGGGTGCTGGCCCAGATGCCACTGCGCAGGCCACACCTGGGAGGTCCCAAGGGGTGTGCCCAGCCCAGGGGGTGGTCACAGGGACCAGGTATTCCATTCCCATAATGCCCTGCTCCCCTATAAAAAGTCCATGCTGGGTTTTCACTTCCTCTTTCGTCCCCTGCTGCTGCCTAGGTACAATGGCTGAGCTGCCTCCCTTGGGCCTGCCCAGGCCCAAGGCTGGGTTGGGGGGGGGAGGAAAGAGCCCTGGGGGGCGGTTGGATGTACCCCCAGGTGGGGATGGGATGTTCTTGGGTATGTTCTGGGATCTCTCTCTTTGTCATGGTGCTTGTGGGTCTCTGTAAAACTTTCATTGTTGTTTGTTATTGTTTTCCTAGTTAAACTTTCCATCACTTTTGCAATCCGTTTGCCTGAGTCGTTATTTCTGCCTGTGGTGGGAGGGGACCTGCCCCAACCCATTACAGGAGGTGGTGGCAGCCTCCTGCCTGGAGGTGTTTGCAGCCAGGCTGGAGGTGGCTGTGAGCAACCTGCTGTGGTGTGAGGTGTCCCTGCCCATGGCAGGGGGGTTGGAACTGGATGAGCCTTGAGGTCCCTTCCAACCCTGACAATGATAGGATAGGATAGGATAGGATAGGATAGGATAGGATAGGATAGGATAGGATAGGATAGGATAGGATAGGATAGGATAGGATAGGACAGGACTGAACTGAACCAGGTTGGAAGAGACCTCAGAGATCGAGTCCAACCTATCACCCAACACCATCTAATCAACTAACCCATGGCACCAAGCACCCCATTCAGTCTCCTCCTAAACACCCCCAGTGATGGTGACTCCACCACCTCCCTGGGCAGCCCATTCCAATGAGTCCAATGATTCTAAACCTTACACTCCCAGTTGTCCTGACTGAAGGAAGAATTACAGCTTGAAGGATCCAGTTAACAAGAAAAGCAGCAAGCACTGAGGCAACACAACGGAGCAGAGAAGGAAGAGACAAACCAGCACTAAGCCCTAAATACAAATCCCAGGGAGGGCCCAGTGGAGTGCTGTACTTATGGCTGAGATGCCACAGCACTGAGAAGTCAACCTGCTGTTCAACTTGCCTGCTCAAACTCTTCCATGTCCACCTCGCCGTCGCCGTTCAGATCGAACATCTTGAAGGCGATTTCGAAATTCCTCTGGGGAGCTACAGGACAGAAAAAAAGCACAACACAAAACCTCACAATTAAAAACCAGAGAGCACAAAAGCTTAACAAAAGAGGCACAAGTTCAGAATGAGCCTATCCAAAAGGAATCTTCTTACCCTAATTCTTACCCTCTTAAGAGGGAAATGCGGCTCTTGGGAGCTTCTAGCTACGAGCTCCATGGTATCCCTTTGGCCAAAGGGCTGGACAAGGAGGCTGGGAGGAGGAGAACTCTCTTGCACAACATTTGTTTCATTCATGGGTGGAAAAAGCACCCCAGCAAGACACCATCTGCTGTTTCTAATGACAATCAACTGAAACTGACACAGCAGCGAGAGCTGCAGCCTGCTCCGTCGCTGTGGTACCCATCTGGCCAGAGGACGTTCCTCCGGCACCGCAGAGCGCTCTCCAAGCTTTGTGAAGCAGCCAGTGGGTGAGGAGCAGGCCTGGACTTTGGGCAATTCTCTTCCAGACTCAGCTCAGCTGACTAGGCTGATTTAAACAAGCCATTAGCACAGTATCACAGTATCACAGTAACTAAGGTTGGAAGAGACCCCAAGGATCATCAAGTCCAACCTGTTCCAACAGACCTCACAACTAGACCATGGCACCAAGTGCCACATCCAATCTCCCCCTGAACACCTCCAGGGACGGTGACTCCACCACCTCCCTGGGCAGCACATCCCAATGGCGAACGACTCGCTCAGTGAAGAACTTTTTCCTCACCTTGAGTCTAAACCTCCCCTGGCACAACTTGAGACTGTGTCCCCTTGTTCTGGTGCTGGGTGCCTGGGAGAAGAGACCAACCCCCTCCTGGCTGCAACCACCTTTCAGGTAGTTGTAGAGGGCAATGAGGTCGCCTCTGATCCTTCTCTTCTCCAGGCTAAACAACCCCAGCTCCCTCAGCCTCTCCTCACAGGGCTGTGCTCAAGGCCTCTCCCCAGCCTTGTTGCCCTTCTCTGGACACCTTCAAGTCTCTCAATGTCCTTCCTAAACTGAGGGGCCCAGAACTGGACACAGGACTCAAGGTGTGGCCTAACCAATGCAGAGTCCAGGGGCACAATGACCTCCCTGCTCCTGCTGGCCACACTATTCCTAATACAGGCCAGGATGCCATTGGCCTTCTTGGCCACCTGGGCACACTGCTGGCTCATGTTTAGGCGGGTGTCAATCAGCACCCCCAGGACCCTCTCTGTTTGGCAGCTCTCAGCCACTCTGACCCCAGCCTGTAGCTCTGCATGGGGTTGCCGTGGCCAAAGTGCAGCACCTGGCACTTGGACTTGTTAAATGCCATCCTGTTGGCCTCTGCCCATCTGTGCAGTCGGTCGAGGTCCCTCTGCAGAGCCTTTCTACCCTCTAACTGACTAACATCTGTTCCCAACTTGGTGTCATCTGCAAACTTGGTGATGACTGACTCAACCCCCTCATCCATATCATCAATGAAGATGTTAAAGAGGATGGGGCCCAGCACAGATCCCTGGGGCACACCACTGGTGCCTGGCTGCCAGCCGGATGTGGCACCATTCACCACCACTCTCTGGGCTCGGCCCTCCAGCCAGTTCCTAACCCAGCTCAGAGTGTTGTGGTCCAAACCACGAGCTGACAGCTTAGCCAGCAGTTTACTGTGGGGGACGGTGTCAAAGGCCTTGCTGAAGTCCAGATAGACCACATCCACAGCCTGCCCACATCCACCAGACGGGTCACCTGATCATAGAAGGAGATCAGGTTGGAGAGGCAGGACCTGCCCTTCCTAAATCCATGCTGGCTGGACCTGAGCCCTTGGCCATCCTTCAGGTGCGCAGTTATTGCCGCCAGGATAATCTGCTCCATCACTTTCCCTGGCACTGAGGTCAGGCTGACTGGTCTGTAGTTTCCAGGTTCCTCCATCCGTCCCTTCTTGTGGATGGGCACCACATTGGCCAGTTTTCAGTCATCTGGGACCTCTCCAGTGAGCCAGGACTGGAGGAAAATGATGGAGAGCGGCTTGGCAGCTCATCTGCCAGCTCTCTCAGCACCCTAGGATGGATCCCATCCGGTCCCACGGACTTATGGGTGTCCAAGTGGCTCAGCAGGTCCCGGACTAATTCCTCATGGATTTCTGGGGCATTACACTGCTCCCCGACCCTATTGCCCAGCTCAGGAGGCCACTCATCCTGGACTCCTACCTTGCTGTTAAACATTGAGGCAAAGAAGGCGTTCAGGACCTCAGCCTTTTCCTCATCTAGCAGCTCTGCCTCAGTCCAGAGGCAGAGATAAGACACGAGCTGGAGCTCCCCAGCTGAGACACACTGGAGACAGCGCAGTCCCTTATCCCGCACTGCATTCAGGCTGTCTTGTCACTGTTTATTTAACCAGAGCCCTGCAAAAGCCTCCCTTCCCAGCCCCCCATCGCAGCAACACCATGTTCTTTTCCTCTGCATCCCACCAAAGAATTGCACTACCTTTCCATTTAGAACCATAGAATTGTTAGGGTTGGAAGGGACCTCAAGGATTATCTACTCCCAACCCCCCTGCCATGGCCAGGGACACCTCACACTGCAGCAGGTTGCTCACAGCCACCTCCAGCCTGGCCTTAAGAACCTCCAGGGATGAGGCTTCCACCACCTCCCTGGGCAACCTGTCCCAGGCTCTCACCACCCTCCTGGGGAACAACTTCTTCCAAACATCCAGTCTGAATCTACTCATTACAGTATCACAGTATCACAGTCTCACAGTATAACCAAGGTTGGAAGAGACCCCAAAGATCATCGAGTCCAACTTGTCTCCACAGAACTCACGACTAGACCATGGCACCAAGTGCCACATCCAATCCCCTCTTGAACACCTCCAGGGACAGGGACTCCACCACCTCCCTGGGCAGCACATCCCAATGACAAACGACTCGCTCAGTGAAGAACTTTCTCCTCACTTTGAGTCTAAACCTCCCCTGGTGCAGCTTGAGACTGTGTCCTCTTGTTCTGGTGCTGGCTGCCTGGGAGAAGAGACCAACCCCCACCTGGCTACACCCTCCCTTCAGGAAGTTGTAGACAGCAAGAAGGTCTCCCCTGAGCCTCCTCTTCTCCAGGCTAAGCAACCCCAGCTCCCTCAGCCTCTCCTCACAGGGCTGTGCTCAAGGCCTCTCCCCAGCCTTGTTGCCCTTCTCTGGACACCTTCAAGTCTCTCAATGTCCTTCTTAAACTGAGGAGCCCAGAACTGGACACAGGACTCAAGGTGTGGCCTAACCAATGCAGAGTCCAGGGGCACAATGACCTCCCTGCTCCTGCTGGCCACACTATTCCTGATGCAGGCCAGGATGCCATTGGCCCTCTTGGCCACCTGGGCACACTGCTGGCTCATGTTTAGGCGGCTGTCAATCAGCACCCCCAGGTCCCTCTCTGGCAGCTCTCAGCCACTCTGACCCCAGCCTGTAGCACTGCATGGGGTTGCCATGGCCAAAGTGCAGCCCCTGGCACTTGGGCTTGTTACTCATTCCTACATTCCTGTATTTTTTCCATTCCCCTTAGTCCCATTTGGGGTTCTGTCACCCACCACCATTTAAAGCTACACCACAGCACCACCTTTCCACCTTTCCCCCCCCCCCCCCTTTTCCCCAGATTAAGCTAATATATGAAATGTTATCTTGCTCTGCTGCTTTCAAATAGATGCCAGCACCTAAGGGGACTTTGGTGTTTGCTGGGATTTCTCTAACAAGGGCTGTGGCCCTGAGCAGACTGATTTAGTTGGAAGCACCCCTGCTCACAAGGTTGGACAAGATGACCTTTGAGGGTCCCTTCAAACCCAATGCAATCTGTGGAACCAGGGGTGGAACTGGATGGCCTTTAAGGTCCTTTCCAACCTGAACCATTCTGTGAATCTATAGGTGTCATATTAAATGCTCAATTAAAATCTAGCCCCTCTTTTTGCTCTGAAGAGGGCTTTTTCCCACCCATATCTGGCAGGAGGATGTGGATCACTGGTGAGGTTCAACCTCTTTCAATCTCATCTGTTGCAACTGACCTCTGCTATTCCCTGTGGATGCTCAAGAAGTGACTGAGCTTCTGCAACTAATGCTCTGCATTAAGGCATCTCCTAGATGAAGGTGGGAGGGAGAAATCACTCAGAGAAAATAAAATTAAGATGGAATTAACTGGACTGTGGTTGGTACCTTAGCTACAGCTGCAATCTAAGGCCAGGAGGTTTTTACATCACAGGATCACAGGACATTAGGGGCTGTAAGGGAGCCTCTGGGGATCATGGAGTCCAACTCCCCTGCCAGATCAGGACCATGGAATCCAGCACAGGTCACACAGGAACGCATCCAGATGGGTCTGGAAGGTCTCTAGGGAAGGAGACTCCACAACCTCCCTGGGCAGCCTGCTCCAGGGCTCTGTGACCCTCACAGTGCAGAAGTTCCTCCTCATGCTGAGGTGGAACCTCCTGTGCTGTAGTTTCTATCCATTGCCCCTAGTCCTGTCACAGGGTGCAGCTGAGCAGAGCCTGTCCCCTCCTCTTGCCACCCAGCCCTCAGACATTTATAAACATTGATCAGGTCCCCCCCAGTCTTCTCCTCTCCAGCCCCAGGTCCCTCAGCCTCTCCTCACAGGGCAGCGCTCCAGTCCCTCCAGCATCCTGGTAGCTCTGCTGGAGTGGTGCTTTCCCCCTCGCTGTAACGAAGTGCAGCACTCCACCAGGGCCAGACTCAGGCACTGTGTGAATGAGATGGCTTTTCCCAGTCACTCGGTGCCTTACCCAGGTGTATGACAGCATTACACTCGGTGACAGGAGCGGCCTGTGGTGCCTGCGTGATCGCTGTGGCGCAGGGGGCCGTGCCCCCGGCAGCCCGGGGGCTCCAGTTTGCCCCTGCCGCCCTTCAGGCTCCGCGTGCCGCACAGCACGCGCACAGGCCAGGGCTCCCGTGACCACCGCCCTGCCAGCAGCGCCCGCCTGGGTTATCCTGCCGCCCATGCACCCCTGCAGCAGCAGCTGTGCCTCCAGCCAGCCTGCTCGCCCTGCCCGCTGGCGCCGGGAGCCCCGAGCCGGCCACCCCTCCTTAATTCGGTGTTGGATGAGCTGCAATCCGGGTGTCCAGCAGCACCCCCCCGATGCCCCTGCGGACTGCAGGGGTTTGGGCTAGGTGACCCTCGAAGGTCCCTACCAGCCTAAGCCAATCCTTGAGTCTCTGTAGTTCATAAACTCTTCACTGACACAATTAAAGAGCTTGCTACAAAACCACTCCTTGCTATCCCTCCCTCCCTCCCCGCTCCCTCGCAGCCTCTCCCCTTCCTCTTTCCCCTCTTCCTCGCAGCCTCTCCCCTCCCTGCCTCTCTCCTTCCTCGCAGCCTCTCCCCTCCCTCCTTCCCCTCTTCCTCACAGCCTCTCCCCTCCCTCCTTCCCCTCTTCCTCGCAGCCTCTCCCCTCCCTCCCTCCTCCCTTCCTCGCAGCCTCTCCCCTCCCTGCCTCTCCCCTCCCTCCTTCCCCTCTTCTGCAGCCTCTCCCCTCCCCTCCCTCCCTCCTCCCTTCCTCGCAGCCTCTCCCCTCCCTCCCTCCTCCCTTCCTCGCAGCCTCTCCCCTCCCTGCCTCTCCCCTCCCTCCTTCCCCTCTTCTGCAGCCTCTCCCCTCCCTGCCTCTCTCCTTCCTCGCAGCCTCTCCCCTCCCTCCCCCACCTTCCTCGCAGCCTCTCCCCTCCCTCCTTCCCCTCTTCCTCACAGCCTCTCCCCTCCCTCCTTCCCCTCTTCCTCGCAGCCTCTCCCCTCCCTCCCCCACCTTCCGCACAGCCTCTCCCCTCCTTCCCCTCTTCCTCACAGCCTCTCCCCTCCCTGCCTCTCTCCTTCCTCACAGCCTCTCCCCTCCCTCCTTCCCCTCTTCCTCGCAGCCTCTCCCCTCCCTCCTTCCCCTCTTCCTCACAGCCTCTCCCCTCCCTCCTTCTCCTCTTCCTCGCAGCCTCTCCCCTCCCTCCTTCCCCTCTTCCTCGCAGCCTCTCCCCTCCCTCCTTCCCCTCTTCCTCGCAGCCTCTCCCCTCCCTCCTTCCCCTCTTCCTCGCAGCCTCTCCCCTCCCTCCTTCCCCTCTTCCTCGCAGCCTCTCCCCTCCCTCCTTCCCCTCTTCCTCGCAGCCTCTCCCCTCCCTCCTTCCCCTCTTCCTCGCAGCCTCTCCCCTCCCTCCTTCCCCTCTTCCTCGCAGCCTCTCCCCTCCCTGCCTCTCCCCTTCCTCGCAGCCTCTCCCCTCCCTCCTTCCCCTCTTCCTCGCAGCCTCTCCCCTCTTCTTCACAGCCTCTCCCCTCCCTCCTTCCCCTCTTCTGCAGCCTCTCCCCTCCCCTCCCTCCCTCCTCCCTTCCTCGCAGCCTCTCCCCTCCCTGCCTCTCTCCTTCCTCACAGCCTCTCCCCTCCCTGCCTCTCTCCTTCCTCGCAGCCTCTCCCCTCCCTCCTTCCCCTCTTCCTCACAGCCTCTCCCCTCCCTCCTTCTCCTCTTCCTCGCAGCCTCTCCCCTCCCTCCTTCCCCTCTTCCTCGCAGCCTCTCCCCTCCCTCCTTCCCCTCTTCCTCGCAGCCTCTCCCCTCCCTCCTTCTCCTCTTCCTCACAGCCTCTCCCCTCCCTCCTTCTCCTCTTCCTCACAGCCTCTCCCCTCCCTCCTTCCCCTCTTCCTCACAGCCTCTCCCCTCCCTCCTTCTCCCCTTCCTCGCAGCCTCTCCCCTCCCTCCTTCTCCTCTTCCTCGCAGCCTCTCCCCTCTTCTTCACAGCCTCTCCCCTCCCTCCTTCCCCTCTTCTGCAGCCTCTCCCCTCCCCTCCCTCCCTCCTCCCTTCCTCGCAGCCTCTCCCCTCCCTGCCTCTCTCCTTCCTCACAGCCTCTCCCCTCCCTCCTTCCCCTCTTCCTCGCAGCCTCTCCCATCCCTCCTTCTCCTCTTCCTCACAGCCTCTTCCCTCCCTCCTTCTCTTCCTCACAGCCTCTCCCCTCCCTCCTTCTCCTCTTCCTCACAGCCTCTCCCCTCCCTCCTCCCTTCCTCGCAGCCTCTCCCCTCCCTGCCTCTCTCCTTCCTCGCAGCCTCTCCCCTCCCTCCCTTCCTCACAGCCTCTCCCTCCCACCATTTCCCGAGATGAACACCTCATTTCCTCTAGGAGCAACACTATTAAGCACCTTCCAACTACCCTTTTAATGTCTCAACACCACATCTAGCCTGATCCACTCAAATTACAAGCACCAGATGAAAGCCTGGACACAATTTCTCCTTACTGGCCCCCCAAAATCAAGCCAAAGAGTTGTTTCTCCTCGGAGGTAATAAGGGACTGTATCAAAAGCTTTAATCTAGTTAGAAGATCACACAATGCCTTGAGTTGGAAAGGACCCATGGAATGGGATAGAATGGGATAGGATAGGATAGAATAGAACAGAACAGACCAGACCAGGTTGGAAGAGACCTTTGAGACCATCAAGTCCAACCCATCATCCAGCACCATCTGATCAACTAAACCATGGCACCAAGCACCCCATCCAGGCTCTTCCTGAACCCCTCCAGGGATGGGGACTCCACCACCTCCCTGGGCAGCACATCCCAAGGGCCAATCTCTCTTGCTGGGAAGAACTTCTTCCTAACATCCAGCCTGAACCTCCCCTGGCACAGCTTGAGACTGTGTCCTCTTGTTCTGGGGCTGGTTGCCTGGGAGAAGAGCCCAACCCCCTCCTGGCTACAGCCTCAAAGGATCACAGAACCATTGAAGGTTGGAACAGACCTCTAAGACTGAGCCCAGTCATCAACCTACCACCACCATGGCCACCAAACCACGTCTCACAGTGCCATGTCCATGCATTTCTTGAACCCCCAGGCATGGTGACTGCACCACCTCCCTGGGCAGCCTGTTCCCATGCCTGACCACTCTTGCAGGACATAACTTCTTCCTAATATCCAACCTAAACTTCCCCAACCCCCTAGAAGAAGAACAGTTTAGAATCTCCTCTTTCTTCCCCCACTTTCTGTGCCCAGGTACAGGGATGCATATTCTGAGACTGGGAAATCTGTTCCTTCTTGTATGAAATTGGAGTTTTGGTTGCCTTCCCCATGCCCCCCTTCCTTTAAGGAAACATGTACCAACACATCCCACTTGTGCAGACACATGTTGCAGAGAGAAAGCAAGATGCTTATAAACTTGCCCTCACAAAGCCCATCTCCCCCCTCTGCCTCCTCTCAACAGACACTCTCGAGGGCAGTTCAGCAAAGCTCCAGAAGAGAGCATCATTGGCAAAGTTCAAATGAACACTTCAGCAGCAACTAAAAATAACCAACTAACTACCCAAAATCTGCAGGGTCAGTATTTTCTAAGGGCAGGGAAGGAAATTGGCTTTAAATTAGCAAATTTAATCGCTCCATTCCTTCAGCTAATGAGTGACACTGCCTGTTTCCTCCTCTGATCTGCATATCTAACTCCAATTATTTCTAATGGCACTGAAGTCCAACAGACCTGAGTCTGAGCCAGAGGGATCAGAGGGCACTGAAGACAATTAGCTCACCCTGCTCCTTTTGGGTATGATGCTTCTGACTTGAGATTTACCAGGGGAGATTCATCCCCACAGCAGCTGCCCCCCCACTTGCTCAGCCTTCCCCTCATCTAAGGGGTGCTTACATCAGTCTGTAGACCCTCCAGTTCTCTTCTTCCTCTTGGTCTTATACCCTCCAGAAGCTTGCAGACCTTGACAGCAGCAGACACTGCTTTACCCAGCTAAATGCAGCCTTCCTTTTCCTCCTCATTTCTCCTGCCCCCAACGTGACCATTAATGACTGCAGCTTCTCTAAATTTCATAGAATGGTCCAGGCTGGAAGGGGCCTCCAGAGGTCATCCAGTCTGACCTCCTTGCAGTCAGCAGAGACATCCCTGACTACATCAGTCTGCCCAGGGCCTTGTTGAACTTCTTCCTGATACTCAATCTAAACCTGCTCTTCTCTGGTCTGAAGCCACTGCCCCTTGTCCTGTCCCTGCAGGCCTTTGCAAACAGTCTCTCTCCATCCTTCCTGTAGCCCCGCTCAGGTACTGGCAGGCTGCTATTAGGTCTCCCCAGAGCCTGCTCCAGGCTGAGCAACTGCAGTGCTCTCAGCCTGTCCTTGTAGCAGAGGTGCTCCAACCCCTTGATTATTTCCATGGCCCTCCCCTGGACCCTCTCCATCAGCTCCATGTCCTTCCTGTGTTAAGGGCTCCACACCTGCACCCAGTACTCCAGGTGAGGTCTCACCACAGCAGAGCAAAGTGGCAGAATCCCCTCTCTGGATCTGCTGGCCACATATCTGATCCCAGGATGTGATTTGCCTCCTGTGCTGCAAGCTCACACTGCCTGCTCCTGTCCAGCTTCTCATCCCTCAGCACCCCAAGTCCTTTCCCTCAGGGCTGTGTTCTCTCACCTCATCCCCCAGCCTGTACTGATTGTTCCAGCCCAGGTGCAGAGCCCTGCTCTTGCTTCCCCATTTCCACATGGCCTCCTGAACTAAGACACCTCAAAATGACTTCAATATTCTTTCTATGATGGTGATCAAACCTCTTCAGAAGTCTGTTTGGTTTCCATAGGGCACAATGCCTGTCTCCAAGAGAAAACCATTTCTGGGTTTTCCCCACATGCTCTGCTGCCCTTCCAGCTCTCTGGGATTTTGCAGGCTACTTCCACACCGTTGTTTCTGGCATAATTAAGAACCAAGATGTTTCACTGCAACTCATTTCTCTTTTGGGCAGTGGGTTAGGAACTGGGCAGGACCAACTGCAGGTCCTTTCCTAGCTGTATTTCTAGTCTTCAGGTGTGCAGAAGGATTCAGTGGCTTACTAATGATCCTTCCACTCCATTAACACAAACAAAACCATGCTACTGCAGCCCACATCAATATAATTAATGAGTCTCTTATTCCTAGCCTTGAAATATAAGTAACTCCATCTAGAAAGACTGGGCTGAATCACAGAATTGTCAGGGCTGGAAGGGACCTCAAGGCTCAGCCAGCTCCAGCCCCCCTGCCATGGGCAGGGACACCTCACACCACAGCAGGTTGCTCACAGCCACCTCCAGCCTGGCTGCAAACACCTCCAGGCAGGAGGCTGCCACCACCTCCCTGGGCAGCCTGTGCCAGGCTCTCACCACCCTCAGGGGGAGGAACTTCTTCCTCACATCCAGTCTGAATCTACCCATTTCTACTCTTTTGCCATTCCCCCCAGTTCTATCATTACCCAACACCCTAAGAAGTCCCTCACCAGGTTTCTTGGTTGAAAGCACTCTGGAGATCCATAGCTCCACCAGCTCTACACATCAAGCTGCTTTTTCATGGAATCATGGAATGGATTGGGTTGGAAGGGACCTTTAAAGGCCATTTAGTCCAACCCCCTGCAGGCAGCAGGGACATCTGCAACTGGAGCAGGCTGCTCACAGCCCCAACCAGCCTGGCCTGCAATGGTTCCAGGGATGGAGCTTCTGCCACCTGTCTGGGCAACCTGAGCCAGGGTCTCACCACCCTGTAGAATGTGTAAAACATTTCTTCCTTCTCTCTAGTCTCAATCTTCCTCTTCTAGTTTAAACCATCACCCCTTGTCCCACTGCAACAGGCCCTGCTAAAAAGTCTGCCCCCAGATTACTTACCAGCCCCTCTAAGCACTGGAAGGCCACTAAAAGGTCTCCCCAGACCCTTCTCTTCCCCAGGTTAAACAACCCCACCTCTCAGCCTGGCCTCACAGCAGAATACTTCTGGCACTCCCATCATTGCTGTGACCTCCTCTGCCCTTCTCCAACGGGTCCTTGTCTCTCCTGTGCTGAGGACTCCAGAGCTGGCCCCAGCAGCACTATAGGTGGGGTCTCAGCAGAGCAGAGGGACAGAATCCCCTCCCTCCTGCTGCTGGGGATCAGCCCAGGACATGGCTGGCTCTGGGCTGTGAGCACCTGGTGCCAGCTCATGTCCAGCTTTTCACCCACCAGCACCCAACTGACCCAGGAGTTCATGCAAGGGGTAACTGACATTTGTCTCAACTCATTTCTTCAAGTGCTTGGGAATGGAAGGGCAGGGAAAAAACCCAACACACCTCCAGAGCCACAAGCATCAGTGTTATGAAGATGAGCAGCCTTCAGCAGACAGACAGATGGTGAGCAGCAGCAGTGACCACACTGAGGAAACCCACTTGCTCCATCAGCAGAGAGCCCTAGGGACCCCCTGAGGGATCAGATGGGTTATTAGGCCTCTTTAAGTCAATTATGTGCTTTTTAACCATTTTAGATTATTCAACAGAGCAATTTGCAGCACTCCATTGCTCTTTATTGCCTTTTATACTCACCAGAAGCAATGCATTCTGAAAGACAGTCAGTGCCCACTGAGCAGGAAAGCCACATTTGCTCTCCTTTGCTTGGGTGACCTTCGAGGCTCCCTTCCCACCCAGCGCAATCTGTCCATCTGTAACCTCATGAGGTTCAAGAAGGCAAAGAGCAAGGTCATGCACCTGAGTTGGGGCAACCCTTGATAGCAACACAGGCTGCAAGATGAGCAGATTGAGAGCAGCCCTGAAGAAAAGGACTTGGACCCCCAAGTACTGGTGGATGAAGAGCTGGACATGAGCCAGCAACGGGCACTGACTTCCCCAAAGGCTGATGGCATCCTGGGCCCTATCAAAAGAAGTCTGGCCAGCAGATGGAGAGAGGGGATTCTGCCACCCTGCTCTGCTGTGGTGAAACCTCACCTGTTCAGCTCTGGGGCCCCCAGCACAAGAGAAACATGGACCTGATGGAGTGGGTCCAAAGGAGGGCCACCAAGATCACCAGAGGGCTGGAGCACCGCTCCTACAAGGACAGGCTGAGAGAATCAGGGCTGTTCAGCCTGGAGAAAAGAAGGCTCCAGGGAGACCATAGAGCTACATTTCAGTGTGTGAAGGGGACAAACAGGAGGCTGGGGAGGGGATGTTCAGAAGGGTCTGTGGTGATAGGATGAGAGGCAATGGTTTGAAACTGCAGCAGGGTAGATTGAGGCTGGACATTAGGAGGAAGCTCTTCACCATGAGAGTGGTGAAATCCTGGATCAGGTTGCCCAGGGATGTGGCTGAGGTCCTGTCCCTGGAGACATTCAAGGTCAGACTTGATGAGGCCTTGAGCAAGCTGATCTAGTTGGAGAAGCCCCTGCTGACTGAAGGGGATTGTGCAAGATGACCTTCCAGAGTCCCTTCCAACCTGATGCAGTCTGTGATTCTGGCCTCACAAATCCCACCTACCTTTGCTCCCAGGGGAGCAGCACCGAAGAGTATTTCCTCCAGAGGTCTCTGCAGAGCCTCCAACGCTATTCCTACCTGATTGCTTTTATCTGTTAGGTTCATGAGCAGGTAAAAACCAATGCCACCAGCCCCCAAACTCCTCCTTTGCTCTGATGTGTGGATTTTCCCCATGCAGTGGAAGGGGAGGCGAGACTCGATGCGGCCCTGGGCAGCCTGATCTAGCTGGAAGTGTCCCTGCTGACCGCAGGGGAGTTGGACAAGAGGACCTTTGAGGGTCCCCTCCAACCCAATGCAATCTGTGTGAATCCTCTGACTGCTTCTTCCCCATCTGCCCCAAAACTAGGACAAATCTATGTATGTAGGCCATAACATACCAAAACTGCAGACCTCTGTCTTCACAGTTGGCCCAACATTAAGACAGCCCTCCTGAAGCAGAGGAGTTTCATCTCCAGGTGGCAATGCAAGCCTTGCAGCTCTAACCATATTTGCTCTTTCCTTTCCTTTCTTTTCTTTAAGGTCATAACATTAACAAAATCTTACTTTTTCTACCTCCAGCCAGACATTAATCAAGAGTCCTTTCCCCTCCCTTATTAATTCACACAGATCAGCAAGGTCATTATTCTGTCTGGCTCTGCACAGCAGTATTTTAGCCTAAAACCCACCAAAACCTTTCTGCACATGTTCAAAATGACACATTTGTGTCTGAAGGGAGGAACTGGGGTCAGAAAGAAGCACCCCTTACCAGACCACAGCCAGCAGCCCAGCACTGGTGTCCAGCTCACTGTAAGTTCACCAGTAACAGGGAAGGAGGAGATCACAGAATCAGCCAGGTTGGAAAAGAGCTCAGAGATCATCAAGCCCAACCTATTACCTAATACCCAACACCTCCTGACAACCAAACCATGGCTCCAAGTGCCACTTCCAATCCTTTTTGGAACACCTCCAGGGATGGGGACTCCACCACCTCCCTGGGCAGCACATCCCAATGGCCAATGACTCTTTCTGGGAAGAACTTTCTCCTCACCTCCAGCCTAAACCTCCCCTGGCACAGCTTGAGGCTGTGTTCTCTTGTTCTGCCACTGGTTGCCTGGGAGAAGAGACCAACCCCCACCTGGCTACAATCTCCCTACAGGAAGCTGTAGAGAGCAATAAGGTTTCCCCTGAGCCTCCTCTTCTCACTTCCATGTACTGCATCTACAATGAAGATGAAGGGTGTGGAGAACAGGCCAGGTGAGGAGCACCTGAGGGAACTGGGGGTGTTTAGGCTGAAGAAGAGGCTGAGGGGAGACTTCATTGTTCTCCAAAACTCCCTAACAGGAGGTTGGAGTGAAATGGAGGTCCCAGACTCATAGAATGGAAGGGGTTGGAAGGGGCCTCCAGAGATCAATCCCAAGTGCCCTTGCCAAAGCAGGACCGCTTAGGGCAGGTCACGCAGGAAGGCATCCAGATGGGTTTTGAAGATCTGTGGAGGAGGAGACTCCACAACCCCATCAGGCAGCCTGCTCCAGGGCTCTGGCACCCTCACAGCACAAAAAAGGTTTTTTTTCTCATGTTGAGGTGGAATTTCCTGTGACTGAGTTTATGTCCATTGGCCCTCATCCTGTCCCTGGGTATCAGTGAAGAGAGAGTGGCCACATCCTCCTGAGAGCCACCCTTCAGATACTTGCAGACTTCGACAAGGTTCCCTCTCAGCCTTCTCTTCACCAGACTAAACAGCCCCAGGTCTCTCAGGGTTTTCTCATGAGAGATGCTCCAGGAAGGACACAGAGCTGCTACAGCAGATCTGAAGATCAATGAAGCTGGTGAAGGACCTGGAGAACAGGTCTGGTAAGGAGCACCTGAAGGAACTGGGGCTGTTCAGGCTGATAAAGAGGCTGAGGGCAGACCTCATTGCTCTCCACAACTCCTTGAAAGGAGACTGGAGGGAGGTGAGGTCATCTTTTCTCCCAAGTAACTACTGATAGCAAAGGAGGAGCTCTCAAGTTGCACCAGGGAAGGTTTAGACTGGGTATCAGGAACAATTTCTTTACTGAAAGAGAGCAGGCTACCCAAGCAGGTGATGGAGTCCCCATCCCTGCAGGTGTTCAATCAAACCTGTAGATGTGGCACTTTGGCACGTGGTTTAGTGGGCATAGTGGGGTTGGGTTGACAGCTGCACCAGATGTTCTTAGAAGTCTTCTCCAACCTCAATAACTCTTTGAGTCTATTTACATTAATGGCATGTTTTGGGGGACAAACCAGATCACATTGGCTGGGCCACTGCACCCCTGGCTCACCACTGCAGTGCCACACATGGGAAAAGGAGGAGGGAGCGGCTGGTAAGGAACTTGCCATCATGCAGAGTAAAAATACCACCTCTAGTAACAGTAAGAAAAGTCCTAAACAACCTAGACCACAAAAGCAAACTTTTGGTTAGCTCCTCACTTGCCTGAACCAAGCCCTACTTGAATACCAAGCTCCAAGGTTACCGAGCTGCACATCAAGCCATTTACAGCAGAAAAGACCTTTAAGATCACAGGACCAGAGGATGTTAGGGGTTGGAAGGGACCTCTGAAGATCATGGAGTCCAACCCCCCTGCCAGAGCAGGGCCACAGAATCTAGCACAGGTTGCACAGGAATGCATCCAGATGGGGCTGGAAAGTCTCCAGAGAAGAAGACTTCCCAACCTTGCCGGGGAGCCTGCTCCAGTGCTCCATCACCCTCACAGTAAAGAAGTTCCTCATCACTCATCACATTGAGGTGGAACCTCCTGTGCAGTACTTGATAACCACTGCCCCTTGTCCCATCCCAGGGTGCAACTGAGCAGAGCCTGTCCCCTCCCTCTTGTCAATGAGCCCTCAGATATTTACAGACATTAACCAGATCTCCTCTCAGTTTTGTTTTCTCCAGACTGAACAGCCCCAGGGCTCTGAGCCTCTCCTCACAGGGCAATGCTCCAGTCCTTCAGTCATCCTGATTAGCCCTCCCTTGGACTCTCTCCAGTAGCTCCCTGTCCCTCCTGACTGGGGAGCCCAGAGCTGGATGCAAGATTCCAGGTGAGGTCTCACCAGGGCTGAGTAGATGGGGAGCAGAACCTCCCTGGATCTGCTGGACACACTCCTCTGACTGCAGCCCAGCATGCCATTGGCCCTTGGCCACCAGGGCACGTTGCTGACCCGTGGACAACTCCTTACACACCAGGACTCCCAGGTCCTTCCCCACAGGGATCACCAAGTCCAACCAATACACCCACGCTGCCAGCAGTGAGAGGTGCTCAGGAACCAAAGAGGCTGTGCAGTTCTGACATCAAGCTGTATTTTGTTTGTAATGTCAAATGTACACCTCAGATCCAGAGACTGGGGAGATGGTGGCAAGCACCTTGGCTGGAGTACAAGGCCTACCTTCCAACAGCTTCTCAGAGGCCACCACATGACTCCCAGAGCACTGCTGGAAATCAAAACTACCTCTAAAACGTCCCCCTGAAATAAGGACCTGGAAATGGCAGCTCCAGACAAAAGACCATTAGAAACTGTGCTCTTCAGGGACCCCCTGGAGAAAGAGCTCACCCCAAACATCAGCAGGTTCTGGGACAGTGCTGTAAGCAATGCAAAATCACTCTGCTAATTCTAGAGAAATAATAATGAGTAAGTCTCTGGAACTTCTCACTGCTAACAGTGCTACAAGCAGAGTAGTCCTTCTCCACTGCAAGCTTACTGTCCTCACTGAGCAAAGGCTGGTGGAGATCCATCAGGCCATACAGTGTGTAAATGGAAGGGATGAAGAGATGAACACAGAAAGATGAAGTGAAGACTGCAGGTGGAAGGGCTGGCAGAGCAACCCATGCCCTACCACTGGTTTCCAACCAGCGAGATCAAGCTCTGCATGGAAAGATCCCCAAGTGCCTGTTGTGGGAAAGCCACCCCTTCTCTGTGCTCCAGAATGGAAGCCTGCAGGCAGAAGCAGGGTGCTGAGCCAGAGAGCCCTCAATCTGACATGAAGCAACCAGGCTTACACTGGGAAGCTGGGATATCCCTTGGAAGAGGATCTCTGTGCTGCCCAGATACATGTTGAAGATCCCACACAGAAGCAACTGGACTAGCAGAAAGGTACTGAAGACATCTCTGCACCATATTGTGTGGATGGGATGGATCCATGCAGGGAAATGGAGGCTCTTCAAAGTCTGAAGACAGAATTAACATGAACAGGACCACAAACAAAAACATTGCTGCAAACTCAAAGCAACATTCTGCCTGCTTTTTCTTGTAGTAATGAGCCTCATGGCACTTTGTGCTGCTCTGGAGGATGGAAACAGCACTGGTAAGCTGTCAGACCTTACTTGGGGCAGGGAAGAAAGCTGAAGACATTCATATCAACACACAGTCAAAACAGCCACACTGCGAAGAGAACCTGCAGATCATGTTGCCTGTGCACAGCAGTGCAGGAGAGCATGACAGGCCATTTCCATCACAGGGACCTGAACAGGGCTCGATATCCAGCCAGAAAATCATTTCCAGAGCTGGATGGCTTAGGATTTATCTCCTACACAGGGCAAAGGGAAAAATAAATAGAGGTGAACCCATCCTAGGCAAGAAACCTCTCGCCCCCAGTAAGGGGCAAGCGCAGCATGCAGGAGATGAAGGCAGGAGGAGCTGCAGGTCTGCAGCAAGAGCTCTGGCAAGAGACTAATGACTTTGGTTTGAGCCAAAGCTATTTAATCCTCCATCCAGGAGGAGTAAATCCAGGCACAGCGACAGTCCAATTACAGCAACACCACCGACAACTCCTTCCAATGCCCAGCTCCCTTCAGGGCCTGTTAATCAAGTCAGCATTAGCACTCCTGGACAACAGACCAGGTTGGCTCTGAAATTAAAGTTGCTGATGATGGAAGAGCTCTTTCCCTCCTTCCTCCACCTGTCCTGCAAGACCAAAAGTAAAAACCTCTCTGGTCAGGGAAGTGATGCCTTTGCTTTCCTGTGATGTTGTGCCTGAGGAGGTTTACAGGACCACAGGATGTTAGGGGTTGGAAGGGACCCTCAAAGATCATCCAGTCCAAACCCTCTGCCAGAGCAGGGCCTTATTGCCTACCTGAAGGGAGGTTGTAGCCAGGTGGGCTTTGGTCTCTTCTCCCAGGCAAGCAGCACCAGAACAAGAGGACACAGTCTCAAGCTGTGCAGGGGAGGTTTGGGCTGGATGTTAGGAAGAAATTCTTCCCAGCAAGAGAGATTGGCCCTTGGGATGTGCTGCCCAGGGAGGTTGTGGAGTCCCCATCCCTGGAGGTGTTTAGGAAGAGACTGGATGAGTCACTTGGTGCCATGGTTTAGTTGATTAGATGGTGTTGGGGGATAGGTTACAGTATCACAGTTTCACAGTATAACCAAGGTTGGAAGAGACCCCAAGGATCATCAAGTCCAACCTGTCCCAACAGACCCCACAACTAGACCATGGCACCAAGTGCCACATCCAATCTCCTCTTGAACACCTCCAGGGACAGGGACTCCACCACCTCCCTGGGCAGCACATCCCAATGACGAACGACTCGCTCGGTGAAGAACTTTCTCCTCACCTCGAGTCTAAACCTCCCCTGGCACAGCTTGAGACTGTGTCCTCTTGTTCTGCTGCTGCTTGCCTGGGAGAAGAGACCAACCCCTTCCTGTCTACAACCACCTTTCAGGTAGTTGTAGAGGGCAATGAGGTCACCCCTGAGCCTCCTCTTCTCCAGGCTGAGCAACCCCAGCTCCCTCAGCCTCTCCTCACAGGGCTGTGCTCAAGGCCTCTCCCCACCCTTGTTGCCCTTCTCTGGACACCTTCAAGTGTCTCAATGTCCTTCTTAACCTGAGGTTGGACTTGAGGATCTCAGAGGTCTTTCCCAACCTGCTTAATTCTGTGTTTTGTTCCTCTTCCTACCTCTGCCCCAAAACACAGGGAGCGCCCAAAGCGACGGGAGCCGCGCGGTATCCGCAAGGCCACTCCGCTCCCGCTGCCTTCACTACAAAGCTGACTTCCTGAAGCAGTTAAATGCTATTTCATTAGTTGTTTTAAAAATACACTGCCACAGAAACATGGCAGCTGATGGGAACAGACAGTGCTGGAGTGAGAAATCGCTGGTAAATAAACCATGGTGACAGACTTCATCCTCTGTGCGATATGCAAACAGCTCTGCACCAGCAACATACAGATGAAGCCTCTCTCCTCCTCTCCCTCCCCAGCAGCTGCCACGTGGCTCCCACTTCCGAGAATACAACTGAACTGAGCTCCAGCTGAAGCTGCAAAGACAAATGAAAGGAAAAGCTTGGGCAAAGTGCTCTCAAAGCCCAGTACAGCCAAAGACTGCAGAAACGATTCTGTGACTCTAGGAAAGACACAGAATGATAAAATCACTGAGGCTGGAGAAGATCTCCGAGGTCATCAAGTCCAACCATCAAGCCAAGACCACCATGCCCATTGAACTGTGTCTCAAAAGTGCCATGTCCACACATTCCCCCATGCAGAGCTACAGGCTGGGGTCAGAGTGGCTGGAGAGCTGCCAAACAGAGTGGGACATGGGGGTGCTGATTGACACCCGCCTAAACATGAGCCAGCAGTGTGCCCAGGTGGCCAAGAAGGCCAATGGCATCCTGGCCTGTATTGGGAATAGTGTGGCCAGCAGGAGCAGGGAGGTCATTGTGCCCCTGGACTCTGCATTGGTTAGGCCACACCTTGAGTCCTGTGTCCAGTTCTGGGCCCCTCAATTTAGGAAGGACATTGAGACACTTGAAGGTGTCCAGAGAAGGGCAACAAAGCTGGGGAGAGGCCTTGAGCACAGCCCTGTGAGGAGAGGCTGAGGCAGCTGGGGTTGCTCAGCCTGGAGAAGAAGAGGCTCAGGGGTGACCTCATTGCTCTCTACAACTACCTGAAAGGTGGTTGCAGCCAGGAGGGGGTTGGTCTCTTCTCCCAGGCAACCAGCACCAGAACAAGGGGACACAGTCTCAAGCTGTGCCAGGGGAGGTTTAGACTCGAGGTGAGGAGAAAGTTCTTCACTGAGCGAGTCGTTCGTCATTGGGATGTGCTGCCCAGGGAGGTGGTGGAGTCCCCATCCCTGGAGGTGTTCAAGAGGGGATTGGATGTGGCACTTGGTGCCATGGTCTGGTCGTGAGGTCTGTTGGGACAGGTTGGACTTGATGATCCTTGGGGTCTCTTCCAACCTTAGTTACACTGTGAGACTGTGATACTGTGATGGTGCCTCCACCACCTCCCTGGGCAGCCTGTTCCAATGCCTGACCACTCTTGCAGGGAAGAAATTTTTCCCAATATCCAAACCTCCCCTGGAAGAATTTGAGGCCATTTCCTCTTGTTCTGTCACCTGACACTGGGGAGAGGAGACCAATCCCCACCCAACTCCAACCTCCGTTCAGGGAGCTGTAGAGAGCCAAACGCTCCCTTCAGCATCCCAAGGAGCACCACATGCTGGGTTTCTGGTTTCGATCTGTTTTGAACTCAGTAACCCAAACCAGATCAGGATTGACCTCTCCACATCACTTCTGAGCACGGCAGAGGGAGCATCTTGCCTTCCTGCCTCCTACTCCCACATCCAATCTCACACTCCCCTTCTGTTTGCCCTGCTTTAAGGCTCAACATGCCACTTTCCTCTCTCAACACATAGTGGCTTTTAGCCAGCTGATACAATCTATAGCTTGCTCTTGCCCAGAGACCTCCTTAGTGTTTGGGTTATTTCAACAACTCTGTGAGAAAACCAATATTGAAACGTCAGGGTTGAGATGTACTTTCCTCAATCTATTTTATTTATTGCCCAGGGAAGGAAAAATAATCAGGAACTACTGGATTCCTGCAAGATCATAGTTCCTGGCAGGAGGGGAAACCAGTGTGGCATAGAATGTTCCACCTGGCCAGAGGGCAAGGTTTAGCTGGGAGGTCTATTTCCATAAAAGAAAATGAATGTGAAATGAAAACTCTTCCTCTGGGGCATCACGGTTTGACAGCAGCTCCAGAGAAGCTCCTCCACCTTCAGTGACTATTCAGCAAACTCCCAAATTACCTAGAAGTCAACCAGTAAGTCACAGAACACTTCCCCCCACCCCCTTCTTCTTTTCTTCTCCCCCCATGCTCTCTTTTGAAACCTCCTTCCTTGCCCACTCCTCAAAGCACAGACCACCCAGTCTCATCTCCTCTTTTCAGTCAGATCCCCTGGTAGGTGTGAACACAGTTAAAAGCCCACAATCAATCCTTAGAACCACAGACTCACTCAGGTGTAGGAAAAGACCTCAGAGATCATCAAGTCCAACCTATTACCTAACAGCTCTTGACAACTAAACCATGGCTCCAAGTGCCACTTCCAATTCTTTTTTGAACACCTCCAGGGATGGGGACTCCACCACCTCCCTGGGCAGCACATCCCAATGGCTAACAACTCTCTCTGGGAAGAACTTCCTCCTCACCTCCAGCCTAAACCTCCCCTGGTGCAGCTTGAGACTGTGGCCTCTTGTTCTGCCACTGGTTGCCTGGGAGAAGAGACCAACCCCCACCTGTCTACAACCTCCTTTCAGGTTCTTCCCACACAGCCCTCCAAAACAAGGCTGGCTGCTACACTAGCACCAGGTGATCCCTTTTATTCTCACAACAGAGAAATTAACCCAAAGCAAGAACAATTTCTCCTGCTGCCGCCTGCAGAAGCACATGAAATGAATTCTGTGCCTTGATGAGGGGTTGTTCACCACCAGCACAGTCCTCAAGGCAAGGGCATGAGGGGCTGCTAAACCAGCTCCAGGAATGCAACACTGTGGGTTTGTGAGGTCACTGTCATCTGTGGAGACTCAGATGGAAAGCTCTTGCTACTCAAGTACAATCAATCAATCACAGAATGGTTTGGGTTGGAAAGGACCTCAGAGATCACCTAGTTCCAACCCCCCAGCCATGGGCTGTAGGAAAGCAGAAAGTATCTATGGAAGGTTTCAGGACAAGAAAGAACAACAGGCCATTGATACTGGAAGGATGGCTTGATGATAAAGAAGAGCTGACCGTGGTAAACAACCTGAAGTGCGAGACAGGAGGACACTTGCCTCCACGCTGGAGAAGATCAACCTGATATGGGATGAAGATAACAATGGACAGCTGCATATCAAAGCAGAAAACTCAATGAGCAGCAGTGGTGCAAGAATGTCAGGGAATTGCTTAGCCTGCTTGATTTTTCCTATATAAGCTGCTTGTTCTGTACCAATAAAGGATTCCTGCCTCACCAACAAGGGAGTCCGTGCATGCTTTCCGATAATGGGCAGGGACACCTTCCATTAGCCCAGGTTGCTCAAGGCCTTATCCAGCCTGGCCTTGAACAAACCCAGGGAGGAAGCATCCATAGCCTTCCTGGGCAACCTGTGCCAGTGTCTCACCACCCTCACTATAAAGTAAAAACACCTTAGATTATTTGGGCAAGGCTAAGGTAAGAAAAGAGAGGCAAACGTCTTCAGAGTCAATTCTGAGACTGAGGCAAGCAGACAAAAGCAGATTAAAATCAGAAGACTCCCTGTCTCAAACTGGCTTGAACTGCCAGTCTTTGCTTTCATGATAGGAATATCTCACACACATCTTCTCACCATGTCCACTGATAAACAAGACCTTGACTGCCGCTTCTTCCTTGTAATGGATCCTCCCAAGTGCTGTGCTCAGTAAACGAAAAGCTGCCTCTTGCAGCATGTACAGCATGCAGGAATGGGGGGGGGGGGTGGACACAAAAAACTTTCAAGGTCTTGTTTGCTGTCAAATGGACATGGTGAGAAGAGGTGTGTGTGACATCGTGTGATGAAAGCAAACCCTGGCAGTTAAAGTCAGCTCAAGCCAGCGTGTGCTTGCTTCGTGGTTTTACAGACCATCGGTGAAACACTGCTGGTTACTCCCTGAACAGCACAGGTAGCAATGGGAGCCTACAGCAGACTGGGAAGTGCCCAGCTTTTCAGTTCCTGTAATGAGGACATCATGAAACAGACTTTTTTTATACTGAGGATGGTGAAAGAGGCTGGTGGGTGACAAGCTGGGCATGAGCCAGCACCACGCACTCACAGCCCAGAGTCAGCGGCGTCCTGGGCTGATCCCCAGCAGCGTGGGCAGCAGGAGGGAGGGGATTCTGCCCCTCTGCTCTGCTGAAACACCACCTACAGCACTGCTGGGGCCAGCTCTGGAGTCCTCAGCTCAGCACAGAAAGGGACCTGATGGAGTGGGGACAGAAGAGGCCACAGCAATGATGGGAGGGCTGGAAGCCTTCTGCTGTGAGGCCAGGCTGAGAGTGTTGGGGGTGTTCAGCCTGGAGAAGGGAAGGCTCCATGGAGAGCTTCTTGGGGCATTTCAGTACTTAGAGGCCTACAAGAAAGCTGAGGACAGACTTTTTAGCAGGGCCTATTATGACAGGACAAGAGATGATGGTTTTAAACTAGAAGAGGGAGACTGAGGCTTAAGAGAGAGGGAAGAAATAATTTACACTGTGGGTGGTGAGACCCGGGCCCAGGTTGCCTAGACAGGTGGGTAGAAGCCCCATCCCTGGAACCATGGACTGTGCTGCCCAGGGAGGTGGTGGAGTCACCATCCCTGGAGGTGTTTAGGAAGAGAGAGACTGGATGGGGTGCTTGGTGCCATGGTTTAGTTGATCAGATTGTGCTGGGTGATAGGTTGGACTCAATGATCTCAGAGGTCTCTTTCAACCTGATTAATTCTATTCTATTCCATTCCATTCCATTCCAGGTCAGGCTGGTTGGGGCTGTGAACAAGCTGCCCTAGCTGCAGATGCCCCTGCTGACTGCAGGGGGGTTAGACTGGATGACCTCCAAAGGACCCTTCCAACCCAAACCAGTCTAATTCTGTGATAAGACTAAATGGTCAAGTATTCTCTCTCTGGTTTTGTTGCTGCAGTTTTTGGGTTGGTTGGTTTGGTTCGGGGTTTTGTTTCTTTGTCTGTCTGGTTTTTGCCTGAAAATAAAGGGTCCTAAGTTTACTTGGACAGTGCCATACTCCCCATTACCCCACATTTTCTAACAGGGCCAAAAAATAACTGGCATTTCTGTTGACTTTGCTGTTTATGATGTGTCCCTTCCCAAGCAGCTAGAGAAGCTTTGCAGATCAGGTTTGCAGCCTGCTTTCCCTGCGAAGAAAGTCCCGAAGTGCCATCTGACGTTACCAAAGGCATCAGGTTTCACTGCTTCTTGCCAACAAAGCAAACTTTGAACTGCCAGCACTTTGAGTGCAGAAGACTTTGCTGGAACAGATTAGTAGATCACAGAAATATCACAGATGCAAGTCAAGTATGGCAGGGTGAAAAGACAGAAGGTAGCTAATGACACTTGTTGAAATGTAAACAGCTTTGCTTCTCTCCTCATTGAATTACATCACAAGCCTGAGTTCACCCCAGTGAAAATACAGCTGGAGAAGAGAGTTCGAACAGTCTTATAACCAGTGAAGAACTGGAAAGCAATACTCATCCCAACAAGAATATCACAATATTGTAACCAGTTTTGAGCTCCCCAGTTCAAGAGAGACAGAGATCTACTGGAGAGAGTCCAGCTGAAAGGTATGAGGATGACTGTGGGACTTAAAGACTGAGAGCCCTGGGGCTGTTTAATCTCGAGAGAAGAAGGCTGAGAGGGGATCTGATCAAGGTCTATAAATACCTGAGGGGTGAATGTCAGGATGAAGGTGCCAGGCTCTTTGCAGTGGTGCCCAGTGACAGGACAAGGAGCAAGGGGTACAAGCTGGAACACACGAGGTTCCACCTCAACACGAGGGAAAACTTCTTTACTGTGAGGGTGACAGAGCCCTGGAGCAGGCTGCCCAGAGAGGTTTTGGAGTCTCCTTCTCTGAAGACTCTCAAGACCTGCCTGGATGCATTTCTGTGTGAGCTGCCCTAAGTGATCCAGCTTTGGCAGGGGACCGGACAATCTCTGGAGGCCCCTTCCAACGCCTAACGTTCTGTGATTCTACGACTCCATGAACACAGCTCTCAAGCCATCTCCATTTTCTGTTTTGAACAGCAGGTCAAATGACTCATTGGAAAAAACAAATAATACAAAATTGCCACATTTTCAAACGAGAAATAAGTCCTCAGAAGTCATCGATCTGCTTTGTCTTTCTGAACCACTCCGAGCTAAATCTAAGCCAGACGAAGCAGGAACAATTACTGCCGCATCTCGAGTTTCAAGCGATCAAGACCTCCTTTTAGGGAAATGCATGTGGACAAACAACAGCAAACTCACTGCTTGTAAACCTTCTAAACTGAAAAAAAACAACCCCAAACCCAAAGCACCCCACAGTAATTGCAGATCAAAAAATACACACTCCCCGGTGCACTTACTGGAAAGGACAGTCGTGAGGAAGATGTAGTCAGAAAAAGAAATGAGCCCACACTCTCCAAGCGCGTAAAAGATGCTGTCTTCATCAGCAAACTTCTCCCTCTCCTGGGATAATTTCTGTTTGTTCACCCCAAAAAGAGAAAAAACAGCAATCAGTTAAAGAGAGAAATGGGAGGCTTCATCTCTGTCCTTACCACCACCAAGCCATTCCACACACACACACACACGCCCCCCCCCCCCCTCGGCCATCTCCACATTCAGCGGACCTTTTCCAGCCTTCAAATCTGTCAGAAATGCTCTGCTAAGAGCCTCTCCATCTCAAGGAACTGCACAGTATCAATCAGCCTAGCTGAAACAGAGACAAAATTGTCTGCTCAAAACTGGCTGAACCTTTGAGAGATGTAGTTACGAAAATCAAGCTGCTAGATACGTTTTTTAACCCGAGATTGAAAAGGCAATTATTATCCTTCGTTAGGAGTGTTTAAGTTGGACTCTCTTGTGGCAGCAGCTAAGAAAACTGATTCACATGGACATGAAGAATGATCACAGTTATCAGAACCATGTTGTTATCAGAAGCACACGGTTCAGGAGTGAGCTGAGCAAGCTCACCAAGAGGACTAGGACTGATACCAATCTCAGTCTCTCCCTTTCTTGCTCCAGTTCTTTCTCAGCACCTTGTTTTAAACAGAAAATCCCACATAGTTTATCAGCTCACCTCCCTGACTAAGCTCAAAATCCAAGACCCTTTGATCTGCTGAAGCTTCAAAGACTGAAAAGGATCCATAAAACTGTTAGGTGCTGCACACTGAAACCCACACCAGTGACCCATTTGGAGAACACAGCAGGAGGTGGCACACAAGCACACACACACACACGCACACAGAGGGAGGAAAAGGGAATTGCTCTCAGGAAAAGTAGGCATGGATAGGGTTATTGCACAGAAAGCAGGTCATGCAAGCACAGGGGCAGGGTGAAAGCAAGGCTGGGTTTAGCACTGGTTTTAGCACAAACCACCGACAAACACCACCACACCGAGGGGCCAGCTGCACGAGCGGCCCCCCCCGTTACCTCTGTCTAGCGGAGATCCCATCATATACAAGATAAAGGAAAGAAAAGTGGTTAACTGACAATAAAATGAGCAGGCACAACAGAACATCAAGTTGAACGGTTAGACTTGCGAAGGGCAAGAAAGTTGGGAGGCAACCAGGTGGCTGCTCTGACTGGACGCTGCTAAGAAGCCTACGTAGACATCCCAGCGAGTGTTAGCATGTAGCCTCTCCGTGTCAGACCCACTGTCTGCAGCTGATGTCTCTCATCCACCTCAGGTTTGGGTTGGTTGGTTTTCACCCTTTGTTGAGAGAGAACTCACCATTGTGTGTGGCTGCAGAGTGGGGATGAGCTCAGCTAATAATTTAGATGAAAACTTAACCCGTATCTGGCTCGGGAACCACAAGAAAAAGAGACAAAAATAATCATATGGATGACCCAAAATTACACTGAGCAGGGAAAATAAGTTCAAGCTCTATTGATCAACTAGCTGAACACCTCTTCCCAGTATCTCTGCCTTTGCCATCTGGAGAGTGTGAGGAATTTAGTAAGAGGTGAATCACTACCAGCAAACAACATGCTGATGGCATTCCCTTCATGCACGAGAACTGTGGTTTATGCTTAGGGGAGACCAGGTTGAAGTAGCATTCACTGAAGGAAACAAAACCAGCTCCACCTTTGCTTTCCTTCCCATCAAAGTGGCTCCAAAGCACAACCATCCTTCACATCAGGATCAGTGTAAGTGAAGTCTGGTTTACCTTTCATCTGAGGGGAGGGCTTGAGGAGGACGCAGTTTTCGGTGGCTGCTGCTGGTGGTGTTGCCAGCAGCATCTCACCTGCTCGTGCGATTTATCTCCCCTCCCTCTGTCTGTCTTCAGCAACCTTCATCACAAACTAGCTGTGAGCACTCTGCTTTAGGATCCCACAAAAAAGTTCCAGAGATTGGTTTATTAATTTTTATGAGTGCCTTTCCTGTACTTAATTTTCAGTACACAGTCAGTGTTGAACGGCTCTAAATACTCCTCATTAGCTGAAACCCTCATCCACAGATGAGCAGTAAAAAGTTATTGAATTAGCTGCTCTCTGAGACACAAAGGGGGAGGCAGATGGGAGGGAGAAGCATTGACTCATTTGAATCTTACCATGGGCAAACAAAGTTAACAGAAGGTCTTTCTTTCCTTTAAACAAGCACCTAGTAGTCAGAAGCCTGGGGGAGGGGAACGTACTCTGGGACTGCGGTGCTCAGTCCACCTGCAGCGAATGGGAAAGGGAATTTCTCCCACTGCTCCCAGGAGAACATACAAATGGACCTGAGGATGAAGATTTCCAGGCTGCCAGCACTAGGAGAACAAAAGTTTAACAGCATTCATAGCCCTCCCATTTATTTTTTTTCCTTCTGGCTCACTGAGGGAGCTGTGTGCTTGATGGCTTTCCACCAGCCCATGGGAAGCCTGTCTTGCTATGGGAAAGGCTGAAAGCATCCCTCTCAGGGGGTCCTCCCCACCATGAAACATTATCTTCCACAGAATGATGTTATAACCCTCAGGAAAAATAAGCAAAACACTAAAGAAAAGCCAACAATATCATTTTACCTCCTTTACAAAGCACAACATGGACTGTTTTGATCCCTCCAAATTCAAGCTGGACTGATGCAAAGTCAGTTTTCACTAGCACCTAAACCCACTGTCCACAGACCTCCATACCCTACTTCCCTTCCACATATCCCACCATCCCTTTTAGCCTGAAAGGTAATGTACAGGATGAGAAAAAAAAATGTAGGGGGGGAAAAATTCCCTTCCAAGCCCCCATCCTCTTTCAGGGACACCATCTTCACACATTATTTATTGAGACCGTTTCAAGACAACCTCCGCATCTCCTACCTTTTCGTATCTGAATACCACCTAATGCTGAAAGTTAAAACAGGCAAAAGTCTTCCATTTAAGAATTTCCCACCACCACCACCCCGTGTTAAACCCATCCCCCAAAGCAGATTAACTGCCTAAGATCATTCAGCACATCCCAAACAACCTTCAAAACAGCACCCACGAGTGAGCGAGCCACGGGGAAGCAGCTCACAGTGACGCTGTGTCTCTTCCTCAAGCAGTAGATTCATATTTAAAACAAGCACACAAATGAGCAGACATCCAAATTAACATGTGAAAAGGGGGGAAAAAAAGGAAACAAAAAGAAATCCAAATACATCATTGCTTTTGGCACAAGCATGGCTGGGTGAGCTCGGTGAAAGGCACCGCTCCGGTTCACAGGCGCTCAGGCAGATGTTCTTGCAATGCCAGACATCACCAAGGGGTCAAACAACAGCACGTCATTGCACTTCAACACTCAAACCTCGGCTTGACCTTTCCAGCTTAGCCTCCAGGCTAAGCTTAGTCTTCCTCAGAAGACAGAATTGGTTTGGTTGGAAAAGCACTCTAAGATCATTCAGTCCAAACGTCAACCTCAGACCAGCACGGCCATTAAGCCAGGTCCCACAGTGCCATGGCCACGTGGCTCTTGAACACCTCCAGGGATGGTGGCTGGCAGTGATAGGAATAAGGTGGGTAGTGGCTGCACAAAAATGAAGAACTGGCTAAGAGAGAGTGGAAATAACAAAGAGAGAACCAAAGAGGGCACCTGCTCTATGTGTATGTTAATCACAAATAGCCTCTGCTCGGGGCCTTAGCTGGGGTCCTGCTGTAAATCGGTGTGGGGGCTGTCTGAAGGCAACAGACACTGAATACAGCCTGAACTTACAGAATCAGAGAATTGTCAGGGTTGGAAGGGACCTCAAGGATCATCTAGTTCCAACCCCCTTGATATGGCCAGAGACACCTCACACTACATCAGGTTGCCCAGAGCCACATCCAGCCTGGCCTTAAAAGCCTCCAGGGATAAGGCTTCTACCACCTCAGGTGGTGGCAACCTGTGCCAGTGTCTCACTGCCCTCATGGGGAACAACTTCTTCTTAACATCCAATCTAAATATACCCATTTCTAATTTTTTCCATTCCCCCCAGTCCTATCACTCCCTGACACCCTAAAAAGTCCCTCATCAGTTTTCTTGTAGCCCCCTTAAGATACCAGAAGGCCACAATAAGGTGTCCTTGGAGCCTTCTCTTCTCCAGACTGAACAACCCCAGCTGTCCTCACAGGAGAGCAGCTCCAGCCCTCTGCTCATCCTCACTTCTGACTGCAGGCTTCATAGACTACTGAATATTAACTTCTCCACCTAGAGAAGTGAAGAACCTGATTTCAATGAACATAGATCACATTGATGCAGGGGGGTGACATGTGAAGGGGTACATGCAGCAGGCGTATCAGGAAGACTGCAAATCCCAGAGGGGGAAAGGGAGAGGGAAACTTGCATCTGGGAATTTAGGATAAAAGGGAAGCTGTGTCTTCCAGCAATTCGAGAGCCCCCCCAGAGAACTGTCCTGTGGACTGCCCCTTTCTTTGACTAAAGTTTTACAAGGCTCCTCCTCTGTCTTTGTTGTGAACAGGAACTTCTAGAGCAGATTAACTTTTCCTTACAGCAACCTGTTCCAATGCCTGACCACTCTATCAGAAAAGAAATCGGTCCTAATATCCAACCTAAACCTCCCCTGGCACAGCTTCAGGCCATTTCCTGAAATTTAGGGAGGTTCAGCCTGGGTTTAACATCCCAACAATCAAATTCCCCTAAATCTGCCTGCTGTAGGAAACCAAACTGCCACGTGCAGGCAACTCCCTGGCCTTAGGTTATGCAAGCAAGCACCTAAAGAGAGACCACAACCTTCCCATGTTATACCCCAGAACTGATCTACTGCTGGAGCCTCCCTCGAGCCAAACACATCTCTAAAGTGACAAAGGGTTTGGGGAACAAAACACCCTCACCGAGTCCTTCCATTACTTGCCAAATAGTCACTTGACTCTGGATTGATTCTGGGCTGAATGAAGAGTGAACTTCTGCTTAATGATGAAACCTTACTACTGAGCTCTGAAAAGCTGGTAAAAGGAGGTGCTCTTGCAGAGGAAGGTCTGCCCTTTCTGCAAAGGCAGAGAGGACAGGAGGTGCTGGTGTTTACTCTGCATTTCTAATGCCCCTTTGGAAAAGCCTCATCAGCTAAATCTTCGCAGCTCCTGCTTCATTTTGCATTTCAGAAGCGACTTAACGAGCAGCATTTAATTTGCCACTGCGGGAAGAAGACGTTCTTGGGAAGTCACTCAGGGTTGACAGTTTGCTGTTTCAATCTGGAGGAGAAAACACACTTCTGG
Organism: Dryobates pubescens; assembly: GCF_014839835.1. Classification (NCBI taxonomy): domain Eukaryota; kingdom Metazoa; phylum Chordata; class Aves; order Piciformes; family Picidae; genus Dryobates; species Dryobates pubescens. The sequence goes on from NC_071641.1 coordinate 13,160,930, forward strand.
CACGTCGATTCACACCACTGCTACACACACACAGACACCCACCACCTTTGCACTGATACGCACCAAAGCCTCAGGAAGTGATCAGCCTTCCGTGTGACCACTTGACAGCGACTTAATGCCTTCCAAAGAGGACAACACAAGAAAATACCCATGTGCATGCAAGATAATGAGCATCTCTCCAGACCCAGAAAAGAGTCAGCCAGGAAGGAATTTGAGATGAAGCATAACCATCTTATATTGACAAACTCAGTTTGCTCCTTGTTAAAAGAAACACTTCAAGGCTCCCCATATCGTGTGAGCAAAGGCAGAACCGTGGATGTTTCAGTGAAGTCACCTTGCTGCAAAGCAATTCTCTTTCAGCCCCAACTGACCACCTTCAGTTCTGCAAAGCATTTAAAAGACTTTTGTGAGTGTCTGTCTTTCGTGGGCCGCTGCAGGCATGTAGGAAAAGAGGTTAAATTGCTGTCTGTTCGGTATGAAAAAGAAAGCTTCTCTCTGGGCTTCCAAAACATTGGTGCTGCAGGCTGGCCTCATGTAGAGTCATAGAATTGTTAGAGTCAGAAGGCACCTGAAGGATCAGCCAGTCCCAAGCCCCCTGCCATGGGCAGGGACAGCTCACACTGCAGCAGGTTGCTCACAGCCACATCCAGCCTGGCCTTAAAAGCCTCCAGGGATGAGGCTTCCATCACCTCCCTGGGCAACCTGTGCCAGGCTCTCACCACCCTCATGGGGAACAACTTCTTCCTAACATCCAATCTCAATCTACCCATTTCTAGCTCTTCTCCATTCCCCCCCAGTCCTATCACTCCCTGACACCCTCAGAAGTCCCTCCCCAGCTTTCTTGTAGCCCCCTTCAGATACTGGAAGGCCACAAGAATGTCTCCTGGGAGCTTTTTCTTCTCCAGACTGAACAGCCCCAATGTAGACAATTTCTTTCCTGCTGAGTTTCTGGTTTTACAATGTAAACCTAAGCCTCCATGTTATCCTAAATTTCACACAATCACAGAATGGTTTGGGTTGGAAAGGACCTCAGAGATCACCTAGTTCCAACCCCCCAGCCATGGGCTGGGACACCTTCCATTAGCCCAGGTTGCTGAAGGCCTTATCCAACCTGGCCTTGAACAAACCCAGGGAGGAAGCATCCATAGCCTTCCTGGGCAACCTGTGCCAGTGTCTCACCACCCTCACTATAAAGAATTCCCTCCTAATCTCCAGTCTAATTCTGCCCTCTTCAAGCTTCAATCCATTCCCTCTCATCCTACCACTACAAGCCCTTGCAAAAAGTCCCTTCCCTTGTCTCTTTTTCCAATGAAGTCTCTCCACAAAGCAGCAAAGAAGCCCACAGCAGGCCATGTGCACGTAACATCAAGCAGTGCACACAGACATTACCTTGCATGTGGCTTGATACCTTGGCCTTAGAATCATTGCAATGTTTTTGTTGGAAGAGACCTTTAAGATTATTGAATCCATTACTGAATCCAACCCTTAAGCCAGCACTGCCAGGTCACCACTGAGCCATGGCCCTCAGCACCAAACCTACATGGCTTTTCAAACTTTCCAGGGATGAGGACCCCCACCAGTGCTCCAGGCAGCTTGGTCCAGGGCTTGACAGCCCTTTTGGGGAAGAAACTTTAGAATAGAACAGAAAGGAAAAAATGGAATAGAATAGAATAGAATAGAATTAACCAGGCTGGAAAAGACCTTCAAGATCTTCAAGGCCAACCTATCACCCAGCACCACCTAATCAACTAGACCATGGCTGATTAGATATCCAAATTTCCTGATATCCAACCTCAACCTCCCCTGGTGTAATTTAAGGTCATTTCCTCTTGTCCTATCTAAATTAGTAGACAGGATCCCTATAAATAAATAAACCCCCCAACTGTTAGGAACCCTTCTAGGAATGGGAAAACAAACCTTTTTTGTACAATTTATTGGACAACTCATTTAATTAATGTATTTTAAACATTCTCTCACTACCTGCCAGGCATGTTGTTTGACATCTTTAAAGCTATTAGCTGGCATCTGCCCTCAGGGCAGTGAGACATTCCGAAGTGCAGTGCTGTGGCTTCTATTTGCCTGGTCCAGCAGAGCCTGCAGGACAGCAGAGCATTTTAATGTGGGGAAGCATGTACTGAGCCTCTCACTGATCAACATGCTGGCAGCAGATGCTCTGTATTGGTCTATCACATAAGCTAGAAAAACAGAAAAGGAAAAACCCTTAAGAAATACAAGTGGAAGCTGCAGGCAGAGCAGCCTGCTACAGGAACTAAAAATAAGAGTGCTTTGAACTCTGCCTGCACCAAAATGCTGAGCTGGAGGCCCTGAAATGAGGGAGATTTTGTCATTTTTGCTCTTCCCCCCTCTTGGAAGATACAAACTTTAAAGCAGCCAAGTCATGTATTTAGAGATGCCACGACAGCTCATGCTGGCACCTCACTACCTACATTACCTAAACCAAAATAAAGCAAAAGGCTTTCGGAGTCAGATTTAAAAAGGAAGCCCAGTTGAGGGGAAAAGAGGTAGGGAAGGTCCCTCTGTGTTATGAAACAAGGACAATAAAAAAGGACTAGGGGAAGAACTGAAGAATTTAGAGGGTGTGAAAGAGAGCTTTAGAATGTAGATGCACAATCACTCATTTTAGATGCATGAAATTGCCCTTTCTGTACCTCTAAATAAGAAAACGTTTAAGGGCTGTGATGAAAGCAGAGCTTTCTGAAACCATAAACCTCTTCTGACAGCAGAAAAGTTCACAGCATCATTCCTACTGTCTCTGGATAATTTACTGGGAAGCCTACACACTAATACAAGCAAACACAAACAGATTCTGCATGGCAAATCATGGTGGGTGAGTGTCAGCATCAGGAAATTACTCAGATTTACTGCTGGCAGAGAAATACTGCAGCTTATGGCCTTCCAGGAGTGCATTCATTTTCATAAGGAGTTTATTAAAACCTGTGATTTGGGGGCTGCTTTATCTGCATCTATAAACAGAGCCAAATATCACAGAATGCTTTGGAAAGGACCTCAGAGATCACCTGGTTCCAACCCCCCTGCCACGGGCAGTGACACCTTCCACTGGCCCAGGTTGCTCTTCCAACCTGGCCTTGAACACCTCCAGGGAGGGGATATCCAAGACCTCCCTGGGCAACCTGTGCCAGTGTCTCACCACCCTCACTGGAAAGAATTTCTTCCTAATCCCCAGTCTAAATCTGCCCTCCTCAAGCTTAAAGCCATTCCCTCTCATCCTATTGCAGCAAGCCCCTCTCAGGGCTGGACATGGACGAGGGTGCTGTGCATGCCCTCTCCCTCTAAATTTGAGTATGACCAGAGACGAAAAACTTAGGCAGCAATGATTACTACAGGTGGTCTCCTGAGACTGAAAAGAGAAATCTGCATTCCCTCCTTCCAGCAAGGCTGCAAGTATTCATCACCTTCAGAAACAAAGGGCCCCTGAAATGCAAGGCCAGCATTCTGCACCGCCAGGAAATCAAAACAGGACACAGACTTTCCCAGCCCTGGGCAGGCAGCAGACCCACTCATGCAAGGGAGAACCCCCTGCTGGAAAAGCAAATAGGAAATGCCTTGGAAAAGGGACAGTCTACCCTGGTGCTCCCCTCCTGCTGTGCTCAGTCCTCTGCAGGGTAATGCAATCAAGAGCTGCAGGACCACACTGGCGTTTGTCACTGAAGGGTGGATTGGGGGAGGATTAAATTAGGTCCTCGATGTTCCAAATCATGTCTCTAAAATGAGTTGACCTTTGACACCTTGGCATTTAAATGGCTGCTTAGGTCTTCGGATGGGAAGGAGGATATTGCCTCCCCTGGTCTCAGCCCACATTACCAAGATGAACTCATTATGTTGGTAATGCAAGCTGCTTGTTTTCTCAGGCAGAGACTTCAGTCTGAAAGTACAGGGGGGAAATAAGAACTCTGTAAAAAGAGCAAGTGTTAAACCTTGGCTCAGAGGATGAGGTTGGCCCATACTGATCAACCACCAAGAGAGAAAGGAGTTGGGGAGGGGAAAAAACCCTCTGTAATAATTTCATCAGAGGTTGTCATTATGATCATGGCAGCTTTAAAGAACTGAGTTTAGATAGCAAACTAAACTGAGCTAAAAAAACCCCCTCCCATTCCCTTCCACCCTCTCACTCCACCTTTCCTCTTCATTTGTTTACCCCATAGAGACCTTCTCCTTCTGGAGTCAGTGAGGTCAAGCCTCTCCTGAGACATCCCCTCCCACTCTGCTAAATCCATCCTCCTTCCTAACTCCATGTTACCCAAGGACAGTGTTTTCAGAGCAGGGTTAGGTTAATGCTTAACATGTAAGGAATACCAAACACCAATAAACTTTCAAAGACAGTCAAAAGTTAGCCTAAAGATGGATTTTTTTGATCAAAAGACTGCACAGACCCAAGTAAAGACAGAGCTTTCAGAGCTCAGTTTTGTATGCCTTCAGTATTAAGCATTAAGCTAACACCAATAAACTATCAAAGAAACTAAAGCCCAAAATGATCCCAGAAATGGACTTTAGATTAAAAGGCTGCCCAGACCCAACCAAGGGCACTTTGTCACCAGCTTGCTTATTTCTTGGGCAACTTGCCCTATGGATTTCACTCAATTGAAAAGCTACAGGGCAAACTGAAAGTGTTCAGAGGATGTTTGCCTCTCTACATGCTAATACTGCACGAACCTCCCCCTGCTTCCTAGTTCCTCTTCCTAAAGAGCAGCTTCTGACCTGTAGCACCTGAGTATCTTCACCCAAAACCATTCCTTAATATAGCTCACCCTACCTGAGTCTGCAACCTGAAAAGCTCAAAAAGATTGGCAAAAACAACCTTCCCCAAACTCAGAGCCATTCAGACACAGGAGGCTTCCCCACAGAGATGCCTGCCCCTTATCACAGGCTTCACTTTGTGGCCTCGAGTGGAAGATGCCAATTGCCAGCAGAGCCAACCCTACCCCAGTCTCATCAAGCTGCCAAGCAAGTCAGGGGCCCCAAAAGACACTGTGCAAACAGGAGGACAAGGAGATAACACATTTGAGCTTGGCTCTAAGGTGTTCCTGTACAAAGCCATGTATGAATGGCTAGCCTGAGGACTGTGCTCTGAACAAGCCAAATTCCAGTCTTCCAAAATCAATCCCTTAGGCTGAGGATCAAGGAGAGGACTCAGGGTTACTTATTCAAGGAGCAAGGAGAAGGGGTGAGCGTACACTGTCCCTTTTGCATGAAAAAAAGTGCAGATTATGGGGTCTGAAGCACAAACTCAAAGCACATGCTGTCTGCTTTGTACCTGCCAGAAATCCTGGTGGAAGGGGAGAGGGTTAGAAAAGGGAAGAAAATGAGGGAATGCTTGGTTACACCACAAAAAAACCCCCTAAAATCTTCCCAAACCATAATTAGAATCAAGAGAGAAGTATCAGAGATATTAGTAGCTGAAAGAAACCCAGGCTGGGTACCTAGAAACCAGAATAAAAGAGGACATGAAGCAACCAAAGCATTTTTAGTAGCGTCTGCCAAAGGAGCCCTGCGGAAAAAAGAGCGACAGAATTAGTGGCACGAGAAGAGAACAGCAAATCAAGCTCTGTCAAGAGGGAGCTACACCCCACATGGCTGGTAGAGGAGGTTGGGAAGGGTGAGGTGTGCTCTGAACATGGATGTAAAGCAACCTAGGTGTCCACAGAGATGTTTGTGCACCATGCATTTCAGAGGTAGAAGCATTTTCTCTGATGAAATGCTATCAAGCAGCAGTTCAGGGTCCACACAGGTCCCAGCACACAGGGACAAAATTGGTGAGGAACACAAAAGTAACTCGAAACTGCTAACCCAAGCAGATGGGAGGGCCAAGTTTGGCTGGGAGGAGACAGCTAGCAAGGACAGAAACCCACAAACATCAATGGAGATGTCAGCAAAGGAAGTCAGGAAGAGCAAAATCATGCGGGCACGGCTGAGGTTTGCTGGCTCTCTGCAGTGAACTGCATCTCTGACTGCCTCCACAAAGGGTCACAGCCAGAATGAGCTCCCACCAGGCTGCTACCATGCTTTTGGAGACAGCAGAGGAACTTTCATCCAGACAAGTGGAAAGTTATTACCTATGTCAGAAGATGCCTTCTGGTTATTGTGCAGCCACCTGCACTGAGATCAGAAAGTGGAGGAATGGAGAAGCTGGCACTCTGAAGCTGGACACTGACATTTAACAAGGATTATGGGTCAGGACAGATGAATACTTCAAGATATCTCCAAGCAAGCCATAACCCAGACTTAACAGCTCCAACTGCTGACACTGGGGACTCATTAATTTCAAACACCCTTACAACAGACACCAGCAAGACCTCATATAGTTTAGATTCAGAGGACTTCTCACCTGTGCTCACTGCCTCTAAGCCAGAGGAAGTGCTGAGCATCCTTCTTGGTTAAGAGGCTCAGTGAATCAAATTTAGGGGCACTTCACACTGTTATTCACTGAACTGCACTAGCTTGCTTTTGTTAAGGGAGCATTTAGAGTTGCAGCCTTTTGCATGAAGGCTTCACAGGCACTTAAAACACCACAGCAGCTCAGAGCTCCCATCCAGTGTTTGGCTCTTGAATGCCAGCAGGGCTTTGAGCTTGTCTCACTTGCTGCAAGCTCAAGACATACACCACTCTGGGGAAAGTCTCAAGCTCCAGCCTTAGTTCATACACAGAGCAAAGGACTCCAGAAACACAGGCTAATAACTAGAGGCTCTTTCCCTTGCCTCTTTCAAAACTGGCAGCAAGATCCCCCAGCAGAAAGACGGTCCATCTACCCCCGAGTCCTTCCCAAGATCATGCCTCAGGACAATTTTTCAGGCTGCTCTTTAAATCATCTGGCAAGAAATCTTCCCACTGAGCCAACTCCCAGCAACTCTTTTTTGGTGGGCACACATCTCCAGTCACAGAGCCCTGGCAGATGAGTGTAGTTTAGGCCAATCGTTGTGCTGGGCCATCAGGCGAGGATGCAGTATCCACTGGAAGCGCCCTTCAGTTGGCCTTTACAGAAGCCACCCAAAGTATTTCCCTTTGTCCCTCATTTTGCAGCTGGCTCTGCATTACTCCACAGCATCCCCAAACATCTGGAGATGGAACTATACAGGCTGGCAGGAAACATTTAATTCATAAATGTAATTAGAGGGCATTGAAAGCCTCTGCAATTACTCACTGCAGCGGAGGCAGCAGGAGGGTGATGCTGCTGCTGGTAGCTCCAAGGCTTTTGTTCCTATGGAACAGTAGCAAGGTATTTTCCCCACAGGGGGACAAAAAGAGCAAGTGCAGTGTATTCTGCATTAAACCAACAAGCCATCTAGGGTGGGTATTCCTTTCCTCAGCAGGCTGGAGGTGTCTTAAAAGCACTACATCTTACCTTCAGTGTGAGCGTCCAACTGCACAAGGACAGACCTATGCCGTGCACCTACCACAGCCCTTTTTCTGCCTCTGCTCACACCTTTCCCCACAGCTGCACCACTGAAAGCTCAGCTGTGGGACATCTGGGAGCTCCCCTGCACTGGCTCAGCAGGATGGGGACTACAGGAAAGGATGCAGGTGACAAGGAGTGGTTTTGCTCTGAGCAGGGTGGATACGGCATCATAGAATCACCAAGGTTGGAAGAGACCGCGAGGATCATCCAGTCCAACCTGACACCCAAGACCTCATGACTGCTAAACCATGGCTCCAAGTGCCACATCCAATCCCCTCTTGAACACCTCCAGGGATGGGGACTCTACCACCTCCCTGGGCAGCACATTCCAATGGCTAATAACTCTCTCTGGGAAGAACTTTCTCCTCACCTCCAGCCTAAACTTCCCCTGGTGCAGAGGACTGTGTCCTCTTGTTCTGGTGCTGCTTGCCTGGGAGAAGAGACCAACCCCCACCTGGCTACAGCCTCCCTTCAGGGAGTTGTAGACAGCAATGAGGTCTCCCCTGAGCCTCCTCTTCTCCAGGCTAAGCAACCCCAGCTCCCTCAGCCTCTCCTCACAGGGCTGTGCTCAAGGCCTCTCCCCAGCCTTGTTGCCCTTCTCTGGATACCTTCAAGAGTCTCAATGTCCTTCTTAAATTGAGGGCCCCAGAACTGGACACAGGACTCAAGGTGTGACCTAACCAGTGCAGAGTCCAGGGGCAAAGATCTCTAAGATCAAGTCCAACCATCAACCCAACACCACCATAACCAGTAACTGAGGTCCCCAGGTGGCACATGGGGGACCTGAACATCTCCAGGGATGGAACACCTCTACCACCTCCCTGGGCAGCCTGTTCCAATGCCTCTTCAGGAAAGAAATGCTTCCTCATATCCAATTTAGATCGTGGCTGTTCCCACATCAGCCTTTACTTCAGGCTGATGAACACACTGAAGTGTTTAGAGCAATGATCAATTTTCCTTCTACTCTGAATGAATAGTAATCAAGGCCTCTTTTCCTCTACTTTCCAGAGCTTGCTTCCCTGGGGAAGAAACCACCACACTTAGACAAAGAATAGAACCAGGGCTGGAGTTGCCTCCCTACATAAGCAGCCCGGCAGGAGGTCAAAGGAAAGTGTGAGCTCCCGTTGGCAAACAGATCTGACCAAGAGGCTTCCCAGGATGAACACTTCCAGGGTTTTTGGTCTTGCAAAGAGTGAAGAAAAACCATTCAGGCTTAAGTTACATCAGCACTGTTGCCATTAATAAGGCACCAATATTTACCTCCCTCTTCCTCAACTTGACAAAGTAGCCCTGGGAGTCACACAATGTCAGGGTTTGGAAGGGACCTCAAAGATCATGCAGTCAGAATGCAGAATTAACCAGGCTGGAAAAGACCTTGGAGATCATCGAGTCCAACCTGTCACCCATGACCATCTGATCAACTCAACCATGGCACCAAGGGCCTCATCCAGGCTCTTTTTAAACACTTCCAGTGATGGTGACACCACCACCTCCCTGGGACAACCCCCGTGCCAGAGCAGGATCACACTGGAACGCATCCAGGCAGGTTTTGAGTATCTCCAGAGAGGGAAACTCCACACCCCCCCAGGCAGCCTGTTTCAGGTATAAGGAAGTGCAGGAAGAGGGGGGGTGGGGAAAATAAGTGGTTATTGTCTTCTCACCAAGGAGTTCAATCACATGGTCAGGAAGATCTTTGAGGTCTCTTCCAACCTTGGTGATACTGTGATACTGTGAAGATGCTTCAGAAACCTGACACAATGACAGCGCAGAGGCAACATCACTCCACAAACTCTCCTGGCAAGATCAGTCCCTATGGCCACACGACAGCCAGTTGGCTGCTCTGACAGGCAGCTTTACGTAACTAAAACTGGTTCTGTGAAGAGAGCAGCTCCTGCATCTGCTTCCCAATGCTGGAGCATTTCCATCTCTCACACACACCCTCAAAATCCCCACCGATCCTTCAAACCCTGCCCTGCAATACGTAACCAAAAGGCGCCTGACTGCGCAGCTGGGTCTACTCTTTTAAACTGGATATCTTCCTGGAGGTTAGGAAGAAGCTCTTCATAGAGAGAGAGATTGGCCATTGGGATGTGCTGCCCAGGGAGGTGGTGGAGTCACCATCTCTGGAGGTGTTTAGGAAGAGCCTGGATGAGGCACTTGGTGCCATGGTTTAGTTGATCAGATGGTGCTGGGTGATAGGTTGGACTCCATGATCTCAAAGCTCTTTTCCAACCTGGTTAATGTAGTGATTCTAAATTATTACCTGCATGCAAGCCTGGGGATACAGCTGTGCTGGGAACTCACAGATTCAGCTTGCATTGGGTTGGAAGGGACCCTCAAAGGTCATCTTGTTCAACCCCAGTGTAATCAGTAGGGATACCTCCGGCTGGAGCAGGCTGCCCAGGGCCACACTGAGTCTGATCTTGAATGTCTCCAGGGGTGGGACATCAATCACATCCCTGGGCAGCCTGTTCCAGTATTTCCCCATCCTCATCGTGCAGAGCTTCCTCCTGATGTCCAACCTAAATCTACCCTGCTCCAGTTTCAAACCACTGCCCCTTGTCCTTCTAAACAGTTCTTCCCCAGCCTTCCTGTAGGTCCTCTTTAGATATGGAAACTCAAATGAATTCACTTTTCCACTCTTCAGCCAGGATCTAGCCTGCAGATCATCAGTACTTTCCAGCACCACAGCTTGCTTGTGTCTGACTGCTCAAAGTACTCCTTTCACCTTAACAATGAAGAGGAAATGTCCAGTGAGCAGCCCTGCGACTTTGTGAGCCTGCACCAGGAGTCTCATTACCTCTGCAAGACACCTGTAAGGATGCTTAGGGGAACAAGGGACCTCCTACCCTTCTGCCTGAGCTCTTCAGCTCCACCATACAAAGGCAAAGCTTTGAGGGTCCTCTCCAGGTAAAGGATGCTTTGAGCCCCCAGGACTAGAATAATGACCCAGGTAGGTGGAACCAGTCAAGGAGTTAAAAATGCAAGAGGCTTTTATCCTTCAGGGTCCACTATGCAAGCAGAGCTCAAACAAGTGAGGTCACCTCTGCAGAGCCTCAGTTGGTGCTCAGTTGAAGACAGTATTGCTTTTTAAACTGAAGCCCAAGGCAAGCAATAAAATGAGAACAAGATGCTCTCAGGCAGGTCAGCCTGCTGCCAGCTTCGTTCCTGACCAAGGCAGAGCCAAGGCCCACGTATTTCACACTCTCCTCGAATTATCCTCTCACCTGGACGTTATTGCTGCCCTAACAGCCACAACCAGATTTAGCCAGTCCCAAGGTGTCTTTAAGCAGCCAGCCAAGCAAACAAGAACCTCTATTTCCTCATTTGCAACAGAGCAAACTGCTTCTAGGGTGTTATTAGACTGTGAAAAAAACAGGTCCCAGGAGAAGACAACAATAAAAAGTCCACTGCAGTACCTTAATTCTGCTGCCTGACTTTCAGACTACCCCAAAGCACAGCACACAGACATCCAAGTGCAGCACCAACAGCTGTAACTTAGATAAAAACCAATTTCACTCCGCTACAGGTCAGAAGAAAAGGTGCAGAGTACAAAAGGCAAAGGCTATCTGCTCTCTACACTTCTGCCAGCACAGATTTTAACCACTCTGAATGCAAGATTCTAAGACCATTGGTCAGGCCTGGTACCTCCAACACCAGCCACAGCTTTTCAACACCCCTATAGAATAGAATAAACCAGATTGGAAAAGACCTTCGAGATCATCCAGTCCAACCTATCACCCAACACCATCTGATCAACTAACCCATGGCACCAAGCACCCCATCCAGGCTCTTCCTGAACACCTCCAGGGATGGGGACTCTACCACCTCCCTGGGCAGCACATTCCAGTGGCCATTCTTTCTGTGAGGAGCTTCTTCCTACCATCCAGCCTAAACCTCCCCTGGCACAGCTTGAGACTGTGTCCTCTTGTTCTGCTGCTGCTTGCCTGGGAGAAGAGACCAACCCCCACCTGGCTACAGCCTCCCTTCAGGGAGTTGCAGAGAGTAAGAAGGTCTCCCCTGAGCCTCCTCTTCTGCAGGCTAAGCAACCCCAGCTCCCTCAGCCTCTCCTCCCAGGGCTGTGCTCCAGACCCCTCCCCAGCTTTGTTGCCCTTCTCTGGACAGGTTCCAGCAACTCAACCTCTTTCCTAAACTGAGGAGCCCAGAACTGGACACAGGACACAAGGTGTGGCCTAAACAGTGACTGCCTCCATCACATCCAAACTGGCTGCCAATTGAAGCCCTCAGTGCTGAGGGGGCAAAGGAACAGAAAGTTTGAGTTCCAAGGGACTGCCTTTGGTTCTTTCACCCAGTGTGACAGGGACTGGCTGCAGAGTGCTTGAGAGCAGAGGAATGATTAGCAAAGAAAATAGTGTGGGTTTCAGTATTTCCTCCCTACAAACCAATCTTGTTGATGTAAAGCCTAGGGGAGGAGTGTGATAGCTTGACAAGGGAAAAATGATGAAAGTGAGGGGATGCAAAACAGAGTGTCAGAAACCAGAGGGAGCACCATTTGCTACTTGCAAGGCATGTGTGTACTTTGGTGGTGGCTGGTCAGGGCTCTTTTTGATCATGAAAAGCAGACACTGGGTTTGTGGCAGAGGAAAACAAGTGTTCACAACATGCTTCGTGGCTATATACAGCCAAACTAGCTGCCAAAATACTCCCTTCCAACTGCCTGCCTGCAGGCACAGTGTTGCTCTGCTGCCTGGGTAACCAGAGCACTTGTACACCATGGTGACAGGGACCACAGGTATCTGACCACCTTCTGCCCTTCCCTTTCCCTACTGAGCACAAAACAAGGCAAGGAACGGCACACGTTCAGCCCACACTGTGTTTATATAAAGCCTGGAATGTGGTTGTGTCAGTTCTGGAAACATCACTTAGCAATGAAGGGATCAGATGCTGACCTCCCCCACCTCTGGGAAAACAAAAGCTTGACTTTGAGATGATGCAGATGAAATGAAAATGCTGCTAAGAGCTGAAGTGCCCATGGTGATATGATGGGAAAACTAACTAACCTGCAGCTATTTCCATCAAGAAGTCTCTGTGAGCTGCCAGGCAGAGGGCCAGAGCTGCTTTTACCATGCTTCTCCATACCAGTGGGATTATGGTGTGGTAAAGTGGGTCTCTGATTTCCACAGTTACAGGTAGGGTGCTGCATGGCTCCATTTATGCAGGCAGGCAACTAGATCAGAGCATGCTCAGCATTTTACCAACACCTATCATGACAGCACAAACATCCAGAACAGTTGTGGACTGCTGTAGGAGGGACCAAGGGTTCAAGGGGAAAGGGAGTAAGGCTGTTGGATGGGAGGGGAGTGGGAAGGATATGCTTGGGATGCAAATAAAAAGACAAGTGGGGATTCCTTCCTTTAGGAATCTGGAGATGAGCCTGGAAGGGAAAGGTTGAGTGAGTTCTCCCTGACCCAGTGCAAGGTGGGAATCTCAGAGTCATAAACACACAGCAAGGAAATAGCTATGACAGCCTTGAATTTCCAGCCCTGCCAAAGAAGAGGTAACATTCTGCCTGTAAACATGAAAATAAGATCCCTTTAAAATAAAAATACATATTCCTTCTACAGGAAATGTGATTGCAGCCTTGAATTTCCAGCCCTGCCAAAGAAGAGGCAAAGACGTTGCCTGTAAAGGTGCAAATAAGAGCCCTTTAAAAAGAGTAATCCTCTGCCTTATGGGCAAAGCACTGAAAGGCAGCTGAACAACAAAAACCACCTCAGAAGAGAATACTTCAAACAGTTCCTTTGACTTACACCCAGGTTTAAAATAGCAATTGAATAAGAGAGCCTGAAGAGCCTAACGTGCTCACCTTCCCGTCGTAGCGCTTCACGATGAACTGATCCAGGCCCAGGTCTGAAAGAGAAAGGAGGAGGTAAAAAAAGCCACAATCAAAGACAGATACTTCCAAAAATAAAGTAATGCTCTGAGAGGGTGAAAATAAGCATTTCCTGGGGTTTCTCTTTGAGTAAAGATGAAAACACGCTGTCTGGATAACCTCAGTGGAGCACAAAAGGCCAGAGGGAATTCTGTCTGCACTGAGCATTTGTAACTGTGCATTTTGATCAGGAAATACAATCAGCTCCTGGCACCACAAGAGAAAACCTCTTTCCAGCAGGGCCAAGAGGAGCACATAGGACTGTCAGGGTTGGAAGGGACCCCAAGGATCATCTAGTTCCAACCTCCTGGACATGC